>NW_027555625.1:90607060-91280394 GCF_003287225.1 Phascolarctos cinereus
TTGATTTTATTTTCTCTGTTGCAATTAACTAAGAAAAATATTTCAAAGCCGTATAATTAAAGGCCGGCGTTTTATTAGGGTTTAAAATAGTCGCTATGAAATTTGCTCTTGCCACTAGTAATTACAATGTACATCTTAATATCCCTCTGCTTGCCAGTGCTGGAGATAACAGCCCTCTGTGTATTGCATTTGGCTCGCACATAGAAGGTAAAATCCTTATCTTATCTCAATCTGCACACAACAACCAGCCTCTCTTCCAATTCAACCCTAATCTTCTTAGTAAATAATACTGATATTTTTCACCATAACAAAATGGAGCTGCTGCCAGATTCTCACTGATAACACTTCTCGTTTACACACCATTCTCTGTCAAAATCTGCCTGATTTTTTTTAATCTCTTTGACTTATCAAAAAAAATACTTTTTACATTCAGCCATGGTAAGTTCCTTTCTACCAAATAATAATATTATAAATAAATCCTTTTGCCTACAGCTGTCTCGTCGAATAGATACCAGGCTTCTTCACTCTGGTGCCATTTTATGCTTGGATGGAAATAATTTGCTCTTCATTTTTTCAGCAAATTTAGGGTCCTTTCCCAGTGGCCAGCTACAGGGTTTATTACCACAAGGTCCGGAAGCCATCTTGGTATCTGGGTAGGGGTGGAGAGGTCATCTTAATCTAAGACTCATATGCTTCCCTTTTTTCCCTGTAAAACTGTGCATACCCTTTGACCCAGCAATACCACTGCTAGGTCTGTACCCCAAAGAGATTTTTTAAAAAAAATTTAAAGGATACAAATGTACAAAAATATTTATGGCAACAAAGAATAATGGCAAAGAATTGGAAACCAAGGAGATGCCCATCAATTGGGGAATGACTGAACAAGTTGTGGTATATAATTATGATGGAATACTATTGTGCTATAACAGATGATGAGCAGGATACTTTTAGAAAATCCTGGAAAGACTTACATGAACTGATGCAAAATGAAGTGAGAAGAACCAGGAGAATATTGTACACAGTAACAGCAATATTGTACTACGATCAGCTGCGAATGACTTAGCTATTCTCAGAAATACAGTGATCTAAGACAATTCTGAAGGACTTATCATGAAAAATATTCTTCACCTCCAAAGAAAGAACTGATGGAGCCTGAATGCAGACAGAAGCACACTTTAAAAAAAAGACAACTTTATTTTACTTTGTTTTTTTTGTTCTATGTTTTCTTTCACAACATGACTAATATGGAAATATTTTTTGCAGTTACACACTGCATGTGTGTAACCTATACCCAACTGCTTGCCTTCTCAATGAGGAGGGAGGAAGATAGAGAACTTAGAACTCAATTTAAAAAAAATTAATGTTAAAAATATTTTATATGTAATTAGAAAAAAGTCTGCTTTCCACCCATACCCTGTATCCACAATATGATGTCCAAAGGAATAAATTCAAATACTTCAAATTAATTCTGACAACCTCTACCCCAGTGTCAGGCTGAGAGAACAGAGCAGGGTCAAAGACCAGTAGAGCCATAATTAGCAATTACACCTTGTGCAAGTAGCCACAAGCATACTCTTAAATGAGTATTTATTTTTTAAGATAAATTAAGTGGGAGAAAGGGACAGACTTCTTGAGTCACCAAACTTCAGGGAAGAGGGATAGGCAGGATAAGATGAGACAGGGTGGGGTTCACCTGGAGGAAGCCAATAATCATTTGGAAGCTCTCTATTTTGACTGATTATAGGGTATGGAAAGAGCCCTGCGTGGGAGCTAGGAGCCTGTATCTGGGTTCCAGTCCCAGCTTTGCCACTGGATTTCTATGTGACTTTACCCAAATCATGTTACTTCTTTGGGCACCATTTTTCTCATCTGACACATAAGTGTGTTATAAAATCCCTAAGGTCCCTTTTAGAGTTAAAAATCTGTATTCCTTATAATCAGGATCAGCTCAACTATGTTTGTTCTGTGGCAATCCAGTGAAAGGAGAGATAAATGTGGGATGAAGTAGTATGGGAAGGTTTCCTAGAGGATAGGATGGGCTGGGCCTTCAAGGCTGGGTAAGATTGGATGGGGAAGGTCAAATGCAGTGACAGAAAGAGGAAAGACAGTGACACATTGAGAGAATGAGAAAGAAAAAGATAAAAGAGTTGGGAAGAGGAAGAAATTAACATTCTAAGATAAGATTAATAGCGTGTTGATATTAATTGTTGAAGCAAGAACATGATAAACTGTCTAAATTACCTATTGTAGAAAACCGCAAAAGAAGAAATTAGTCTTTCAAAAATATTTTCTGTTTCAGGACAGGGATGGGGGGAAAATGGATGGGAAGAAATATTTATTAAGTGTCTTCTGTATGTCAGGGACTATGCTAAGCACGTCACAAATGTCATCTCGCTTGATCCTTACAATAACCCTGTAAGGTAGGTGGTGACGTTGTCATTGTTGTTAATCTTCCCTTTAAGAGTCTTGGAAGATAGAACTGTGCCTATCATGGTTCAGAAATTTTAAAATGTGCTTCTTCAAAGTATACAGCACATTTCTAATGGCAACTACTCTTCCACTCCATTCCATAAGCCCAAGGGGGACAGAGTCACCTACTCCCAAGGTTTCCATTATATCCGCTTCACTGACTTTGTTGGTCATGATTAAGCCCCTTTGCTTTACTTCCTGAGTGATGAAATTGATCAGCAAGGAAGTATAGCAGATGTTCATCCCAACTGCACTGGTATTCTTGTGATTTGAAAAGAATAAAAGAAAAACATCCATTCCATTAGATAGATCCTCTGTGGAAGATTAATGGAAAAGGGGCAAGAGTCAAGCAAGAAGACAAGGCATGGAGGGGTTACTGTCGTCATCAATGAAATGAGTATGCCTGCTGATGAAACCGCAGATCTACTGAAGTACCAGTGTATATTAAAGAACTTTTAAATAATTAGAACTATATTAAAATCTAATGGGCTGCCATTAGAAGATGGTAGGGCCCCATTATTGGAGGAATTCAAGCAGAAGTTAGATGACTGCTTTCCAGAGATGTTGCACCAAGGATGCATGCTTCATATAAGTGAATGATGATGATGGTGGTGGTGGTGGTGGTGATATTTATATAGTGCTTTAAAGTTTGCAAAATATATATGCAATCTCATTTGGTCCTCACAATAGCCCTATGAAGTAGGTACTCTTAGTATTCATATGTTACAAATGAGGAAACTGAAGCTGAGAGAGGTTCAGTGACTTGCCCAAGATCACATAGATAGTAAATGTCTGAAGCAGGATTTGGTTTCAGGTCTTCCTGATTCCAAGTCCAGGACTTCCAGCTACCACACTATGTAGCTGCCTTCCAATGCTGAGGTTCTATTATTTGAAGACCAAATTTCCCTGAGTTCAGACACTTGGTTCTTCCCACAAAAGACTATGCACAAAGTAGGAGTCTGATAAATGTCTGTTAAATAATCTGGGCTCCTGCCTCTTTCCCACTCTTTGGACCTAAATTCACAGCAGATATACTGTTGGGTACTGAGACTTTAGTAGTCCTGATTTCCATTCCTTGCTGATTTCATTCTACTTGCCTTGTCTGAAAGTCCAGGTTTGTGAGGACAGCAGAAGGGGATGGTCAGGGCCAACAAGCTGATTCCCTGAGGGGACTCAATGTTCAGGCTTGAATAATGAGGCCCTTTCCAAAAAGCCAGGTTTGGGAAATAGCTAGAATGATCTATGTTAGCTCAGGGTCAGTTCCTGTTATTCATGGTTTAGGGCTGTTGGTTTATATGGTACAGGTGTGCCAGAAGTTAAAGGCAAGGCATTCCAACCCCTAACATCCCCTGCCAGGTGTAGACCCACCCTGTGTGTAGTAAGCTTAATTGGGCCCTCATTTATTATTGTAATGAGGACCCCTTTTCTAATGTGTATTTCTAGCCCTCATGTGGCTGAACTGTTATTTTTCTCTCTTGACATTTTTTGCCTCTGAAATGTTTTGGATAAATATGCAGCTGAAATGGCTTGTTACTGACTGTGTACATTTTCAGTTGAATGAAAAGTAAAGAAATACAGCATTTCGCATATAAAATATTCCGTTAATGTTATATAATTTGGCTGCAAAGTATCATTTTGCTTTTATGAAAGGGTTTCGTGAAACCCTCGGGAATAGCAGATGGCTAACATGTAGTAATTATCGGTTACTAAATATCACTTATATCATACTGATCTATTCATATAACTGTAACCGCATTAAATACAAAAAAAAGACAATACATAATATGAGTACTTGAAACAACGGCAGGATTTGAATAAAATGGGGAGACTAATTTTAAGTGTAAATGATTCTAGGGGGCTACATAGATATACTTGGGTCCCCCATCTATTATAGCCATATTGCTCTCCGTTCTAGATTTTCACAGGAGGCAGGTCTCTCCTGGCAAAACAGCTGGCACAGGCATGCATGGATGAGGAGGCAGCTGGGGCATGGAAGTCAGTGCATGTACAAATGCTATGAATTCCCCAACTGGAAAGCCTTAGCCCAGAACTCCGGAGCCAGATTCTGGGTGACTGGGGTATATTCTGTTGCCAAAGACTTCTTTCCACTGCTTTTGTTTGACAGGTGTATCAATTGGGACAGGCAGACACTGAAATATATCATAAACTGACCTAATAAAATGTTTTCATTTCTAGCAAATGATCAAAGAATTGGTTATTATCTCTGAAGTCAGTCCTAAAAGTTTATTATTCTATTAATTCTCTACTTTGCAGATGTTCTGTAGTAGGGTAGTGTATTGGAAATAGAACTGGACCAGGAGTCAGAAGACCTGATTTCTAATACCAGATAAGCCATTTACTAATGATGTAACCTTGGATAACCTTATTTATGACTCAGTTTCTTCATCTGTAAAATAGAAATAATATTAATTCTCCTGTTTACTTTATAGGGTTATTATGAGAATCAAAATGTTACCTACTGGTTTTTCAATTCTGCAGAGAGACCCTAGGAAATGACAATTCTTTTAAAATGATTTTTGTTTGGAATGAGTCATTTGATGGGAAAGTATTTTGTAAACAGTAAAGTGCTATACAAATGTAAAACATTGTTATGATGTAATGAATCTTCCTTCCCAGGCTAGCTTCCCTCTACTGTACCCAGGACCTCAAAGGTTATCACTATATATCTATTTTCCAGTCAGATAAAAATAATAATAATCATAGTTGTTACTGTTGTTGTTGTAGCTAACATGCATATAGAGCTTACTGCTTATCAGGTTTACTTAGGTAAAATAGACTCATTTTATATTAGCAACAAAACACATTGTGGTGCATGGGAGAGAATACTCGATCTGGAGTTAGGTAACATGGGTTCAAATCCCATCTCTTATTAGCTGTGTGAGCTTAGGCACACAAGCCTGAGTGGCCTCTGGACCTCAAGTTTCTCATATATAACATGAGGAGGTTGGACGAGGTGATCTGTAAGATCTATTTTAGCTTTATGATCTACAGTCACATGATCAGAAAATCCAGTGTGCTATACATAAAAAGTGCTCAATAAATGTTGATTGACCATCATATATACATATGTGTGTGTGTGTGTACACATATATACATACATAAGTAAATATATAATTTCAAGGACACATAGAAAATGAGTCAATTATGAAGTACCTACTATGTGCCAGACACTGTACTAAGCACTGGGGAGCCAAAGAAAGGCAATAAGCTCTTATGGAGCTCACAGTCTAATTGTAGAAGCAATTGACAGGTTAAATTGGGAGAAGTATCAGAGGGAAGTCAGTAAGACTAAGAAGGACTGGGAAAGGCTTCTTCTAGAAATGGGACTAGCTGAGACTTGAAGGAAATCAGGAGGTAGATATAAGGAGGGAGAAAATTCCAGGCCTGGGAGCAGCCAGTGAAAATGCTGTAAGAAGATGGAATGCCATGTTCAAGGATCAACGAGGAGGCTGGTATCTCTGGATTTCAGAATATGTGGGAGGGAGTAAGAGAGCTTTCCATCAGGTTAGGAAGGAACAGAATGTTTTATATGTGATCCTGGAGGTAATAGGGAGCCACTCAAGCCTATTAAAGTGTGAGATATGGTAAGACTTGCATTTTAGGAAGATCAGTCTGACATTTGGCTGAAGTTTGGATTGCAATGGGGAGAGACTTGAGGCAGGGAGATCAACTAGAAGGTTACTACAATAGTGAAGAAATGACTTGAGGAGAGGATAAGGGCCTATACCAGGTTGGTGGCAGTGTCAGAGGAAAAAGGAGGTGTTACAAAGAGATGTTATGAAGTGATAATTAATGGGACTTGACAGTGATAATGGGGGTGAGAAAAGTGAGGGGCCAAAAATGACACTTAGGTTGTGAGCATGGTTAAGTGGGAAGATGGTGGTACCTTCAACAGTAACAGGAAAGTTAGGAAGGGGGAGAGTTGAGAGGTAGGAAAATAATAAGTTTTGAATATGTTGAGTTTAAGATATCTACAAGTTGTACATATCAATATGTCTAAAAGGCATTTGGAGATGCAAACCTGGAGGTTAGGAAAGAGGTTAGGGCTGGATAATTAGATCTAAGAGTCAGCTGCATAAAGATGATAATTGAAACCATGGGAGCTGACAAGGTCATCAAGTAGAAGAGAATACAGGCAGAGAGGAGAGGGCCCACATCAGCTCCCTGGGAGACATCCCTGGTTTTACATTATGTTCTTAATTGAGGTATATGCACTATTGCTTTCCTCTGTTCATGCCCACAATCAAGAAATAACTGTGTGCATGTGTAAGGGAATATCCCAATATACACCAGTATTTAGTCTGACATATAGTAGGTGCTTAATAAATGCTCATTAACTGATTAATGAGCGGGGAACAACTTTAAAATTGGATACCATGGCGTATGCATAGCACGTTGCAAACCTTAAAATGCTATAAAAATGTATCTACTACTTCTACTATTGCTGTTATTATTATTATTATTGATATCAGGAATACTTGAAAAATACTGAGGATATCTCACCTGGAGTTAAGAAGATCTAGGGAAGATGTGACAGCTGTCTGCAAGTATTTGAAGGGCCACCATATGAGAGAGGGATTTGACTTGTTTAGCTCAACCTCATAGGGCAGAACTTGTAATAATAGCTGCAAATTTGAGAAAGGCAGTCTTTGACTTAGTATAAGGGGAAACTTCTTAATAATTAGAAAACCCCACAGAAGATTGGTCTATTGCAGAAGGTGGTGGGTTTCCTTTCACAGGAAATCATAGGATCATAAATTTAAAGCTGGAAAGGACTCTATGTGTGATCAAGTCTAACCTCATTTTCCAGATGAATTAACTAAGGCACAGAGAAGTTATAAGACTTGTCAAGTGTCACACAGCTAGTGTTGTAGGTAGGATTTGAACCTTAGCTTTCCTAACTCCAAATTCAGTGTCCTATTCACTATGCCCTATTTTCAAATGGGAGCCAGATAACCTTTTGTCAAGGAGATGGTGGAAGGGATTCTGGTTTGACTTGCAGCCTCTTTCCATGATGGTCAAATTCTCAGAATCATGGAATTTTAGTTTGAAGTGAGTTCAGTAGCCTTCTAGGCCAAACCATACCCAAAAGAAATTTTTACCACAACATGCCCAACTCGATGAACTGCCTATCCAACTGAATATCACAGTGTGGACAAAAGGCAGTCTTCGTCACTTAACTTGCCCTGTGTAGATTGAGAGTTCCTGGATCTTGTTGAGGAGGTCTTGTATTCTGGGGCTTGATGCAATCAGTATAATGTCATGTACAAACAAGAACATCTTTAGAAACTCCCATCTCTTTCAAAATATCCCTCCTCTATCTGGACTTTGCTCAGGGGATTCCCCATGACAGCGCCCAATCTCTTTGATGAGCATATATATTTCCTTGTTTTTGACATTCATGATCTGAGGATTGTTGAGCAAAGCTATCACTGTGGTTCTGTATATCAAGGAATCTTAAATGACCTTAACATATTGGGTAGGAGATAACACATTGGAGTAGAATCTTTAAGGTTTCATTTTTTCTCTAACAAGTCAATTTAAAAAGTCAACAAATAATAAACATGGGGGGATCATTTAGTATCTATAACTTTTTGTCAATTGTGTGTCTTTTAAAATATGGCCTGCTCCAGAAAATCATTAGTGATAGGCTGCCTATTCTCTTTGTCACATTTTCACTGATATCCTCAATGAGCTACAGTCATTCTGATAAAGACTTTATGGAGATGAGAAAATAAACATATGTTTTGCGAATGTGTATGTGTGTGTGTTCTAAAACTCTCCTGCCATTGCCTTCCATAGCTTTCCACTTAACCAGGAGATTGAAAGGTGCTGGATAAAGTACATAATAAGCAATATCACAAAAAAAGAAAGAAAAGAAACCAAAAGCAAAGAAAAAGAAATGGACCATATTTTTTTTTCTAATTTGCTTATTTCCCTTTTCCTTAATTTTTATTGACACATCTATATGTGAACAACCCCCACAGCACCATCTCACTAAAATACATGGTACTTCTCATTTTTGTAGTTTATGCTTTTTTGGAAACAAGAAAGCAAATGAAGAGCTTTAACTTTAATAATCTAGAACCCACATTGTCCATTTATTTGACATGAGCTTTGTTGTTTTCATTTTTACCTCTTGTAGTTATCATGGATACTAGGCAGCTGGTGGCACAGTGGATAGAGTGCTGAACCTAGAGTTAGGAAGACCTGAGTTCAAATCCAGCCTCAGATACTTAGTAGCTTTTGACCCTCGATAAGACTCTTAATCACCATTTACCTAGGTTTCCTCATCTGTGAAATGAGGATAATAATAGCAGCTACCTCCTGGAGTTGTTGTGGGGATAAATTAATATTTATTTAAATTTTGCAAGAAAAAAACTTCTACATAAATGCTTTCTATCATTATTATTACTGTTCTTTGAGGGTAGCTGGCAGTCCACAAACCCATCCATGAGTTGGGGTCAGGAGTGTCTATCCCAAGCATGTGAAGACTTCCCCTGGCAGAATGGACAGATGAAAATCATTTGTTCCAATGGCCATGATGGTGACTGTGGAGCACTTAGAGCTTGGTCAGACATCAAAGATGCCGAAGTCATTCAATGCATCTTGGGCCATTGCCAGTCATCCTGACATTCATCTCGCCATGGCACTTCAATGACTTTAGAAGAGAGAATGAGGCTGACGACTTTGTGCAACTTTGCCTCACTTAAACCCAATTCATGCACAAGACAAGACATCATTCTGTGATGTCACTGGTCCTCTTCAAAAGTAAAGGAGAAACAATAACAACTGTTCTTTTGGGTCTATTTTCTTTACTCTGTATCTCTTCAAACAAATACTGCTATATTTCTTTGGATTCTTCATGGTCATCATTCCTTAATGGTACAATAATATTCCATTACACTCATCATATGCCACAGTTTTTTTAGCCATTCCATGATCACTGGCATATAATTTATTTCTAGCTTTTTGCTATTACAAATAACGCTGCCATAAATATGCTCATACAAGATACCTTTCTTTCTGTCATTGCCTTTCTTAGTTTAAAAAGCAAGCAAGTTGTGGCATCACTGGATCAGAAGTATAAACAATTTAATATCTTTCTTTGAATAATTCCAATTTTTTCCTAGAACTGTTAGATCAATTCGTATCACCACAGGTGGTGAATTAGTGTCACAATTCTCTCCAACATTGACTCCCCCGTACATATTTGCCAATCTGATGTGTGAGGAATGCCTCAGAATTGTTTTGATTTGCATTTCCATAATTATTAATAATTTTAAAAATGTATTTATTTTTAGTTTTCAGCATTTACTTCCACAAGATTTTGAGTTCCAAATTTTCACCCCATCTCACCCCTCCCCCACCCCAAGATGGCATGCATTCTGAATATCTCTTCCCCTAGTCTGCCCTCCCTTTTTTCTCTCCCTCCCTCTTCTCTTATCCCCTTCCCCTTCTGCTTTCGTATAGGGCAGGATAGATTTCTGTACACCATTTCTTGTATTTCTTATTTCCCAGTTACATGTGAAAACATTAAAATTTTTTTTTAATTTTGTTAATTTATTTTGATTTATCAACAATCACTTCCATGTGCTTTTGAGTTGAAAATTTTTCTCCCCCTTCCTCCCCACCACCCTCCCCAAGACGGTGCACAATCTAATATAGGCTTTACATTTACATGCCCATTAAGCATATTTTCACATTAGTGAAGTTGTAAGTAAAAATTAAAACCAATAGGAGGAACCATCAAAAAGATGAAACAAAACTCAACAGAAGGTAAAAATAAGTGATAGCGATTCGACTTCCATAGTTCTTTCTTTGGATGTGGACAGCATTTTCCATCCCGAGGCCTCTGGAGATGTCTTAGATCCTTGTAATACTGAGAAGGGTGCAGTTTAACAATATTAGTCATTGCATAATGTGGCTGTTATTGTGTACAAAGTCCTCTTGGTTCCACTCACTTCACTCGGCATCAGACCATATAAGTCTTTCCAGGTTTTTCTGAAGTCAGCCTGTTCATCATTTCTTACAGCATAATAATATTCCATTACATTCATATACCACTACTTGCTCAGCCATTCCCCAATTGATGGGCATCCTCTCAATTTCCAATTCTTTGCCACCACAAAAAGAGCTGCTATGAATATTTTTGTACATGTGGATCCTTTTCCCATTTGTATGATCTCTCTGGGATATAGCCCTAGAAGTGCTATTGCTAGGTCAAAGGGTATGCACATTTTTGTAGCCCTTTGGGCATAGTTCCAAATTGTTCTCCAAAAATTTCACAACTCCACCAACAATGTATTAGTGTTCCAATTTTCCCACATCTCCAACATTTATCAGAAAACTTTTTGTTTTAATAAGTGTTTTTAAAACTTAGGGTTCCTCCCTCCCCACCCACCCTCACTTAAAAGGCAAGCAACTCAACATAGGTTATACATGTGCAGTTATGCAAAACACTTCCATAGTAGTCATGTTGTGAAAAACTAACTCTATTTCCCTTAATCCTATCCCGCCCCCCATTTATTCTATTCTTTCTTTTGACCCTGTCCCTCCTCAGAAGTGTTTGCTTCTGATTACCCCCTTTCCCAATCTGCCCTCCTCTCTATCATTCCCCTGCTCTCTTGTCCCCTTCTCCCCTTACTTTTCTGTGGGATAAGATAGCTTTCCATACCCAAATGAGTGTGTATGTTATTCCCTCCTTAAGCCAAATCCTATGAGAAGATTCACTCATTCCCTCTCACCTTCCCATTGTTTCCCCTCCACTGTAAGAGCATTTTCTTTTCTGATTTTTTTTTGTGAGATAATTTACCCCATTATACCTCTCCCTTTCTCCTTCTCCCAGCATAATTCTCTCTCTCACCCCTTATTTTAATTCTCCAGATATGACCCCTTCATCTTAACTCACCCTGTGCCCTCTATCTATCTATCTATCTATCTATCTATCTATCTATCTATCTGTCTGTCTATCTCTATATCTATATATATATATACATACATATAATTTTTCCCTCCAACTACCCTAATACTGACAAAGGTCTCATGAGTTATAAATAGCATCTTTCCATGCAGGAATGTAAATAGTTCAACCTTAAAAAGTCTCTTATGATTTCTCTTTCCTGTTTACCTCTTCATGTTCCACTTGAGTCTTGTATTTGAACGTCATATTTTCTATTCAGTTCTGGTCTTTTCATCAAGAATGATTGAAAGTCCTCTATTTCACTGAATGACCATTTTTTACCCTGGAGGATTATACTCAGTTTTTCTGGATAGGTGATTCTTGGTTGTAATCCTGTTTCCTTTGCCCTCCAGAATATTATATTCCATGCCCTCCGGTCCCTTAATGTAGAAGCTGCTAAATCTTGTATTATCCTGATTGTGTTTCCACAATACTTGAATTGTTTCTTTCTGGCTGCTTGTAATATTTTCTCCTTTATCTGGGAGCTCTGGAATTTGGCTACCATATTCCTAGGAGTTTTCCTTTGGGGATCTCTTTCAGGAGAAGATTGGTGGATTCTTTCAATTTCTATTTTGCCTTCTGGTTCTAAAATATCAGGGCAGTTTTCCTTGATAATTTCTTGAAAGACGATGTCTAGGCTCTTTTTTTGATCATGGCTTTCAGATAGTCCAATAATTTTTAAATTCTCTCTCCTTGATCTGTTTTCCAGGTCAGTTGTTTTTCCAGTGAGATATTTCACATTGTTTTCTAATTTTTCATTCCTTTGGATTTCAAGTGTCTTGATTTCCCATAAAGTTACTAGCTTCCAAGTGCTCTATTCTAATTTTTAAGGAAGCATTTTCTTCAGTAAGCTTTTGGACTCCCTTTTCCATTTAGCCAATTTTGCTTTTTAGGGTATTTTCCACTTGGCCAATTTTGCTTTTTAAGGCATTCTTCTCTTCATTGGCTTTTTGGACCTCTTTTGCCATTTGGGTTAGGCTATTTTTTTAAGGTGTTATTTTCTTCAGTATTTTTTTTGGGTCTCCTTTAGCACTCTCAGTTTTTCCTCTACTTCTCTTACTTGCTTCTCAAAATGCTTTTTGAGCTCTTCCATGGCCTGGGACTAATTCATATTTTTCTTGGAGGCTTTGGATGTAGGAGCTTTGGCTTCATTGTCTTCTTCTGGTTGTGTGTTTTGATCTTCTTTGTCACCAAAGTAAGATAATATAGCCTGACTCTTTTTGCACTGCTTGCTCATGATCCCAGCCAATTACTTGAGTTATAAACTCTTTGTTAAGGTAGGAGTCTGTTTCCAGTGTGGAGAATGTACTGTCCCAAGCTTCAGGGGTTTTGTGCAGCTGTTTTCAGAGATACTTCTAGGGACCTGTAAATTTTCAGTTCTTCCAAGGTGGTGTGATAATGGCCTGTGCTCTGTTCTATAAGTGACCACAAACATTCTTTTCTGCCTTGGAACTGTGAAGAAGATTTCCTCTCCACAGCCACTACAAGCTCCACCACACCAGCGCTCCTCCTTGCCCCTGGACCACCACCCAGAACTGTGACCCAGATCCAAGCACAGTCAAAGCAAGAGAATCTTGCACCAGCAGAGAGATCCCTGCAATCCCCCTCTGATCAGCCACTTGATTCCTCCTGAGTCTGTAGGCTGGAAGCTCAGGAGGCAGCCACCACCCCCGGGCTGAGCTTGCGAACTGGACCTGAGACCCCATGCTCCTCTCTCAGCACCACAGAAACAGACTTTTCCCACTGACCTTCTAAGTTGTCTTTGGTTTTTGTGGGTTGAGAGGTCAGGAAACTGTCATAGCTGCCCATGATTCAGTCCTCTGAGACCTGCTCCAGGTTTGCAGTGGCCTGCACACCCATGCTGAGCTGTGCTCCTCTCCCAGCATGATGCATCTGGGTTGTCTTGGGCTGGAAATTTGTTTCATTCTGTCTTTTTGTGGGTTCTGCTGCTTTAGAATTTGTTTAGAGCCATTTTTATAAGTATTTGGAGAGGTTTGGGGGACAGCTCAAGCAAGTCACTGCTTTCACTCCACCATCTTGGCTCCGCCCCCCTCAATTATTAGTAATTTTGAACAAGTTTTCAAACAGCCATGGATAGTTTGCATCTCTTTGATTGGAAACTATTGGTTTACATCTTTAACCTACTTGTCTTATAGATTTGTGTCTATTTTAATAGTTAGCATTTGTATAGGACTTTAAACTTTACAGATGTTTACAAAAGTTTGTGTATGTTCTCTATAGATTTTGTCAGATGTTTGAAGAAAAAATGTTTTTCTCAATTCATATCTTCTGATTCTGACTCCATTATTTTATGCTTTCAAAGCATTTTAAGTTTTATACACTTGATATTGCCCATTTTGTCATGTATTATCTCTTTTACCCATATGTCTGGTTTCCCCTCCATGTATCTAAAAAATAATCTTCCAATCTTCTGATTTTATATAACTTTTGGTATTTAGATTATCCACACATTTGGAATTTATGGTAGCATAGGGTGGGGAATGCTGGTCCAAATATATTTTCCAAAAAAACACTTTTTAAATTTTTCCAGTAGTTCTTTTGATTAATTAGGAAACTACTGTTTACTGATGTGGGAGTCATTTTGGAATTAACTATGGGCTGTACTGTCATTGATTAGATAAAGCAAAAAGCAAAATCAGGATCAAATTAGAAGAAAGAAATATGAGAAGATGCTCTTTTCAATTTTCTCATAAATAAACCCTAGATAATGTTCATGTGGTTTGGAATTCACAGAAATAAAGGGGAGGAACATGCATCTGGAGGCAGTGGTAGTCAATGAAACAGGACTAGTGATAACAATTCAGGAATAACAGATCTCTGAATTCATGGAGCCATGACTTCTCCAAGGTCAGGAAGGTCCAGGAGGCTTAGGTCCTCAAGTAGGGATTTAAGGATCAGAAAAGCATAGCAGAGACTACAAGGTGAAAAAGTCCTGGGGCCAAAGACCACCCGAGCTGGCCTTGGAAGTAGTTGGTGCCCAAGGAAAATTTCTGTGAGTCAGTGAAGTCTAAGGCACACACCAAAGCTACAGCATCCCTCACTCAGTGTAGAACATAATGTTAGGTATTGTGTGAGATGACAATGAACATGAGCTTCGACAGACTTCAAGACATAGTGGAGGATAGAAGGACTAGGTGTGCTATAGTCCACGGAGTCACAAACAGTCAGACATGACCGAACAACAAACAACAACAAAATGATAAATGCCAAATGTGTGGTGCCAGTAATAAATGTTATAGGAGTTTGAAGGAAGAATTTATGGTAGGTTAGGATGATCAAGGAAGACTTCTTAGAGGGGGTGGTAAAAATTTTAATCTAAGCTTTAAAATACGAGTAGAAACTGAAGAAGCTAATCCTAACCTAAATCTGACAACTCCAGGTCAAATGTGATACTGTCCCTGAACACCTTACCCTACTTTCCTGCCAATGGTCTCACAGATGAAGGGGACAACCACTCATTAAGCTGAGCTGAGAGAGAGATTTTCTGGGTTTCCTACATCTCTTAGAGATGATTCTGGAGGTACAGCCCAGGTAAGAAATCTCAAGATGCAGCAAAGGAGAGTTCAGCCCCTCAGCCAGAATTTTTGTCTTTCTTAAGAACAAAGGATTTAGAGCTGAAAGGAATCATGTAGTCTAACTTTCTCAATTTACAATTTAGGAAACCAAGTCCCAGAGAGGTTGTGATTTTCCCAGTGTATTGCTCAACCTTGTGCCCTAGCAACATGCTTTTCCTCTAAATGTTGAAGTTGAGTTTCCCTCTACTTTCAAGACCTTTGGAGTAGAATTTCTTAAATGGTTGTTGGGAATTCAGAAGAGGAACAAAACACTTTATTTCCTAAGTTTCTTCTAAGCCAAGCAGGTGCTAACATGAGGACCTAATCTTTCCCTGGGCAATGACAACCTTCCCCCCACCCCATTCCCCCATCCTCTGTCTCTTCAAGAATTAATCCCCTAGCCTCCCCCCTGGGCTGGCTGGGTGGCTAAGTAAATATTTAGTTTCCTTTCACTCAATGGGATCTCCATTAAGCCATGAGCAAAGAGGGCTTTACTGGCCATAGATCAGCAGCAATCCCCCTAGACTCCACTGTCCAGGCTTTCTCTTCTCAGAGTTGGGGGTGGAGTAGGTAAATGTTACAAGTGAGAGAGTGTTTGGCCTTTCTCTTTAGGGATGGGGGTCGGGGAGCCTAGATGAGTTAGTCAAGAAGAAAGAAAGTACTGGAAGAAAGAAAGGCCTTTGCCCTTGGGCCTAAGTAAGTAAATCAGCCTATACAATGACTACAATATTGCAAAGAAAAACAATTGTGAAAGACTAGAACTATGGCCAACCCAATAACCAATTACAACCACAGAAGAATTACAATAAAGTATGGTTCCCATCTCTTGGCAATGGCTAGAGGTGCAGAATGAAATACACAATGTGTGGTTTTATTTTATTTTATTTTTGTTACAAGGGAGGGCTTTTACTTTTCTTTGGGGGAGGAATAAAGGGGCATTGAATAATGATATACAAAAAGAAAGAAAGAAAAGAGTGTCAAGGAATGAATTTTAAAATAAATCAAAGAGAACAGAAGGAAATACAGAAGGGGACAGAAAAGTAGGGCAGTTGAGAACTACTGCATTAAATCTGAATTTACAAAAAAGGAAGTGGGAAAAACCAAACTGTACATACCAGAAGTTCGCAATTTAATATACAATCCCTTTTTTGGTTTTTTTTTCTGTCTTGAAATGTTAATGTCTGTTGATGTTTATTAAGTTCATAATTTTTAAAAAAGAGAATTACTTAACAAGAAAAATTTGGCTTGCTCAGGAAATGGGGACTGATGACCACTGAGGCTTTGCAGACTCTGCTAGTTGATCATTTTTCTTCCTTCAGGCACATATTGCAGATGGAGAAAAAGAGAGAGATGGAGAGAAGGGGGAATGATGGAGAGGAGAGTAAGGCAAAGGACTGCCAGAGCAATATTCAGAAAGCCCAGGTCTGTCTCTCAGTGTCTCTCGATAAACTCCATTGGTTCCATAATCCCTCAAGGATCAAATACAAACCCCTCTGGTTAGCATTTAAAGCCCTTGAAATCCTTCCTCCAAGCTATGTCTCCAGCTTTATTCCATATTGCTCCCCTTCTCTTGGTCAGGTGTCAAGCCCTCCTTCTTGCTGTTTTTCTTACGTGATATTTCCTCCACTATTGCCATACCTTTGCACAGGTATTCCCCCGATACCTGGAAAACATTACTTCTCATTTCTGCCCCTTCAAATCCAGTTTCTTTCCAAGTTGAGCTCAGATGCTAATAGATAGATAGATTTAGATATACATACTGACATATAGATATAGATAAATAGATATGTAGATCTAGCTATAGATGGGGGCATGTATTTGTAATATATTATATGTGTATTCATTTAGAATGCCTTTCCAGATGCCCCCAGCTTCTAGTGTCTCCTCTACAAAATTACCTTGTATTTAATTTAGAAATAGTTATGTGTACATGTTGTATTCCCCATTAGAATGTAAGTTGCCTGAAGGTGGGCACAACTTCATTTTTATTTCTGCAGGCCAAGCATAGTGCCTATCACATTGCATGTCCTTCATAAATGCTCATTGACTGGTTGATTAGATAAAACTGATGCAAGGGAATAAGAGTATTGCCATGCCTAGGGATTTATCAGTTCTGTGAATGAGGCTTATGGTGTTTGAAGCTCCAAGGTACCACTTTCAGGGAAAACAGGTAGGGCTGAACATTTGGATGCAAATAAATAAACAAAAAACAAAAAACAAATGGACCCCTCAATCTCTGAGACCTCTTCTCTCACGTGGCTTCAGGGTCCATTTTTCTCCAGAGCAAATCCTTACTGCTAAACATGATTTGCCTTTAGAAGAGGGGTCAGTGGAAGAATAGTATTGAATGTCAGAAACTCTTGAGTTGATTGTGAGACACAGAAGCACCAATGGCATACATTGTGACAGCATAATTTAGAGTAAGATCCCTGCCCTGGGAGATTTAAAACACCACTAACACTGTGTTGTAACTTTGAGCAAATTATTTACTTTCTCTGCATATATTTCCCTTTCTATGAAATAGGGGTAATAGCACCTACCCTGATGATATCACTAGATTATTCAGAGAATTCAATGAGATAGTAGATATGATGAGTTTGCTATTTACTACCCATATGGCGTTGAGAAAGTTGTCTAATTTCTCTGGGCCTCAATTTGTTTATCAATAAAACCAGGGGGTTAGACTACATACATGATATCTAATGTCATTTCCAACATTTACATTATAATGCTATGAGATGATGAATGAGAAAGGACTTTGGAAAATATCGGGTGCTATGTAAAAGCAAAATATTATTATTATAATAACTTAGAGACATGATGAAATCTTGAATCAGGATGTGAAATTTTCCTGGATAGGCTTTTCTTAGGAAGGATGGAAAGTTCCCCACTGGGAAAACAATGAGAAAGGACTTGGGGTCAGAACAGGGCATGAACCATGTCAACTGTAGAAACACGCGAAGGGTGAGGCAGGGTGGTAACGGGATTGCAGGTTGGTTTATAGACAGCGAGACTCTGCTCTGAACCTTTGGCCCTCTCTGAACTTCCTCCTTCGGAGGCAGAACAGGAAGTAGGGATCCTGAAATACCGCAAGAATGGTGTTTCTAATTTTCTCAAGCCCAAACAAGGAAGCCCTGGAAATCTTGCAAGGGTGACTTTTATTTTAAGAGTCTCAAGTTAAGACAGCAGGATGATTCCAGCTATGATCAAACACTGAGTCGTTGGATACTTGACTGAGATGAGTTCAGAGCCCTTCAAATCCTTTCACCATGCTATCTTCCCCTGTCTATGTCTGACCTGCCTATATTTCCCCCATTGTCAAGTAGTCCTCAGGGAATGACACTAAATTATCTTACTGGGTATTGTTAATGGATATTTTGTTGAATCCAGGGTAAATTGTGAAGCAGGCATTGTTGGCAAGTATCGTGTCTTAATAGAGTGTTTTTAAACAATTTAAAGGAATATTTCCAACTCTAATACTCTAAATATTGATAGGGATGCTTCTCTAGCAGCCCTATAATTCTACTGTGGACTGAAGTAAGACCTTTTCCAGCTAAGGTTCATCTATATTCATGTAACCACAATTAAATACTTTTAAAGAGTGAAAGAATCCACTGAGATTTCAACATCTTCCTCACTGTGGCCATCTGACATAGATGGGTAAATGACCTCCAGTGACTCTGGCTGTGGCCAGTGATGACAATGACAAACTCTGGGAATAATGGTAATAACAATAACAACTCCTGGAATTTACAGTTTATAGAGCATTTTATACACATTGCAGTATTTTACCCCTACAACAATTCTTTGAGATATTAAGTGTAGGTATTAGTATCCCTATTACATAGAGAAGGAAACTGAGGATCAGAAAGATCAAGCAATCCAACAAAAGTCACACAGCTTTTAAATGGTGGAGTCAAAATTCAAATGCATGCCTCTTGATTCCAAATCCAATATTCTTTCCACTCTACTCTCCTGCAAAAAGAAGAACTGAAAAAGACTATTTGCTAAAGGATGGGTGGAATACTCAAGATCACTAAAAGGAGAAACTTGCCATCTTAAGGAAATAAGAGAAAATGGAACCCTGAGAACCCACGCAGGAAGGAGATTAAAGAAGGGACCAGAGAGACAAAAAATAATACAGCAAAGGGCTAGGTGAGAAATATTCATCTAGGCTTAGATCTAAACTTGGGTTGCTTGTTTTACTGAATTTGCTTATTTCAGTTTCATTTTCTTGTTCATCTATTTCAAATCTTGGATAGGTTTGAAGGGAAAAAAGTCCATTTTTCGGGGATGTTGTTGAAGGAGTTCATGCAGGTAGGGGTTGAATTAAATAATCACTGAGGTTCCTTTCAATTCTGAATATTTTCTGATTCTATTAGCACATAGACCCTGTTGTACCTTCAGTTATTAGTGAGTGATAACTCACCAAAGAAAGACAGATGGAAGGCGTTTCTTCTGAGCCTCAGTCTCCGGATTTCAGCTGTCAAAATTGTGCTATGTCCTGCTATAGAATTATAAAGGCTGATTTTGCAGCCTAAAGAAAGGCTGCTTCAGTCTCCCATTCCAATGCATTCCCAAGTCAATTATCAAGGATTCTCTAATCTTTTTGACTAAGCCTTCTATTAAGATACTTTGTTTGATCCTTACTTTGATGCTGTGCTAAATAAATGATTTAATCAGCATGAGTACTTCATAACTGATATAGATTACAACCTCTCCACAGCTTCTTTTAAATACTCTCAATACTCTAAAAGCTCTGTGATAGCACCAATTTGGATGTTCCCTCCAAAGATATAGATCACAACCAATAATTGCAGTATATTCTATGTAGCTCTTGTTCATGTCCTCCCATAGGTTTTCCATATAATGTCCACTCAGTGTCCTAGTGGCCTTCCCCCATTTCTCCTGATATCACAAGGGTATCATCAGTAGAGCAATCAGCCTGGCATCCCTTACTTTTGCCACTGACCTGCCCATCTTTCCTATCATGCATTTCCATGAATTGTCACCTATATAATTCTTTTTTCTGTCTTTCCTTAAACCCTTTACAGAGATTCTACCTAATACCCAGAAGGCCTTACTCTGGTTCTTTTCATTTTTTGTAGCTATTCATGCTACATGTGTGCTCCCTTTGACTAGACCACCAATGTTTCCAGCCATACATATTCTTGATGATGACTTCTGTATCACTTCTTGAACTGGACAAATTGTTGGAAATATATTACAGATAATTTACTCTATCACTTGTCATTCCATTGCCCATTGGGATACTTATAACTTTCCTCCTTCAAGGAAGGAAAGGAAAACCAAGCATGGACATACATTCTAGATTTTGGGAGACCAGGTTTCAAAGTGTTTAAATAAAAGATAGATAAAAGCCCACGGCCAAAATTCTACAGAGGAAGCCATCCCAGGAGAGGTGGGAAGCACTCAAAAAAAGAATTCTCAAGAGAGAAAAAATATAGTGAGAAATAAGAGAGAAAGTCATATAAAGAGGTCAGTGTACATAAACAGGTAAGTTGTAAAACAACTTAGAATTTTTAAAGATGTATACAGAAGACAGAAATGAGGGCAGATAATAGAGAATTAATATAGATGTGTGCTATGGTCCTGAAAGAATAGTGCTAAAGTTTAGAAGAAGATGAGGCTGGTTAGGAAATCTAAGGATAAAATTGGGGTGTTTATATATATATATACATATACATATATATGACAAAAAAAAGATTAAAAAAGGATGGGACTGATGAGATGATAACTGATAATGATGGAAAGAAAGCATAGGTACTCAATTCCTTGTTTTACATTTCTGCCAAAGAGAAAAATCTTTGGACTGGGAAGAACAGAATTAAAATGGCCAACAGGGAGCTGAAATACAAGGAAAAATGAGGAAATAGAAAGACAATACTTACCTGCCTTTGATGAGTTCAGTACATTGGAAGTCCAGGCAAATGTAACTTAGGACCGCTGGGAGCAATCTTTGAAATATCAGGGATAAGCATGCATTAGCATTAGTCTTCTGAAGTCATGACTAGTTAATTACATTGATTGGAGTTCACAAATCATTCCAAGTTGTTTTCCTTTATGTGATTGTTGTAATTGTACAAATTGTTCTTCTTATTCTTCTCAGTTCACTTATTGGGGATATTGTAGAGGTGATTGCTTTGCATATATGGGTTGGACTAGGGAACCTCTGAGGTTCTTTCCAACTCTGAGATTCTCTCTCTGTGTCATACTGTGATGGTCTATAATTCTCAGGTTTACTCTTTGTAGGGCACATTTCCCCAGATGATAACGAAAAAATTAGAAGGGAATAAGGAGATGCACATAATTGAAAGCTGGCTGCGACACATAGCATATAAGGACCTATGGAGAACCAGAATAAAGGAGGTCTTCAAAGAAATATTATCAAAAAGAGATGAACTGGTCAAATACTGAGAGCAAAAGATAAATCTCTGATGTCCTTTATACTCTAATGGTATCTTCATAATGTCTCAAGTAATTGAAAAAGACCCCAAACATATCAGGTGGATTCCCTGTGGTGAATTTATGGGAGGAGATATGAATTTGTTGCACAGTGTGGGCAACCAAAGTTAAATTGTTTTCTCCATTGTCAGAGGAAATATCCACAACTATACGATCACAGATTCAATCTGAGTATTGGAGTAACAACAACAGCAATAACAAAATGACAGCTAATATTCATATAGCACTTTAATGTTTGCCAAGTCATAGATAGATAGATAGATGATAGATGAGATAGATGATAGATAGACAGATAGATAGATGATAAATATTATTGTTGCTGCTCATCCTTAATTTTCAAAGAGGACCAATGACATCACAAGTGATGTCCTGACTTATGCATGAATTAGGTTTAAGTGAGGCAGAGTTGCACAAAGTCATAAGTCTCACTCTCTCTTCCAGAGTCATCAAAGTCCAGCGGCAAGATAAAAGTCAAGCTATCTGGTGATAGCCAAAGGGGCATCTCTGATGTTTGACCAAGCTACAGGCTCTCCACAGGGCCTACTACTCTAGCTGCCTTCACGGCCATTGGAACAAGTTGTTCTCATCCTCCCATTCTTTCAAGGGAAGTCTTCACATGCTTGGAGTAGACATGCCCCTAACTCACCAACAGGTTTGAGGCCTGTCAGTTACCCTCAACCTAGTTTAGCTTGTCTGCCCAGATGGTTTATTGGGATGTAGCTGCTGCACATGCTACAGTTTTTTGGAGCCACAGGAAAGAGTTATATATGAACATATATAAAATGCCATGTGTGGGTTTGTGTATATTATATGTGTGTGTGTGTGTGTGTGTGTGTGTGTGTGTGAAATAGGTGCTATAATTACTCTCATTTTAAAGATGCTTAAACTGAAGCTTAGATAGGTTAAGTGACTTATCTAGGGTCACATAGCCAATAAGTATTTGAGGAAGGACTCAAACTTTGGCCTTTCTGACTGCAAATTCATCCCTCTAGACTACAACACTGCAATGCACAGGAAGAAAACTCTATAGACTTTAAACACATGGAGATGGCAACCCACTCTCTTTCCTATGGAGCAACTTACATATTATTAGTTTCACTAGACACCCTGAAGACACAGAGGAATTAATTTTATGGGCCTTCAAAGAAGGAAAAACTTAGAAGGATCATTTCACTTGGAACTCTAGATGAGAAAATATCTCAAGGTAACTCTAGTTTCTGGGGAAAATATCCAAGCAAAATGCTCCTATTTAGAAGTGAAATTGTGCTAATCAAATTGATTCTTGGAATAACACAAAACTTCTCCTTGTATGAACTGATGCAGAATGAAATGAACAGAATGAGGAGAACAATTTATCTGATGACTACAATATCATAAAGGGAAATAGCTGTGAAAGATTAAAGACCTATGATCAACGCGATGACTTATAGTGGCTCTGGAAGACTGAAGATGAATCATGCCAAGAGGTGACGAACTAGAGGTACAGAATGAGATGTACATTTTCAGAAACTGACATGTGGACTCATTTGGTTTGATGACACTTACTTGGTACAAGGGAGGGCTTTATTTGGCAGAGAGGGTAAGATGCATAAAGGAATGAAAGATGGTGATGGTGATAACCCCCAAAAACACAAAAAGAAAGAAAAAAGCACCAAGGAAACAGTTTTAAAGTATACAGAGAAGAGCAGATGTAATAACTAATAATAATAACAATGATATCCAACATTAATGTTCCAGGCACTGTGCTAAGCACTTTATAATTATTATCTCTTTCAATCCTCACAAGATCCCAAGGAGGTGAGTGCCATTGGTATCCTCATTTTATAGATGAGAAAACTGAGGCAAACAAGGGTTAAATGACTTGCCCAGGGTCACACAGTCACTGTCCAGCTTTATCCACTGTGCCACCTAGCTGTCCCAGATTCAGAAGGGGAAATAAAAAAGCAGGATGGGGGCAGCTAGGTGGTGCAGTGGATAGAGCTCTGGCCTTGGATCAGGAGGACCTGAGTTCAAATTCAGCCTCAGACACTTGACACTTACTAGCTGTGTGGCCCTGGGCAAGTCACTTAACCCCAATTGCTTCACCAAAAGAAAAGCAGGACGGTATTGAAACTACTATAATAAATTAAATATATGGTTTAGCAAACTGAGTTGTACATAATAGAGATTCATAGTGTCGTATATTATCCTCTTTCTCTCTCCTTCTGTGAATCAGGAAATATTGATGTTTGTCAAGTTCATAAAAATAAAGAAAAAATGTAAAACACTGCAAAGCCTCCTCAATGAATTTCATAATCATTTAAAAGAGATTGGTTAATGTTCTGGAAAGCATTTTGGAAACTATGCTAAGAAAATGAATAGGATGTCCAAACCTTTTGACTCATATATCCCACTGCTTGGCTTATACCCCAAAGAGGTTAGAGATAGAAAGGACCCATATACCAAGAAAATATTGATAGCATCACTTTATAGTTGCGCAGAATTGTAAATAAAGTAGCAACAATAGCTAACATTTATATAGCACTTTCATATTACAAAATACTTTACAAAAATATTTCATTTGAACCTCACAACCCTGGGAAGTAGATGCTGTAATTATACCCTTTTTACAGATGAAGAAACTGAAGTAGATAGAGGTTAAATAACTGCCTAGGGTCACACAGCTAGTAATTGCCCAATGTCAGATTTGCACTCAGATATTCCTGAATCCAGGTCCAGTGATCTATCCACTATGCCACCTAGCTGCCTCCTGTATCACCTGGATGTACATTTGTAGAAGTAATAGCTAAGTAAATTGAAGTAAATGACTGTAATAAAATGTTATTGCACCGTAAAACATGAAAAATATAGAGAAATATGGAAAGACTTCTGTGAACTGATACAAAGTGAAGGGAGCAGAATCAGGTAAACAATGTGAGAAAGAAAGGAAGAGAGAGAGAGAGGGAGGGAGGGAGGGAGGAAGGAAGGAAGGAAGGAAGGAAGGAAGGAAGGAAAGAATATAGAAAGAGAACATAGTGCAATTATAATAATCAAGCTTGACTTTGAAGAAGAGAAGAGAAAATGCATCTCCCTCCCTTTTTCTGAAGAGCTGGGGGCCCATGGGAGGAATATTGCGCACACTCTCAAACTAGTTGATGGTTTGGTTAGTTTTGCTGAGCTTCCTTTTCCCTCTCTCATTCTTTCTTAAAATATATGGATCTCTGGGAGGGGGAAAGGGAAGTTACATTGGGGGATGAAGGTGATATAAAACCAAGAGATATTAATTTTAGAGAAAGAAATTAATCTAAACATTCATGCTTGTAAAGTGGATGAAAATGCATATTACCTGAAATATATATTACCTAAATTATGGCATGGGATAGATGGCCAGTTCATTAAGTTATTTCACCAATGTATGTGAATAGGTGTCTCAAATACCCAATGAGCCAGAGTCAGAGTTGAGCCTAGAGAACCCAGAGTATCTTTCTTTTACCCATGGGACCCCCAGAAAAGGTATGCAGGGTTCCAATGTGTCTTTGTGTGTCTTTATCCACTTCATCCACTCAAAAAACTATAAGCTATTACCTTTTTTAATCTGTAAGCCAAAGGATAAAATTAGTTAAAAGCAAAGGTATTTCATAAAATAGCATAATAAGGAAATTAACAATAGGTTACCCCTCCCATAACTCTAGATCACACTCTACAGTGAATACACTCACCATCACTGGAAAGAGTCAGCACACCTAAGGAATATTCATGAAAGGATACCCGAATATTTGTGTCAGGTCATGTGCATCAAGAGGAAACTTGTGCCTCTGACACAGTAGGACTTCTGATGCTATTATGACATTACTGTGTTCACGTAGTATGTGGTGTCTGCTGGGCTGCCGGTTTCTGCTAGGCACTGCCCTACAGGTCATGTGGTTGTGGAGCTTCCCTTTGCATCAGCTTCTGATTTTACTTATAGTCCTTAGCTGAGGTGCTGCCTTATCCTCATAAAAGGAGGTTTGAGTTTTACCATCTTTCTTCAATCCTAGAATCTTAAGCTTCAGCTCTTTGAATGATGGACATAAACTCTTCACACACCCAGGATCAGGCCAGAGAAACATCCTCAACGGCTTCCTTTCCATAAGGCCAGGAAAAGAGTTATTGGTTCCCAGAATCTTACTTATGGGAAGTTTTTCTTGCCATCAGGAGAACTTTAATTCTGGGGGCCATACTCTTTCAGGACACAAAATCACCAGATACGTAACAGGAGTTCTTAGGTATTTAATCTTTCTATGAAATTTTTCCTCCTACTCATCAAGGAAAAGGTCCTTATTCTAGGTCACTATATGACTTAGGCTTAGAAAATATCCTTCAATTTCTATTACTTCCCAAGTGCCAACCTGCACAACTTCAAAATTATTTCAAAGACCTCCCTTTCCCTTTCAAAAAACTGCCAAAGGCTCTGTACGTTGTGAGATAATATGATTCCAGATTTAGAGCTAAAGAAAATCCAGTCCACTCCCCTCAATTTATAAGTGAGAAAACGAAGCCTGGGAAATGAAATCGCTCACCCCAAATCACACAATTCGTAAGTTGTAAAGCCAGGTTCCAACCCAGGTCTTAAGGTGCCAAATCCAGTGTTTTCCCTATTCTACCATGTTGCCTCCCTGCTAGCTGGGAGTGGATCAACATTTGAGAAACTGTTGAACTTAATAATAACGCCAAGCTTCTCATTGCTGCAAGAGTCTATATGTTTAAAAAAATGAATGTCTTCTTTCTCCATCCACTAAAGTCCTATCCCGGTGCCTCATCAAGGCACGGATGTGGCTGTGGGTTCTCAAAGGCTATCCCAGAAGAACATGCTTTCTGACACGTCCTGCCAAGCTGGAAGAGATTCTGCACGGGCTTGGTGACGGACTGAATGTCTGTTGTCTTAGGAACAGCCTAGCTAGGTTCAGAAAGGCTTATTACGAGGTTGACTGCAGGGTGATGAATTCAGCCATAGCAACTCTTCAGGACCATTTACTTAGGTGTAGAGGGGTTGTCATCTGTGTCAGTGGAGTATTCATACCAATGACAGATCTTTGAAGTATTGATGCTATATGGCTGCAAATCATGTAACACCATGATCTTAGAAGAATCAAAATCGCAGGTTCCCCGAAGTAATAGAAAGATGCATGATGGATGTAAATGGGCTTCAAAAGATTTCCAGTGATGACTTGTAAGCCTCCTCCCCGACTCAAATTCAGCCTTTGCCCTGCCTCCCCTTTCTTGTCTCCAGATGAAGAAAAGAAAATAAATGATAACAAAAATATATAAATGTAGAATTAGATGAAGAGCTCAGGTCCATTGAGAAGCATGGGAAGCAGCTTTCTGATGTAACAAACTCATAAGGATGAGCCCTGGTGCAGATCAACCTCCATTAAATGGAACCTTTGACAGAAACAGCAATGATGACTATGAGTGATGCTCCCTCACTTTTCAGGAATTCCATGATGCTGATTGATGGGGAATGAAAACATTATCTATTCTTTATACTCCCTGGTCTATACTTCGGAATTGCTGGGCTTTGTGATTGGTTGAAAGGTCAAAGAGGGAAGAAGGAAGGAAAGAAGGAAGGAAAAGAGGGAAGGAGGTAGTGAAGAAGGGAAGAGAGAAGGGAGAGAGGAGGGGAGGAGACAGGAATAGAGGGATGGAAGGAAAGAGGGAAGGAAGAAAGGAAAGAAGAGAAAGAAGGAAGAGAGGGAGGGAGGGAAGGAAGAAAAAGAGGATGAGAAGAAATGAAGAGAGGGAAGGAAGAGAAGGAGGGAGGATTAGAGGAAGGGAACAAGGAAGGGAGGGAGGAAATAAGGCAGGGAGGGAAGAAAGTTGTTTGTTTGGCTGGATGGTTATTGTTCTTTATTCTTGAAGAGAACCAAAATGACATCAATATGTTGGAGTCAAGGTACAGTACAGTGTGGCTAACCAGATCAATATGAGGTCAGGTGACACCACCACAGGTCAGACATAAATCCATATGAACATTTGGAGTGGAAATGTCTCTAGATCTCATGTTTCTTTTGAGCTATTATAGTTCTGCTTCACTCATACAGCACAGAGCCTTCTTTGATGTGGGCACACCATGCTGGGCAGTCCTTTGCCAGTGTCTCTCATATCACAAAACCAATTCCAAATTTCTTCAGAGACACCTTAAAAGTGTCCTTGCATCACTTCTTCTGACTTCTATGTGAGCACTTGCCCTGTGTGAATTCTCTGTAAAATGGTCTTTTAGGCAAATGTATGTTTGTCATTTGAACAATGTGGTCAACCCATCTCTACAGTAGTTTGAATGCTTGGCAGTTTAGCTCAAGAAAGGACCTCAGTGTCCAGTCCCTTGTTTTGCCAGATGATCCTCATGATCTTTCCAAGATAATTCAAATGGAAATGATTCCATTTCCTGGCATGGTTCTGGTATACTGTCCAGATTTCACAGGTATACAACAGGTCAGGACAACAGGTCTGTAGACCTTCATTTTGGTAGGCAGTCTAATACCTCCTCTCTCCCATACTTTCCTTTGGAGCCTCCCAAACAGTGAGCTAGCTCTAGCAATGCAGGTGTCAACTTCATCATCTGTGTGTACCTCCCTGGAAAGTATACTGCCAAGATAAGTGAACTTATCCATAGCATTTGATATTCTCCACTCACTGTAACTGATGGCTCCATGTATGAATGTTATGGTGCTGGCTGGTGGAGAATCTCTGTGTTACTTATTAGGCCAAAATTAACACAAGTGGCAGAGAATCAATCCATATTCTGCTCTGTCTGTCTCAGAGGCTGCATTGGGTGCACAATCATCTGTGAAAAAAAAATCATGCACTAACTCTCCCTCCACTTTAGTCTTGGCTTGTAGCCTTTTCAAGTTAAATAATTTACTGTCAGTGCAGAGGAAGAAAGGAAAGAAGGGAGGGTGGGAGGAAAGAAGGGAAGGGAAAGGAAGGAAGAGAGGGAGGAAGGAAACATTTTTAAGAACATAATATATGTCAGGCACTGTGTTAAGCACTTTAGAAATATCTCATTTGATCCTCACAATAACTCTGTGAGGTAGGTGCTATTATTATCTCCATTTTACAGATGAGGAAACTGGAGCAGGTAGAGTTTAAGTGACTTGCCCAGGGTTACATAGCTAGTAAGAATCTGAAGCTGTCTTTAACTTCGTGACTCTAGACCTAACACTCTGTGTACTTTGCCACCCAGCTGGGACAGAAAGAGAAGGGGCAGGGAGAATTGGACACATCCCATGGACAATTTTTGGACTCTTCTCATGGAATGAAGAGTTTTCTCTTCCTGGTCTTGGCTAGGCTTCTGAAAAACTCTCTCCTAAACAGGTGGTAATGAGCACATATGAAGAATCTTATTACGATTACTACATTGAAAAGGCAAAACATCATGATATCATAGCTAGAGGACCTAGCTTGCAGTCAAGAAGAACTAGGTTCAAGTCCTGTATACATACTGGTCTCATGACCAAGGGCAAGTCACTTGACCTCTCTGTGCCTTAGGCAACTTTCTAAAACAGGGGTTCTTCATCTTTTTTTGTCATGGACTTCATTGGCAGTTTGGTGAAGTCTCTGGACCCCTTCTCAGAATAGTGTTTTTAAAATAAAATGAAAAATAAAATACATAGGACTACAAAGGAATCAAAGTTTAGTAAAAATTTTAAAAATGTAATTTTTCCTGATCCGAGTTCAAAGACTATATACACCAGAAGTTAAGACCTCTCCCCTCTACCCCTCCTCTAGGACCACAAATTACACAGAAGTTGCTGATCAGCATCACTGGAGAAAATTTGAATACCAGTGGTTCTAGTACCAATGAAGTCACAATTTTCTGAAAGGTCCCATCCTCCATAAAAGAAGAAATCTTGCCAGAGCCATGTAAGCCTATATATTATATGTCAGGGACCATTTCTCCAACAAGATCACGTCTTACCAAAAGACCAAAAGATCTCAAAGTGAAGATCCAAAAGAAGGAAATAGAGATAGCACCTAGTTCTCTTCTATGGACACCAAGAAATCCAAAATGGAAATTGAAAAGTGGAGAACAGACTTAGTACCTTAAGCAGAATTTCAAGACAGAGATGGACAATTAGACCTTTCTTTAATCTCTGTCCCTAAACATGAAGCCGTATGTGGAGGGAGGTATCTATACAGGCTTGGGAGAAGTGCCCCTGGGGGAACTGAGTTGACACACAATGGCAGGAAAAGGAGAGGCCAAATAATGTCCAATCATATGATATTTCCTAGGATTGGATGGTTGTAGAACATGTATTATTGGAAGCATCTCCATACTCAAAAATGGGACCAAAGACAAAGTGAGTCAGTCAGTAAACATTTATTAAGCACCTACTATGTGCTTCTAGTGCTGGGGATACAAAAAGAGGAAAAAGACAGTCTATGCCCTCAAGGAGCTTACAATCTAATGATGAGGAAAACATGCAAACAAATACATACAAAGCAAGCTATATACAGGATAAATAGGAAATAATTAAAAGAGGGAAAGCACTGGAATTAAAAAGAGTTATACAAAGCAAGCTATATGCAGGATAAATAGGAAATAATTAAAAGAGGGAAAGCACTGGAATTAAGAGGGGTTGGGGAAGACTTCCTGTAGAAGGTGAGATTTCAGTTGGGATTTAAAGGAAGCCAGGAATGTTGGTAGTTGGAGAACACTTAGCACTGTGACTGGCAAATGACAGGTACTTAATAAGTGTTTATTGACTGACTGACTGTCCATATACAACAACCTTAATGTCTCTCAGATGTGAGGAATCCTTTCTCGTAATATTCTCTCCTGACCTCTGCTTATCTGTCTTTGCAATATCCCTCTTCACCCATATCTCCCCACTACTCTTTGCCATCTTTACAGTATGACATCCATGAGTTAAGCCTCATTTCCTTACCTTAAAAATGGGTTGGGATACATGCCCTCTTTTTTAAAAACGGTATTTTATTTTTTCCAATTACACATAAAGACAAATTTTAACATTCATTTTTTAAAATTGAGTTCCAAATTTTCTCTCTCCTTCCCTCACCTTCCCCCTTCCTAAGATGGCAAGCAATTTGATATAGGTTATATATGTGCAATCATGTAAAACACATTTCCATATTAGTCATTCAACAAACATTTCTTGAGCCCCCACACTATTACCTGCCTAGTTGGGGATTTTGTTACTTCTCATTTGGAATATTTTAATCATTTCCTAGTCATATTTCTAATGCAGAGGTCTGATGACATCATCTTTTCTGCTCAAAAAACCTTCAGCTGCTTCCTGTCACTCCTTATCTTGGCATTTCAATACCTTTCCAGTCTTCATTTAGCCTCTTTCCAGGCCTTATACATTTTAGCCAACCTGCATTACTTTCTTTGCCATCTCCTGAGCCTCTGTGCATTTGAGCAGATTTTCCCCCATGCCTACAATGCATTCCTTCTCTGCCTCCTCCCTTCTCCCCAGTCCACCTTAGCAGTCATCTCCTCTGTGAAGCTTTCAATGATCTCCCCAGGATAAAATGTTCCTGATATCTTGTCTCAGTCTCTTTTTTTTGCCCCATCCTGCTCTACTTGGTGTGTTTACCTATGTCCATTTTGTATTCTTCCCCTTCCCGCTCCCCCCACCACTAGTCTGTAAGCTAGTTATTTAGGAGTAGGGACTGTACCATTTTTTAATCTTTGTATTCTGAATACCTAGCCCAGGGCCTTGCATGTTGATATTTAATAACTTTGTAAATTGAATTGAAAAGAAAATGCATCTCCCTCCCATAGGTATCTCCCCAGCTTTGCATAGTGTAGGAAAAATCTCTTGACACTTAGAGCTGTCTCAGTGCAATGAACTTCCTCTAGAACCAATAGGTTCCTTCTTACCAGAAGTCAGATGCCCAATAGCTGAATATATTTCAAAAAGGATTCTTGTTCGAGTTGAATTTGGGCTACATGGACTCAACGATCTCTTCCAACCTGAGATTTGTATGATTCTGTGAATCCTTGCCCTACCCACCTTACAGGAGGGGGTAAAATCCTAATGAAATAACTATAAATATCCTTTAAATTGCATAAAAGGCTATACAACTAGAAGGTACTGAAATCTCATCATTGTCTTTATTTCTGAGTTAAAAAAAGAGATGGGAAAAGGGAGAATAGCTGTTCCTCATCCCCTTTCCCATAGTTTCTGCTCAGTGGTTGGCAGGAAGTATCTGGTAGGTGTCTATAGAAAAGTCTGACCAAAAGTATTGTTTGAAGCCATCGCAAGTAAAGTGCATGGAATGATTCAAAAAGAAATCAATGCTAATAATAGCAAAGTGATGTTCCCAGAATAATGTTTTAATGAAGGGGGAAAAGGTGTTTGAATGATGTGTTTTATTGTAAATGTCAAATGTTGTTAAAATGTCTGTTTAGAAAGATCATTTCTTCACTTGGAAAAAGAAGAGAAATTGAGTGGAGACACACTGAATGGGGAAAGAGAGAACCTGGTCCTGGAACAAGAAGGAAACCCATTGATATCTGAGAGTCTTCCCCAGCTTATCTTGAAGCAGCTTCTGAATCATTTTCATTCTTGAACCCTCTGTTTCTTTATCTACAAAATTGGGTGGATGGATAGGGTATTTGGCTGCTGTTAAGTAGTTTAATGAAGTCAGAAACCCTAACCAGCCATGACTCTAGATCATCGGTGATGAAGCATGCTACTCATCTCCTGACAGAGATGATGGACTCAGGCTGCAGAATGAGTCATGCATTTTTTGGACTTGGCCAATGTGGGAATTTGTTTTGATTGACTATGTATTTGCCACAAGGATTTCCTTTTTCTTTTCCACTGAAGGAAGAAAGAGGGAAGGAGAGAAAATAGATGTTTATTAATTTAAAATATTTAATGTTTTAACTTACCAAATAAATATAGCAAACCACTCTATAATGTTTAGCATGTAACTTATACCTCTGATAACTGAAATGAGCTGCTTCAACACTAAGGATGAAATTTGTGATAAGAATATGCATTGACTTTTGTAGGTGGTCACCATCTATGTGTTATAATTTTAGGGATGCTGAGAAGACACCATACTCCCCAAATGCCTCTTTCAATGAGTCACAACATTATCTCAAATTTCATTATTCATAATTCATTCCTTTGTGTCTTAAGGTTCCATTGGTCTTCAGAAGTCCCTTGTTAACATGGAATACGTGGACTGGATTGGGGAGGAATAACTTCACTAAGCCTTTTGGGAGCAAACATCTTAGTCGGGATTACTTTATCAGATATTTTCCAACTAGTCAAGAGCAAAGTCCTGAGGGGGTGGATGATAGTATAAGCACCTGGAGAATAGACAATAGAGAGGGAGATTACACAGGAAGAGAAAACATTGAAAGAGGAAGTATGACAGTCATGTCAGAGATTGGGGGGCAGTGAGGACAGTAGAACAAAGGACACTCAAATACAGGTATAGTCAAATCAGGAACAGAACTGGTCAAGCCTTCAGCCCAGTGGGAGTTGGAGTGAAAGCAGCGGGGGAGCCTAGGAGGACCCTGGGTGTGGTAGATGTACTTCTATATGGCATGGGTCAACAATAGACCATGAAGCAGGGCATTGGCTGATTACTCAGGATAGAAATAACACAAAAACTTCACAGTTTTGCCTTAGGTATAGACTTTGCTTTATTGAGATCTCGTATCTGTGGTAAAGGAAATTAATAAAGAAGAAATGAATCAACTGACTGAAAGGGGCAGTATGAAAGGATAGTCCTCTTTTTTTTGGTGGGAATTATGCCTATGACTTATACCATATGTTTGAGTCATTTGGATAATAATAAAAAAGTATAACCCTTGTGTCAGAGGCTCTCATGTGACCTATGGGCCTAAACACTCTTTGAGGAATTTCTCACTTTTCTGTCTTGAAGCCCCTAACCAAAATATCTAGGAAACTTGTTTCCCAATGTATTGGCACCAACTCCCCGTGAAACTACACAGTTTACAACACTCAAAATAAGGAAAGTTTTATTGATAGGTCAAATAACACCAGACAGAGCTCACAACAGAAACCATGGAAAATAAAGAAATCCAAATGAGTAACCCTCCTTCCTGACACCTGTAGAGTATCTCAGTCACTTACAGTCTTGGCTAGGCAGATCTCTCAACAGGTTTCCCTTTCTGCAGTTCCTCAGGAGGTAGTTCTGGACAGGTTCCATCAGGGGGCATTGCCACCCCACCCTGAAGCTTCCAACTTTGCTCTCCAGATAGTATCTGGTACCATTTCTTCTAGTTCCTCGGGCTGGTGTATACAGTATAGCTCTCCAGGAGCCATAGTACTTTATTGGAGAAAACCCATCTTTGTTACAGGCACCATGAAGAGGGGAATGCTTAAAAATTTCCTTTGATGGAAAACAGCTCTCCTTACATCATAGAATCACTGAATTTCAGAGTGGGCAGGGATCTTGAAGGCCAACTGCTCTGGACCACACCAGATAAAAAATTCCCTCAACAACATGCCTGGGCAGTGGTCATCCAGACTTGCTCAAAGACCATCAGTGAAAGGCTCTAATTGTCATGCCGCCTGACACATGCAGCCCATTTCACTTTGCTATAGTGTTATTTAGTAGGAATTTTATCCTTATATTAAGCCTGAATTTTTCTCCTCGCCAATTTCTTTTTCTTTTCTTTTCTTTTTTTTTTTTTTTTAAGGCAATTGGGGTTAGGTAATTTGCCCAGGGTCACACAGCTAACAAGTGTCAAGTGTTTGGTCTGAGGCTGGATTTGAACTCAGGTCCTTCTGACTTCAGGGCCAGTGCTCTATCCACTGTGCCACCTAGCTGCCCCTCTCCCCTTGCCAGTTTCCACCCAGTGCTCTTACTTCTACACTCTGGGACCAAGAGGAGAAGGAATCTAATACTTTCTCCACATGACAACCTTTGAAGTCAGCTTTCACATCATCCTTACTTCTTCATTTCTCTGGGCTAAACTTCCCTAGTCCCTTCATATACTGTGAACTCATGCCCTTCATTGTCCTACTTGTCCTCTTTTGAACATTCTCTAGCTTGTCAACATCTCTCCTAAAATGTGGTGCCCATAACAGAATAATATTCCAGATATGGTCTGACCAGGGAGAAATATAGTGAGACTTCTTGTTCCTCGAAGCTGTGCCTCTCTTAATGCTGCTTAAGATCACATTCAATTGTTTGGGCTTCCCTATCACACTGTTGACTCAGATTGAGCATGCAGTGCACTGGAATATCCAGATCTTTTTCAGATGGATTGCTGTCTGTTCTTCATCTTAGGAAGTTGATTTTTTTAACCCAAGTCTAACACTTTACATTTGTATGTATTATCTGTCATCTTATTGGTGAACCAATGACTTAGTCTGTGAAGTTTTTTTTTTTTGGATCCTGACTCCATCATCTAATGTGTTGGTGATTCCTCTAAGTTTTGTATCAGAATTCTACAACATGCCAGATGAGGGACCTCTGATTATGGAGCTGACTTTTGGGTCACAGAAGTTTGCCCCATCTCATTTCCAAGTAAGTGTCAGTCACCAAAATGATGTTCAGACATGGTGACTCCAAAGTCTGAAGCCCTGTCTCCCTTAGGCCGTAGAGCAGTGAGTTGCAAGTGAATAATTCCCCATTAGTCTTGGAGCTTAACAAGAAACCACAATGTCTATGTGATTGCCTCTTATCTTGTCTGTTAATCCATGTATGACTCATCACTGGGTTGAGTCCTTGTGATTGGCTGTGGAGCTGAAACATGGTTACAGTAGAGAAGTGACCTGACTCTTGGCAACCACTCTTCCTTCTGACATTAAGGTCAGACTATCGGGAAGGTCAAGTGGAAGTGTCTTTCATTTGACCCAGCTTTAAACCACAAGCACATATCTTGCCTGTATCTTTTTTCCCTTTGGTACTGGGCCTTGTGAGACCTTGGAGGTCTTTAGTTGCAAATGTGGTATCTCTCACCAGTAAAGCTGTGGTTGCAGGTACCAGAGTGGTTACAGATGCTTAAGCAGCAAGAAGTGACTGGCTATAAGGAGGCAGTTGTCCTTATACCTGCAAGAGGGCTGACTGTGCCTTTGGTATATCCATGGATTTCTGGTTCAACAGTCAATCACTTAGACTCTACCCAGTGATGAGGCATAAACGGTAGGATGGAAGCAGGCAGAAAATAGCTTTGCATGCTCTAAGCAGAAGAGCTGCTCAGCAGTGAGTCATACAATGCCAGAAGCCAGGCCCCAACCCAAGCTTCCATGCAGTTACCAGGAATGGTAACTGAGCAAGCTCTAAACAGGGGGAAAGGGGTGGACTGGGGAAGGCACATGCTGCATTCAATGATGTCCACCTCTTTTTCTTCAACCGTAGGAAAGGGAGGGTGGTGGCAAGAAGATACTCTGATAACACTGCTGATCAGGAGAGTGGAGGAAAGGAAAGTAATAGTCCCTAGTATAACTATAATAAGGAGATTTTGGAAAATCATGCAGAGGAGCATCTGAACTCAGGCCTTGTGATCACAGAGTCAGTGTTCTTTCCTCCATATGACCCTGCTTCTACTAAGGTTAATCCATTTTGGCTAGAACATAGAATGTGTAAAGAGGAGTGGTATGAAATATTTTATACTGCTTTTAGGGTTTATAGTACTTTATATGTACGAACACATATAAATAAATACATACACATATATCTGTATATACTTATATTATATATATATATTTTTATATATATAATATATATATATATATATATATGTATGTATGTATGTATGTATGTATGTATTTATACACATGGCACTTACCTCCCAGGGATGTTGTGAGATAAAATGAGATAATATTTTTGAATGTTTTGCAAACTTTAAAGTTCTATTTGAATGCTAGCTATCATCATCATTACCATCACCATCATCATCATTATACTGGGGATACTGGGCAGCTAGGTAGCACAGTGGATAGGGCCCTGGGCCTAAAGTCAGGAGTACCTGAGTTCAATCCGGCCTCAGAAACTTACTAGCTGTGTGACCCTGGGCAAGTTAATTAGCCCTGTTTGCCTCAGTTTCCTCATCTTTAAAATGAGCTGGGGAAGGAAATGGCAAAACCGCTCTAGTATCTTTGCCAAGAAGACCCCAAATGGGGTCACAGAGAGTCAGACAAAACTGAACAACAACAATTTGAATGGTAGATTCAAGAGAGACTGAAGAGGGCTTCGAATATCAGGATAAGGAATTGATATTTTATCTTGTAGACAGATGGGAGCCACTAAAGGAGTGAAGCTGCAGGATATAGTAGGAAAAGTGCTGAATTTGTAACTGGAAGATCTGGGTTCAAATCTTAGGTCTTCACTTACTGTCTTACCTTGGGCCTCAGTTTCATCATCTGTAGAATTAAGAGATTTCACTAGATAACCCCTAAAGTCCTTTCCAGTTCTAAATCTCTGATCTTGGAAACGTTTTGAGTAAAGCAGAGGAGTGATATAGGCATTAGGTATACTAGGACAATCAATAATGTAAAAGATGGATTGGGAAGGAAATAGGCTGGTGGCAAGAAAAATTTGGTCAGGAAGAGGTAATTATAATAGTCTAGGTAAGAAAAAATAAGGTCCTCAGCTAGGTTGGTAGCAGTAAAAATGGAGAGGAAGGGACAGATATAAAGTACTGTGGAAACCAAAAGGTAAGATATTGTCAATTGAATGGACTATGGGGTAAGGGAGAGGAAAGAATAACCTCAAAGCTTAGAGTTTACATGCTCGGGTGACTGGGGACATAATGTTGCTGCTAAAGAAATGGAGATGTTAAAGGAAGGGGCAGATTTTTAGTGGCAAGATGAGTTCAGTTTGGAACATGTGTAGTATGAGATGCTTAGAGGTGATCCATATGAAGATAATCAGAGCACAGTTGGAAATATGTTACTGGGGCTCTGGACAGAATTTGTGGTATAGCAATATCGATTTGAGAACTATCTACATAGCTATCATGGAAGCTATAGATATGGATGGAAATGTGATTTCAGAGGACTGATGGTGAAGAATGCCTACTGCTTTTCATCAGAGATATGGTAGCCTATGGATACATACATACATACATACATACATACATAGATACATATATACAGACACATACATATGTACGTATGTGTGTGTGTGTGTGTGTGTATATCCTAACCTTGACTCTTAATTATAAGATAAGATTCTATTGGCAGGCATGGGACACATGGCAGGGTCATTGGAAATTGACAGCATCTGTGTGTGTGTGTATGTTTATGTATTTGAGAACATCAATAAAACTTTTTTAAAGAAGCAGATGAAATCCATAAGGGAAAGAGGAGTTAGCCCAGAATTCTAGATGATGCACAAACACAGGTGATGGGAAGAGCATGAGGAACCAGCAAAGGAACAGTCAGAGATGAGAAGAATCAGAGCATACAGTGTCAAATAAGCCAAGACTGGGAGGAGATCTAGATATATGGGTTTGTCTACAATACCAAATGCTACAGATAACTCAAGGACAATAAGGACAGAAATGTGGGCTTTGGATTTAACAAAAATGAGTTCATAAATGCGATGGTAGAGAACTGTTTCAATTGAGTAGTGAAGGTAGAGGCTTGGTTGCAAGTGAGAAGTAGGATGGTGGTGACAAAATGGAGGCAGGGAGTGCACACATCTTTTACCAGTGCAGGGTGGTTGTTGTTCTGCCACTCATAGTCTTAGACTAGAACATTGAGAGGTTCAATGGCATATGTAGAGTCATATACCATGTGTCAGAAGCAGAATTTGAATGTAGATATTTTCTGATTCCCATTGGCTCTCTATCCACTATTCCAGATTGTTGCTTCTTATAGGCCCCCTTTAAAGGCCAAGTGTAAGAGTGGAGCTCAGATGTCTGAAATGACAATTACTCATCAATCAACATCAATGGGGCATCAATGGGGCATAAACAGGCAGAGTTTTTAACCTAAGGTCCACTGACAACTAAGGGGTTCGTGGATAGATTTCAGGGAATACGTGAACTTGGATGGGGAAAAAATACATCTTTATTTTCCCTAACCTCTAACTGAATTTAACATTTGTTTCTGTTGTGAATATAGGCAACATATATTATTCTGAGAAGGGGTTCATAGGCTTTACCACCCTGCCAAAGGGTCTCCATCACACACACACACACACACACACACACACACACACACACATACATGTGCGTGCACACTTACACGTAAGGACCCCTGGGATAAAAGTACCCAGGATAAGGTGAAAAACTCATACTTGATTAAGGCAAGGAATTCAACGTTGCCAAGGTAATTTCATTCCTTGTTAAGTTAAAGTCATGAATGACAGAACAAAATCCTCAGCAGCAGCAGGCAATGAATATTTCTCCACCTTATAGGGAAGCGTTGTTAATGCCAGAACAAAGGCCTTACCCATGGATAAACAAGGACCCAGGATAGCGCTGAGGGACCACTCCTGACATAATTCTCTCTGGCAAGGATTTATTTGTCCTGGGTGTTCAGAAGAGGCAACTATTTTAACTATACATGCCATTAGACAGATTTGAAGGAAGCCTAGCATATCCATGGCCCTGGAAAGCCCTGCAAGTCTGCATCTCTATTATGGGGCCAGGTAGTTGGCACTATAAAGTTACTAGGGCTTGTACTATTTAAAGAGGTTGCTTGCTTTGTCCAAAGTTTATCTGAACATTTCTATATCTATATCTATATCTACACACATATTAAATCTTCTAAATTAGACAACTCTCACTCAGCTGGAGTGGAGCTCTTGGGTTCTTTGTGCTAATGGATGGCTATTTGATATAATGTCAAATGGCAATTGTCACCCAGCCTCACCCTGGGAGCTGCAGGAGAACTCTGGAGAAGCCTGTCCTGCTCAGAGACACTAACACAGGAAGATGGTCCTTATGAAACCCACTGCCAGGTCAGAGCCAGCTGAAACTTCATTTTCCCTTTCATTAATGTTTCCCGAAGGAGTCTCCAGACTCAGAGGTGGTACACAAAAGGATTTGATATGAAGATGTGACACCTCCTCTTAAATTCCCTAACCACATTTCTGAAGTTGACGGAATGTCGAGGAGTGAGGCTGATAAAGCCTGCTGTCCCCTCCAAGCTGACTAATCAGACATGAAGTCTTGGCAAGAGATAACCAGGTTAGAGACGAGCCAAAATGACATCACATCAACTCAATTTCAGATCCTGTACACACCAGTGCCTATCACCACTCCAGGTTGCTAACATCCTCGACATACAAGAGGTATTCTTAGGCTGAGATGTCCCCCTTTTACCCTGTGGCTGTCACTCTGGAGTACATAGGGAGCACATCTGTCACTTAATGTAAAAGCCAGTCAGGTGGCCACCACTCTGTGGCTGGGGTCTAATTGGGACCATGCTCCTCCTCCCCACCCCTCAGAGTCCTAGCTCTTTGCTTCCAAGTTCTCCCTTTGCATCTCTGATGGAGACCAGGGCTGGACGTGTTCACAGCCCCCATGAACCTAAGCACAGGGGATAAACTGGGGCTTTCAATCTGGAGAGTTGTTCACATCAATAATGAATTTCAAATAATTTATTCACTTCAGGAGTAAGTGGTTGGCATACAATCCTTACCGCTGGTTTCCTGAGATAATTGATTTCCGTATAGTTTAAAGATGAGGAAAAGAAACATATGACAATTGGAGCGGGTTTGGAGGCAATTGTGAATGCCATATCAGTTTAATTATAGCTCCATCTTTAGCTGACATGGGTTCTTTCCTATTGGAATTAAAATATCCAAGCAACTTGAAATGTAACAGTGATGAATTTTTCATGTTCTGCTCCCTACCTTGTATCCTAGCTCAGGGCACTGTTACAAGCACACTTCTAGCTTTTTTTTTTCAATAGATAGTTAACATGACATGCAAGACTGGTCTGCATGACACAGATAACTCAGGGAATCACAACGAAGGAAATGAGATGCATTAGTATCTGCATGTGAACTGGGGATATAAGTTCTCAGAACTTCTTGTTCAATTTATAGAAACAGAATTTTCTCCCTGTGCATAAGATTTCAAAAATAGTAATCACATTCAGAAAAGGCAATGTTCCCACTCCAGGTACTAATATCAATATGTAAAAGAAAGTCATTAATTCAATGTACTACTCAGCAGTACCTATTTTATGTCAACAAGCTAAGTGAGGTGATAAAACAAAGCTGTGGCAGAAATTTAATTACTGACCATTGAGATTTGGGCAAGGTCTTTGGATGCAGGATTGATGGCCATGGTATGGAGAGCCCATTGGAAGTGTTCGTCCACATGGAATGAGCATCTTTAATAGGTGGTTTCCTTCTCTCTAAAAATCATAACATCAAAGTACAGTTAGGACCTTCTTTGATTCAAGTCACAGCAATAAGTGCAAGGACAATATTAGTTGAGGGGCTACTGAAGAAAATTAGGCTCCCTCTGTCACTAGACCCTGATCTGGGTTGGATGAGGGGATTCATTTATGTTCCTTTGAGCCATATCAATAAAGGATCTCTCCATATTCAATCATACCAACTACACAGCCACAAATCTGTTTTTCAGTCTGCTGGTTTTCATTGTATCTTTAGAAATATTGTTATACCATCAAAGCTTGTTTTCAGTCCCCACCCACTTCCTCTTTCTGTACCCTTTTCACCTTTGAGTAGGATTTCCCTCTCCCCTTTATCAAAAGCTGCTTACAGTTTCATAGTGAAACATAAGTGATTGTTGCAGTCATCTCTCCTTGGTTCACCTGGAACGTCTTCCATTGTAAGAAAGCTCATGGATTTGGAGCTTAGAGGTCATCAATTCCAACCCTTTCATTTTAAAGAAGAGGAATTGAGTCCTACAGAGGTTTAGTGACCTGCCTAAGAACATACATGTAAGTATGTTCCAAAGTTCCAGAACAGGGATTTGGAGCCAGCCAGATTCCCTGACTCCAAAGCCAGAGTTCATTTTATCAAACTAACTGACTCTGAACACGTCTAGAATAAGGAAAAGAGAGATGACCTCCTTCGTTCTATAGCTTTATTGATGGAATAGCCCTAGGAAGGTTTTAGAAATTGAAAAAATAACAAGGGGAAGGCAATAAACATCTATTAAGTACCTACTCTATGCCAAAGACAGTGCTAAGCACTATTTACCAGTATTGTTTCACTTGATCCTCACAACAACCCTGGAAGGTGGATGTTTACTGTTATCCCTATTTTACATTTGAGGAAACTGAGACAGAAGTAGAAGTTAAGTGACTTGCCCAAGGTCACACAACTTCCTGACTCCAGGCCTAGCACTCCATGGCAGCATGGAGCATCACAAAGTGCCTCACAGAGTCTGTGTTTTGGTGATGATAATATCAAAAGTGTTCATTTTTAATTTTTCCATTCCATTCATTCTTACCTATTGCTTTGATAGATATTAACAAGTACAAGCCTTCTCCTGATGAATACCACAACCTCTACACATCTTAGTAGTTCAGTTCCTATTGGCCTACAGAATGTATCAGCTGGTTACCAAACTCCTTAGGCTGAGCTTTTCTGAACTTAGCTGGTCCTCTGATGACAGGCACACAGTTTATCACAAGCCCTGTTACCACAATTAGGCAGGCAAGGCAATTACACTGTGAAAGTACAGAGCTGGCAGTTGCTGGCAGGAACCCTAACAAGGGCTACAGTTTCTGACCCCCTCTGAAGTGACCTAAATGCAGTATATAAAAGTAGGCAGAGTATAAAGAAATCAAAGAGAGAGGAGAAGAACCCATACATACAATAATAGTTATAGCAACTCTTTTTTATAGTGACAAAGAACTGGAAGTTAAGAGGGTACCCATGGAATGTGGAATGGCTAAATAAATTAAGGTGTATAGGATGTAATGAAATGCTATCATGCCACAAGAAATGACCAAAGGAATAGTTTCAGAAAAAACCTGGGAAGACTCATATGAACTGATGCAGAATGAAGTAAACAGAACCAAGAGAATGATTTACATAAAAGACAACATTGTAAAGATAAACAACTTTGGAAGGTTAAAAAATTCTAATCAAGACAATGATCAGTCATAACTCCAGAGGACCAGTGATGAGGTGTGCTTCCCATCTCCTAACAGAGAAGTGATAGATTCAGGGTGCAGAATGAGATATACGTTCTTGGACATGCCCCATGTGAAATGTGGAAATGTGTTTTTGCTTGATTGTGCATATTTGTTATACATTTTGTTTTTCTTTTCTTTTTACTTTTTCAGCATGGGGTGAAGGAGATGGGAGGAAGTGTTAATTTGAAAATAAAATAAATAAATAAATTTTTAAAGTAGGGAGAGCCTTGGTTTCTGGACTGAAGTTTGTAAACTGGTTCATATGCTGTGACTGTAAAGATGATTGTTTTGGAAGGAAAAGCATGAAAGTCAGGTGAGAGCTTTTTGTAGGAAAACAGTGTGGTTCTAAGGAGTCTGACTAGTATGTGTGTGGCTGTCCCTGTGTGTCAATGTTTACACGTCCTGGGGACTGAGAGACAGTGTGGCTTCAGAAAGGGCCGACGAACAATTGATATGATGTTTGCTGCCCAACAGCTCTTAGAGAAATGCCAGGAGCAGAACAGAGGTCTGTATACAACATTGATAGATCTGGCCAAGGCTTTTGATACTGTCAGTTGTGAGGGCCTATGAAAAATTATGTCAAAATTTGGTTGCCCTGAGAAGTTCATCAGCATGGTACGTCAATTTCACAACAGCATACTTGCCCGGCTTCTGGATAAGTGATGTCATTTTGGTCTTCTTCAAAAATGAAGGACAACAACGATTAAGGGAACTTAGACACAGAGAACACCATAAGGTCAGGCAGAGATTGTTCGTCATCATCATTATCATCATCATCATCACCATCACCTTATGTTTATATTGTGATTGAAGACTTGCAGTTTGCTTTATGTACATTATTTTATTTGACCTTTGCAATGACCCTGGGAGGTAGGGACTATAGGCATTGTAATCCTCATTTTACTGATGAGGAAACTGAGACTAAGACTCAGTAATCTGTCCTGAAACAATAGGAAAGTACCTGGGGGTATCCAAGAGAGGACTTAATCCCATTTATCTTTTTTTCCTAGGGAGGAAGGTAGCAACAGTAACCTGAATATCTTTATGCTAAGCTCCATGAACTGGCCTCCTAGAGATGGGCCCACCTATCTCTGAAGCCTGAAAAGATGGAGACTAAGTAGGAGCCTCAGTGTAAGTGGGAATTAAAAAACACAGATTCTGGGACACCAGCATAAGGCTACTGCTTGGAAGGCAACTATGAGGGAGGACAAGGGGAATAGCATAGGAGAGGTAGGGAAGGAGCTTGGCCTCATGGTTGCCATCAACTTCCTATTTTAAGGAATTATTCTTATCGTTACATGCTAAACTTCATTGTTTCTAGCTACTGAAGGACTGTAAGTTCTATGAGTACCTTCTCCATTCGGTACCCCAAGCCAAAACCCTGGTAATGACCCTGGAGACCATTTGTGTAAGGAGACAGGAGATGTTCTCCTGCATTTTTGCCCTTGGATGACTCTACTTGGAACAGCTCACATCTCAGTTTCTTTTTCAAACTGGTCTGTATTATATGTATTTTATATGTATATTATTATGTTATATTATATTATATTACATTTATTATTATATTAGCAAGTATTAATGCTTACATAATTATGATGAGGCCAAAGAGCCATATAGGTTGGACATGAAGACACCCAGTCTTGGATCTACCTCTTATTTGCTATATGACTTTGAAGTCAACTAATCATACCCCTTCCTTGGGCTTGTTTCCCTATACAAGAGGATAATTTCCTTCCACTCCTTATAATATGAATACAAGTGAAAGGGGAATGCTCCTTGACAGGAAGGTAAATGCAAGATGTTATTAGTTATAATAAACTCTAGGCTCTTTCTTTGGGCACCTTGTAGGGCACTACCTCATTATCAGGTATACCATAATATTGCTCCCTAGTAGTAACAATGACCCTGATCCTTTAAGGTAGAACATGATGATTATCAAGGCACCTCTGCACTGTGTGACCTTGGGAAAATTGTTTTACATCTCCAGGCCCTTGTTTTCTCATCTACAAAATGACAGTTGGATTAAATGATCTGTAAGACCCCTCCTGAGGGTAGCTAGGTGATGCAGTGGATAGAGTGCTGGGCCTGGAGTCAGGAAGACCTGAGTTCTAATCCAGCCTCAGACACTTCCTAGCTATATAACTCTAGGCAAGTCATTTAACCCTGTTTTCCTCAGTTTCCTTATCTGTAAAATGAGCTGGAGAAGGAAATGGCAAATCACTCCAGTATCTTTGCCAAGAAAACCTCTAATAGGGTCATGAAGAGTCAGACATGACTGAAACAACTGAACAACAACAAGGTCCCTTCTAGCTTGAAGCTTCTATGACCCCACACATGCCCAAAAGGCAACATCTAGAGCCAGGGGTGGAGGAACCTGCAGCCTCGAGGCCACATGTGGCCCTCTAGGTCCTCAAGTGCAGCCCTTTGACTGAATCCAAACTTCACAGAACAAATCCCCTTAATAAAAGGATTTGTTCTGTAAAACTTAGATTCTAGACCTTCAGGAAACAGAACAACTGGAATTTCTAATTCATGTTTTCTACATATATTTATACAAATATATAACCACATATATTTTATATAACCATATATGATATATATAATCACCTAATATACTACCTATATACATAAAACTGCATATATATATATACATATAACCATATATATAAAAGTACCTAATATACCACCTATATTTATAACCACATATATATATATATAACTATAAGTCTTTCTTTCTCTAAGCCATTATTTATGTGTCTTTATCATGGGAAGTTAACTACTATAGCTCCCTCTTCCCTCCCCAATCATCCTTTGGTGCCCCAGTCAGAGACTGATTCTTGGGGAGTTTTTTTTTAAATTTTTCGACAATTGGGGTTAAGTGACTTGCCCAGGGTCACACAGCTAGTAAGTGTCAAGTGTTTGGTCTGAGGCCAGATTTGAACTCAGGTCCTCCTTACTTCAGGGCCAGTGCTCTATCCACTGCACCACCTAGCTGCCCCCAGAGACTGATTCTTTAATCAGAGAGACCATAGCTATATTTTAATGGTACGATTCAGATGCTTTTTGATTGATAAGCAGATCCCAAATATGTGATTGAGAGATGGTATGATTCAGTGGACAGAGTGCTGGATTTAGATTCAGAAAACTGGTCTGGATCTCGGTCCTTTCATTTCCTCCCTGTGGGACCTTGGGTAACTTCTCTGAGAGATCACTTTCCTCATCTATAAAATGAAGGAGTTAGACTAGAGGACCTCTGAGCTTTCTTCTAGCTGTAAATCTAGGATCCTGTGTTCTCAAACTCTAAAACAGGGGTTTTCAAAATACAGTTTGAGGATCCTTGGGGATCCCCGAGACCCTTTCAGGAGATCTGTGAAGTCAGAATTATTTTTACAATATAAATAAAATGTTTTAATTTCTAATATGATAAGTATTGAAAGACATAAACTGTAATAAACAAAAGCTCTTTGGGGATTTTCAATAACTTTTGAGAGTATAAAGGGGTCCTGAGACCAAGAAAATGGAGAGCCATTGCTTTGAAACATAGACTTCAATTTGGTTGAAGATGTCTCAGCAGAATAATAGATTACATTTGCATTTGGTCAGAATGCACTTGGGCTTGGGCCAAAGCTGAAGTGAGTGGGGTGGCTAAGGATGCCAAAACCAAAGCACAAAAAACCCCAAAGAAAACACTTCTAGTGGGTATAGGGAGGCTATAGAATATTATTCACCATGATTCTGAGGTAGTATGGAGTAGTGGTTAAAGATCTGGATTTGGAATCAGGAAGACCTGTGTTCAAATCCCAACTCAGACACTTACTAGCTATGTGACCCTGGGCAAGTCACTTATCTGGACTCAGTTGCTCATCTGTAAAACAAGGGGGTTGGACGCAGTAGCCTCTAAGGTCCCTCCTAGCTCTAAATCCAGGATACTATGTCATTTACAAGAAACGGCAGAAAAGAAATCATCTGACCAAAAAAAAAAAGAGAGAGAATATAATGGATAGAACACTGGACTTAGAATCAGGAAGACATGGGTTCAAATCCCATCTCAGACATTTACTAGTTGTGTGACCTATAAAGTCACATGACCTTTCTGTGCCTATGGTTCCTCATCTAAAAAACAAAGGAAATTGGGCCAGATGGCCTCTACAATCCCTTCTGGCTCTAAGTCTATGATTCTGATTTTGATTCTGATTCCTGGTGTCATTGGTCCTCTTTGAGAATGAAGGGTGAACAATAATAAACAATCAATTCTATATGTCAACTACCACTTCCTAGTTGATCCCCCTATACTGATCCCCCCCAGTTGCTAGTGTCTTTGCCTCCTCTGAAATTACATTGTATTGATGTGTATATATTGTAGTGGCTGGTTTGTATGTGTTGTTTCCCCCCCAGAAGAAGGAAAGTTCCTCAAGAGCAGGGACATTTCATTTTTGTGTCTCCTAGAACAGTGCCTGGCACACAGTAGGCACTTAATAAATGCACAAGCAAGGTATAAGAGATGGATGGCAGAGAGTGCCCACAAATAGAAGATCGGAATCAAAGTTTTAACACAATATAAGACAAGAAGCAACTGGCTTTGGTGGTACCAATCAAGTCAATATAATACTAGCTGGTTGACAGCTCTAACAAAGACAAGCAGAACCTAGCTTGTTCTAGGATTAGCTAGTGGAGGACAATAGGTGTTCCACTGGGCCTTGAAGGGGTTAGAGGTGTGAAAGTGTCAATAAGCAGCTGTCTTGAGTCTATCTTGGTTTCTTGGAAAACGAAGTCATACTCAGATTGCCCCTTCTGTTCCTGCCCTCTCAGTGGGTTTGGTGACAGTATACTTGTATAACACATGTCGGGATGCCAGCCTCAGTTTGTATTTTTACAATCCACTAATTAGACCATTTTAACTAATTTGTTTGCATTTTGTATGAGCAAGTTGGGCTTTTGGATTGACTAATGTAATTGCAGCTGGTTTCTGCCAAATGCAAATTACTCTGTCTAGTGTGGACTAGAGAGAAAAGCAAATATTTAATAGACATCAATACCCTTGTAGCTTTTTACTGTGTTTTCCCTCTGTGGAAAGTTGAAATCGTTTCTACTGTGTTTGATTGCACATCAACATTAAATTATTTTTAATCATTTAAAAATAGTCATGCATTTTGTTCTGTCTTGGGGGGTTACTTGAGATCTATTTGCCTTGACATTTGGGGAAATGCTCCCCACCCCAGCTACTACCCTTCCTAAAAAAAGCAACCAAAACTACAAAAAAGCAGGATTTTTCCAACCAACTAGAAACCCTTTTACTTTTCTCTAGGGTTAGTTTTCCTTTCTTGATTGTACCATTCACCAGGAATTGGGCATCATAGAAGATTCTTAGTCTGAAAGGTTAGGTGTGGAGGGCCCTAGCTTTCCTCTCTTTCAGCATCTGTCCCACAGGTATAGTGACCACATTTTCCTACCTAAAATCAGGATATAGGATATGATGAAGAATTTTTTTTAAAAAATTCACCCATTTATTTCTGTCAATGCATATACTTTTGTATGTGCATTGTATATACAACATTGTAATTCAAAACTGCTGGAGATAGAATCGAAGAACTGGGATTCAGTTCCTGGTTTGGTTGCTTATGACACATGTGACTTTTGACAAGTCACCTAACTTCTTTGGGTCTGTTTCCTCCTCTATAGAATGGTGAGAGGTTGTTGGTTTGTTTGAGTTTTTTGGGAGGGAGGGATGTAAAACTAGATAATCTTATTAGTCCTTCCCACTTAAAATCTATGATACTATGATCCCATCAATTTTATTTTATTTTCAGTTCCAAATTCTCTGCCTGCCACCACCCCTTCCCCACCCACCATAAATAATAATAAAGTATAACATAAAATAAATAACACAGAAGTAAAACCCATTACAAATATGAAGTTATGCAAAACAAATTTCCATGTTGGCCATATTCTGAAAAAAAAGCAAGGAAAAAAAGAAAGAGAAAAAATATGCTTCAATCTACACTCTGAATCTATCAGTTCTCTATATGGAGGTAGATAGTATTTTTTTTTATCATGACTCCTTTGAGAGTTACCAAATCTTTCACAGTTGATTATCTTTAAAATACTGCTATTACTGTATAAATTATTCTGATTCTGCTCATTTCACTTTGCATCAGTTCATATAAGTCTTGCCAGGTTTTCTGAAATCTTCTCTTTCATAATTTCTTTTTTATTATTAATTAATTAATTAATTAGTTTTTAGTTTTCAACATTCACTTCCACAAGATTTTGAGGTCTAAATTTTCTCCCCCTCCCCAAGATGGCATGCAATTTGATTTAGGCTATACATATACATTCACATTGAACATATTTTCATATTAGTCATGTTATAAAGAAGAATTAGAACCAATGGGAAAAATCACAAGAAAAAGAAACAAAGAGAGAGAGAGAGAGCACAAATAGTATGCTTTGATCTGCATTCAGACTCCATAGTTCTTTTTCTGGATGTGAATAGTATTTTCTATCATGAGTCGTGGATGTGGATAGTATTTTCTATCAGGGTTGTCTTAGATCCTTGCATTGCTGAGAAGAGCTAAGTCTGTCAAATTTATTCTTTGCACAATGTTGCTGTTACTGTGTACAGTGTTCTCCCGGTTCTGCTCACTTCACTCAACATCAGTTCATGTAAGTCTTTCCAGGTTTTTCTGAAGTCTGCCTGCTCATCATTTCTTATGACCCAATAATGTACCATCACATTCATATACCATAAGCTGTTCAGCCATTCTCTAACTGATGGACATTTTCTCAGTTTTCCATTCTTCAACAACACAAAAAGAGTTGCTATAAATATTTTTTTACACATGGGTTATTTTCTTTTTTCATTGATCTCTTTTGGGTTATAGAACTAGTGGTGGTGTTGCTGGGTCAGAGCTTATGCACAGTTTAAAAGCTTTTGGGGCACAGTTCCAAATTGCTTTCCAGAATGATTGGATCAGTTCACAGCTCCAACAACAGTGCTTGAAAGTACTGCTTTTCTCACATTCCCTTCAGCATTTGTCATTTTCCATTCCTTTCACCTTAAGTAATCTGATGGGTGGGAAGCGGTTCCTTAGAGTTACTTTAATTTGCATCTCTCTGTTACTGATGTAGAACATTTTTTCACATAACTATTAATAACTTTGATTTCTTCTTCTGAAAGCTTCCTATTCATATCCTTTGACCATTTATCAATAGGTGAGTGATTCTTAATTGTATATATTTGGCTCAGTTACCTATATATTTGAGAATTAGACCTTTATTAGAGAAATTTGCTGCAAAGATTTTCCCCCAGTTTCCTGCTTTTCTTCTAATTTTAGCAGCATTGGTTTTGTTTATGCAAAAACATTTTAATGTTATGCAATTAAAATTATTTATTTTACCTCCTGTGAAGCTCTTTATCTCTTGTTTGATCATGAAAACTTCTCCTATTCATAGGTAATTTCTTCCGTGCTCCACAAATTTGTTTATGCTCTCCCCCTTTATGTCTAAACCATATTCCCATTTTGAACTTATCTTGGTTACAGTGTGAGATGTTGGTCTGTGTCTAGTTTCTGTCAGACTACTTTTCTGATTTCGCAAAAGTGTTTGTCAAATTGTGAATTCTTGCCCTAGTAGCTAGACTTGGGTTTATCAAACACTAGATTATTGTGCTTGTTTGCTTCTGCGTATTTCAGACACAATTTGTTCCTTGTATCAACCATTGTATGCTTATCAAGTACCAAGTTGTTTTGATGATTACAGCTTTGTAGTGTAGTTTGAGATCTGGTACTGCTGCTATCCCTTCCTTTACTTTTTTTCATTGATTCCCCTGATATTCTTGACCTTTTGTTCCTCCAGATGAATTTTGTTATTCCATATAGAGTTATAAAATCACTTTATTGAAAATAATGTTTAAGATTACATGAATAATTTCAGACTCACTTTAAAAACCTTTGTTCTCTAGGTACAGTCACCCCATATAGTATATAATGTAGTATATAAATATATAAATTGTCATTTGCCCTTGTGGCAGTCCATCAATTTTGCCCTGTGACCACAACTAAGATATTTCAGCAGTTCAATACAGCCTAAGAGAGGGAGAGGTATGATGAAGGTAGGGGACTTTATGACCAGAATCTGGTAAAAGAATTGACCTAGCATTCTAGCCTGGGCCACCCACTCACATTGCCTATGTTATCACATATGTGCATACTGGTTGACATGTAGCTAAAGATGCTGTTGTTACAGGATCAAGTTGCATTTTGGTAAATAATCTCCATGTTTCCCAGCCTTATCTTCTCTCTAGCTTTTGGGACTTGTGTATATTTTTATTGTAATGTAATCAAATTATTTGTTGTAACGTAATCAAATTTATTGAGTCTAGATTCAATGGAGACCACAACTGATTCTGCAGCTCTGTCTCAAATTACTCAGTTCGTTTGCATTGCTTAAATCCAAATACACTTTTAACTGTTCATTTTGCCTCTAGACGTGTACAGATGCCAACAATGATGGAGGAAGAACCAGATGGATTCCTGATATCCATGAAGTGTGGTTTGTACCCTGGTCTATTAGAATGAGGGCTCCTGGAAAAACCTGGCTTTGAGGTATCATGGCTCATGTACATTACCTGAAACAAAAACTAGACAAACAAAATATCATTCTGAGCTCTGAAAATACTTGTTGCCCACCTCCCCCAACTCAGTCCCTTGGACCATAGATATTTGATCCCTTGTGATAGAGAGAACTGCTTGCTGTGGTCTGTAGAAAAGCACCAATTCTTCGATACCAGTAGGGAGCTAAGAGAAAAATAAATGGACTTCACAAGGACTCCACAAAGAGAGAAAGAGAATTCCAGGGTCCAGAGTCAGGAGAAACCCCTTTGTTACACACATTTTCTATGTTTGTGACTCTTTATCATTCTCCTTTAATTTTGAGTCTATTCTCTACAGGGTGCAATGGGAGAACACGTTCTGAGTTTGAGAGAGGACAAAAACATCTCAACAAGTCAGCAGGTTGCACCAAATATAAGATGAAATTGCATAGGAAGGAATGGAAAGTCTTAGACTTAGGTTAAATAAATAAACTTCGCAAGTTCAGTATGCAGAAGGCCTGGCTAAACATCAGTCTGAAAGAGAGCTGACTGTTTTAGTGGGCTGCTACATCAATATAAGTCAACAGGTGATATTGCCATCAAGAGAAGCTAATGGGATCTTTGAATTTAAGGGAGGCATTGATAGTCTAGGTCATCCAGAGGACATTGTCCAGAATAATGAAGTACCTTCAAATCATATCATATGAAGATTAGTTTGGAGGACCTGGGAATATTTAACGTGGAGAAAAGAAGACCTAGGGAAGTTGTAATTGTTGTCTTCAAGTATTTGAAGTACTGTTATGGAGAAGAAGGATTCGACAAGCTTTCCTTGATTCCAGAGGGCAGAACTAAGAACAGAGCATGAAAGTTGGGAGGTGGGGGAAGCGAATTTAAGCTCTGTATCAGGTGCACTTCCTGCCAATTCGAGCTATCTAAAGTTGCGTGGTCAACCTCTGAGGGTCACTTGGGGGTTCTTTGTGCAAAGGCTGGATTCACCCTTGTCTAATGAGTTGTAGAGGGTGTTCTACAGATCTGAGTTGAACTAGGTGGGCTTTGAGGTGCCTTTGAACTCTGTGAGTCAGTGATCCCTTGGGACAAGCTTTGTTCTCATGGCCATAACCCCAGAAAAATAAATCTCAAGTGGTGTCAACTGAGGCATAGATCTCTCTGTTCCAACTAGGGTGTCTACTACTAACCCCACCCCCAAACCTAGAACACTCTCAAATAAGGAGTTTTTATAGAAGTCATCTTCCCATATCTCCCACATCTGGGCTCTGAAACAGTTAAATAAATGAAAGAATATGTTGAATTTATGAGAGTGACTAAAAAAGCAAGCTTGCATTAATTATTACATGCAGACTGTAATTACAGATTTAAATGAAGGCTGTTTTATTTGTCACAGATGAGAAAACTGAATGCCAGGCATCACTGCAATTCCTTGGTGTCTGGAAGACTCCCTCCACCCCCACTTGCCCTCATCCCCACTTCCAAGTCCTTCTACATTAGAAGCAGAGACCCCAGTAGCTCCTCTTCCTCCCCAACCCCATTCCCCATTGACTTACATTCAGTGTGATGATATGCTCTGGAGTCAGACACTGAGGATGCATTCATTCCCTTTCCCAGTCCAAAAAGCCATGACGAAGGGTTATTCCCTTACTTTAAAGAGAGTGGGTGGGCTTTGGATTGATTTTTAGAAAACACTACTAAAGAAAGCATTCTTAATCTTTTCTTCTGTCATACATAGACCCCTTTGGGGACAGTCTGGTGAACCCTATGGACCCCTTCTCAGAATGTTTATAAAAGCATAAAATGAAATTTTTGTTGTTCAGTTGTGCCCAACTCTGTGACCCCATTTGGGGTTTTCTTGAAAAAGATACCAGAATGGTTTGCCGTTTTCTTCTCCAGCTTATTTGACAGAAAAGGAAATTGAGGCAAACAGGATCACAGCTAGTAAATGTCTGAAGCCAGATTTGAACCCATGAAGATGAGTCTTTCTGACTCTCTCCATTGTGACACCTAGCTGCCCCTTAAAATGAAATGCGTGGGATTACAAAAGAAGCCAATGATATTGAAAGACAGTTGTCAAAATAATTTTTTTTAAAAAGGCAAGGTTAAGAATAGAACACTTTGAAAGACGATATAATAGAACATTTTAAAGTGATATAAAATTTGGATAAGTAAATGAAAACATGACATTTACTGATATATTTTGGACTTCAAACAACATGCAGTCAAATAGTGAAGTAAATAAGAAGGAAGATACCTCCTTTAAAATTCACTCCATCTAATTTCCTGCCCTAATAGGGACAAAACCATAATGGCCTTAGGTTTGTGGTGTTGTTGGGTTTTTTCCCCCTTCAGTCTGAAGTATCTAATTTAACTGTCCATGCTGGTTAAATAAACATGATACTTTACAAATCTCTACCTTCCTCTGTTATGTGTAGACAACTTTGACCTTCCGTAAATGACATTCATTCCTTCCATGGCCTGAGTAAAAATTGTATCCATATAGATTCAGACTTAGCTGAGAGACCCTGAATAGCACAGAGGAGGAAAGGCCTCTCTGGATGGGTCTTTAATCCAAGGCATAAAACAACCCTGAAAGTAATGAAACACTTTCCCCAAAGGCAGGATCTATACTGCATAAAGAGAAATGAAGATTTGGCAAAACAGATTGATGACTCAGATCTGATCTGACTAGTTTACTGCTCTTGACAAGAATTAAGTGAACTCTGTACCTCTCAAATAATCACTTAGCACTACAAAGACTCAGTACTCAGTATTTATTTGCTCTAATTTTATGAATTGTTGGGGAGCTAAGAGACCAAGAGGTATATTAAACACCTACAATTTGCACTGGTAATTAAAAATACAAGCAAAAATCTTGTCCTCAAGCTGTCCTCAAGGAGTTTATATTCCAAGGAGAGAAGACAACATATCAAAAGGGGAGACAGCAAGGGGAGAAAGTGGAAAAGTTCAGAGAGTCTGAAGAAAAGTGGGGAGGGGAATGAAGCATGACTAGCCTGGGCCCATTCCCAAAATGAATGCCCTTGGTAGGAATTCACTAGTAGGAGAAAGGTGTTGACATGGTGGAGGAGTGTCCAATAAAATGGAGGTGCTGAGGAATAAAGTGCTAGGTGAGGAGACAATATGACTATCAGTATTAAATGACAATCAATTGCATAAGAATGACTCTTTTCACCCTTATAATTACCCCCATTATCACTGCCATCAGCATCAGTACAACCACCTTCTTCAGTCTCAGTCTCAGCAAAACTATCACTTTCACCACCCTCATCAGCATCAGTATCATCATCACCATTTCCATTATCATCATCAATACTATCAACACTACTACTGTAGCCATCAGTGCCACTCTTATCAGCATCATCACCAGCATCCCCAATCTTATCTACATCACCATTATTCTCATAATCATCATTCTCTGCCCCCATACTCCCATTGTTATTGCTATTAATTGAACCTGGTTCAACTGTAAGTCAAAGCAAGAAGACAATCTAGCTGGTTAATCCATCATCCAGGACATTACCAAGTAAATTGACTTTCCTCTACCTGCTTTGGAATAAGGCATCTCCTGGTCTTTACCCTGGGTTAGTCATGCAGATCTATAGAAAAAGTGGGCAAATGTCCACATAACATGATTGAAAAGGCACAAAACTCTATATCCAAAGTATCTCCCCTATAAGCTTCCCCTAGTGCCTGACATCCCTACCTAGTGGAGTTGTTCTGTCCAGGGACTAAGACATTGACAGCCCCTGCTAAAGGACAGATATGAGGAAGCCATTGACACTCTAGATCTCATTAAATAAGGATGCTGAGAGAAAGGGAAATAGGACCATTAAGTTTTTAGGGGGTAAGGGAAAGTAGGAGATGCAGAGTATAAAGCATGTTTGGGGGAGTGCTGGTATGTTTGGGAGGAGTGGTGCAGTAGGGACTTCTAGACCTACAGAGAATAGTCATATGAGGGCACTGGGTTCTCTCTCTCCCTATGGTGGCCTCTCCACAGTGACTTCAAGGTGCCCCAGTACCCCTGTCCTAATTGAATTTAACTTTAAAAGTTTATTTGAGGGAAGATTTTGTGTCTCTTGTCCTGGTACAAAAATTGCTAGTTATGCCACTGCCTGGCCATGAAGCCATCTTCTAGGTCCTTGAACTATCACTCTGACGTTGGACAACCAGAGGTGCAGTTCCTTCCCTCGGCACATACAGACATACATACACAGACGGGCAGTGCCACGAACATACCTCCTTAGTTCAATAGAGATAAGACTGGTGTGGTGCCACTTTGGAGGTGTACAATGGACGTTCTCTTTTCCACTTCAGAGAAAGTGAAGATCCTCTTACTGCTTCCTATCTGCCATGAAGGCATTTTTAATTAGACTAAGAAGGAACTCCATAGATATACTAAAAGTGAAATCTCCTACCCTCAGGGATCTGTGAGCTCTGGAAGGCCACTTGAGGGAGTGTCCTGAAACCCACCAGGCCAGCCTGTGAGCATAAGGCCTCCCAAGCTGGTCTGTGTCTGGAACAAGGCCACCTCCAGTTTGTCTTCCTTCCTTTGGCATGGGGCTTTGTGAGATCCGGAAGGGCAGTGGGTTGGTATCTGTCCTTTTCCCAGGTGCCTGAGTAGCAGAGTATCAGCTACCCAACTAGCTACCCAAGCAATTTTGTTGACAATAGCAATAGAGTGATGATGTCAGAAACAGCAGCAGATTGGCCAAGAGGAAAAGAATTACTCACAGAGAAAGAAATCACCAGAAAGAAAAGGGCCTACTTGACATTGATCACGTTGTACTAAATGGAGGTGAAAGGTAAAATAGCTAATGGGCAGCCCAATTTCAAATGTCCCAACCAGGCTTGCATATTAACCTCTCAACAGACTGTAATCATACTATGATTTCAAATTACTTAATGTTCCCTTTCTCTATGGGATAAGAACTGCCTGTCCTGCACCTGATTCATGTTTGTACTCTGGGTACCCCCTTTTTAAATTCCTCTCTTTCCTTCCCCTTGCTTGTAGGGCCACTTATAGCAGAGCCAAAAATAAGACCGTTCCTCAGAAATCAGAAGGGAGAGTGGAATTGGAGCACTGCAACACTAGTTCCCCTATTGAGCAGACAGGCATTCTACAGCAATGTACCCAGGGCAGGCCAGGAGGGTGGGTATAGGACAGGAACTGGCAACAGTCATCAGCCCCTGTGGTCTCAGCCTATTTGTGCCTGGCCAGTGGGGTACTTAGCTGGAATTATTGAAAAGAAATTTTTGCTAAGAAAATAAAACAAAAATATAGAGAGAAATAAGTTCATAGCACATGCATTTTATGCCTGAACTTTAGAAACATTTAGCCAAATATCTACCATGCTAACATTGCTTCCTAGGTGCACAAACTACAGTTTTTTCCCCCTGTTTGGGAAGCCCTACCTCCAATTTTTATACACACACACATACAAAAATATACATATATATATACATATATATATACACATATGATATATGTATGTATGTATATGTGTGTATATATATTATATATGCTTCTAATATAGATTTAGAGCTGGAAGAACCTTTGAGGTCATCTGGTCTTACCTCCTCTTTTTACAGTTGAAAAAACTGAGGCCTAGACAGTGGCTTTCCTAAGGCAATACAACTAGTATGTTTCTGAGGTGGAATTCAAACACTGATCTGCTGACTTGAAATCTAGCACCCTTTCCTTTGTACCAACAGTTCCCTTTCCTAAATCTCCCTTAGAACTGTCCTTCAGTTGCTAGGAAAGGGTAATGGCAGGTGCCTCAGTTAAGCTCCCCTCTTCAGATAGGGAGATAAAAATAAATGGCTTCAGTAGGTAGTGGGTTAAACCAATTTTGCTGCTACTGGGACAACGGAGAGAGGACTATGTCACTTCAGTAACTGTTCATCAGCATTTCAACTCAAAGCTCATCCTTGAAGGATCAGTCAAATTCAGAGAGCCCAGCAAACAGGTATTTCCTTCATTCTCTTGTAAAGGGACACTATCATAAGATCATAGGATTTATAGTTGGAAGGGTTTTCTTTACTAGCCTTTCATTTTATAGATGAGGAAACTGAGTCCCAGAGAGAAGTGACTTTCCCCCAAACTCTCCTTCCTTCTAAACTTCCTTGTTACTATAAAGAACACCACCATCCTCCTAGGATGTAGTTGAAGGGTGGGAAACCTGTGGCCTCGAGGCCCTATGTGGCCCTATGGGTCCTCAAGAGGGGCCCTTTGACTGAATCCAAGCTTCACAGAACAAATCCCCTTAATAAAAGGATTTGTTCTGTAAACCTTGGACTCAGTCAAAAGGCCACACTCAAGGACCTAGAAGGCCACATGTGGCCTCAAGGCTGCAGGTTCCCTAACCCTCTCTAGTCACTCAGGCCCACAACTTATATATCCTCCTAGACTTTATTCTCACTCACCCCACAAAATCAAGCTGTTGTCAAGTCTCATCATTTCCACACCCCGGACTCCTATGCATCAACTCTCTTCTCAAATAGCAACAGTACTAGTCCAGGCCTTCAGCTCCTCTCACTTGGACTACTGCAAGAAAGCCTTCTAAATGATCTCCTTGCTTCCAGCCTCTCCTCAGATTTACCTTCCACTCAGACATCCAGGTGATTTTTCTAAAATTCTGACCTCTTTGCTTAGCTCACCCAACTGTTCCCTATTATCCCCAAGATCAAATAAAAACTTCTTTCTTTTGCATTTAAAGCTCTTCATGACTTGTCCCCTTCCTACGTTTTCAGCCTTCTTAATTTTTACCTCCCTCAATTCACTGTTTGATTCATCTGCATAGCTTCAGTTCCCTGAATGAGACATTCCATCTCTCACCTTTAAACTTCTGTACTAGCTGTGCCCAGTGTCTAGAAATGCTCTACCCCTTCAGCTCTGCTGTTTTCCTGACTTCCTTCAAGACAGCTTAGAGTCCACTTTATTGAGGAGGTCTTTCCTAGAACTCCCCCTGCCCCAGCTGTTAATGCCTCCCGTGTCAGATTACTTTCCATCTACAAAGTATATATTTTCTATGTGCCCAGTTATTTATATGCTATCTTCCTCCATTAGAATGTATACCCCTTGAGGACAGGGACTGTTTTTTGCCTTTCTTTCTCTCCAGCCCTTAGTATAGCACCTGACACAGTTATTATTTAAAAAAAAATGTTTGTTGACTAACTGACTGACTTAGCCAAGGTCAAACTTGTAGGAAGTAGCAAAGCTGGAATTGGAATTTATGTTATCTAGTTCTTTTAGTAAGAGCCACAAAATTTCCCCAAAGCAGGCATTCAAGCAGAAAGAAAAACAATGAGATAACCATCTGCATGGTAAAGTTGGAATACAAGCTTACCAAGTGTGGCAAGAAGGAATTGTTCCATGAGAGAAGTAGGAGACATGTTTCAAATGGTGAGGTATGAAGATCGAGGAAACTGTGAGGAAATCTACGCACCAGACTGGTGACGTAGTGGCAAAAGCCTGTACCAGGGTGGTAGCCATAGATAATTAGAATCTGTTCTTTTTTAGGTGAAAGTTCCAAACTTCTCTGCTCATTAAGTCTTTCTCTAGAACCATTGATGGCACGAAATAGAGCAATTTGAGTTTCCCTCTTTTTTCTCTGTCCTTTTCCATTCTTGGGTAAAGAGTGGTAGTGAGTCAAAGTGGTGAAAGAGAAGAAAGCAAAGGAGAACAAGGGATGAGACCCAAATTACCGGCCCCTGGACATCCAAGACAAGGCTGCACTGACGTAGAATGTGAACAACCTTCTGGTAACCACGGCTAGTGATGAATTTCAAAGCCCTTTTGCCTGGTGTGCTGAAGTATTCCTTCCCCCTCTGGTTCCCCCTAGTGGACAGGCTATGAGATTCAAATGAAACTGAAGACACTTAGTTCCCAGTTAGTGGAGGAGGAGTTGTGTGATACATGACAGGCATTTTAGATGGGGATGGGAAACTCTCGACTCAACTCAAAGGATGAATATGAACCTGGTTCTAGGAAAGTCATCTAGCCATAAGAAAAGCCAGTAGATTAGTGATTAAACCTATGCCGTACAAAGAAACAGCACTGACCCTGGAGTCAGAGGATTTGGGTTCAAATCCTGACTCTGGTGCTCAGTACCTGTGTGACCATGGGCAATTCACTTAATCTCTCTGGGCCTCAGTTTCCTAATCCATAAAATGAGGTAGTTGGGCTACATGGCCTCTGAAGTCCCTCCTACCTCTAAGTCCATCAATCAATCAAAAAGCATATATTACCTAAGGTACTATGTCCCAGGAATTGTGCTAAATAATGAGGACCCAAAGAGAAAAGCAAAAACAGTCCCTCCCCTCAGGAAGCATATAGTATGATGGAAGAGACAACATGCACGTAAATAAGTACCTATGGGGACCGGGCAAAACCTTCTGCAGGAGATAGCATTTGAACTGAGTTTTGAAGGAAGTCAGAGATTATCGAAGGCAGAAATGAGGAAGGAGGAAAATCCAGGCATTGGGGGCAGGGAATCCTGAGAGACAAGGGAGTATCTAAACAGCTGTAAAATTGGGGTAATGATAGCATCCACCTCATAAGGTTGCTATGAATTTCAAATGAGAACATACAGAACACTTTGCAAACCACAAAGGGCTCTTAAAAATTACTATTAATATTTGACACTGTGTGTAGATTCAAGGACTGGTTTTCTTCCTACAGATATCACATCAGGTCAGTTTGAGTCAGAAAGGAAAAGGGCAAGACAGTAGATTGAGAAGGGAGTGTACACTTCAAACTTTCTGGAGGAAAAAGATGTTACCAGGATAGATGCGAGGACCGTGATCAAGGATCACAGTAAACAGTAAACTATGGGCCTCTTCAACCCTTAATTAAAACACACTGCACATAACCCACATTTTCACAGTGTATGAAATAAAGTAACAAAATAGGAAGAGAGAATGCAGAAAAGGATTAGCTGAGATCGAATATTTTCTCCTTGGTTTCTGCTTGTCCAGGTCTGACTGGTATAGCTTATAATTAGTCTCTCCTTGCAGATGTGTGGTTCCAAAGACTTGTGGATTAAGGAGAAACTCTAGAATTTCTCAGGACCTGACAAGTTACAACCTGAAAAGCTACACTTAGTCCATTAAGGATTTTTCACAGTGACATTTGAGTGCAGCTCGGGAAATATGCCACCTTGCCATTTACCATTTTCAGGGCATGAATGTCGGAGAAGAGCTTGCTATGAAGAACAAATAAAATGGATTGCATGTATAGAGGTGAAATGATGAATACTGATAAATGTACTTCACTGAATGTCAGCAAATGTCACTGGAGAAGCCATTTACAGCTACCATAACAGCCTCACAACCCAACAAAGAGTAGCAAAAACAGGCAAAATGAACTGGGCGTATTCGCTTCCACATGAATAAGCAATCAGCGCTCTCAGAAGTTACACCAGAAAGTTGTTAAACTTGATAGAGGAAGCTTCTTTCAACCATGCTGACACGTACTCCAGACTGCTACAAAGGACTGGAGGTGGTGCGCAGACGTCATGGCGGCGGCAGTGGCGGTGGCGCCTGGCAAGGTTTAATAGCCCCTTTTGGCTCAGGTGGGCACCTTTCATTTTTATGCCAGGACAATAACTCTTATCTGAGAGGGATGCTTCATGTTTCCTCCGCTTACTTAGCTGATCACGTTGTCTTTCTACTCTCTGTCCTTGGCTGTCCCTCCTGAACATCACCAGTTTAGGCTGGAATCCAACAGTGGTTGGTGGGTATTACAGGCAGAAGGCTGCATTCAAACCCCACTGTTTAAAAACACAAAAACAAAAAACAAAGTAACCACCCCCTTGAGCCAAGTCTCCAATTTCCCCATAAAGATGTGGTATTCAGGTGCATAGATGATTGCCTATTGTGGCTGGAAGAGTGATTAGAGATGATCAGAGCAACCCCTTTATTTTACGAATTAAAAAACTGACTCCTACTGAAGCAAAGTGACTTTCCCAAGGCCGCACAGCCAGGTAGTTCCAGAATCAAGACTAGAACTCCAATCTCTCGTCTCCCAATGGAGCTTTCCCCCCCCTCAAACTATAATGTCTGGATAATTTGAAAATTCCATTTATGAAGTATCTTGTTTCTATCATGTTTATTATTTAAATACAGATGGAAGGATCTTGAGAGCTGGTATCAGGGTTTCTTTGGAATTCATCTTGTTCTGATACATTCTCTTATTCCTCTCTAGCTTCACTAGTATCTGTGCTTCATGGTGGAAAAGTGAAGATCATATTCTCAGTAAAGCTTTCCAAGGAAATGTGAGACTAATTAAAAATAAAATCCTGATTTTCTAACCTCCATGCCCCGCCTCCCTCCCCAACACACACAATTACTCAATACTTTTTCACCTTCTTTTCAGAGATTAAAAAAAGCCTGTAATCTGTCTCTGTGCCTTTTTCTGTCTGTCATGTCTGTCTGTCTGTCCCTGTCTGCTCCTCTCTCTCCCTCCCTCCCTCTCTCTCTCTCTCTCTCTCTCTCTCTCTCTCTCTCTCTCTCTCTCTCTCACACACACACACACACACACACACACACACACACACACACACACCACCACCACCACCACCATCAACAACAACAACAACAACGCCCAGACAAATTAAGGTCACTTCAGTTCCAGTACACCATCCATACAGCCATACAAGGAACCTTTTGTTGAATATACATCCTAGATTCTGTGTCACTGAATGTGCTAATGGACAAACTTCCTTCTTCTCTCACTCTTCCACCATGTGTTTATCCTTCATGAATTTGAACAGAACATGTTTTACAACCAAAGAAATATGGACTCTTGGGAAAGTAAATCTCCCTTAGATGAACTTGAAGGGAAAAGGGAGATTCAGTGGAGGGGTAGAGGTGGGAGGCATGGGAGACATGCTCCTTTTCAACAAAGTTTATTTACAAGACTTGCATAATAAGTATTTTATTTTCTTGAATAAGGTGCTTCCTGAGTAAGATCCTTTGCCCTGGTCTTAGGAAATCAAAAGACATTTGTTTATAATTTAAATTGAACCACATTGCCCCATAGTATTGACTTTACTGCTTAGTTTAGGAAGTAGCAGTGGGTATTTGAAGAGAAAAATAAGATTACATCCCTCCCACCCCCACTCTCTGGGAGGTGAAAGTAGAGGTGGGAGAGGAAGGGAGGAGTTGTACCAGAATAACAGAAAATACCAGAATACCAAAAATGCTCTGATCTCTTTAGAATGTCCATCACTGCCTTGTTACCATTTGACATGCCTAAAGAAGTCTCCTTGGACCACAGAGCTTGGAGGCATTCATGGAGGGTATCTCCTACAGTAGTAATTATGTCCTGGTCTCAAAGAACTGCTAAAACCCAAGAACACTTTAAAAAAGTAAGAAACGAAAACAAAACCACCCTTGAATGTGGATTTTCTCTCTTGTTAATGGTTTTCGTTCATTTGATTGGTCAGCAAACAAATTCATCTGTGAATGTTCACACCAATGTGTACCCATTCCAGACAAAAATTGTAGGAGTTACCAAATACATTTATGTTGTGCTTGTGAGCAGGAAGTACAAAGCAAAAGAAAGAGCTGATGTTCTAACACTGGGGCTGCTTTGTACCTCTGTGACCTAGGGAAGAGCACACAATATTCTCTCCATTCCACAAGTGAGGAAAGTGAAGCACAGACAAGTTCAAGAAACACATCTATCGGTCAATCAGTGACAGAGACTCAAACCTGTTGATTAAATCAGTCATTTTAGTCATCTGTCTATGCTGAGTATAAGTGTAACAAGCACTGGTTGAGAATAGGAAGGAATTTCTGAGGCCGTTGAGAATAAATCCATTTTATATATTTTATAAGGAGGCTGTTGGTGGCTTAGTGAATGGAGTGCTTGAACTCAGGAAGACCTGAGTTCAAATCTGGCCTCACATTCTTACTGGCTGTGTAACCCTGGACAAGTCACTTAACCTCTGTCTGCCTCAGTTTCCCCAAATGTAAAATGGGGATAATGATAGTACCTGTTGTGAGGATCAAAAGAGATCATATTTGCAAAAATGTCTAGCCTGCCACATAGTAGGTGCTATTTCAATGTTTATTTCCCCTCACACTTTTAGGTGAGCACACAGTGCTCAGGGGGCACTAAGTGACTTGCTCAAGGTCACACAGGTAAGAATAAAAGGCAGGATTTGAACCCAATTTCTCTGATTCCAGAGCCTGTGCTCTTCCCGCTGTACCTCACTGCCTTCCTTTTCCTGTGTGTGTGTTTGTGTGTGTGTGTATGCGTGTGTTTTCCTCTGGGGTGTTGTTTGAAAAACACTACAGACAGAGACAATATGTTGTAGTGTAAATCATCCTCCTCTTAGAGGCAAAAGACCTGAGTCTGAGATCCCACTCTTACACTTTCTAACCAAGGGACCCAGGACAATTGTTCTACTTCTTGGTGCCTCAATTTCTCCATCTATGAAATGAGGATACATCTTCTATCTTCTTCACAGAGCCGTTGTGAAGAAAGCCCTCTGTAAACCTTAAAGCACGTTATTGTTAAAGAAATGTGTTGATGTTTTATGTAATAAGAAGAGGGTATATAAAAATGCAAAGTGTTTCCTAGTAAGAGTTACTCTCTATTTTGAACACATGACCTAGAGTGCCTTGGAAGACTAAACAATATATACTGTACCTCAACAGAAAAAGCACATTTTCAAAGCAAAATAGTCACTGTAATACTTCCTCATATACTCCTCAGTAGTTCAATAAATAATAAGGATTTTCCCACAGGCTTTGGCCTTAAAACAGAGAATTGGGTATTACAGAACAGTGAAAGTTGTAATGAGACGTAGGAAAAATGCTCTATTCTCTTTGGGAAGCATGCCAAGCTGGAGGAGTATGTAGAATTTACCTTGGAGCCTGTGTACTCTTGTGTTTCAGTATCAGGCAAGAGGAGAAGACTCTCACTTGCTTACAGCACCTAGTTTGTACCTGGCTGGGATGAAGGCATGCTATAAGCTGATTCACCTTGTTCTATTTTGAGACTGTATACATTCCCAAATTGTGTGTATGGAAAAATTAGTCCTTTAGGTGTCTTGAGTGTAACTAGGATTACATAGTATACCATAAAGTGGACAGTTGACAATTTGGTTTGGAGACCTAGACAGATGACTTGTACGAATTCTAACTTAACTGAAGCAAAAAATAAGTACGGCAAGCTGGAGAGGTAGAGTGGGGTGCAGGGAGTTCAACAGGCCAGGCTAAGTTGAATTATTTAAATGACTGGGCCTATATAGTCTAGGGCTTTTGATTGCAAATGCTTGTCTCATTGATGCAGTTACAAATTTAAAGCCATGTAGTCATTCAGATATAGGGGGGAGAGTTGAGAGTAAACACCTAACACAGGGCTAATGGGCGAAAAACGGAGGAAGCTCTCATCTTCCTAAGGGCTGCCTGCTGGGTTGGAACCAGCCCTGCCTCTGGGTAGAAGAAGAGCAGAGCACTGTGGTCTTCATTATCACACACACACACACACACACACACACACACACACACACACACACACACCCCAGCCAAATAACAATGCTTGCAAGTGAAAACTTTTATTTTGCAGATAATTACTGAAACTAAAGGTTGCATTTAAAAAAGAGAAGTTACTATTTTTTTTTAAAAAAGTACAACCAAGATTTCCCCCTCTGTACCCACAATCTTCTCTTCACTCTTCTGTTCAGCCATGTTCTTAGAAATGTATACGTGCCTCACAGAATCATTCCACATCTTTTTCATGCAAATAGTCCCCCAAGCCAACTAACTGTGTAAGTAAACCGACTGGTCCAAGAGCAGGACCAAGGTACAGTTCTTTAGGCTGTTCTCCTGAGAATTTTGGCAGCATGTTTCAAAATAGCTGTCAGGGACATCTACTGGGTATTTTCCCCAAGTCTCCCATCCACTATAATCCAAGATCACTTTCCTTACTCTTTCAAATGCTTTACTTCTCTTTTTTCCGCGTTGCTGATTTGCTCCTGGTCAGTGGAGGGAAAAGCACAGTTTAAAGATGAGGACCTTTAAAAGGAAACGAAAGTTAAATTGAGTTTTCCTTAAATGGACAGCGGTGAGGTGAGATGACTAGTTATGTTGTGAGGCCCATTTGACAAAGTTTCAACTGCAAGGAAGTTTTCAGAATGCTAGAAATCTGTTCACATGGGTAGCCGTAGCTGCATCAAGACCGTTCCCCCGCATGACTGGAATTTAAGGTTGCTGCAGTCTTAATTGGTAGAAGTGTTAGGTCTTACGAGATAGATTCGCTATGTCTATGTATTTAAGGAAATACTAATAAACAAACAGAACATGTATTAAAGTGGCCGCACTCCCTCCTCGAATGAAAAATAATTCCCAATTTGCATTGCTTATGGCATATATTAAAAACAAAGTGCTCTTTTGAAAGGCTCTGGTTACCAGGCAGCCCTCAGACTCCAACAGAGCCCAGTCTTTGACCCTGATTCTATGCTCTCCTCCAAATAGGTGGCATTAAACCTTTCTATTACTCGAAATCCATACCTATGGTCATCTTGCCCACCTTAGCTGGAGAATACTGCTTCCCATTCCAAAGATTTCCCTTGCTTTGTACTTAAAGTTCCATGTCAAAAGAACCGAATAGTTCCAAGGGGGAAAATCCGTATATACTTTGCCCTTTTTTCTTAATGGCTAAACATTGTAATGGTAGCTAAATAGAAATTCTTGTCTGTTAATAGGTGCCTTTAGTTTGTAATAAATAGGAATGCTAATGACTCAAATTTGGTATTTGGTATGCATTAGCGTTTGGAAGGCTTTTCTTCAGAGACCTCATTGGCATGCAATATGGCAAGCATCCTTTGAAACATATTTATAAAATAACTACAGTATAATTAAACCAACAAAGCCATCTTTTAAGTAAGCTTAAAAGCTCAGTTTTTTCACTCTGTAAAAATTCATTCTAAAGGGGGAAAATAGTTTTGCCTCAACCCCCACTGTATATTTCATTTTGCATCTAATATTTCCTTTGCATCTGCAATCTTTGCCTATCTATTTCTTTTTGACAACTATGATTATTAATAAAGTGTTCGTGAGAGAGATGCTTCATAGCGTCTTCAACAAGAAGAATGCAGTGGTTTTTTGTTGTTGTTGTTAATGGGAATTGTAACCTATCTTGACAGATACAATGTATAAGATGGGCTTTCCCCCCTTAATTGTTAATGTTGCCGTGCTGAACATTCAAGGAGAGGATCAACAGATATGGCAGGTAATAATCAGAGTGGATGCTATTTGATACAATGTAACTAAAAATATTTTAAAGCCATAAAAGCAATAGATAAACAAAAGCAATTATGTTAATTTTGCGTTCGGCGTGTGAGCAGTTGTCGTTGCTGTTGGATTGAATAGACAAGGAGAAAACTCAGAGAGAGCTGAGGCTGCTTGGGACACAGAAGGCTTTTACCTTTGCGTGTTCGCATCGGTGCGGATTTAGCCCGGCTCTACTGGGGCTGCAGCTCCGATTCAGGCTCTAGCTCTTTGATGATGTAGCTTTGTCGGGGTGCAGGTACCATATGAATAGTAATTTGGAACAATCTGCGGCTCAAGTTCGCTAAGTTTTCAGTAGTTTTGCAAACCTAAACGCGCGCGCGCGCGCACACACACACACACACACACACACACACACACACACACACACACACACACACACACACACCCCTCACCTTCGCCCAATCTCCGGATGGAAAACCAGGCCTTTTCTTTCAAAAAGAAAAGAAAAGAAAAAGACACATTCAAGGCTCCTGGAAGGTCCCCAGGCGGACGCCCAAAGGGGGCCTGAAGTTTTCGCCTTTGGACCCCCATTCGCTGCCCTCTGCTCCGCTCGCTTGCTATCAGTCCCCTCACCTTGGTCTTTCGCCGAGGGGATTTAATCCTTCAACCCCACCTCCAGCACTAGGAATAAACACAGTTGACATCATTGTTATAATCTTTATTTAAAACTGTTACCAAGGTTACAAATTGCCGTGCCTCATATGCAACAGGTTCCTCTGAAGCAGTATCATTACAGATTAACTGTAATGTGTAGGATTAGAATAAAAGGCATAAGGGATTATGTAAAGGGGGGGGAGCTCGAAATAACACACACATCTTGACTCGCAGACTCCAGCCCGCGGATAACGCTTTTACTAAATGTGCCCAGGAAACATTGAGCTCTAAAATAGGATTCCTTCCCCTTGAAGGTTGTCATGACCATGGGTATTTCGGGGAAAGAAGGAAGGAATGAGCGCACCGTGGGCCAGGGGCGGCTGCAACTATGGCGGGGGGGGGAGGGGGCAGTTCATGATCATCTGTGAGGCTCTGTGAGGCTGTTCTGGATTATCTTCACCGAGGCCCAGCCTGGGAGCCAAGAGTGGTGAAGAGAAGAGAGCAAGGACTTTTGGCGACGTGGGAAGTAGAGGCAAAAGGAGCGGGCGGGAAGTGGCGAGAGAAGGGAGAGGGGAAGGAGAAGGGGGGACCGCTGGTGCTGAAAGGGTTCGTAGAACAGTCTCTGCTCTGGGTAAAGATCCAGTTGATATTAAAAGCTGCTCGTAATGATGCGATGTTGGGCAACATGCACAAAAAGAGAGTCGCCGTGTTTATTCCTATTGATAGCATCGCATTGAGATAGAGGGTCCGCGAAGTGCAATTGAGGCCGAGCCTCCGCTTTCCTCGCCCCCTGGCTGCGTCTCCCTGCGTCCCCATCGCACGCCCCACTGAACCCTCTCCTTCCCTCCAGTGCCTCAGGTCTCTTTTCAGATGGGGAATGGGGAGAGCGAGGGTCAGCTATTTGCTTGTGGCCTCCCTCGGGGAGACCGGAAGGGGTGGCAAGGAAGGGAGGGTTCTAATCCAGCGCTCCCCGAAAGGCGAAGGTCTTGGAGGGCTTTGGTAGTGCTAGGGGCCTGGAGTGGCAGCCAAGAGAGTTGGAGTTCGAAGCAAGGGAATGCAGGCTTGCAGCAGCGACAAGAGGAAGTAAAGGAAGCGCCAGCCCTGACTGTAACCCTCTGTTCCGAGTAGTGCTAATGCAGGTTGTTCTAGCCACGGCCATGCGACTTTCGTGGGCCGCCTGTCCCTGCAAGGTATGCTGCAAGTCTGGGCCTCACCATTTCCCCTTGGATACTAGCGAAAGATAGGCTTATTCCACTACCCCCGCCCCAGACATTCCAATCTTTTCTGACAACCAACCTGCGACCCAAATTAGCCTGCCATGTCGCGACCCGGTTTACCCCATCTCTGTCCCCTCGGGGCCAACTACGGGACAGACCCTGGGCCTACTGACGCAACGCGCCGGGGTGTTTTCCTGCTGGAGCGGAGAGAGAAGGGCTGGAAAAACAAACAGGGGTTGAGGTTGGGGCCGAATCTCAGGAAGTGCGCAGTACGAAGTGAGCGCAAAACAAAGGCCTCTCCTTGGCTGGGTCAACCCGCGGTGACCCAGGAGACAGCTGAACCACTGGGCGTCGGGGTGAGCCTCCGCCTTCCAGCTACTCTGCACGCTACTGGCCGCCAAGCTCCCAGGTGCACTGCTAAGCCGTAGACAAGCGGGAGGCGCCAGGCTAGGCCAGGGCATCCATGTTGGTTCCCTCAAGGCCAGCGGCCAATATTCCCAACATGGGAAACCAGAGAACCGTGGGCTCCTGCTTCTAGGCAGTGTGCAACCCCTGGTCAGCTGTTGGGCAGTGGTGGCGGGGGGGGGGGGAGAGAGAGAGAGAGAGAGAGAGAGAGAGAGAGAGAGAGAGAGAGAGAGAGAGAGAGAGAGAGAGAGAGAGAGAGAGAGAGAGAGAGAGAGAGAGAGAGAGAGAGAGAGAGAGAGAGAGAGAGAGAGAGAGAGAGAGAGAGAGAGAGAGAGAGAGAGAGAGAGAGAGAGACAGGAGAGAGAGAGAGAGACAGGAGAGAGATGGCCTAGGCCTCTCAGCCTCCCAGGCTCAGTCTTGGCCAGCTCTGAGAGGGAGCCTCCTTTCATCCTCTCCAACTTTTATTTGAGGGATTGGGGGGGCGGAGAGGAGGGGGCTGTCACGAGAAAGAGACTTTTTCTCCCTAGTTAAGAAGTAGGTGCCCAACTTTGTCACCCTCTCGCCTCTGGCGAGTAAAAGGGCCCAGGCTAAGGAAACAACGGGAGAGGACTGTTGCAAACAGCTGTTCCTCATACATATTTCATTATACAATCAGATAATGCGTCCCACCACCTTCTCAATTATTCACAGATAAACATTTCCAAGACGTTTTGACATCTGTCTTGGTGCCTGCTATTAATTTAGTAATCACTGTAGTTAAAAATGTATGGGATTTTTGCCGTGAGGCACCTCCACTTCACTTTGCGGTCAGGGCTGTGTAAACGCGGACACACGCGTGTGAATGTACCTCTCCCAATTGGGGTAGTTTTTCGGGCGCGGCGGCGTTCTGATGACAAAAGGAATTAAAAGTGCATTTTTATTATGTTGTTATATTTGTGAGTTTTTACTTCTTCATCCTAGAAGGAGCAATAGTTTTCAACTCCGGGGCAGAGTGCAGCCTGAAATAGTTTTAGTTCTGGCTCAGGGCTGTAGGTCTCTTCTAGGGGCTGAAGTTGCTGGTCAGAAGGACAGACGGAAGAACTTTCTCTGACAACAGAAAAAGGAAGGAAAACAATTCATTTTTACAAATAGCCCAAACCTTGTCTTTCTGGCCCAGCCTAAACTACCATATGTCCAAGATTACAGAAGAAAATGATTCCAGTCCAGTGGCTTGCATTACGAGATTGTCATTCATTGGGGGAGGAGGGGTGTGAGACGAATCACTTTTCTGTTTCGGTGAAAAATGCGTTAAGTACGTACATGGACATCTATACACAGATATACATGCAGACATAGATATACGTATATTTAAATTCACAGAAGCTCTCATACACACATTTACATGCATATATTTAAAGCCACATGTACACGGGTATACATGTTTTAAATCTTCAAAGCAAACAAAACTGTAGTTAAGTGATTTATTTTTTATTGTTTTAAAAAACAAACTCCAGCTATAAAGCGCTTATTTGTTCCTCAAGGCAGCGGAGGATCTTGTATATGATTAAGGTTTTTTTTTCCTATTTAAGGGACAAATAAATAAACAAAACGAGTTTGCTGAGATAAAGCCCTAAATCCCATCTGTAGAGAGGTGAAGATTAACTTAGAGGGAAGCTTTTCCATTCGTTTATATGTTTTCATATTTTTTCCCCTGAACCTCTGGCTCTATGTGTCTCCCTTACTGTCTCTTCCTCTTCCATCCTTTTTTTCCCTCCTAAATTAGGTTTCATTGGTCGAATATCTCAGGCATTTACTGAAAACAACTGGTAGAAGTGCAGCGACCGTTAGTTGGTCCAGATGTATTAATTCTGTTTTTTTATTAAAAAAAAAAATCCAAAGAACAACGACAACAAATCAATCAAAAATAACATTAAAATCCTGGGAGTGACGGGCACCTCGAAAAATGCACTAAAAAAAGTTTACGCCCCAAAGAGAGTATAGGGCAGAAACGGTCCCTCACATCTTCAGGGGATTCGCCTCACCCAAAACTTCTTGCCTAGTGCCTTTTTGCGGGGTGGGAAGCGGAGAGAGAGGGACGAGATCTCCGCAGCAGCCTGGATCTCGTTTACTGCAAAGAGATCCGACATTCTCCCAAACGTTTTCCTAAACTCTTTCAAAACAAACCTTTCCCAGACTTGCCTTCGACTTTCCCCACGCCTGGAGGGAGATAGGGGTGCCAGTTCCTCCCGGAAGAACTTAAGGTGAAGAGGGAGAGAAGCCAAAAGGGTGCGGTGGGGGATGGGGCGGCCTAGTCGGGGTTCTCAGCGCGGGTACGAGTTCTGCACAAAAGAACGCCAAATTAACTGGCCGAGGAGTTGGGGGGAGGGAGGGAAAGGCAGCGGTTGCGCCACGAATAGAGTTGATTCTAACATTGTGAAGCAATAAAGAAAACAAACCTGTAGGTTAATTCGGAAAATCATTGCACTTTCCATCCTCACCTTGCACTGGATGGAGAGAGATGTCAGCCTGTGGTATTTATACACATTCTTTACCCACCCCCAACCTCTGGGCTCCGACTGCAAAGATGTCCAGCTGTAGTGAAGCAGCTCCGAATGGTCATGGCTGGGAGACTCCCGGAACCCGAGCGGCAGGAATACAAAACTATAAAAACAGCAACAATAAGAAGAAGAAATAACATCAACAACCGCATCATCATCATCAAAGAAGACATCTTCTAACTGTTGTTCTTTGGACTTGGAGCTGGCAGGGGAAGAAAGGGGTTATGGGAGTTCGGACTATGGGACCAATTAAATCTGCTAATTTAGAGGAAGGAAGAATGAAAAGAAATGGAACAGGAGAGAAGCGAACTCATCGATTTCCGGCTTATGTTCTGATCTGGGTTGAATGTTTTCATTGGGAAACGAGGTAGTGTTTTATTTAGAAGGGCACTCCAGAAGGTCTGTCCACACAAACGCAGTTCTGAAATGTTTCTCCCATCACAGATAGACATTTATTTTGAGCATTCCCCAACTGAGGGCTGGGTTGGAGACACCTCGGCTTCTCCACTCCACACCACACGAGGATTAGCATTGGAGGAGAGCCGTGCACTTCTTGCCGGGTTACCAAGACCTGCCCGGAGCTCTCCCGCTCTCTCTCTGCCTCTCTTAGTAGTATTTTTTTTCCCCTCCACTCAAAAGCAAACCGTTCTCCATGTGTGAATGTGTGCATTGAGGTGTGTGGTTAGGAATAATTGCGTGTGTGTCAAGGAATCCGCGTGTGTGCTCAGGTGAATTCCGTGTGTGCACACTTGTACTTTAACTAGTACTTGTGTTTCCTCAGACAGTTCTCTGTGTGTTGCACAACAAAATAAATTTTCACGTGGACGTGTGCCTGTATTCATTGACATGGGGAGGGGAAGCTGAACGTGTAGGAAAGTGCACCTGTGTCTGCTTTTAAATGGGTTTTCATCCTATAAGTGACTGGGAAGCTGTTGAACGAACTCCACTCCACCCCCCACCCCCAGTTTCAAAAAAATCAAACCCCGGCAGACCATGATCTATAATTCCTATGAGTAAGTTACAAAAACCTCGAACCAGAAGTGACTAGGATTCTCTTTCAGGGCCGCTTCTGTTCCTGCTGCTTCCAGGACTGCTTCCAGGCCTTGGCCCAATTTTTTTTTTGGGGGGGAAGGGATGATGTTCAGATCTGTCACCGTCTCTTGCCTCCTGCTTGATTCCAAAGACCCTGCCAAGCCTCTAGCTACCTCAACTTCCCTGTCCCACCTGTCTAGCTAAGTGAGGAGAAACTTCCTTGCAGAAAGATTGTAGAACTCTATTCCCCGTCTGAATATGTCCCTCTTCTCTCTTCTCCCCATTCCCCTGTGGAATCCCCTTTCCCTTTCTCCGTTTCACTCCTCTCTACAAGCACATAAATCAAGAGGACCCAATAGGGCAGGTAGACAAGAACCGGACAGAATGCCCTGGTTCACTGGTGCATCACGTTCAGTCCATGCGGGTTCTCTATTATCTTCTAAATTAGCACTGAATATCTTTTTTTTTTTTGGTCCATTTATCTAAGTTTTTCTAAAGCGCTTAGGTAGGGAGAGACACTGGGAGAAGTAAGCCACCACCTCCTCATCTGACCTTGATCCTGGACTGACCGGAGTGGTCACAACCACAGGCTCCCACCAAGTTCTCCTGCTTCCTAAACAAGAGTTTTGGGGGGATGTGAAGAAGAGTAAGGTAGTGAGAGAGCAGTTTCAGCGAGGAGAATGTCCTACCCTTTGGAGAAAGGCTGAATTTGTAATTGGGAATGGCTCAAGACCCGCCCCCTACCCACTTCCCTCCCTACTAACCCAGCCCCCACACCCACGCCTTCTAAGTCTTCTAGTGACTACCACAGCCTCTAGGTAAGCCGGAAGAGCTCGGCTGGGGAACTAGGACCACGTGATAGGCAAACCTCAGGGGATGGGGAGGGTGGAGCTCGGACCTTGTCCCCCAGAGTGAGCCTTGTCCGGCTTCGGGCCTGGGGGATGGTTTGAAAAGGGAGGAATGAGACAAAAGAAGTGAAGCCACTGGGGATGAAAAGAGAAACTAGGTCCCCAGAGACCTGGTTAGAGAGTTATCCCTCTCCATACCTTTCTTTCAATTCTCTAGATCCTCTCCCCGTTCAGGGAATTCTTGTAGGAGTCAAGAGGGGCAGAAGCATTTGTCCCCGGGACAGACTTTTATTCTTTCCCCACAGTACTGTGAACATATGAGAACGAGTTGTGTGCTTATGACTACGATTGTGAGTGTAGGAGTGTGTGCACTAGATTTCTTGTGTGGTACGTGGTATTCGTGTGTTCTCGTGTCCATGGATAAGGGTGTGTTTTTAACTCCGTATGAATGTAAATGCTCCTCATGCATTGCGAGCTATGTAGACTTCTATGTTTGCTGGTACCTGTGACTGATGCATCTGTTTATGGGATTTGTGTGCGTTGTTTGCGCTGCCTTTATTCAAGCTAGGCTTGATAAAATATCAACATCTTTTTCTTCCTTCCTTCCTTCCTTCCTTCCTTCCTTCCTTCCTTCCTTCCTTCCTTCCTTCCTTCCTTCCTTCCTTCCTTCCTTCCTTCCTTCCTTCCTTCCTTCCTCCCTTCCTTCCTTCCCTCCTCCTCCTTTTTCTTTTCTCTCTCTCTCTCTCTCTCTCTCTCTCTCTCTCTCTCTCTCTCTCTCTCTCTCTCTCTCTCTCTCTCTCTCTCTCTCTCTCTCTCCCCTCCCCTCCCCAATATGTCAATAATGAGTTGAGTGCCTAAAAAAAACTTCTGCCATATTCTCTGGTTCCAACTCTCCATTCCTATTTCCCCTTCTACCCTAGGGGGCAGGGGAGGAATTGAAGTTCTCAGGCTTGAGCTGCCCATGCCCGAGGCTGGGCAGAGGAAGGCCCCTAGGAGGCCCCAGCTCTCCAAGACAAAGCCACCGGGCTGTTACTTTTGCTGGGTCAGGAACAGGGGAACGCCTTTCTCCTAAAGTCAGCTCTTTATGGGGTGGGGTGTGGAAGGGATGGGTCAGCGGAGCAAGGCAGCAGGTACCAAGATCAGGTAGAACACTAGCCCGTGCACCTTTGATTTAGCAGCATTACATAAAACAGCAGTTTGGGAACGGGGCTGGAAGTTAAGCTGAGAATGGAAATAGGGGTGGGGTGGAGGCGTTTGCGGGGATAGAATGGAAATTGAGGATGGAGGATGAAAGTGGGGTGGAAGTTAGGATAGAAGAGGGAATGGGGATGAGGAAGGGATGGGGTGGGAATGGAGGTAGGGAAGGCGACGGTGTGGGAATAGGCATTGAAATGAGCTAGGGAAGGAATGGAGATAGGAATGGAAATGGGCTGGGGAGAGGGTGAGGAGGAAGATTGAGGTGGGCTAGCGAAAGTGTAGGGGTCAGGGTGCTAGTGGGATTATGAAGATGGAGATAGGATCAAGACGAAGTGACTGTTTCTATCCCTAATTCCCAAATGTGCCACCCAATGCCATATTATGTTCTGACTCCTTAGCACCCCCAGAAGAGAACAAACAAGACTAACGGTTTATTTATTTAGGGGAGGTGGGGTGGGCTTGAAAAAAAGAGGGAGGCTGGGAAGGAGGTGGGGGAGGGACACCTCCAAGGCACTGCGCCCTGAGAAGTGAAGGAAAACATATGTGTAACCTCAGCCCCCAGCTCTCAGCTGACTAACAGGTTAGTTAGACGGGTGAGCCGGCATTCCGCAGGAAAGGGGGGAGGGGGAAGGAGACAGACAGACAGAGAGAGAGGGGGAGAGAGACAAGGAGAGGGAGGGAGAGAGAGGGAGAGAGCAACAGAGTGAAAGCGCGAGAGAGCGCGCCAGCGGGTTTTTAAGGGAGGCACTTTTACTTCCTAATGAATATTTATCCTCCGCTCCTGCCTGCGCCCGGCTTCCCTTACCTTGCTGCAGGTAAGATCCTCCCTGGTTCCTGGTCTCGGGTCCTGAGCCTTGCGTCGGACGCTCTGGTCTCCAGTCCCGTAGCCCTGCTACGTGGCCGACCAGCTCTGGGCTGTCATCTCTGGGTGGTGGAGGGCAGCCAGGTTAGCAAGAGAGTGGGTTCCCCGGCCCTAAATGGCTATGGAAATATGCCTATCCATTCCGTCCGTCGCAGGCGTTCTGCTATATGTGTATGTGTGTATAAAATATATACATGTATGCATATATTTATATGGTAATACGGTACACATATGCTATATATACTGCTAATATGGAGTTGGAGGAGTGTGGATGGCTACGTGTATGTGTGTGTGTGCGCGCGCGCTGAAAGCTCTCTGGAGATATTTTCAGACTTTTTTAACCTCCGGCTTCCTTCATACTTTTTTTTTCTTCCCCTTTTTTCACTCCCTCCCCCACTCACTATTCTTCTTCATCTCACTTCTATCACTACTTTTTTCTCCTCAGTTGCTATTTTGTTGCCTATTGCGTGGCTTCTGCGACCTCCCCCTTCCCCACCGGTTCCCGACGGTGGCTCTCACATCAAAGAAGGAGAATAGTTCGATTTCCGCCTAAAAATCTGACACAAAGCTGGCCTGGGAAAGGGGTCCCCTCCCCTTCTCTTCGGTTTTCTCTTTTTCTCAGGGCCTCCAGCCAGAGACTAGACCCCAGGGCTCCCCCGGGCCAAGGGGCACCTGCGCCGGCAGTTGGGGGGAGAGGGAGAGCAGGCTTGAAGATATGACGATTTAGAGTTCAGAGGCGAGGGCTGTTGTTTCCTTAAAAGGGGGCTTGACCAAGGGCTGGCTCATGGGGCTCTGCCTAACTCGACAGAAACTTAGTCCTCCCTTCCCTTCCAAAATGAACTGTTTTTCTTTAGGTCAGGGGGATCGGAATAAGCAGATGACAAGAAAAGAGAAGTGAAAGAGGGAAAGAGAGAGAGGAGCTATTCCGACATACATAGGAAGATAAAGACTGTAAAAGTGGACTTACCCCGTCACCTGTTGAGAGTCCCTTTAGGGCCAGCGGATCTGGGAGTTTTTGTGCGGTTGGGGGAAAAGTTGGAGAAGAGAAATTGTTTCCGTTCTGTCCAACACCACCTCAATCTGACCCTCCTGGTCCCCCATCCCTGTCCCTGACCCACAGCTCGATATGTGGAAAGCAACTTTTTCCTCTCTGGCTTACTTCTCCACTTCCCTGCCTTTGCTTCCCTCCCTCTTTCCTCTACCCCTTCCTTTCCTCTCCCTTTCTCTCTCTTCCTTTCACCTTCCTTCCTTTCCCCTACTGTTCTCTCCTATCTGGCAGTCTAGCTCCTGAGGACCAGGCCTGGCACTGCGCTCCCAGACGCTGCCTGTCTGCCTGGCCCTGCAGGCCGCTTGTCTTAAGCCTGGAGAGTCTTTCTAAGCGATAGCTAAGAAGTCAAGAGCAGCTTCGCTCTCTTTTCCCCCATTGCCTTTCAAGCCCACTCCGTTTGTTATTCTGACACTGTGTCCCAGCTCAGCGTCCAGCCACGGGTAGGACAGGGACAAAGCCCAGAGAACTGCCCCGCTCTCTTCGAAGCTAAATCCCCTTCGGGGTCAGTGAGCTGCAGGCCTGCGATTTGCTGGCCTCTCGTTTACTCCCGCTCTTAAAGCTCTGGATTCCGCCCCCCCACCTCCCGACCCCTCTCTTGTCTCCCTCAGACCCCTTCGTCCCCTCCCCTTTCCTCTCTTTCCATCCCCTCCCCCTATGTCTCTGACTTACAGGGTCTGAATGTCCCCCCTCCTCTCCGCCATATCTCTGCAACTTGGGCCCTGACTTCCTCGGTCCCAGTCTTTTCTATCCCATCCACCTCCTGGGCTATCACCCTGTCAGCTCATCTTCTCTTTCCAGCTAGAGGGAGCAGATAAGCTTCTCTTCACTTCGAGTTCGGCCTTTTGGGGGCTTCTGTTCTGTGTTCCCACCTACCTCCACCTTTTCTCACCCCACTTGATCTTTATGCTTTCTGTGCTTTGAGATCATTCCTGCTCATGGAGTCTTGGTTGGAACAGCAGAGAGCTATTCTAAAATGTTACCCAGCTATGACTTGGTTTGGGATGGCGGAGGTGGAATGATTTGTTGTAGGCCGCTGGTAAGGGAGTGAGGAGATAGTTCGAGGTTAATAAAGAAGAGAGGACTTCAGAAGAAGGACGAGAGTTTGGATAAAGCAGTAGAAGTCGGGGAGGGGCTTGCTGAGACGATGGATCAATTGCCTTGCCCCAGCAAGAGAAAGTACCGGTGTGAACTTTCAATCGGCACTTAAAGACCAGAGAGCCCATTCCTCTGATCAACTTTGAATTGGAAGGGCGGAGGCCCACGTGGGCCGCTGTCCTCAAGTTCAGCAGCTCAGCCAGGCTTCTAGGAGTTGGAGGATCAAGGGACTGGGAATAGTGACGTCCCCAAAATTCTTCGGAGTAGGGTAGGCCCTGAGGGTTGGGAGAACTGTACTTAGAGGGAAAGAAATGGCGTCCCTACCCACCCACCCCCGACCTGTAGCCGGAGCTCCAGGGCTTCAGGGCTTCTCGTTCGTCCACTGGGTCAGGAAATGCAAGGGCAAGGAAGAATACTGCTCAGTCTCGGTAACAGAAGAGAAAACCTCACTTTCCTCCTCTAAGGTTCTTCTTGTAAACCTAATTTCTAATCTGGACCTCAGAATTTCTTCCAAAAGCGCCCCACACTCCTATTCAGAGAAGGTGATGGTCTAGCTGAACCAGCCTCTCCATTCTTTCTGCGGCCTCTGCTGCAACCCGCGCTAAAGGCACTGGGGGCAGAGGCAGCAGATTCCAGGCACTCTCCCGACTGTGGAAGGCCTTAGCTCTGCACTCTTTGAGGACTGTAGAGAAAGGCTGAGAGGCACGGGGGGAGCTGGGCATCCTCCCGTGGTGGAGGCTGGAGAAGGGGAAGGTGGAGCTGTTAGCTTCGGAACAGGAGCGGAGGATTTGGTAGTGGGGGAAAAGAGGAAGAAATGCCGAGATGCCTTTTTTAATTTGTGATTCAAGTTTATCCTTTGCTTTTTTGAGCCAGTGGTTTCCCTGATCTTCTCCTACTCCCCCCGCCATACATACATTTGCTCAACCCTCAAGGCCCAGTCTAGAATGGGAAACACAGTCGAGGCCATCCTATTAAGTGGTCCAACTTGTGCGGGCAAGAAGACTTCCTCCCCGCCCCTAATAATTTAGAGGCCTAAGATGGGGATGGAAGGACCAAAGAGGATAGGAAGATGGGAGGGGAGAAGGAAGATAAGTGTGAAGAAAAGGTGGGGGGGAGAGAAGGAGAACGGAGGGAGGAAGGAGGAGGAGGGGGTTGTGGGAGGCGTCAAAGAGAATCATCCCTTAGGTCACGGTGAGGGGGCTCCCGTGGGCCCCTATATTAGTCCTCATGGCTTCCTTGGGGAATTGAAAAAATGAATTGATCTTTAATTGTCTGCGTCTAGGCCGGCAGGCAGCGAGCTCCCCCTCCCCTAGAAAACCGTAGGCCACCCCTAAAGGAGTCTCTCTGCCCCACACAGCTCTCTTCCCTCGCTTAGCCCGTCCTCTCTTTCCATCTCTTCAGCCCCTTCTCTCTCCACCCCTTCCATCTCAGCCTCTTCTCTCCTGTCCTCTTCCCTCCCCTAGCTCATCTCTTCTTTTTTCGCCTCTCTTTCTCAGCTTGGGTGTCTGGGAGCAACGGGACGAGATCTATTTCCTCTTCATGAACTTTAGAACAATTTTCTTCCACTTCTTCAAGGCCCCGACAGAGCAATTTCTAAACTTTTCTTCTTTAAGAAAGTGAAAGTCAGGCTGCTGGTGGTAATAAGTGGTGGCTGGGGAGGGAAGGAGAAAGGGGTGGGGCGAATCCCTGGGCCAGCAGCTCCGGGTGCCCCTGCTCCATTCAGCATATTGGTGCGGCTCATTAGAAGTAACCAGTTGCCGTAAGGTGCGTGTATACACCGGGAGGCCTTCCTTTCAGCAGTCGGGGAGGCTTCATTAATCGGCGCTAACAAGGCGTGCAAATGCAGAGACTGGGCAGCTTTCTTGCAACGCCGGGGCCTTAGCAGGGCGCCAGGCTAATGAGGGTCACTAAAAGGGGCTGATCAAATATTCAAATTTCCCCGCGCACCAGGAACTTTTATGAGGGGAGAAAGTTGAGGCAACTGAGTAGTGTTTACTCACGGGGGCACAATTGCTCCAAGCTCGAGGCCCCCGGGCCGCCGCCGCCTGACCCCCGGAGGTTGGATGTGGGGGGGCGAGAGACTGTAGGAGGAGGGGAGAATTGTTGTTGTTTGTAATTCAAAGGAAAGTAATGGGGCCCTTTAAGGGCTTCTCTCCCTCTCTCCCTCCTCCCTCCTTCTTTCCCTAGCCTCTCGGAGTTTCACAGACTGCATCCTCCTGGGAGAAAAGTTGATTATGAAGAGAAAAGTGTATTTTCTCCCTCCACAGATCATATCCAAAGGATCCTAAGTTTTCTGACTGGCGAAGGGGCTAGGGTTGGGGATAGGGGTGAAGAATCGAAGAGCTGCCTGGCCCAAGGATTCCTCCACTCAGTCGGAGCCAGGCTGGGTGGTAAACTGGGTGGCGGCCTGGTGAGAGAATGAGCGAACCAGGCTTGCCTTTTCTTCTGTACGATTGCCCAAAGATTTCGGATTCCCTTTCCTTGCCTAATGACCCAGAAAGCGGGCAGTTAGGGACCGGAGCAGAGTATCAAAATAATTGAAGTTATGCCTGTGATATGGGTTTCCTGAGAGGAGATGCGGAAGGAGAGAGAGGTGATGGTAAAGGTGTGTGTGTGTGTGTGTGTGTGTGTGTGTGTGTGTGTGTGTGTGTGTGTGTGTGTGTGTGGAGAGAGGGAGAGAGAGACTATTACCTAAAAATAAATGGTCTGATCCTGGCAAAACAGTGCACCTGGGGCCAAATACTTCGAAAATGCCCTCCCTTACTCTCTTCTGCTCTCTCTCCCAGCTGTCTCTGAGCTCTTTCCCTCCCCTGGATGGGCTGGGCCAAGACTCCTACCCGGGTATATCTGTCATGTCCCAGGAAAAGGGGCCCAGAGATGGGCCCTACTCTAGCCACAGAGCTGGCCTTAGACCAGGGCCTTTCAGAACCTGAGTCGGCCCTGCAGGGGACTGGAGCGCTGAGAGAGAGAGGCCCCTAGCGGGGCTAAAGGCGTCCAGGACCTGGCTTCAGCTTCTCGAGTCCTCCCACCCTTTCGGTGGCTGGAGGTGGATGATATCAGGAGGTGATGGTTGGTGCCGGCTCTCCTCTCCTTTTCTGGGCCCTTGTTCTCTTCTCGGATCCTTTCCCTATCTAAGAAGCTTCCCTTTCCAATAGCTTCCTGCCCCACCTTGTCCCAGCGCTGGGTTAGACCCCTTGAGCCGAAGCCTAGACTTCTGGCCTGGGTAAGACGATATGCACAAGGACACAGAGCCAACTTTGCCACTGCTCTTTGCCTCCGAAACTACAATCCCAGAGCCTGGATGTTTTTTTGGGGGGGTGTTGGGGAGGGAGGAGGACAGAAAAAAAAGTGTGGGTAAGGAGGGGGTACCTCCTAGGCTCTGACTCCCATACTCTTTGCCCCCTACACCTAGTTACTCCTTCCAATAGGCTGCGTGCCCCCAGGCTCACAGCGCCCCCTTGTCCCCCCCAGGCCCAGTGTACCGGTTCCAAACTACCGAACCCCCTCCCACACACATCTCCGCGGAATCCCGAAGCTATCGGATCCTGGGCCCCAGCCCGGCCTCTGCCCTCCCAAGTCCCTGGGGTCCTAAACTTACGGGTTCCAAGACGGATCTTCTAGGCGAGAAGGGCCGCCGGCAACGCCTGGGGACCGTGAAAAACAAGGGGCCAGCAGCTTGGGGGCTCTATGTAATTTCTTTTTCTCTTCTCTCCCGGCGCTCTGTGCCTTGCCGGCTGGCGTTTTAATTCTGGTCCTAGCCCTGTACCTAGCGCCCTGGTCCTGGCTCTCTAGCCTGTGTAGTCGGACTACGCCGGGAGCTCCGAGCTCTGTTGCTGAGGGACTGTGGTGGCGAGGGGAAGACTCCGTGCGGCTCAGCGCCCAGCTCCCCGCCTGACTCTGGGGCTCCGCACTAACCCACTTGCACTGACAGTTCGCAACCCACAGCTGCAGTCATTAAAAGCCATTTACACCCCAGCCTCCTCACACAAAGCTAGCGCGCCAACAATTATCTGCTTGTATATTTAAGGACAGGAATTCTGTCCCTAACAAGCTTAGAGCGCCAGGCGCCAAGGCCCTGGGCGGGGGCACGAACAAGACTGAGCCAACTTCCCGCTCGCTCCTCTCCGAGAGAGAGCCAGCAGGGTGGGCTCCTGGGAGCTCCGGCGTGCGTCTAGGTGCTGTTGCGCGGTGATTAGGCGGCTTTTTTTATCAAGCTTCTTGGAGATTTTCGATTTTATTGTACTTTACAAATGAATGAGTTTGAAAAATCTTCCGAGCGTGTAGGGGCGCGGGAGGCGATAGCTTGGAAGGGAGGGGGGAAGGGGAGACGCCCCCTTTCCGGCCTGAGGTTCCTGGGAGGGGGACAGAGTTGGAACTGATCAAACCAGGTTCAATCCACTGAGTCCAGCTCTTGGGTCCCATGCTGAGTGGGATGCAGTTTTGGGGTCACGAGCAGCTTTCAAAAAGTTGAATAAAATATTAGGAAACCCACCCGCAGGAATTCTCCCTCCCACCTCGAGCCCCCCCCAACATACTCCCCTCCCCTTTTCTTCCTCCCTCCCCACTTCCTTCTCCAGCCTCCCTTCTCCCCTCTCCCCACCCCCTAGCCTATAATCCTTCCCCTAAAAGAAAAAGGGATTACAAAGAAAAGATTTTTCTTTTTTGTGTCCCAACCTTTGGGTTCCTTCTGGGGACTCGCCGACCGGTGTCAGCAGTGCTGGGTCTCCCCAGCCGAGCGGAAACAGAAATCGGGGGGGGGGGTGTAGGGAGAGGAGCAGGGAAAGAAAGAAAATATGTCTACAAAGTAGGGTTTTCCCATCTATTTTTCCCTTTTGTCTTTGTTTTTAACCTTTCGAAGGCCAGAGGAGTGGTTGAGAGTTCCTCACTTCTCTAGCCTCTTTGGGGTGCGGTTAGGTATGGAGGTGCTTCCATCCTTCAAACTGTACACCCTGCAGGCTTTGGGGGGATTGAAAGGTGCGGCAGCAAGGGCCTTGGAGGTCTCCGGCTGTACACCGCAAGAAGCTCCTGGGGGAGGGCTGGCAATCCAGGGTCCCCAGTACCCCCAAGATCCAGGATTAGAGGGTTAGTAGCTCCGCAGGCCAAGTCACGTTATGTTTTCCCATTTTAATTGTAATCTCCCCCCCCCACCCCCATGATGTCTCCAAAGTACTGTGGACTCTACGCCTCACCCCCAGATCTGCATCGGAATGCAGAAAAGATCTTTAAAAAAAAAAGTTTTGAATTCCTCAATGATTTTTCTTCTGGAAAGGCGGCTTAGGATAATTATTTCAGCTTTATTGAGGGCAGATTAGTTGAAGTCTGGAAGCTGCGTTTCAATACGCGTTGTACATGGGGCCGACAATGTCGGTATTGTTTGCAACTGTGTGAACCTATTCAAAATATACACTTTTTAACACCAAACCAAGTCCTGTCTAAATATACACAGAGCAGGGGGAAGGCAGCCTCTGACCCGGACAAATCTCGGTAAATCACACTTCCACGGCCACAGAAACCCCACAAAGCAAGGCCTGGCTCAAGATGCTGATTAAATCTTCTTAAAAGCAACCTACCTAAGAATAAATATCCTTGCCCCAGAGCGAGAGCCCGAGCTAGCGCTGCAACCAGCCAGTCATCCCGGGAGATGGACTGAAAAAGGTTTAGTCCCCCGCCTCTCGATTGTCTGGGAAGTTTTTTAGCTTGGTTTGCAGTTAGTAGTGTAATTAAAAAAAAATTGATTGAGGTTCCCCCCCCCCACAAATGAAATGAAATGAAACATGTGCAGGCCTTTGGTTTTTCTTGTTTCTCAACCCCTGCTTTAGAGGGCTAAAGAGGGTTCTGAAAGATGCCCAGTGTCTGGGTAAGTTGAGGATCCTGGCTTCCCTGAACTCCGAGATACCTTTTGGAGAGCTCGCCGAGGTATGAAGGAAAACAAAGCGAAGTAAATGTTCTAAAATGTAGAGTGATGGAATATTGGTGTTATGCCTGATTATTTTAGTTACTGTTATTTTTAAATGGTGGATGATTGGTGATGGAGGCAATGGATATTTACACGGCGGGGGGGCAAGGGTAAATAAGACATATCCCTAGAGAATTTATGTCTGGGAGCTCAGTCCTGGCATCTTCGGAGAGTTAGAAGTAGGCAGAGGCTACAAGGAGATGTCCTACTTCTCTAGCCCGGCTGGGCGCTGGAACCCGCAGCCTGGGCCTCGGAGGAGGGGAGGAGCGGGGGAGATGCCCTCTCCGCTTCTCTGGGCTGAGGCGCCTGACGGGGTCACCAGCGCGATGAGTCTCATGATCTCATCTTTCCTTTCTTCGCCGGCACTATTAGTGCTCAGATAGGCAGAATGAAGAGGACCTACGTGCAAATCATGTGCAAATTGTCTCAGTTCGGAGTCCATCGTACGAACGGGTGCGAATTCTAGGCCAGGCCAAGTCCCTTATCCCCCAGATCTTTAGTTTTAACGAGGCTCGTTAAAAAAAAAATCACAATAATATTCCACCCTCTAATTGCTCATCCCATTCAACAAATACGAGCACACTGCTTTTCACATTATTTGAACCCTTATTTAGGAAAGGGGGAGGAAGACAGAGAGGGAAGAGGGGGTAAATGGAGAGAGAGGGGGGAAGTGGCGAGATTAAGAGTTGCAAAGATAAAAAAAATTCTTTCTCCCCGAGTACTCCCTCCCTTTCTCCCTCTCCCCTTCCCATCCCCCTCTTCCTTCTCCTCCTCCTCCCCCCCTGCGCATTTGGGCTAAGTGGTAAAAACCTTCCTTACGTACTCATTATTGATTGGCAGTGCTGACAGTGATTGGCAGGGGTTGCCGTGGCAACGCCACAACGACACTCAGAAGACCAATAGAAAAGCGAAACAAAATGTTTCAATGCTGCACTCACTGTGGATTTAGGGGAGATATTATGAGGCTGTTGTCATTAGGGCGATTGCTGTTGAATCGCTGAATCTTGACTCGGTGGTGGTTGGCTCTCTCTCTCCTCTCTCTCTCTCTCTCTCTCTCTCTCTCTCTCTCTCTCTCTCTCTCTCTCTCTGTGCACGCGCACGCGCGTGTGTGTGTGAGCGCGCGCGCGCGCCCAGCCACTCTCCTTCCCCTCTCTCTATGTGGCTGTGCGGGTGTGTGTGTGTGTGTATGTGTGTGGGGTGTGGGTGTCCTTTACTCCTGTCTTCCTCCTCCTCCTCTTCCTCCTCCTCCTCCCCTCTCCTCTCCCTCCTCTCTCTCTTTTTCTCCTCCTCCCTCTCCTCCTCCTCCCTCTCCTCCTCCTCCTCTTCCTCTCCTCTCTCTTCCTTTCCCTGAATTTTCTCCTCTCCTCTCAGGTCATTCCATGGTATTCCGCTCCCCTCTAGAGCTCTATCCCTCCCACTTCTTCTTGCCAAACTTCGCGGATCCTCACCACCGCTCCCTACTTCTGGCTAGTAGCAGCGGCGGCGGCGGCGGGAGCAGTGCGGGAGGCGGCGGCGGCGGCGGCGGCGGCGCGGGAGGAGGCGGCGGCGGTGGCGGAGGAGGCGGCGGCAGCGGCGGCGGCTCCAGGGCCCCCCCGGAAGAGTTGTCCATGTTCCAGCTGCCCACCCTCAACTTCTCTCCGGAGCAGGTGGCCAGCGTCTGCGAGACGCTGGAGGAGACTGGGGACATCGAGCGGCTGGGACGCTTCCTCTGGTCCTTGCCCGTGGCCCCGGGGGCGTGCGAGGCCATCAACAAGCACGAGTCCATCCTGCGCGCCCGAGCCGTGGTCGCCTTCCACACGGGCAACTTTCGCGACCTCTACCACATCCTGGAGAACCACAAGTTCACCAAAGAGTCGCACGGGAAACTGCAAGCCATGTGGCTTGAGGCGCACTACCAGGAGGCGGAGAAGCTGCGGGGCCGCCCTCTCGGCCCAGTGGACAAGTACCGAGTGAGGAAGAAGTTCCCGTTGCCCCGGACCATCTGGGACGGCGAGCAGAAGACTCATTGCTTCAAGGAGAGGACTCGGAGCCTGCTCAGGGAGTGGTACCTTCAGGACCCCTATCCCAACCCCAGCAAGAAACGCGAACTGGCTCAGGCCACGGGCCTCACCCCCACACAAGTAGGCAACTGGTTTAAGAACCGGCGGCAGCGCGACCGGGCGGCTGCGGCCAAGAACAGGTCAGTGCCAGGCCCCCGCCAGCCCCCAGCCCCGGGCCGTTTCCAACTTTCCAGTCTCCCTGGCTGGAGGCATCGGGCCTGCGGAAGGGGACTAACCCTGGGAGGGCTGGGAGTGGAGACAGGGAGGAAAGGAGGCAAGCCCGGGGCCAATCTGGGAAAGTTTGCACCGCCCGCAGGGCGCGGGGAAGGGGAGCTAGTCTTATTAACTTATTTGTCCTGGGATGGAGGTGGGGGGTCTGGGAGCAGGTAGCCAGCCCTCCAGCTCTTGTTGTGTGCCTTCTTGGTAAGTGTGAGGTGCCGTGGGGAGCCGACCACCCAGGCCTTGCTCCGGAGTCCCCGGCTCTCTCTCCCGCCCCCCGAGGCCAAGAGTTGTCTAAAGCGGGGCCGGGTTGGGGCTCCGAGCGGCCGCAGAGTACCAGAAGCAGAGCTCCGTGCCTACTCCTCTTTCTCTCACTCTCCTGTCTCTAGTTCATGGCTCTCTGCTCACTGGAAAAACGATGGAGAGCACAGAGAATTCTTTATCCTCAGGTCTCGGCTGTCCAAGAAAAAATTCTATCCATTTGAACCTTGTAATAGTAATCCTAAGTAAATATGCTTATGTATATGTGTTATGTGTAGTATGGATGCATAAATATAACGTATGTGTATATACACACATACATATTTTGTGTATAAATATCTTTGGAGGCTGGAAGGGAAAGAATTCTAATTAATACAAAGAGAGGACAGAATATTCATGCAGAAGCTTCTGCTATTTCAAATTCCTGACCTACTTACTGTGTTGACAGGCGTTAAGAGAGAGCCGGGTAGAAAGAGACTCCTGACAAAAACGGCCTCTCCGATTGTCTATGTGTGTTTGAGTTTAGTATATCATAGATATGAGTGTTGGAGAGGGTAACGTGTACATGTCTCTACTTTCATCTTGAACTGGGCTGGTGCATGGGGGTTCGGTGAATCTTTCCAATTTGGAAAGTTGAGGTCACTATGAGCTGGGGGGTGGGTCAGTCCCCAATCCCACAGGCCAGTTAGATATAAAGTTGTTTGAGAGCTGGACTGTTTTAGCTGAGGTTGCAGGCCTGCAAGAAACCGAGGAAGAGAAGGGGAAAAAACAGAGAAAGGAGGAAGGAAAGAAAGAGAGATAAAGGAAAGAAAGGAAGCAAATTTAAATTCCAAGGCAGAGCCTTTTCTCTAGTTTTTCTAGGACTCCAACCAGTCCTCAGATCCAACCCTGCTGTGATAGTTCTAGTGGTGCTGACAGTGGGGTTGATAAAACTATGTGGGTTTATGCTTGAGTCCTGGATTCTAGTAGCTGGTTTTTAAAGTTTCAAATCCACCAGGTTTTCTCTTGTGGAGCCTGCTTTTCGCCGGATGAGGGGAAGACTCCAAGCGGTGTTCAGGCCTTCTTCTCTCCTAACCTCTTTACCTCAGCAGGGCTGAGACCTAGCTCTCGGAAGAGGAAAGGATGTTTATATGAAGGTCATCAGCACTCCTCTGCCTTACTTCTTTCCTTTATTACTTTTTCTCTCTTCCCCTTCTACTTTCTTTTTCCTTCTTCCCATCTCTCCCTGTCTTCTTTGTTTAGTTTGTTATAAAATTTTTAAAAAATGCTTCCAGTATCCTGCATAGAGCCCACTAATGCCCAATTTCAAAACGTCCTTGGAAGGGGTCTTGGAAACAAGGCCCTAAGAGGAGTATCTTGTCTCTTCTCTGTCAGCCTACCCAACTGGATCTAGCTGCAGCACTGAGAACAGACTAAGCGGATGGGGGGAATGCCAGCTGAGAAATTGGGGTCTCTTGCTAGATACCTCTCTTTTTCCCTACTATTCATTGTATCCAGTGGGTCAAAGTAAATGCTTCCTATTCCTACCCCTTCCCCTGAAGCCAGCTTGATAGTAGGCCTTCCTGGGCGGAAGGACCTTCCTTTCTGTCTAGGCCTGGCCCCAATTCTCTCTCCTTTCCTCTTATCTCCTTTCCCTTCTCCTGTCCTGGTTTTCCCAAGTTCTTGGTGACAACAGGAAAACCTCTAGTGAAGTCCAGGTGCCCACAGGACATAGTCTGAGGGGCAGGGAGGAGAGTATGGATAGGAGGAAAGACCCGAGAAAGAGCGCACTAAGGAGCACTGAAGACTGGACAGATGGAATACAGGGGAAGGGGAGAGAAGTGAAATAGAGAAGGGAGAGACAAGGAGAAACAAGAAAAATGAGGGAAGAAAAGAGGCAAAGGGAAGTATGAAAGAATCAAAGAGAAAGAGAAAAGTGGCAAAGTGAAGAGAAAGAAGAGAGGAAGAAAACAGAAGGCCCCCAAAACAGAAAGAGTAGCGTTACTCTCGGCTTTTGGGGAAGCTGGTGACCCTGGGGTTCAAATGAGTTTAGCCAACTACAAGGCCCAAACTCTTCTCTAATTCTGAGTTGGGGGTTTAAAACAAGCCCAGGCCAGAGTGGAGGGTGAAGTGGTTTAGGAGGCTGTGGGGCAGTGAAGAGTAGAGCTGTTTCATAGAAAATGAGTGGGAACGAGAAAATGGGCTCGGGTTGAGTTGCAGTGGTATTTGCCTGCATATATGGGTATCAAAGGACCTGCGTCTATGCTTGTGGGTTTGTGAATATCAGTGTGACTGCATCCCAAGTAGCAGGCGGGAGGTTGCAGGCGATCCCGGGCTCCGGGTATGTTTATCTGGGGAATTCGGGAGTCCCAGCCGGCATCTTTAGCATGCTATGATTTGGGCTGGGGGACACCGAAACTATGAGACTGTTGGTCTGGCCTAGAGGTGGGAGAGCAAAGGAGACGACGGTCTGTCTGCCGGTCAGGCTGGCTATGTCAGGGGAGCTTCGCTCCGTGTTGTCTTTTTTGCCCCGCAGGCTGCAGCATCAGTCGATCGGACAGAGCGGCATGCGCTCGCTGGCTGAGCCTGGCTGTCCGACGCACGGCTCGGCAGAGTCGCCATCCACGGCGGCCAGTCCCACAACCAGTGTGTCCAGCCTGACAGAACGAGCGGACACCGGCACCTCCATCCTCTCGGTAACCTCCAGCGACTCGGAATGTGATGTATGATAGCGGAAAGACGGTCCTCCTCCACCTCTCCCTCCTCCTCTTCCTCCTTTTCCTTCCCCTCCCCCAACTCCTATCTCTCCCACCCTAGAGCAAACCCAAATCAGGACACACATACACACACATACACACAACCACACACGCACACACAAAGCCAAAATTTAAAAAAGCAAGAAACATTAGAAACTAATCAAAAACTGTCAACAAAACCCAACCACCTTCAGCCACCACCGCCACACAACGGACCCGGACGCCAACAGACATTCACAAATGCTGATGTTGCGGGGGGAACAATTAAAAGAGGTGACAATTGTATACTTTCTAGGACAAGCACGACTTCTCCTTTCGCTTCCCATGGACGAGGCACCCCACCTGCATGACGGTTTATTTGTATCTGGGAAAATATTCTCTATAGCTTAAAACGATTTAAAAAGAATCGAACACACAATCACCACCGAGGCAACAACGGGCGACAAAGACCAAAAATGACAAAAACAGCAACAACTACAACAAAAAAACGAACCCACCAACGCCATCTCCGTTCTGAATTTGTACAAAAAAGAAAAAGAAAGAGAACTCCTTGTGAAGAGGGAAATAGCAAATGTTTCTCGCCTTCTTTTTTTTGGTCTCTCAGTTTCTCTCTCTCTCTCTCTCTCTCTCTCTCTCTCTCTCTCTCTCTCTCTCTCTCTCTCTCTCTCTCTCTCTCTCTCTCCTCTCTCCCTCTCTGTTTTTAAGTCCAAGTAATGGTCAGCCAAGATGCAATCTTCTGTTTTTTTGTTCAGCAGACAATCATTTTATTCGTAAGCACCTTTTTTTCTACACTCCTGTCACTGCCTGTGTGGGTACTGGTTATAAATGTGGAAAAAGGATAGTTATGACTGTAAAAGATTTTTATTTTTATTTCAAAATTTTATATGAATTATGTATATCTTAATGATGCGGTCATTTTTCCCAGTTTGTAATATATGTGTAGAAATTGCCTGTATATGCTATTGCTTTTTTTCTCTTCTCCCTTTTTGCCATTCTGTGTCCTCTCTCTCCGTCTCTCTCTCTCTCCGTCTCTCTCTCTCTCTCTCTCTCTTCTCTCTTCTCTCTCTCTCTCTCTCTCTCTTCTCTCCCCCCTCATCTCCCTAACCCTTCAACACCTGCCCCTTATCTTTCTTTTTTTCCTTCCCCCCCCCAAAATTTTCCAAGATTTGGCGTTCCTTGCGTAGACTTAGCTGTTCCAGTCTGAGCGGCTAGGTTAGAGAAAGGGACCCCAGTATCAGCGAAACCGGAGAGTGAGACTGTAGTATTCTTATGCAAAAGCTATTTTGAGTATTTCTTAGCTGCTTTGGGAGTTTTCTCTCAACTCCCCGTAGGGCGCTTATACTGTTTCCTTAACTGCGTGTTTATCTATATGTAAAAACTTTCTAAATCAAATACAGTATTCTTCATTTTCTTATCTACTCATGAAGATTGGTGTTTTTGTCCATCACCAGGTCGATTGTCCTCTTCCCTCCCCCCTCCCATATTTCTCCCTTTTCCTTGAGGGACAAAGGTTTTAAAATCGGATCTCAACTTTCTTAAGGAGGACCCAACCTAGGGCCCTCCTGAAAGGGAGAAGAAAGATGGGAGAACCGTAACAACTCCTAAGCCCCAACCCAAACTTTGGAGATGGTGCAAACTCTATGTGTAAGTGTGTGTGTGTGTGTGTGTGTGTGTGTGTGTGTGAGAGAGAGAGAGAGAGAGAGAGAGAGAGAGAAAGAAACAGAAGGATGGGGAGAGGGGGAGTGAGTAATAAACCCCTGGTAAAAGAAGCTTCGAGTTTTCCTGGTCCCCGACCTTGCCGAGTGGGATAACTGGGCTGAATTGGGACTAACAAGCATCCTAACCCAGAGCAATCCATTTATGACTACCACTGGCTGCTGGTGTGTGTGTGTGTGTGTGTGTGTGTGTGTGTGTGTGTGTGTGTGTGTGTGTGTTCGTGTTCCAGGAGGTGATTATTGGGGAAGGAGACCTTTCCTGTTTCATTCTAATATTTTTTTAACTGTCTGATTGTGGTTGTTCTTCAGGGGAAAAATGCACAAAGATACTGACAAAGCCGGGAAAGCGATTCCAGAGAGCAGATCTGCGCTAAGTGGGTGGGTGGCTGTGGGGTTAGGGTCAGGCACTGGGGGAAGGGAACAGGAAGCTGGAAGGTAGCTTGTGGAACTCGGAATTGGAAAAATGAGATAACACTCCACCCAGCACCGTCCTGGGTCTGGTCAGCCTGCTTATCCCACCTGCCCAAACGGGAGTGTGTATTTCTTTCTAAAATTAGGAACCCAAAGGCTTACCCAGTCCCATCTATTTGGTTTAGTGTTCTTTAGAGAACATTTAAGACGTTTTGGTATTTGGAGGTCAAAACCAAAACAGAACAAAATAACCTTCCCTCCACCCTTCATCAGAATCAGGGTCTACCCCTTAGCTCCCTTGCACGGGGCCTGCTATGTTCCCTAGCACCTTGATTATGTCTCCTCTGCCTTTCAGAATAGCTCCTTATACGCAAAACTAAGTTGGGCTTTGTATGAGGCAGAGCCAGCAGCGGTGAAGCCACTCTGGAGACAGTCAAAACTTGTTCTTACTTGAAAATACAATTCTCAGAGCGAGGAGGATTAGGGAGAGTCGTGCCTGGAATTTCTTATCGGTTCCCAAACTAATTTCGACTTCCGATTCCCTCAGGTTTCCATACTCATTTGGGCTGTGAGATGAGCGGCCCTGCTTACCCCATAGCAAAAGGTGTGGTAGGGCAGGGCAACATAGGGGCGAAGGCCTAGGAAGTTTAAGACTATCATCTGGGGAGAAGGTCCTGGGAAAACAGAGGTCAGAGCATGACATCCCTTCTTACAATGCTGTGTCCTAGGTAGTACAGTATATCCCCTATGTTTGGAAGTTAAATGTGGCATATTAAGTCTGTATGTATTGTGTCTTCCTCCTTAGACAAATACAATTTCAGGTGTGTATTTTAACAGAGTTCCTTCATCTCCATAGACAAGAATTTGTAGAATCTGCCCATGCCCATATTCTATATCATCTAGCATTTGCTAAAACATAATGGTATACGTTCTCCAGATATACATCTTGGTATGCATCTAATACTAGCATGAGCCTTTATTACTTGGCATTTCAAATCTTGACTTTAGAAGTGATGTAATATACTACAATCCATATTTCTATGTGGCATTGTATCTCACACTCAGACCTTAAACAAAACCCTAGTGTTTATTGAAAACATGGCCTGGGAAAGCAGAAGAGAGGATGGTCTGGGTAGTCTTCTCTCTGGCTAGCCTGCTAGGAAGGGACTGTGGAAGTTGGCCATAGCCCTAGAAGAGTGGACTCTATTGGGGCCAGAATAGGCTAAGCCTGTTTGGTGGCGGTGGACAACCAAATGGAGAAGTCAAAATGCCTCTTTTATCCTCACCACTAAAAGGACTGTTTTTTTCCCCCTGAAAATCTGGGTCCCAGTCCAAATCCTAAGACCTTCTCTCAACATAGAAATGAGACACATAGGATTATCTTACACTCCAAAATAGAGATTCTTAGTCTTTTTCTGTCATGGACCACTTGACAGTCTGGAGAAGCAGAGGGGACCACTTCTCAGAACATTTTTAAAATGCATAGCATTACAAAGGAAACCAATTATATTGAAATGCAATTATCAAAATTAAGAAACAGAACAAACAAGTTCACATGTGCCAGGTTAAGAAATTCTACCAATAATTTCTTGGCCTATGTCTTTCTTGTGTGTGTGTGTGTGTGTGTGTGTGTGTGTGTGTGTGTGTGTGTGTGCACGCGCACGCCTGTCTGTCCATCTCATCTGTCAATCAACCAATCTCTCCTCTGTCTAGGTATCACTCACTGCCCTACTTTTTTTTCTTCCTCATGCTTTATCTTACTTTATAGGTAGAGGGAATCTGTGAGTTATGAGATATATGCATAGTATAAGTCTTGCCTAAGTATATCCTTCCATGAACACTGTCCTGTGGGAAGTGTATAGATAGGAATGTGTGCCCCTGGAGAATATACTTAACTGTGTAATATAAGGAAGTGCATGATGTATTTATGTGTCCATGTGATAACTCTGTGTGCAGTATAAATTTGCCTGCCATATTAATATGTGAATGGCATATTTGTGTTTTGTGGCATAATTGTACGTAATTTGAGTGTGCTGCCTAGCTAGCCCAAATGTGTTTACAAGCTACGTGTCTGTGTGCAAGGTCTGTTTGTATGTAATCTAATGCATGTACAGCATGGCTTGTGTACGTCATATTTATGTATGTCTAGTGTAAATTTGTGCAAAGCATGTATGCCTATAGTTTGGCTGCGCATGGCGGTGGGGGAGGGCTACTCACTTCTAGACACAAAGACAAATGAGGACATCATTAATTTCTATTTCATCCCAACTCCTGCTCCCACCCTCAGGACCTGGAATGATAGTGGGTAACCATCCTCCTCTCCTTCTCCCCCTCAGTGTTTTGTTCTTTCTTAGGTTACAAGTTAGGGGCCAGTGGAGGTGTTTGGATGGACCATAGAAAAGGAGAGATGAAAAGGACAGTATGCGTACACACATCATACATATGCACAAGTACACCAGGCCAGAAAGAAATCCATCAGCCCTATCCACCCCCCCCCCATTTCTTATTTCCCAGTATATTTGACCTCTCTCCCACACACTTAAAACCCGGAACAGGAGGTTGAGAACAAAAGTGAGGGTTTTTTCTTTTGCCTAAAGTTCCAACCCCTTGGCTCCCTCAACAGACCTGGAAAAGAAACAGCAGCCACTTATCTCTGGTTCTTTCCTCAAAGAAGCAGCCAAGTCCACAGAGCCAGGAAACTAGTTAAGCAGCCAACCCTGGGAAGCTAAGGAGGGAGGGATTTGGTCAGGATATCTTCCATGTCTTTCTTCCTTCTCCCCAGGCAAAAGCAACAACCTGGGAAATCTTTGGTGTTTTGTTTCTAAAAACCACTTATGACCAGGATTTTCTTTGGGCCAGGTGTTCATCTGAGTTAGCTACGTGTGCACATGTGTCCAAGTTTTAAATACTGGTCATAATTACTGGATCTCAGTGTATTTGTCTATGGTATGCTTCTCTCTACTACAGCTAAGTTGAGAAGGGCTGGGGGGTTGGGCAGACAGATTAACACTTTTAAATTCACTCATCAATATTTGCAGGTGTTCAAATGTGCCAAGCACCTGGCTGATTATCCTGGCACAGATATTAAGAAAGTGACAGACATGTGCCTGGATGGTTCTGTGTCCATATTTCTCTGTTTGTGGAGGTCAGTGTGTGAATGTGGGTAAAGTTCCTTAAGAATGTGATCTCTTGGCTGTGATGGTCTGCATGTGTGTGTCCCTGTGCCTGGGCATTATAGGGTGTCAGCAATGAGTATTCCTAGAGCTGGATGAAAACACAGCTAACTAATGATAAACAATTTTAATCTGCCTCCTTAATAGATAAACAGTGGTGTTTGGGGACTTGCATTGGAAACCTGGCTGGAGGATTGAGGTGTAAATCTAGGGAAATCTGTCTCTAAGTCCTCACCCACTAAACCACCTGACCTGAGCAAGATAGTCCTTATTTATCCCAACCTGGTCAGGCTTACCTCTGCATCTTCCCTGTTTTTGCCTCCCAGGTCCTTCCCCATCTTGGCTACCTCCTCCTCAGCCCATTCTCGTTTCCCTTCCCTTCTCATCTTCTGGGATAGCATACCTCAGACAGCCCAGCACTGGATCAAGTTTATTATCCATAACAAGGTGGACTTTTGATTTAAAAGATTCAAAAGCTGAAGTTAGGTCAGCCTGATGTGTTAGGGGGCGGAGTTTGAGGGTGAGGAAAAAGAATGGGAGTGGGGGCAAAGCTGGTGTTGAGCTCAGTAGGACCAATAGGTTAGCAGATGAGTGTGTGTGTGTGTGTGTGTGTGTGTGTGTGTGTTTGTGTTTGTGTGTGTGTGTTGATGTCTGAAGTTTTCTTCAAAGGGGCCCTTCTTTGTTGCATCGTGTTTTGAGTACCTGGGTCAGCATCTCAAAATAGTGGATACAGAGGAGCTGTTATTATGTAATGTATAACATATACATTGCCTTCTAAGGGCACCTTCAATTAACTTTAAAAAACCATGACTGACTACTTGTCTTATAAATATCTGTACAATCATATAATTATCACACCATTCAATAACTGGTCCTTATCATGATTTGCAATATATTTTATGTGCCCTCTTTCCTGACATTTTTGGAGGTTGCCAAGAGCTATGATCTCTGTCTCTGATTGTCTATTTCTGTGCCTGGACCTTCGTGTGACTATCACTTAGAGCCTGGCTATTGGACCTCCAACTCTCCCAAAGGCCTCCACCCCTGACTGCGGTCAGTGGTGCTTCCCTAGGCCCTGAGCTAGCAGAAGCCCTTGTAGTTCCCAATTCTCTCATCTCTTGGGCAGCTGATTCCTTTCTGGCCTAGCTGGGTTTGAGCCTCGACCCAAAGTGAAAAGGAGCCCCGGCTGGCCCACTGGTTAGAAGGAGGGATCAAGCTGCCCTAGTGGGGTTCTAATGTCTCCGGTCAGCTGAACACAACTTTCTATTTGTGTGTATTCATGCAGGGGCTGATTGAACCACACTGAGCCTGGCGGGATTCTGTGGGGAGTGAGGTTGGGTAAACTAGGGTTGAGATACAGGGTGTATACACATACATAAACACACACACATGCACATACACACATGTCCTTTCCTCCCTCTTAGACACACACAACCTTCCCTCCCCCATATATCTTTTCATGAACGTTTGCAAAATGCTCATACCACACACACACACACACACACACACACATACACACAATCTCTCCCAAAGACACAATCACATCTTTACCTCTACAAATACATCTTCCCCATAACCAATCTTCCACAATAAACTATTCAGCAATACATGTGCAGCCCCTTTCCCCTTCAGACATTTACTTGGGATCACATACATCCTTTCTGTCCAGTTTCATGCACTTGTATTCCCACAGATCTGTGGTGGTCAGTGTGTATGGATCATGGACTCACAGACAAAACATATTCCTTTCCGCAAACATACTTCAACACATACAGGCACCTACAAACACACCTCAGATACCCCCATACAAAGATCTGTACAAATAAACAATACCAATAGATCAGTAGGCAACATCATTGTCAACAAACATTTATTGAGCCCTTTGTTTGTGTGGAGGGGTCCCTGTGCTGGGCACTGTGCATCAAACGCAGACTTGGAATAAAGCGAGGTGCAGGACCACACAAGTGATTCATACAAAAGAACAGAGTCACACATGTGCACCTCCCTACATTAATGTATATGTGAACATAGGAACACAAATGCCACACAGAAATGCCATGGAGATGTGCCCAACACCAAGACAGCAAAGGAGCAAGGTAGCACACTCTTATTGGCCCCACATACACACACAGAGGCATCCAGACAAGGGGCTTTAGTGAAGCACACGAGGTCAGATCTAAGAGGGCAAAGGCCCCTGTACTATGGCCTGTGTTCAAATAGATTTTCTACCCCCCAGTGTCTCTAAGGTGTGCTGGTTGAGAGAGAGGAGCAGAAAGTGGGGAGAGGGGAAAAGGAGGAGAAATGGAGGAAAAAGAGAAGGGGGAAGGGAAGGAAAGGTGGGAGGTGAGGGGAGATCAAGGAGAGAATGTAGGGCAGCAAGAATAGAGGAAAGAGAAAGAAGGGTGGGGAGGGGTGAAAAGAAGAAAAGTGACAAGGGGGAAAGGACAACAGTTACATGAAAAAATAAGAAGGAATAGAAAGGTGAATAATTAGGAGAAATAATCAGAGAGAATGGGTAAATGAAGAGAGGAGAAAGAGGCAGAGAAAGAAAAAAAGAGAAGGCAGGGAAGAAGCAAGAGAAAGAATGGATATGGTAAAAGCAGAGAGAATGGAGGATAGGTGTCTCTCAGGGTCTGGTGGATTTGGACAGCCAGTGGTACTTGGGCAGGCAAACACCAGCTGAATCATAGAGGGCTCCAGGATTGAATGTGAATGCCTCTGCAGGTCTCTTCCCTGAGGGGGGACTGAGGTAGGAGATAAACTCAGCACAGAATATTGAATTCCAGGGCCTATCCCATCGAGTGCTTACTCAACAGCCAGGTCTGAGAGGAGGGCAAGGAGCCACACCATGGAGCCCCAACGTTGTTTCAGGTGTATTGTCCCTGAATGTAGATTTGTGAGTATTTGGAGAACTTGCGTGGCCTTGTTAACTCTGTCCCAACTGTATACTGCCCCCTGCCCCCATTCTGTACACACACACACACACACACACACACACACACACAGATACACATCCTCCTCTTCAGTGATATCTACCCTGGAGAGACAAAGACACACAGACATACACAGACACAGATAGATACACACACACACACACACACACACACACACACAGATACACACAGACATGCATCCTCCTTTTCAGTGATATCTACCCTGGGGAGACACAGACACAGACACAGACACACAAACACACAGATACATACACACAGATGCACACAGACACACATCCTCCTCTTCAGTGATATCTGGAGAGACACAGATACACAGACATACACAGACACAGACACACATACACAGACACAGACACACATACACAGACACAGATACACACAGACACACATCCTCCTCTTCAGTGATATCTACCTTGGAGAGACACAGACACACAGACATACACAGACACAGACACACACACAGACACACACACACACACACACACACACACACCCTCTTCCCTCAAGAATCAAATTTCCCTTTACAGAGACAGATCTTCCAGCAAAGATGTCTGAGGATCCTGAGGAATCTAAAGTCCCTGGGCTTCTTTCTTGGACCCCAGGGATATTTCTGCTGGGTTGGACCTGGAGTTAATAGCAGAAAGCAGATACATTCTTTTCTCTGTTCTTAGTCTCTCCCTTTGTCCGTGTGGATTTTGGTTTCTCTGCCTCAGTCATTGTATTCTCTCTATCTGTCTCACTGTATCTCTTTCTCTCTTCTTCCCCTCCCTTCCATCTTGAGCTACCTGCAATGACATTTCAGGCCGAGAAGAGAAGTTTCCAAATGCAGCCCTTTTCTGGGCCTGTCTCCTGAGCCAGTCTGGGCCCCAGTCCCCATGCCCCAGACCAGGGCCAGGTCGGGCCGAGAGCTGAGGGAAGGCCTGGAGCCCTTCCAGATTGAAGATGGGTTTAGATGTTGGATTTTCAGATGAGTATTTACCATCATAACTAATTTCCAACCATTTTAAATAGAAATTCTCAGCAGGGCTCCTTAATGATGGAACATGCTACTAATTACAGAGTTTACTGGCAGTTTTGGCTAAGCAGCCTGGAGGGATGGGAATTGTGTGCTGCCTGTGAAGCCGATACTGCTTCGGGAACAGGCAAGCCTCTGAACACCACAATCAGGGCACTGAGGTCCTGAAGGTTTCCAATGCTGGTTGGTCCAGATTGGGCCTCTGTGCTTATGGACACTCTCAGCCCAGCCAACCTCTCAGAGCTCGGGTGGAGGAGCCTTGACCTTCAGATAGCCACGTGTAGACAAAGACACTGGAAAACACATCTGGAATACTAGCATGTTAGTGCATAGAGGGATCTTTAAGGTCAGCCCCAGTCTAACTTCCTCCTTTCTTGAATGTCAAAAAAGAGGCCTACAAGGTTCTTCGATCTGCCCAGGATCATTTAGCTTGTCTTCAATTAGGACCAAGCTTCTTGACTCCCTGAAGCCCCCTTTTCCCCTTTCCTTTGTGTGATGTCACTTTCTCCCTCTACCTCTCCCCATGCCTCCATTTGCTAAGATTGTTCTTGTGCGGATATCAGGCCAGGCCAGGCCAAGCACCCCCCACCCACCACTCCCCGCAACAGCCTTTATCACTTCCCCACTGCTCTAGCAATGACGTCTTCTTCTTTCTTCTCATCCCTCCCTACCTTGGATTTAGAACTAAGAAGCCATCTAGTCTGGTTCCTCTCCCTCGTTTCAAACTTGGGGTATCCCAAAGGCTTAAGTAGTTGTAGACTTAAAACTTTACTAAGCCTTTGGGATGCCCTGGATAGCTGAGGAACCCAAGGCCTACTAAGAAGTTTAATGACATGCCCAAGGCTGCAGAGATAGGAAAGGGGAGGGAAAGGGAATCCCTATCCTTTGAGTTCACATGTAGCACTCCTGCCATCCCTCATCCCCTCACACCAACTGACAGTTTTAGCTGTCTGTTACCACCTAAGCCCGTAGGCTAGGGAGAGATGCAATCCACAGGAGGTTGGCAGTGGGGCTTTCTGTGTGAAATTCCTGTGAACAGCAGGAAATTCAATGGCCTCCTCCTGGGCACCGTGCTGGTGCTATTCTCTCTGACACTGTACTTCTAAAAGGACTTGATCGTGTGTGTGTATGTGTGTGCGTGCGCGCACATGTGCATGCGCACAAGACAGACAGAGAGACAGAGGTAGAGAGACAGAAAGAGGAGGGAGATAGAGAAAAGAGGAAGAGGAGGAAGAAGAGAAAGAAAGAGACAGAATAGAGAGAAGAGGAAGACAGAGAGACAGAGGGAAAGCTGGGAAGGAGAGACAAAGGCAGCCAGAGAGAGGAAGGCAGGGAAAGAAAAAGGGGGAAGAGGGACAGGGCCAGATACATGTAGGCTGTTGTGGTCTCTGCCTATGTGGGTCCATGGCAAGTATGTTTGTGCTATGTGTATAGACATCTGGAACATCCTGACAATGTAATAGGTGGGTGTCTTTGTGTGTTTTCATGGATACTACTCTTTGTGTGACTTGTGTCCATTCCCCTGACCCTGCCTTTGTGCCGTCTCCTTCAGCAAGATCAGACTTCTGAAAGTTCACTGGGGCCAAAGCCTCCTCTCCCCCAGCAGTATCACTACCCCTATCCCACCAGAGTCCCTCAACGGAATATGCTTTTGTTTGTGGAGACCTCTGCACCCAAAGGCCCCTGGAGCACCTCCAGCTGGCCTCCAGTGACTGGGGGGAGGCAGGGGGTGGTGTCATACATTACTCCTACAATTCTTCACTGAACTTCCCCATTCCAATGGAATGTAAATTCCTTGAGGACTGGTTTGTCATTTTATTTTTGTATCCCTACTATCTAGCACACAGCAAGAGCTTAATATATGCTTGTATAACTGAATTCTTCCTTTTCCTCATAGGATTTGGGCTTGGGAGGAGAGAAGAAGCTTGGATCCCTGGCTTGGTGGGTGGGGTGGGGATTTCCTTAGAAGAGTAAACCAAAGGTGAGGCTCACTGGCCTTCCATCCCACTTCCCTGGAACCTAGGTCCAGACAGGGATGGGAGAGCTTGACCTACCCTGCCTTTGGTCTGAGGGAACAGGTGAGGACACAGTTGTCTGGACACTTCTAAGAATGAGAGAGAGAGAGAGAGAGAGAGAGAGAGAGAGAGAGAGAGAGAGAGAGAGAGAGAGAGAGGGAGGGAGGAATCTAGCCTGTTTTATAGGGAAAGGGGCCCCCCTAATATAACAACAACAAACAACTAGCATTTATATAGCCCCTTAAATTTCACAAAGCACTTTACAAATATCACCTCATTTTATCTGTATGATAACTCTGCAGGATAGGTGCTATTATTATTCTCATTTTATGGATGGAGAAAATGGGGCAGAGGTTAAGTGACTTCCCCAGGATCACACAGCTAGTAAGTCTGATCTAGGCTGAGGCTGGTGTTGAACTGACTCCAGTTATGTCTAGCGCTGCATCCATTGCACCACCTAGCTGTCACTAATCCTTGAGTCTTTACAGTAATGAAGGAGGCTCAGAGCAAAATAAATAATAGATAATCTAAATAGCATAGAAAGTGGATTTTTCCAGAAGTAGAAATATTTGCACTTATAAAAAGTTATGTTACTTTTTTTTTTACAGTGAATGGCTCTCTGGGTGGAATGGGGATGTAACTAGAAATAATAGCTCATATTTACATATAGGTACATATCTATATACATACACATAAATATATTACATATATATATATATATATAAAATACTTTAAAATTTTCAAAGTATTTGATCCTCACAGAAAAAATAAACCGACTTGTGAGGTAGGTGCTATTATTACTCCCATTTTACAGAGGAAGACATTGAGGCTGAGAGAGGTTAAGTAACACAAGGTCATACAGCTAGTTAGTATAAGAGTTGGGATTTGAACACAGTTCCTCCTGATTTCAAATCTGAGACTCTTACAGTCTCACCTGCTTAGCTGCCGATGAAGGTGAGTTAAAAAACAAAATATGTCAATACGAAAAAACATAATGTTAAAAATTATCCCTGACGTACTCTGCCACCCTCCTCTCCCCCATACATACTTATCCTCTAAGAAGCTGCTTCCCTTGTTTACCTTTGGTGGCATTGTGGTATGGAAAGAGTTAGACTTAGAGACAGGATAAATCTCTGACCAAATCTTGCCTCAGTTGCTTATTCACTGTGGTACCTTGGCCAAGTCATTTAGCTTTCCCCAGACCTCTGGTTTTCTTCTATGTAAAGAGAGAAGTTATGGTAGGGGACCTCTGAGGTTCCTTCCAACTCTGTATCTCCATTCCTGTGGTGCCGCCTTCTGCAATTTCACCATAGGTACATGTGTCCTATACATGAATTGGTGATAGCAGAAGGAACAAAAAGAGGGAAGGAAGAATAAGATTACTTTGCTCTGATTATGGGTCCAGAAGTGCCTCTCATCTCATGAGCTTCTACAGCACCTGGGAAGACAAGCACTGGGAATTATTATCTCCATCATACAGACTACAGGAATGGGGCTAAAAAAAGGTTTAATCACTCAGTAGGTGGCTTCTGCCCATACCAAGATATTCATCCAAGTTGTGATGCCATGAGTATCCCCTAGGTCTCTGTTCTGGGCTGTCTTTTTTTCTCCCTCTGTACTATTTCACTTGATGATCTCATCAGCCTCCATCTGTTCAATGACCATCTCTATGCTGATGATTCTCAAATCTACTTATCTGGCCCTAAGTGCCAGTTGATGTCCAGTCTCGCATCTCCAGCTTTGTGGTGGACAACTCATACTGGATATCCTGTAGACATCTTAAACTCCCTATGCTTGAGCTGACTTCATTACCCTCCCCCACCCAAACTTTCTCCTCTCTAAACTTCCCTACTACTGTGAAGGGCACCAGCATCCTCCCAGGCACTCAGGTTTGACACTGAAGTGTTCTCCTTGAATCCCCATATCCAATCTGTTGCCAAGGCCTATTGTAAAATCGTAACACTTTTCCTACGTTCCCCCTTTTCTCTTCTGACAACTGTGACCACCATGTATGAGATCCAGGGATACTGGCCTCCTCTTTTCCTCTGACAAGACATTCCATCTCCTGACTCTGGGCATTTTCGATGGCTGTTCCTCTGGTCTGGAGTACTTTTTTTCCTTATCCCCAGCTCTTCCTTTCCTTTTAAGTCCTGGATGAAGCTCCACCTTCTAAGGAAGTCTTTCCCAATCCCCCTTAATGCTAGTGCCTCCCCTCTGAAATTACCTCCAATTTATATTTTGTGTATTTTGTTATTCGCCTGGTGTCTCCTCCATTAGACGGTGAGTTTTTTGAGAATGGGGACTATATTTTGTCTTTCTTTGTCTCCTCAATCTTTGGACAAGGCCTGGCACATAGTAGTTGTTTAACAAATGCTTATTGATTGATGACTTACTGACTCAGACATGATTCAAATCAAGGTTCCTTCTGACACAAGGAGAAAAGAGACAAAAAGGTGCTCCCTGTTTCATGGATGATGATTTAGGGAGCCTGGACAGCACCCAGCCAGCTCAGATAAAAGGAGAATGACTCTACAGTGGTTCCATATTTTCCAGAGACCAGGTGAGGGTGCAGGGAAGGGAACAGGAGTATGGTCTCTGGAATCCCCCCGTGGGAGACCTACCAATGGAAGAAGGTGCTGGGGCAATAGAGGAAGGATGGGGACGTAGGGTGTCACAAGGTCAAGCTGTAGGGTTTCTGCTGTTTTGAAGGAGGAATAATGATGGAAGAAGAGGAGTATTCCTCATGCAACAACCAAAAACAGGGGTCCTGAGAGCCCACACTCACCCCCCGGGTTCTCTGTTGAATTGGGCCCCAGACACTAGAGATAACATTGTGGGATGGAGCTTAACAAATTCTCTCTCTGTCTCTGTCCTCCCGCCCCCAACAGATATTGGAGTCAGAGGCTGGAGGCAAGAGCCAGTTCTGAACTCCATTGACTGGTTTCTGCTGCCACCTTGTGGCCCCATCCTGCATCACATGGTCTACATTTGCTTCTCTCCTATTTCACATATACTTCCTCCTCTCTCCCTGTTTTGCTATCCCTCCTCTTCTTCCCTCTCTAACCATCTCCTTTTAATGCCTTCCCCTGCTGGGACCTATTCTACCTACACTGCTCTCTCCCTTTTGAAATATTTTTTCTCCTCCTTTCCCTGATTCCTCTCCTGTTGTCAGTAACCTTGGATTGAATGAAATTTGGGTTCCCCTGCAACAGAAGGGCTCCGTCTCTCTCTTTCTCTCTCTCCTTCCCTCCTTCTCTCCCTCCATCCTTTTCTCTGGTTAGTGACAATTGAGTTCCCCCTTTCACTTTTCTTCCTTGTACTTTACAAAATGACTGGAAAGTTGCAAACTTTGTTCAGAAATACTGGCTTCATAGGGGGAATGCCCTATATAGGCGGGATAGTCCCTTGGGAAGACTTCCCCCGATTGGGAACAACAAGGAACACAACACATTTTTAATGCTAGAAAAATTCCACTTTCCATGCCAAGTAGGCCTTTGGTTTGTAAAACGAGTCAAGTTGCCTTTATGACAGCGAAGGCTCAAACCCTTTTGGAGACAATAACATTGTGTTTCTAGACTTTACTAGGGTATACTAATACCAATGTCTTTCTCCTGCTCTGACAGATTCTGTCCAAGATCCTCTAAAGTATTGGAGCATATCTTATTTCTTCCCCATTTCCTTTTTCTTCCTTAACCTGAGAATCTTGGAGGTGTAGTCTCCTACACTCTTTCTTATTTTCCCTTGGAGGTCTCTCAGTCTAGGCATCCCTCTCACTTAGTTCATCTGTAGTATAGTGGAAAGAGACTTGAATTTGAAGTCTAAAGGAGCCCCAGTTTCAGCACTGCCACTTAGTAGCCCATGGAGCTTTTGGGCAAGTCACTTCCCTTCTTTGGGTCTTGGTTTGCTAATCTGGAATAAGGGGATAATAACACTTCTACTGCTTACCTCACTCAATTATATTAAGGATCAAATAAATGCTTTGTAAACCACCAATGTAAGTTATAATTATAATAGCTCATATGTTTATAGTGCTTTGATAATAATTTCTACCTGCCTCCTCTTACTTTTCCAGCCAATGACCTGTGAGGCAATTGACCCTTTGATGAGGCAGGGTGCCAGAGAAAACAGAGAATGGATGAAGGACCAAACAAGTGGAACCCCTAAGAACAACCCTGGTAAGGTGTAAATGCAGACATTTCAGAAGGGAATTGAATGAGATGTAGTCCTCTAAATATCCCCTAATCCTAACACTCATATTCCCTTCTAGGTTTTCACCTCTCTGATGGGCCTAACACTCCAGATCATTTCTATGGACTTCCAGTGCCACTGTCATTGCTGTTGTCACCACTGCATCTGGTCTCTAGGGGATGTTGTGATTCCCTTGGTTCTTTTCGTCTTCAGGTGGACAAAGCTCATTTTCCTTGAGTTGAGTAGAGACAAGGTTGGGGGTGGACGGTCCAGGAAAGCTAGAAGGAATCAAGGTCCTTTTTGCTATACTTCACTGGCACATTACAGGTTGTGATTGTGCTTCTGGGAGATGATTAGATTTTGCTTTGGATTGGGGTTGGTCTACAGGGAAGCAGAACAAGTCTTAATTGGGTCTCTTGTGTGCAGAGTAAATGATTAAGTTCATGGGGAGAATGAGAGAATGGAAGAGACACAATATCCCTTCTTAGAGAGATCTCAGTTCCTTATGGGGCAGATATGGTCTCCTCAGAGTTATCTGCTATATCAAGGAGATCCTTTTCTCAGAGGTAGTGAGGGGTAGTGAGAAGAGAGAGATGAGTCCACATAGGCAACTGCTGCTCATTGGCAGGATTGGCTATTAGAAGTAGGAAGGACTTTAGAAATCATCTTGTGTATTACACATGAGGAAACTGAGGCCCAGAGAAGGGAAGTGACTTACCAAAGGTAGTATAGTTAGGTGAGCATGATTCTATATGTAATCCAAAATGATGGATAATGAAGACTTAACTTATATTCAAATCTATAACAAGTCTCTTTGCTTTGGAATGCATTGTAGGATCTGCTTTTGTTTTCCAGGTTCAGATTTACCTGCTCAGACTAGACCAGACAGTTTTTACATTTCCCCAGAACACACATAGACTGAGGGTGGGGATGACTCAGTGGAGCTTGCAGGTGGTGGAAGAAGAAGGAAAGTAGCCTGGGATTTTAAAAAATGTACTTCTGGCCATCTACACAGTGGATACTCTGTGTAGTGAATTCTTTGTCCTAGGGGATACTGTATACGTGTCTGCGCTCATCATTGCTGGGGGATGAGAAAAGGGTGGGAGGGTCTTTAAATAATTGGGTGCTCTATAATCACAGCTGTCACCATTGGGATAATTCTATTTTCTACCTCACCTTGATGGGTATTCTGGCAAAACCTATACTTCCACTGTACCCATTTGTTCCTAAGATTGCTGAAAGCCGTCTGAAACCCAGATATCCATCTATAAAGGAAATTACCCCCACATTAACTCCAACTTCCTACTGGACACAATATAGTGGAATTATCAGGGTCAGACGGCGGTCACCTCTCTGCTCAGCTCCCTCCATCCATGAAAATGCCTATTAGATATTTTGAACTAGATGTCCTCCAGCTATCTCAAACTCAACATGTTGAAAACAGAGCTCTTCATCCTTCCCCTAAAAGCCACACCTTTCCCAAATATCCTGATTACTGTTGTGGGCATCACAATCCTTCATGTCACCCAGTTTTGAAGGCCTGGAGTCATCTATGACTTCTCAGTCTCATTCAGCCCGTAAATCTCTTTGCCAAACTTGGTCTTTTTGGTTTCTGCCACATTTCTTACATCCTTCCCTTTTTTTCCACTCACAGAGCCACCTAGTGAAAACACTTATTGCCTCCTATTTCATTTCCCTGACCCAAAATCTCTTCCCACTCTCCACAGAGACACACAACAGTGTTTTTCCCTAATGCACAGAGTCAGAGTCTATAAATATATATTACACAGGTCTGACCACGTTACCTCCCTGCTCAGTAAACTCTAGTGGCCCCCTATTACCATTAAGACCAAATAAAAAACTCCTTTGTTTGACTTTTAAAGCTCTTCACTCCCTGGCCTCTTTCTGTCTTTCCAGCATTACTCCTTCCATGCTTTCAATGGTCCAGCCAATACTGACTAACTTTCTGTTCCTCAGATATGACACTCCATACTTGCATCCCCATGCTTGGAGTGCATTCTTTTCTCATTTCCATCTCTTGGAATCTCTGGTTTCCTTCAGTATTCAAACCAAGTGCCACCTTCTTGGGAGGCCTTTCCAAATTCCCCCTTCCCTAGCTATGGGAGCTTTCTCAACTAAGGTTATCTCGTATTTGATCTGTGTCTGCTTTATATACCTGTATGTGTACATGTGATTTCCTCCAACAGAATGTAAGCTCCTTAAGGGCAGGGATTGTTTCAATTTTGTCTTTGTATCCCTAGTGCTTAGCCCAGTGCTTGGCCCGTAGTAGGCACTTAATAAATGGTTGTTGATGTACTGACTGATTGCTTGAGGCCCAGAGAGGTTCATTGACCACAGAGAGCAACGGAGCTGGAATTAGAACCCAGATTCTCTATTGCCAAACCCAACACATTTTTCTTTGAGAAATCTCCTGAACAGAGGTGGGATGAGTAGACAAGAGTTGACTTAAAAACGTGTGGGGATTTTTAAGGTGACTTCCAGTTCAATACAAATAAATTTGTGACATGGAAGCCACCCAAACTAATTCAATCTTGGATTGCATTGGTAGAAGCATGATGCCCAGAATCAGAGAGGGGATGGTCAGTCAGCCCTGGTTAGACTTCATATGGAGTGTTGTGTTTAATTCTGAGCACCATAGTTAAGGTATCTCATTGTCTAGTTGGAAGTCACTCAGAAGGCATCAACCGGGGGAAAAGGAGACCAGAAACCTTGCCATACCGGGACTGATTAAAGTAACTGATGATTTTACTCTGAAGGTATCCATACATTGTATGGGTGTGTGGGGGTGGGGTGGGGGGAGGGCATGATAGTAACATTCGAGTCTCTGAAGGACTGTCCTATTAAAATAAGTTAGATTCATCTCGCTTGACCAAAAGAGGCAGCATTAGGAACCACGGGTGAAAGGTACAAAAAGACACATCCCACACTTGATATTTGGACAAACTTCTACCAGCTTTAGTTGTCCTAAAGGAGAATGTCCCCAGAAGTGATCAGTTTGCCATCACTGGAACTTTTCAAATGGAGGCTGGATGACAATTTGTCAGGGATGGTGCAGCAGGAATCTTGTCCAGGTATTGTTGTAATAGATGAGCTCTGAGTTCCTCTCCAACGCTGTTCTTCTCGAATATAATCCATCATTAGAGCCCCACTTGGAGACTGCAGCTTTGTGGGACGTACTAGAGATTGTGCTCTGATGGCATAAGCTTTCAGACACCAGAGTGACCCCCACTTCCTGATAAGGCACCTAGGCAGAGCCTTAGTGGAGAATTTTTTATTCAATAGAATATAGGAAACAAAAACGACATCTAATAACCACTCTGATTCTCTTCCAGGGAAGGGGATAGCTGGGGACAACAATACAGCTCCATTTAGCTTTTTTGGGTCTGGCTGTGGGATTTGATATTACCAGTATCACATGACAAGTCCAATTACCATTTTTGCTTTAATAAAGCATAGTTATATATAATATATGTGTGTGTGTGTGTGTATATATAGCATAGGGGCAGCTAGGTGGTGCAGTGGATAGAGCCCTGGCCTTGGAGTCAGGAGGACCTCAGTTCAAATCTGGCCTCAGACACTTACTATCTGTGTGACCCTGGGCAAATCATTTAACCCCGATCGACTCACCAAAAAAGCAAAAAACAAACCTAAAAAAATAAAGCACAGTTTCAGCAATGTTTCACTTCATGGTTCTATTTCTGAACTGAAATCTACCTTTCATTAACTTGGATCACCTGAATTCTGACTGAAAATTGGGTATGACTGGGGAGAGGGGACAGTGGAAACAGGATTCTCCTAGGGGAGAATTCATGTATTATAAAAATATGAATATGTTGTATGAAAATGCTTTCCTAAGTCAGGTAGAATGTGGCCAGGTCTTCACAGCTCTCATCTCCCTAACATCCATTACTGTTCTTTTAGGGCCAAATGGTGTGAAAGTGTCAACTTTAGAAAGTGGGTGGGGTTAAAGATATGCACTGAACCATTTTAATGTAACTTACTGGTGAGGGTTCAGTCCTGAGAGCATGTGTAATGTTCCTTACGGGCTGCCAACATGGGGAGAATTAATGAGCTATCTTCTGTTGTGAGTGACTGAGGGGTTGGTGTTGTGTGGTGATGAGTCTTCTGATTGGCTTCAGAGATAGAAGGATAACGATGGAAATGTAGCTGAGTATGCATCAACAGGTCCAAGCTGCCAATCCCTTAATCTCTTCCTTGGCAACTTTTGATCAAAGAGGATTGCTAGGAGGCACCAAGCAGTAGAAGGGCATCAGGCACTATCTCTCACCCAGCCAAAGTGCACCCATGGCTTCATGGCACCTTTGTTCCATTTGTCTCTTGTGTTTCTTCTTTCCTGATTGTAGGGAAATGAATATCTGGAGGTTTCCACCTTGGGAATTTTAAAGGGTCAGAAGAGCCTTCGGAAGGCTCCTTGGCAAGTAAAGGTGGTGGCAGAGCACACAGAAGCCAATGGCATTGGGAAAGAAGTCCAGTGAGGAGCCAGGCTTAAGGGGTTGGTATTAGGCATCAGCCTAACCACCTTCTCCTGCAAGGAACCAAAGAAGAATAAGGAGAGTGAGTCTCCCATGACCAATGCCCTTTCCAGAAGGGAACTTTGTGGGTTTCACTTCATTCCTCTCCAGACTCTGTTTCTGATTCTCCCGATGTTCCTCATCATGCCACAGCAGCTTTTTTACTCCATCCCTGGGATCCCATCCTCTGAATGATTGATTCCTCCTGTAACCTTCATTGGAAGGAAAGGGCCCAAGCCAGCCATGCTCCCTCCTTCATTCCTCTCTGGGCTCCTCTTTCAACTCTGCAGATTTCTTTCTCCATCATGTCTGCATGGAGGCACTTTCACCTTATCCCCACTTTTCAGATTCTTTTTATATGGTAGGCTCCTTGAGGGCAGGACCTATCTTTCCTTTTGCTTCTGTTTGTATTCTCAGCACAGTGTCTGGCATATAGTAAGCATTTAATTAATGCTTATTGATTGATGAACTTCACAAAGGAGTGAAAAGGTTTCCCTTGGCCACATGTGTTTCCTACATATATGCCTTAGTCATTTTATGCTTTCAGTTTGAATTTAGTCTTTCAAGGAATTGAAAGTGTAAGGGGGGTGGGAAGAACACCCTGGATTTACAAAGATTAAAAAAAAATCTGTCCTGGCTTTACCTTCTCAATAAATATCCCTTTGTAAAAGCTAATTGAGAGCAAGTGATTAATCAGTGTAGGAGAGGGTCACACCAGGTAGGATCCCATGAGTGAGTTAGAAATCTCAGATCCTCAGGGTTACCCAATGATAGAATACTGAAGATAGAAGCTGTCAACTGCCCTCTGAAGACTTGGCCCTCCAATGGGGCCAAGAAGGTTGGGAGTATAAGCACGAAAGCCATTAATTTTTTTTTGTGTGAGGCAATTGGGGTTAAGCGACTTGCCCAGAGTCACACAGCTAGGGAGTGTTATGTGTCTGAGGCCGCATTTGAACTCAGGTCCCTGTGACTCCAGGGCCTGTGCTCTATCCACCACGCCACCTACCTGCCCCTCATTAACTTTTTTAAAAATTAAATTGTATCTTATTTTCATGAAGATCTGCCCTGTCTCTCTCCCCCCTGTACTCCTAATTGAGAAAGCAAGAAAAACAAAGCCTTTGTTACAAACATGCATAGTTAAGCAACACAAGTCCCTACATTGGCAATACCCCCTCCACCAAAAAGTGTATCAAGCTGCACTCATTAACATTTCCATGAGAGGCTTACATAGACAGAACCTTGTTACCCCAATTCCTTTTTGTTCCTCCTGAGTAGTCCTATTTGTGTCTTTTACGGTGCCTAGCATCTCCAGTGCGCATAGAACATTTTGTTAGAGTTCTCATCTTAGGGATTTTATAGATACATTTTAAAGGGGAGCATTTGTTGAATTAAAAAATTTTTATTCACCAAACTAAGAAGCTAAAACTTAAAATTTAATTAAAAAAATTAACAACTAAACCTTTTGGTCCAAAATACAAATTTTACAAGCAGAAACAAAATACAAAAAAAAAATTCTTTCGAGACATTAGGATGTGCCTGGAAACTCCTGGCACATCCCCTATGCATGCCAATGGTATATACTCATGGAATGCATTAGGAAGCTTAGGAAGCAAGGAAGCTGATCTTCATTGAAGGATGGAGTCACAAGATCTAAATTTGAATCAACATTCAAATGTTTCCGAAGTGTTTCAAATTTCAAATTCAAAGTGTTTCCATTTACTGCTTATGTGACCTTGGGTAAGTCACTCAGCTGCTCTGGCCACAATTTTCTCATCTATCAAATAAAGAAGTTGGGCTAATACAATAAAATTTGAAATACAATAAAACAAAAATGTAAAAAACAATTTTAGCTCACTGACTATACAAAAAAACAGGCAGAATGTGGCCTTTGGGCCATAGCTTGTCAACTCCTACACCAGATGGTCTCCAAAGGACCTTTCAGTTCTAGGTCTGTGATACCATTAAATACATCCCACTTTAGCAATGATGGAGTGAATGTTTCAGAGAACCCAAAGGAGACACAGAAAAATGGGTGGCAGAATTTTCTAGGAGAGTTATCACAGAATTCTTTCGCTTACTGCTTTATTTTCTTTTACTTACTTTAATTTCTTAGCCCTCAGTTGTCCTTTTATATCATCCAGCCCTTTACGGGTTTGTCAAAGCAACAAGTGGGTCACTATGGAGCATCAATCAGGATGCCCTCCTGTGGCCAGGTATGGCATGTGTTTTAGCTACTGTGATCTCTCAGATATTGGAGAGAGCTGGTCAAGGAGAAAGCTAGGAGATAAGGAGTCTTGACGGCTGTGGACAGTGGCCCATCTTTCTCCTGCCATTTTGCTCTACCCTGGGCTTGAGCTTATTTACTAATTAGACTTAGCTTATTATAGGCTTCCCTTATGTGCTGCCAGTTCTGCTTTCCTTTCCTGTCTGTACTCCCCTCCCAACAACCCTCATTACCAGAGGCCTCCTCAGGTATTTGAGGTTCCTTTTCACAAATGGAATGGATCAAAGGGAATATTAAGCTGAAACATCTGTAGCATTTTAGACAGTTGTTTAGACAATAGACAAACTTGGTCCTGGTTTCATTTCATTCATCACTCTAGAACTGGGCCACACCTATTTCTGTCATCTGGTTCTATTTAAACAAAGAAACAAAAATACTAAAAAGCCCAGATGCGGTATATTCTACCTTCTACCTTCCTTCTTTTCTTTTCTTCATTCCTCTCTGTCTCTCTGTCTCTCTCTCTCTCTCTCTCTCTCTCTCTCTCTCTCTCTCTCTCTCTCTCTCTCCTCTTCTCTCTCTCTCCTTCTTTCTCTCTCCCCTTGCCATGTACTGAATCTTTTCAGGATAGACCTGATTGCTACAACTTCTCTGGGTGTCCCATAAACCCAGAACCATTACTACATAAAGTTCAGTTACAGATCTAATCCACAAGGCGGTGAGAGTGAGCTGAAAGGCCAAGCTGTCAAACAACACCCCAAGGTCTGAGGGCCTTCTTTGTTACAAGGGCTTCAGGGAACTCGTTTCCTCCTCCCTGAAGGGTGACTTGACTTTTATTTCCCAGGAATTCACTCCCCTTCTCTTCCTAGAAGCTAGACTTTCTTTTCAGTCAATCAGAGGAAAGGAAAATGTGAATGATTGTTACATGGCTCTCTTCATCAACTCTCAGCTCCTGCTTAGGTGGACTATGTGGTCTTGAAGACTATTTTCTCTCTGTGTGCGTGTCTGTGTGTCTGTCTCTGTCTGTCTCTCCCACTGTCTCTCTTCCCTTCTCCCACACAAATAAATTCTCATCTCTATTAAATGTGTGGCTCTTAGACCCCTAGCCAGTTGGTTCTGGCTGTTCCAACTTGTATTTTTAAAACTCCCCATAAATTCTGTCTCCTCCCTTTTTGCTTTCTTCTTTTCCTTCTTAATCTCCCCACTTGTGTTCAAAAAAGTAGCAAGCACAGCTCAGTAGCTATCTGGCTTTAAAACAGTGTTACATGTGTAAGGAAGGTGTTTCCCTTCCCTCAACAACTAAGTTGATATAATCACAGAAAGCCTGAAATACGATCACAAGGTATTAATGGGGTGTTAAACTCACTTTAAGGATCCATCTACACCTTGAATTCTTTATGAGGTACAAATGCCTTTCAGATTGGGTCAAGAAGGTAGTAGCATAATTGCCAGAGCAAACAAGCGGGCCAAGCTTCTGAGGATTTTCAATAGCTAATTTCTGGATGAATTTTAGCATTTAGAGTTCTAGCTTGAGAGCAGTGGAGATGGCAAACCAGGAGCTACTGGTACAGATTGCTGGTTGGGGTATGAGTAAAGAATTTAATCTCTTACCTCCACCCCTCCTCATTAATCATGGGGACCTAATGGACCAGCTGGGAACAGATGAGATAGTACTCAGAAAGAAAGTCTAAGGCTTCAGAGACACACACTCAAGACAGAAAAAGAGACAGTCATCCAAGAGAGGATGTAGTTTTGTGTGGTCCTCTGGCAAATGAGAGGAGCAGACCCTGGGAACTCTGCCCATCTGTAGCCAAGGGAAGCTGCGTGAAGAATATGAAGAAAAAAGTCCGTAAGTTATCAAATGCCTTTGTTGTAACATGGATCCCCATAAGTGTACCTCACTACCGTCGCACCCCAAGCTTAAAACTTTTCTTGTCACAGACACTGTATATATATTTATAGGAGAGCATATTCCAGGTTTTTAGGAGAAAAGATTTATAGCACCTGTTCTTACTATATCATCTTAGTAAATGCCTTTGCTAAAAGCTAAATATATCTACTGGCATGGCTGTTAGCAGGTGGGAAGAAAGGCCCAATGAACTATAGTGTCAGAAGTTACAGTACTACAGGGTTACCCCTAGATATGTGAAATTAGTCAACCCTCTGGGGATAAAATGGAAGATTTTTTTTTTTTGCTTTTTGATGAGGCAATTTGGGTTAAATGACTTGCCCAGAGTCACACAGCTAGTGAGTGTTATGTTTCTGAGGCTGGATTTGAACTCAGGTCCTCCTGACTCCAAGACCAGTGCTCTATCCACTGTGCCACCTACCTGCCCCATAAAATGAAAGATTTTGAATGCAAGTAAGGAGCATAGACCACAGGGAGTGCTATACATGCATAACAAGAAAATCCCCAAAATGCCTCTTAGAGAGATAACAGTTATTAAGGGGACAGCAGTTCCATCAGCAGCCAGTGGGAAAAAGAAACTTTCCTGGCTTCCCGTTTGTATCCATCTCAGTTATAAAAGATAGAAGCAGAAAGTCAATGAAGGCAACTGGAAGAGAAGTGGGTCTCTGCTTTTCTCTAGGGAAACCAGGCTTAATAGGTATCTCATCAACAGACACCCATTCCTGCTTGTCTGATGGATGCTAGCAGATGTCAAGCTGTCTCTTCAATGCAACTTAATGTCCCCGAATACTAGAGTTCCTTCTTGCTCTGTTCATGAGAAACACAGATGCCTGGCCCCAAATTCAACCTATACTGGAAAAGTTCAACACAGAAAATTTTGGCTAAGGTCTCTCATCCCAGCTACTCTCTACTGTCCTCAAAGTCAGAATCCTCTCTTCTTGAGCATTGGGATTGGGGGAGATGGGGAGGATTGAATAATTTTCCCCAAAGCAATAATGATGGAGAAAGCTGTTTGAAAAGCACCCATCCTCAGTGAGAAATGATGAACAGGCAGATTTCAGAAAAACCTGGAAAGACTTGTACAAATGGATGCAAAGTAAAATGAGCAGGACCAGGAAGACATTGTACATAATATCAACAACATCGTGGGATGGTCAGCTATGAATGACTCAGCTCTTCTCAGCAACACAGTGATCCAAGACAAGTACAAAGGACTCATGAAGGAAAATGCTATCCATATCCAGATAAAGAACTGATGGACTCAGGATGCAGATCGAAGCATATTTTTTTTCACTTCTTTATTCTTTCTCATGGTTTTATTTCCTCCTGATCTGTTTCTTCTTCCACAACTGTGACAAATATGGAAATATGTTTTACATGTATAAACTGTATCGAACTGCCTACCATTTTCAGAAGAGGGGAGAGGAAGGAGGGAGGGAGAAAAATTTGGAACTCAAAATTTTGTAAAAATGAATACTAAAAAATTTTCTTAATATGTAATTGGGGAAAAAATAAAATGCTATTTAAAAAAAAAGAGAAAAGCACCATTCCTCTCTAGCTTCCAGACCTTTGATCTGATCTCTGGAAGGAATGCTATAAAGATAATAGAAAAGTTCTTTTAATGTCCTTCGGTGCTATATTCAATCTCTTGCTGTGTTCAGTAAATCTCTGGATTTGGGATGGATCTGAGCAATTGTGGTTATTTTGGATGAGAGTGTATTTCTGCCTATCCATCCTATGTGCAAGCATGAGTGCTGGGATCCTGCCATCCTGTTTGCTTGTCTAGCAGCAACCACAGGAACCAATGAAAATTGCCACAGCATTCCCAAAGCACAGGATGGGCAATGAGTCATGAGTTAACTGTCAGTGTCTAGCTTCAATTTTACTGGGAGCCAAGATATTTATGACCAAATCCTCAGTTTTTCATAGGGAGGTTGAGGCTCAGCGATGGGAGGTGAGGGGATGGTGTCAGGATTAAATATCAAACCTGAAAATGTTTTGCTAGGTTGTTCCTGAGTTGAAATAGAAGTAGAATGGCTGTGTGCAAATGATGTTTTTGCTTTTATTGTATCTTATCTGATTTAATTAAATTGCTTATGATAAGGATTCTAATACAGGAACATTTAATTAATAGCTGGGAAGGTAAAGAGAAAGTGACTAGTAGGTCATGGCAAAACCTATGATATTTGATATGTGGATACCTAACCTAATTGAGCAGATGATACCAGTATATGACAACCAGATGCCCTTAGCATATTAACTAAGAGAAATGGGTAGCTTAGTTAATACCCATAACACCCATTGGTGGTGACATACAAATATAGGCTGCTATCATTATTGGTTTTAAAATTTTACTTGGCTAAAATGTTTTCTACTACATGCTAGGAGTCCCCTCATAGCTATTAACAATCCAATCTTGTCACAGGGTTCTTCTGTATAAATTCAAAAAGAAAATGGTCAGCGACTGGCTGGTGACTATTGTGTCTATCTCTCTCCTGGCTTCTTTACTTCTACTCCCAGCTACTGATAAAAGATGTTACCATTGTCTTTCATTGAGGAGGAAGGTGAGGAGAGCTGAGAGAACCATATACAATGGCACACAAAGACTAGTTTCCAGGGATTGGGAGAGGGAAGAAATGAGTATTTATTAAGTGTCTACTATGTGCCAAGCACTGGGCTAAGTGCTTTACAAACATTATCTCATTTGATCCTCACAACAGCCCTAAGAGGAAGGCTCTATTATTTCCCCCATTTTACTGGTGAGAATACAGGCAGACAGAGGCAAATGACTTGCCTAGGGACACACAGCTAATACGTGTCTATGGCTGGATTTGAACTCAGGTCTTTCTGACTCTAGCCCCAGCAGTGTATTAAACATTCCATCTAGACGTTTCCAATCTAATATAAAATGAAACTCAATAGGGGAAAATGTGAAGTCAGGCTTGGGTACAAAAAATTAGGTTCATAAATTAATGTCATAGAGGATCAAACTGAGCTTTGGTGCCAAGTGGCTGGACTTGTTCCAGAGATGGTGAGCTATGTGAATTATAGGTATATATTGGCTATTGTCTTGGATCATTGTATTGCTGAGAAGAGCTAAGTCATTCATGGCTGATCATCCCACAATGTTGCTGTTATTGTGTACAATGTTCTGGTTTCACTCATTTCACTTTGCATCAGTTTAAGTCTCTCCAGGTTTTTCTGAAATCTGCCTGCTCATCATTTCTTATAGCACAATAGTATCCCATTACATTCACATATCACAACTTGTTCAGCCATTCCCTGATTGATGGACATCCCCTCAATTTCCAAATCTTTGCCATAGGTGTCCATTCAAAAAGCAATTGGCAGTGGTAATGGCCAGGCAATGTGGGACAACAGATTGAGGGAAGAAATGACAATATGACACTGAGAAGGAGAAATCCCTGGAACAAGGGAGAGCATGGAAAAGAAAACTCACTTCCCGCACTTCTGAAGCAAGAATCCAGCCCTGTGACAACTGGGTCTGTCTTAGACATGGGTTTGAGGGAATGAAACCTATTTTTCTGGAGACATCAGCCTCTCTTCATCTTTCCTGTCTTCCAGGCTTCCTCCTGTCAATAATGACTGAAAGAAGCTGCCTTGATCATCTTCCATGCTCTCTTGGTTTCTCCAAAGAACTTATGCTTCTTTCTTGGTGGGGGAGGGGGAGTTGTTGAATTGCAATATCTTAACCTTTTAGCTCACCACCTTTAAGATTATAGATTTAGAAACTGAAGTGACCTTACTGACCATCAAATCCAATTCTCTTATTTTACAAATGGAATAATGAAGCACAGAGAGGTTAAGTCACTTTCCCAGGACTACATAGCTAGTAAGTGTTGGAGGTGAAATTTGAACCCTGGTAAGTTAAATGCTCTATTTGCTACACTATTCTGCCTATAACGGTCATCAATTTATCCATTTACGATAGCCATTTAAAATGATTAGCCTGTGATGCCTGGGGAATCCCAGTCAGAACCTCAAGTGCACCCCTGAAGCTTCCTAAATCATTTCCCACTGTGTCTTTCCCATGGATATTTAATTACTCCCCAAATCAGTGTAGATGGTTTGCAGTATCTCCTTCAGAGCATTCTTCTGCACAGTTATGCATAGCTCTGAGAGCAGGGTCTGAGAATCAGAATAAACTTTCTTCCTTATAGCCTCCGCATTTTCTCTTCCCTCCTCCTCTTCCCTTTCCTCCTTCTTTTCCTCCATCTTTTCCCCTTCCTCTTCTTTCTTTCATCTATCCTGCTCTTTCCCCCTCCTTTTACTTTTTCCTTCCCCCACTTATGCTTTTCCTCCTACTCCAGGTCCTTATCACATCCTCTTCTTCTTTTTCTTCCTCTTGTTAGAGGTACCAAGACATCACAGCTAAAGTACTTGAGTCACAATCAGAAAAATCATTGACATTCAGTATGACCATAGGTAAATCACTTCCCTTATCTGAGACTCAGTTTCCTCATCTGTTGGTTATTATTTGTGCCCCGATGGCTCAGACTAAGTGTAAATATTGTTTCGGCCAGAAACCCTGAGGGTCTTCCCCTCCCAGATTGTTATTATTATTATTATTATCATATCATCATCATCATCATCATCATCATTTGGCTAGGTAAAAGAGGCCATTCTTTGCTTCATTTCTTACCTAGCCTAAATCACTGAATGGGAATAACTGAATGGGTATTGCCTCAGTCAAACTGAGACCTGGGAAAGTGCTTAACTTAAAAAGGCCAAGGTTTCCCACTGCATCCAGGGCCATCTCAAGTTGTCTTGATCTGTATCTTGCCACTCGACACAGATGGCTCAGGAGGAGAGAGTGAGACTGGTGACTTTGCACAGCCTTCACTCACTCAAATCCAATTCACTTGCAAGTCATGGCATCACCTTCCTGATGTCATGGTCCTTTTTCAGAACAAAGAACAAACAACAAAATAGGCATAATAATACCTGTAGTAGCTCCCTTGCAATGTTGTAGTGAGGCTCAAAAGGGATAGCACTATGCAAATGTCAGTCATCAATATTCTTCCTCTTCTTCCTGTAGTTGCTTTTCCACAATAAATCAGTCCATCAGCCCTCTTTGAGCTGTGGCTTGTGCATTTACCATAAAAGGCTTTTGCATATTTAGAGGCTTCATTTCCCCCTCTTCTCCTGAATATGCTTATCTCCTTTCCAGCACTGCATATACCACTTTGCCAGCTGGTCTACAAATATGTCCTACATTATCTGTCTCCTCCTCCTCTCTAGACAGTGCACTCACTGACAGCAGTGGGATGTTCATGTTAGCACTTCTATGGACTGCAAGGTAGCCAGGAAGGGTTTTCAGGAGAGGAATGAGCTACGCTTGTGTTGAACATTATTCCCAGAATTTTAAACACTCGTTAAAGGCTTTGCTGCGTCTCACTTCGATACACAGCACGCTCTAGTTACTTCTCCAAACCATGGGGGCATTAGCCTGCACAGCACTTATCAATATTTTAGCATGTGAAAGTCAAATCATGTTGAAACATTGAACTATATTTCCATCTGTGCAGGCTGAAATGGTACAAGCTCAGCCTTGGTAATGGAATACCTCCTCCCTGGCTGCCTCCTTATCAGTGATACAGACAAGGCTTTTCTCTGTTTCAGCCTCAGTTTCTTCCAGTTTGTCTTCTGCGTTCACATTTGGTGCATATACTCCAGGGAACTTGAATCTGATTTGCCATCACAACCAGCCTTTTTCCTAGATAGAGTGTGTGACAACCTATATATTATAATTTCACGAACACTGGGATGGTTTCCCTTTTCCCCAAGTATCTAACCTCCTGCCAATCAGAAAGTAGAGGGGTGAATGATCTAGGCTGACTAATGTCTTAAGCCAGGCACTTTGTCATTGTGCTGACAAGAGTCTTCATTGTTAAGATTATTCTGAACTTGGATTCAAATCTCATCTGCAGAGGGCACAGGAAGAGCCTCAGAGTAAAGTCAGTTTGATCACCATTGTCTTACCTGATGAGCTAACAATTTAAGATGGACAACATAGGTCTTAGGGAGGTTGTGGGACTTGCCCACAGACACGGGGATGATAAGTGGCAGAGTCGAGGTTGTTTTTGTTGGTTTTTTGTTATTGTTTAGTTTATTGATGACATGAACTGTATTAGATTTTTTTTAGACTAGGATGATGATGATGATGACAATAGCTAGCATTTATGTTATATTATACTCTTTTTTTTTTATCATACTCTTCTAGTAACGCTAGTTGAACTTATGTCCAAGTAGGGTTTTTCTTTGAAACTTTACTTGTAAGTATTTTGGAGTCACTCTCTTCTTTTGTGTCTGTGTCTTGAACATCTCTGTTGCCATAATAGGTGGGACTCTTTTTAAAAATGTCCTCATTCTTTCAGCCTACTTACTGACTTTGGACTGTACACTAGGGCGAGGCTGCTGTTTGGTTCTGAACCTGCTCCTTGCTCAGCACACAGTTAAGGCCCACAACCATTCCTCACTCCAGAATGTCACCCTTAGGCACAGGCACCCTTCTTAGTCTCCCCTGTTTCTGTGACTTGGACCTAGATGGTCATCAACACAGCTTCCTGTTGGCACCTATTTCTAGACCCTGCAGAAGGTCAGTCCACCCTATGCTAGATCTGAGACTTCTTTCCCTGATGCACAATCTGTCCCTGTGCTGGAATGTTCTATATGGCTGTTCCTGGGTAGACCCGAACCCCAGTGTCCACAGACTTCTATGTCTCCCTTTGCTGATCTGGGCTGGAAAAAATGACTCACGGTGATTTCCCCCTTGGATTTCCTGATCAGCGCTTGGTCAGGTGCATTTTCTAGATCTATATGGAAACATTGTCCGCTAGAGCTCCATTGTATTTCTTGCTACTCCATCCTCTTGGCTCCACCCCAAGAATTCCTGATACTCCAACACTGCCCCAGCTGTTGCCATCTCTGGGAATGAGGGAGAGGATGGTTAACCTTAGCTTGGGTGTTGATGACAATGTAGCACCAAGGACCAACATGTATTCTCAGCTTTCTGCTTTCTGACCTGTGCTTAGGAAAGGGAAAACGATGAAGAGGACCTAATTTTGCAATGGTTCCTACTTACATTACTAAAATATAACCAAAGGCTCACCATACTGTAAGCTCATCAGGTTGATCAGAGACTTTTCCTGATCAGCCACCTGCAGTTGCATCTTTTAAATAGTTGTTATTGCTAATGTCACTTTCACTTCTAAATATATCCCTTTTCCTTCTCCTCTGCATCCTTCTTTTAGCAAAGACTAAAATAGAAAGAAAGAAACAGTTCACAAATCTAACTGACACATCAGCTGAGCCTGATAGAATATACAATGTCACATACCCATAGTTCTACTCATACTCTCTAGAAGGAAGGGAGTAAGCTGCATTTTCTCTTCTCTTCCCGGGGAATCAGTCTTGGCTATGATAACTATACAATATTCCTTTCTTTCTCCTTCCCTTCCCTTGTCTTCTCTTCTGACTTCCCTTCCCGTCTGACTTGTCTTTCCTCTCCCTTCATTCCTTCCTTGGTGGATACCTAATAATAACCAAGGAAACAATCTAGCTATGTGATTTATTAGCAAAACAGGCACAATAAGTGGTTCAATGCACTCCTCAGTCAGTCCAAAGACCCTGAATACAGAATGAGAACGATTTTTATGCATTAAAAACAATTAATCAAGACCAATTAATTAAAAGAAAATAATTAACTAGGATCCAAAATTAGTTAATCTGATTTCTAATTGGAGGAAAGATTAGGGACTTTCCAAGTTGGCAGGGAGGGGGTAGGGAGTGAACAGGTGTAATTTTCTGAAATCAGGAAAAGAGATGTCCTACTTTCCCCAAATGTCTGTGTTCAATCAAAGGAACATGAGAACATTAACTGCTTGATTAGAACAGGGCCAATTTTCAGATAAGACATATATGAGTTGCTTGAGATGTATAACTGTGAGAAAGTTTCTTACATCAATCTTCAGATCTGACAAGATTTCTGATCAGCATAACCCAGGTCCTTAGTTAAGGATCTCTAAGCAATAAGTAAGATAGTCCAGTCTCCCAGCTACAATAAAGTTTTCTCACAATTTCCATAATTGAATAAAGTTTTCTTGCAAGACAGAAATTGGGCCAGACCCATAATTGAATAGAAAATGAACTGAGCTCCTCCAGAACTAAGTCACAAGATGGAGTTAGTGTGATTCACTAATTTTCCTTCCTTCCTTCTTTCCTATTTACATCATTGGCATGGTGTATATTGTTTTATTGGTTCTGCTTAAATAAACTTTTATTTATTTATTTATTTTAATTTAGTTTTCTTCAGGGAACAAAAATTTATTTTCTCTCCTTCCCCCCCCCATTAAAAACAAAACAGAACAAAGCGCTTATAAAAAATATGCATCCAAGCCAAAAAAAAAAATCCTACATCAGTGGTGTCTAAAACATGTTTCAGTCTGTACCCTGAGTCTATCACCTTTATTTCAGGAGGTGGATAGCATGTTTCATTATAGGTCCTCTGGGATAGCGTTTAGTAATTGTATTGATCTTGACCCAACAATAGCACTTCTAGGGGTATATCTCAGAGAGATCATACAAATGGGAAAAGGACCCACATGTACAAAAATATTTATAGCAACTCTTTTTGTGCTGGAAAACAATTGGAAATTGAGAGGATGCCCATCAATTGGGGAATGGCTGAACAAGCTGTGGTATATGAATGTAATGGAATACTATTATGCTATAAGAACAGGCTGACTTCAGAAAAACTTGGAAAGACTTGTATGGTCTGATGCTGAGTGAAGTGAGCAGAACCAGGAGAATATTGTACACAATAACAGCTATGTTGTGCGATGACTAATATCGATAAACTTAACCCTTCTCAGCAATACAAGGATTTAAGACACCTCCAAAGGCCTCATGAGGGAAAATGCTATCTACAAAGAAGAAAGAACTATGGAGTTTGAATGCAGATTGAAGCATACTATTTGCTATTTTTTTTTCTTCTGTTGTGTTTTGTTTCTTCTTTCTGGTGGTTCCTCCTATTGGTTCTAATTCTTATTTACAACATCACTGATGTGAAAATATGTTTAATAGGAATGTATATGTATAGCCCATATCACATTGCACACTGTCTTAGGGAGGTAGGTGGGGAAGAAGGGGGAGAAAAATTTAAAACTCAAAAGTTTATGGAAGTGATGGTTGATAATTCAAAATAAATAAATTTAAAAAATAATTGTATTGATCAGAGTACTTAAGTTTTTCAAAGTTGTTTATCTTTACAATGTAGTTATTGTACAAATCTCTTGTTTCTGTTCAGTCCAATAGTATTCTGTTACATTCATTTACTGCACACTATAATTTCTTCAGCCGTTCCCCAATTGATGAGTATCTACTTTGTTTCTTAGCAGTTCTTTGCTACTATATAAAAGTGCTGCTATCACTAGTTTATAAATTTTGTACTCCAAAGACACATCTACATTCAGAATGTTTCTCCTTTGAAGTTGTAAGCTTATGTCGAATAAAGTCCTTGGAACCTGAAGCCTACCTGAAGTTTTTCAGTCTCAATGTAGAGTTTTCAGTTAACTCTACACACTATTACAAATGCTACAAAGTAGATACCCATCAAATGGGAAACGACTTATGAAATACAAATGTAATAGAATATGATTATAAGAAATGATGAAGAGGATGGTTTCAAAGCTGGGAAGGCTTATATGAACTTATACTAAGTGAAATGAGCAAATAAATATCATTTTTGTATGCTGAAAAATGGTGGATCTGATTTCTAAGTCATTGTCTCTGATATTTGAAAAGTTATGGAAGGCAGGGAGGTACCTCAAGACTGGAAAAGGAGGGGCAGCTAAGTGGCACAGTGGATAGAGTACCAGCCCTGAATTCAGGAGGACCTGAGTTCAAATCCGGCCTCAGACCAAACACTTGACACTTACTAGCTGTGTGACCCTGGGCAAGTCACTTAACCCCAATTGCCTAAAGAAAAGAAAAAGAAGACTGGAGAAGGAAAGTTGCAGTCATTTTATTTATTTATTTTTTAGTGAAGACAATATAATCTGGAAACTATAGTCTAGTTAGCTCCATTTTAATTCCAGGCAAAATTTGAGAATGACTTATTAGAGATGATTAGCGCATAACTAGAAAAGAAGTATCAAAGAACAAGCATGGATTTATCAGGAGATGATGATGGACTAAACTGATGTCCTTTTTTTTTTTTTCCGGAGTGACTGCACAAGAAGATCAAGGGAATGTTGTAAGTGTACTTTTACCAAGATTTTAGTGAAGGGTTTCATCAACTGTCTCACACTAGTTTTGTGGGAAAGATGGAGAGACTAGAGTCTAGCCACATTGAATGGCCCAATTCAAAGAGTAGCCCCTAATGGTTTGATGTCAACTTGATAGAAGGCCTCCAATGGAGTACCTCAGGGATCTGTGCTTGCTCTCAGTGGTTTAACATTTTTAACCAATGACTTGGATAAAAGGATAGAAGGCATCTTATCAAATGTCCTGGGAAGGGTAACTAACAAGCTGGATGACAGAGTCAGGAACTAAAGGGCCCTTGACAGACTACATCATTGGTCTAAATCTTGTTAAGGTGAAATTCAGTAGGGATAAATGTTAAGTCTTATGTTTGGAAGATCAACATATTTTATTAAGCAAAATTATGATGAGTGCAGGTAATACAAAGAGAAAAATAAAATGGTCTCTGTACTCAAGGTGATCATATTCTATCACTTGCACATAAAAAAAGATTTCATAATTTTTTCATTCTTCTCCATGCTTTGTCTCTGACTATACTTCTTTCTTCACCATTCCCCTAGCAACATTCTTACCCTGGAATATGTCTCCACCACCATGTCCCAGCAGCCTTTTCACCCTGAAAGCTCTCCCTACCACCATGTTCCAATAGTCCTCACCTTGGAAAATTCATGTCCCAGAAGCCTTTTCAGCCTAAAAGGATCCTAAAAGGTCTCTCTGCCCCTGTTGGCCGCTTCCTCTGATTAATCAATTGCTCCAAGAACCTCAGTTTTAAAGAAGGGCCCTTAAACAGTCATGTTTATTCCTCCATTCTTCTTTGGGCCCTGTTCCTGAGTCTCTCTGGACTTCATTTTCTACCATGCCCCAACACTTCTCCCCACTGCTTTCAGCTTCCTTTTATGTGCTGTCTTCCTTCATATAAGTTCCAGGAAGGCAGTGACTGCCTTTCTTTTGGCTAGCATTTATTATCTCCAGTGCTAAGTCCAGCATCTTACACATAGGAGGTGTTTAATAAATGCTTCTTGACTTGACAAGTACTAGATGAGGAAAGAAATTCTTAGATGGCAGTTTGTCTGAAAAAAAAATTTAGTGGACTCCAAAGTATATATGAGTCAAAAACTTTATATGAATCAATAATGAGATATAGGAGCTTAGAAAAAAAAGTAATTTAATTTTAGGGCATGTTTTAAAAAAAAAACCTGCAGTGTCCAGATTGGGAATGTGACAGCTGGAGTGTTTTCTGGCTTGGTCAGGTCTTGACTACTGTGCTCAGTTCTGGGTACTGCATTCTAGGAAGGATGTTGATAAACTGGACACTCTCTAGAGGACTGTGATCAGAATGGGCCTCAAGGTCATAGCATCTGAAGATTAGTTTAAAAATCTAGGGAGGTTTAACTTGGAAAAGAGGAGCTCTCTAATTGATAAATGGTCAAAGGCTATGAACAAGTAGTTTTCAGATGAAGAAATCAAAGCTATCTACAGTCATATGAAAAAATGCTCTAAATCACTGTTGATTAGATAAATACAAATTAAAACAACCCTGAGGTATCATCTCATACCTATCAGATTGGCTAATATGACAGAAAAGAAAATGATAAATATTGAAGGGATGTAGGAAAATTGGGACACAAATGCATTGTTGATGGAGTAGGAAAATAATCCAACCATTCTGAGGAGGAATTTGGAACTATGCCCAAAGGGCTAATAAAATTGGGCATGCCTTTTGATCCAGCAATATCACTACTAGGTCTGCATCCCAAAGAGATTTTTTAAAATGGGGGGAGGGGTAAGGACCTATGTATACAAAAAAAATTGTAGCTTCTCTTTCAATGGAGGTAAAGAATTGGAAATTGAGGGAATGTCCATCAATGCGAATGGCTGAACGAGTTGTGGTATATGATTGTAATGGAATGCTATTGTGCTGTAAGATATGATCAGTGGGATCATTTCAGAAAAACCTCGAAAGACTTACATGAACTGATGCTGAGTGAAATGAGCAGAACCAGGAGAACACTGTACACAGTACCAACAATGTTGTACAATGATCAACTGTGAATGACTTAGCTATTCTCAGCAATACAATGATGCAAAATGATTCTAAAGCACTCATGATGAAAAATGTTATCCACCTCCCCAGAAAGAACTGATGTAATCTGAATGCAGATCAAAGAATACCATTTTTTACTTTATTTTTCCATGGGCTTTTTTTTGTGGGAGGGGGTCTGTCTTCTTTCACAACATGACTAATACAGAAATGTTCTGCACAATTGCACAGCTATAACCTATAACAAATTGCTTCCTGTCTCAGGGAGTTGGGAGGGAGCACGGAAGGGGGAGAATTTGGAACTCAGAATTAAAAAAAAAACCAAATGTTTAAAATTGCTTTTATATGCAATTGGGGAAAAAATATTCAAAAAAAGAAAAGAAAAAGAGTAAGATAAAGAAGAACATCAAATCTTCTTCAGGTATTTGAAATGTGGGTATATTAAACTTGCCCTGCTTGGTCCCATAAGGCAGCTATGAACAATGGGTAGAAATTCCATTTTTTTTTGCAAGGCAATCAGGGTTAAGTGACTTGCCCAGGGTCACACAGCTAGTGAAGATCATGCGTCAAATTTGAACTCAGGTCCTCCTGACTCCATGGCTGGTGCTCTATCCACCGTGCCACCTAGCTGCCCTTGAAATTCCAAAGAGAACTTAGGCAGATGTCAGCGGAAAAGCCCAGAACTTCCTGACAGTTTGATCTTTCCAAAAGAGTAATAGGCTGCCTTGGAATGCAATTGAGTCCCCCTTCAATGGAAGTCTTCAAAACAAACCCCATGTTTGGGGTTTGTAATAGGAGAGATTCTTTTAAAAGTATAGGTTGGACTTGATGGCCACTGAAATTCTGTAATTCTCTAGCCCCAGCCTCTCTGGGATGCATTTCCTTCATGTGCAAAAATAATCAGGTTAGACTGGCTGTTCTCTTAAGTTTCTTCCAGCTCCAAATCTTGACCCTATGATAATAAAAAGCAGCTAGGTGGTATCATCCCAGGAATTCCTCTGAAAAGCAGGAAATTGGAAATGGATTCCCCTCCCTTCTGAATTCCATTAAAATGATCATGGGGCTTGATGTTTCCATGATCCTCTCTTCCTGGAAACTCCCAGGGCTGAGGGAAAAGAGAAAGAAGAAGGGAGAAGAGACTGAAGGAGGTGGTGGTCAAAAGTGAAACACTAGTGGGGGGGAAGGAGAAAAGAGAAAGAAAAGCATAAACAGGGGGGAAAAAGGATGGAGAAAAAGACACAGATAGTAATCATAACTGTGAATGTGAATTTTTTTTCTCTTCTGTTGAGTTTTGTTTCCCCTTTCTGATGGTTCCTCCTATTGGTTTTAATTTTTACTTACAACTTCACTAATGTGAAAATACATTTAATAGGAATGTAAATGTATAGCCTATATCAGATTGTGCGTCATCTTGGGGAGGGTGGTGGGGAGGAAGGGGGAGAAAAATTTTAAACTCAAAAGCATATGGAAGTGATTGTTGATGAATCAAAATAAATTAATAAAAAAAAAAAGAAAGAAAAGAGAAAGAAGGTTGTTAATATTGCCCTGCCCTAGCCAGGGCATTTTCCTTATCATCCCTGGCACATTTCCTAACACATACCCAGCAGTACTCCAATTATCACTATCCCCACTCCTTTTCCCTCCACCTAAGCTAATGATGACTTATTTTTAAAGGCCGAACTCAACTCCATGAAGTCTTCTTTGACTACTCCCAGAGCAATTCTGGGGACCAGAAGACCTTTACACTTCAGATCACTGGCATTCCCAAAATACAGATGGACCAGGAGTCAGGTCAAGCTATATAGTTGCCTTGGCCTGGGATTTAGTACTCACTAGGGCTTCATAGGATCATAAATTTAGAATTGGAAAGGGTTGTAAGAGTTCATGCAGTCCAACCTCCTTATTTGATAGATTAATTAATTGAGACCCAGTGAGGTTAAATGATTTGTCTGATGTCACACAGGAAGCAAACAACTACCAGAATTTGAACCCAAGACCTTTGACTCTAAATTCAACACTCTTTCCACTACCTCATGCTGTCTTCATTTGGAGTTCTGTCCCAGTGACATCTTCTCTTCCAACCACTCATTTGCCACAAGGGTATGTGATAAAAATCCCCACTAATGAGAAAACAAACATAACTTCCTGGGACCTGGATGCTAATGATCATTCACTGACATCCTGGACATAGGTGAGTAGAAATGAGGTAGACCTCAAAAGGCCCTTTTTATGGTGGAATCTTTAAGAACTAATCAGAGTTGAATAATCTCGGAATTGGGAGAGAGGTTAGAAGTCATCCTGCCTAACCATACCTGAATCAAGAAGCCCTGTCCAACCCGCCCAACAAGCCTTCATTCAGCTTCTGCTTAGAGGCCTCTAGTGACCAGGAATTCTCTACTTCCTGAAGCAGCCCACTTCACTTGGGATTAGCTCTAATGAAGGAAATCTGCCTCTCTGAGGCCTCCACCCATTGATTTTAGCTCTGCCCTCTGGGACCAAACAGAATGTCTAATCCCTATTTAACATGACAGGCTTTCAGATACTTATAGACAGTTAGGATGACCTCTTCCCCTTCTCCTTTCCCCTCCTCCTTCCCTTAGTTTATTCCCCAGGCTATCCAGGGATAAAACAGACACTTTTTTTTTTTTAATGTTCACCAAAGAGGCCATAACGGCTTAGACTGACATCTCCTGGTCCAGACAGGAACAGTGAGAAATAAAGGGCAATATTAATTGTGGGAGTGGTGGAGAGGTAGCGTAATGTCATGGAAACAACATTGGATTTGGCCTTAGAGGATATGGGTCCCTGCCACTTACTACATGTGTGACCTCTGGGCCTCAGAGAGATTAAGAGGAGGAGAGGGCAGCTTCAGTGACCTCCAAGTTCCCTTCTATGGCCTAGACAAGTCATTTGATCTCTCTGGGCCTTCATTTCTATTAATTGAAGGGGTTAAGCTAAATGAACAATCCAGTCCTTTCTGACTCTAACATCCTCAGTTAGAGGAAGCCTAGATGGTCACTAATTCCCAGGATTGTGGGAATTCCCCAAATCACCGCTTGGGATGTCAGGCTGGTCTCTGGTTTTCTAAGTCAGATTCTAAGGAAGAATGGAAGGATTTGGGAAAAGCACAAAGGAAAATTGGAAACTTTCATCCCTCCTCTTGCCGGGGCTAAGTGGCTCTTGTGATGGAATACTGGTTATCTGGGTATAGGTTTTCTTCCAGTTCTTGAATACCCCTGATTCTACTGACAGAGTGGGTGTCCCAAGTTCTCACACACTTTCCCACCTCCCACTCCATGCAGCCTTGTTTCTTGAGGTCCGAGGGCCCTTCCCCAACTCCCATCCCCACCCCAGGCTTACCTCAGGTACCAGAATTGCTCATTATAGCTCTGTCTTTAATCTATCTTTATGATAGCACCTTAGCAAATACACCAAAAGCCATGATTTAGGCATGCATTTCATTTATTCCCTTAGTTGGCCTTCCAATTAAACAGACCACATTCAGAGTTAATGTTACCATAAGGATGTAAAGATCTAGTGAAAATTTTCAGAGCATCTGAGCTTTCCTTGTTCCCTGACACTGTATGTCTTATGCTAGATACCTACTGACAATATCACCCCCTTTTCCTGGAAAGTAGACAACCTGACACCCTCAACCAATTGGAACACATGAGACCTGGAATCTAGGAGGAAAGAAAATAAGCCTCCCAGTATGAAATTGCTTTTATTATAAATTGCTTGCATTAAATGTACCTCATTCCATTGAAAGAGTGCCCCTCACTCAGGGCTTATCGAATTTTAATCTCCACACAATGCTAACAAGCTTGGTTATAAGATTCCTAGTCTAAGACAAGAAAAGGAAAGGCACAAAAATAACCTGAATATAAAGGACACAAGTGTATCTCAGATTAGTTTCTCTGGAGCCTTTCCTCATTACATCAGCTCTTTTGAAATGCAGAAGCAGCTTCCCTTTTAAGGAATGGATTTGGTTCAGAGATTTTCATCTACCATTTAATATCTATGTGACACTGGGCAAGTCATATAGTCAGGCCAAGACAAGACCTCAGTTTCTTCATTTCTAAAATAAGAGAACTAAACTAGTTAACCTCTTGGTTCAGTTCCTGACTTCTGGACTTCAAATTATGTCTTTGTTGTGGTCTTATCCTGGAATTTCCCTCAGCATCTCCTCACTTTGAAACATCCAACTCAACCTCAAATATTCAAAAGACCTACCTCCTTCTGCCAAGAGTGAGATCCCCCTAGGGTCTACATTTTTGGAGATGTCCAAACCAGCCTTCATTTCCCTCTTGGACTTCAAGCCATGCCCCAAGCCAGGTGACCTTACCCACCTTTACCCTCCTTTTATGTGTTGTCTTCCTTCATCAGAATGTAAACTCCTTGAGGGCAGGAAATGTCTTTCTTTTTGTTTGCTTTTATATCTCCATTACTTAGCACAGTACCTTATTTCCTCCTTTTCTCCCTTCCTCCCTCTTTCTTTTCCTTCCTTCCTTCCTTCCTTCCTTCCTTCCTTCCTTCCTTCCTTCCTTCCTTCCTTCCTTCCTTCCTTCCTTGTCTCTGCTGGCTCTGAATCAATGAACCTACTCCCAAAGCTACACTGGGTTTTTGGCCAAAATGCCTCCTTTCTGTCTTAGAAGCATCTCCAGCTCTCTGTTCACTTGCTAGGCAGAGATTGCTGACTGACAAGGTCTGAGATCAATGCATGCTCAAGCCAGCTGTCTTAGGTGGCTGGCTCAGTTGACCTTTTCAAAGATATTCAATGATCTCTTATAAGGCCAGTTGCCCTTGAGACAGTCATCTAAAATTGTGTCATCATAGTTTTATGGCACCAAAATATTTTGATCAATTAACAAGTATTTATTATATACCTACTATGTGCCAGGCACCATGCTAGGCTCTGTGGATGCAAAGACAAGTGTAAGATTGTTTCCATCTCAAGAAGTTTACATCCTGCTAGAAGAATACAATTATAATACTATGACATGTACACAGGTAAGGAAATATCACATGTAATACAATGTAATTTGGAGGAAGCTAATAAGTAGGGAAATAACATAAAACCTCTTGAAGGTTTGAAGGTGTCCCTTAAAGGGACTTCAAGATTCTAGAGGAGAAGGTAAGGAGAGACTGTTTCAGGTATAGGAGACAGCAGCTTTGGAGGCACAGAGGCAAGAGTTGGGATGTTGGGTATAGGGAATAGCAAATAGACCAGTGTGTCTGGAATATAAAGTAAGTGAAGAAGAGTCATGTGTAATCAGCCTAGAAAGATAATCGAGATGATACCATGACTGGGCCTACAGCCCCAAAGTGATGAAAAAAAGAAGAAAAGGGCCCATATGTAAACAATATTTATAGCTGCTCTTTTTATGATGGCAAAGACCTGGAAACTGAAGGGGTGCCCGTCAATTGGAGAATGGCTGAGCAATTATGGCGTATGAATGGAATGTAATATTACATCAAGAGAAATTATGAAAGGGAAAGTAGTTTTTATAACACCATTATACCTCAGCACTTGTCTCTTCACAACATATAAATCTTTCCTGGGAATTGTTCTTAAACCCTATATGTATATCTGAGTACAATGGACTATTAAACAGTTAATGATGATAGTAATTAATAATCAATAGTTATACAGTGCTTTAAAGTTTAACAAATGCTTTACAGGCAGGTAGTTTGAGCCTCATGAGAGCCCTGTGAGGTGGGCACTATAGGCATTATCATCCCCTTGTTACAAAATTCTCGGAGTGGTTAAGTGACTTGCCCATGGTCACACAGCTAATGTGCTTGCATGTACAGCCTAAGCCTCATCACTAACAGGTCCCCAGAAAATTGCCGCTTTTCCCAGGTGTTTTGTGGGTTAGAACCTAGCTCCTGAGGGTGGGAGAAAGAGGAGGCAATAAGCATTCATTAAGCACAGTGCTTACTTAGCACTTTCCAAATATTACATCGTTTGATCCTCACAACCACCTTGTAAAGCAGATGTTATTTTCCCCATTTTACAGTTGAGGAAATTGAGGCAGACAGAGGTTAAGTGGCTTGCCCAGGGTATTATAGCTAACCAGTATCTGAGACAGATTTGAACTCAGGTCCTCCTGACTCTTGTCCTAGCACTCTATCCTCTGTAACACTTAGCTGTTTGAGGCCAACACCAATATGTTTACTTATACCACTAGATGGCACAGTTCATAGCTTATTGAACTCGAAGTCAGGATAACCTGAATTCAAATCTGGCCTCAAATCCTGTATGACTCTGGGCATGTCATTTAACTCCTCTTTGCTTCAGTTTCCTCATCTATAAATGGGGATAATAATAGCACCTACCTTCCAGGGTTGTTGTGAGGATCAGATTCAATAACGTGTAAAATACTTTGGAGACTTTAAAGTGCTATATAAATGTTAGCTACATCATCAACCAGTGTATATACTGTTCAAAACAAAGACTTCTAATTATAGTTGATTAAGAATTATAGTATGTGTAATATATAGTATGTGTAATATATAAATATAACAATAATAATAAAAATAAGTTTCTCGAAAGAAAACTTATAGCTCACTCACAAATACCTACCCTCAGTGAGAAGATGGAACATTCATAGGGATCTAATGTGGAACATTCACATCTGAGGTACACTTGTGACTAAGGTTCCAAGCTGCTCAAATATCTGACATTTCAGAACCATCATTGCCTTCTGACCCAGTAATGACACTGTTGGGCCTGCTTCTAAGTGATCTAGACATCCCTTCCCTGCTTCACCTGGTCTTCATATATACAGATTTTCTAGGGGCCTTCTAATATTCTCTTCACCATTTACTGGGGTAGGCAGGTGCTTAGTAAGCCTCTCTCCTATAGGCAAGGTCTACAGTACTTTAAAGCAACACTTTCAGTGTCCCATTGAACCTTAAAAGCAGCCTAGCAAAAATGCTTTGCTTTTTTTTAAATTTTAAATTTTCTTTCTTTATATGTATGTGTCTGACAGCATATGCAGTATTTCACACCCATAGTTCTTCTCTTCTGTAATGCAGAAAGGGAGGTGTATTTTTTTTTCAATTCTTCTCTAGGGCCAATATGCCTTGTTTCTTGAAGTTCTACTTCAGCTTAGTCTCTGTTTCATGAACAGTTGATTGAGTTTTCCTGGTGACCTTGGGCAAGTCACTTCCCCTCCTCTGAGGCCTCAGTTTCTTCTGCAGTAACAAGGATTTGGACAGTAAATTCCTTATGCTCCCCTTTCCAGCCCTAATTTGCTATTTTAAGAATTTGGAGGGATTGGCTTGAAGCCCTCTTTCAGCCAGTCTTCCTTAAAGCATGTATCTGTTTACTCTAAAAGAACTGCTCCCACCACACCCAGTAATCAGACTTCTTGGATTCCAAGTAGGACAGAACAACTAATTATTCTTGATAAGCAGGTGCTAAAATCAGTTGAAATAGAAAGATACCTAATGTTTCTTTTCCTTTGGGTGAGAGGACAGGTTTGGCAGCCTTCCCAGCATTGGCCACATGGTGTCCTCAAGTTTCTTTTCTCTCCCACAGGGTGACATCCACCTCTGCCCCCTCTCCCAACCAAGAGCACCTTTCAAGCCAATTGTCCTGGTCTATGGTGCAAAAATTCCTTGTTGTGGGGCAGCTAAGTTGTGTAGTGAATAAAGCTCTGGCCTTGGAGTCAGGAGGACCTGAGCTCAAATTCAGCCTCAGACACTTAACACTTACTTGCTGTGTGACCCTGAGCAAGTCACTTAACTCTGATTGCCTCACCAAAAAGCCAAAAAATAAAATTCCTTGTTACATCTATGATCTTGATGCTTCAGGAGTAAAGGGATAATGACAGATGATCAGTTGAGAAGACTAGGCCTGAGTATGCTAGTTAGAATAAGATATGAGGAAGACTGAAAGTTATCAAGAGGAGCTGACCTGTGAAATATGCCAGAAAGCCACCAGATTCAATGATTTTGGAATTTAGCTGGGAACTCAGCTAGAACAGGTATGCTAGGTGGGGAACCTACAACCTTGAGGCCACATATGGCCCTGCTAGGTCCTCAAGGACACCCACTTGACTGAACCAAAAAATCATAGAAGAAATCCCCTTAATAAAAGGATTTGTTCTGTAAAACTTGGACTCAGTCAAAGGCTGCACCCAAGGACCTAGAAGGACATATGTGGCCTCGAGGCCACAGGCTCCCCACCCCTGTCCTAGAGTATATTAGAGAGAAAGGAAAACTTCTGGGAGAGGCAGATGAGCTCCCTTTCCTGCCTTTCCTTACAATTAGACTTACTGAACATTTGGCACAGTGCCCATCCTGGTGCTGTGGGCACCTGAATTTTCAAACAATCCTTGAAAAGCATGAACATACTCTTTTCTTCCTTTCCTTTCTTTTCTGGCCAGGGCTTAGTCCAGGGCCCCTGACAGTTCAGCCAGTCAGTCCATCCCAGCACCAGAGAGCATCCAGGAACAAGCTGGTCTTTGGGAGCTGCTGCTGGCAGTTTAGATTAAGCTAAATGAAACTCTGAAATGATGGTTTGAGATTATCTGATGCCCAGGGCTAGAAGCTCCCTGGGAGGATTAGAAACTTTTGTAGGTCTTGTTTTTCAGAGCTGGAGTTGCCATGGCAAGCCAAATCCTCCTGCTCCGGAGCAGCCCTATGCCCATCTTGTCCCCATTCTCTGCCAAACAGTCTTAGAGAACAGAATGTGGGTGGCATGGGCATGGCTGAGCAAGGTAGAGGTAACCACTCATGTCTGATCCTCAGAAAGGCACTGTTTCTTTCCTTTTCTTTTCATTTACTAAGCCTTTATTACACATCTTTGATGTTCCAGGCATTGGGCTCTGAAGAAAACAGGCCCAGTCCTCAAAGAACTTACAATCTACTGGAACAATATTAATATGAGAATTTGAACACATCTGTTGTCCCAGTACTTAGCACATAATGTATATTTAAATGTTTCTTTTTTTAACAGCACTTTATTTTTTTTCCAATCACAGGTAAAGATAGTTTTCAACATTCATTTTGAGAAGCTTTTGAGTTCCAAATTTTTCTCCTTTCCTCCCTTCCCTCCCCCCCTCCCCAAGATGGCAAATCTGATATAGATTATACATGTGCAATTGTGCAAACATATTTCCACATTAGTCCTGTGAAAAAAGAAACAGAAAAAAAGGAAAAAGGCACAAAAATAAAAAACAAACAAAAAGTGAAAATATTATGCTTCGATCTGATTCAGACTCCATAGTCTGAACGTAGATAGCATTTTCTATCATGATTCTTTTGGAACTGTCTTAGATCATTGTATTGCTGAGAAGAGCTAAGTCTATCATAGTTAATCATTGTAAAATGTTACTGTGTACAATGATCTGGTTCTGCTCACTTCACTCTGCATAATTCATATAAGTGTTTCCAGGTTTTTCTCAAATCTACCTGCTCATCATTCCTTATAGCACAACAGTATTCCATTACATTCATATACCACAACTTGTTCAGCCATTCGCCAGTTGATGGGCATCCCCTCAATTTCCAATTCTTTGCCACCACAAAAAGAGCTGCTATATATTTTTGTACATGCAGGTCTTTTTCTTTTTTTTTATGTCCTCTTTGGAATACAGACTTAGTAGTGGTATGGCTGGATCAAAGGGTATGCAGTTTGATTGCCCTTTGGGCATGGTTCCAAATTGCTCTCCAGAATGGTTGGATCAATTCACAACTCCACCAACAATGCATTAATGTCTCAATTTTCCCACATCTTTTCCATCATTTATCATTTGAAAGCTGCTATTTCTTATGTAAAGACATTATTTGGCATTGCCAACCCCTCTCAGGGAACCCAAGCTTATTTCTACTATTCACGTTGGCTCCCACTCATTTCTGAAGCCTGTGAGTCATGGGAATCTTTAAAACCTCAGATTCCCTAAAGGGTCCTCCAGATATTATTCAATCCCATGCTCTGCAAATCCATCAATCTACTAATATTTTAGTGCCTTTACTGTGCCCAGTTTTGTTCAAAGCACTTTATATTCTGAATAATTTCTACCAGAGTCCAAAGCAAAGCCCTTACTGAGTGTCCCACATTTGCCGTCATTTCCAAGCACACACATTGCTTGAACGCTCAAAGACCATCCCACTCAGGTGTTCATATTCCATTCCATAAATGTTTCTAGTCCTAGACCCAGAACTGCCTGCTGCCATTGATACAATCAAGTGGGCACCAGACTAATGCCTGTTGATAAGGATTAGACTTTGTGTGACTTTGAAAACAGATCTTGCAGCCTCCTTGGCAGAGTCCTGACCCACACACTTCACAGTATGAGATCTGTGAACGAGCATTTATATTGCCTGTGTAACTACTGTTCTATTGTAAGTCATAAGTCTTATTATGGGGGTGGAGGGCAGTGATAAATACAGCTTAGAGACTTTAGGGAGCCCTGTGATCAGGAGGTGTTGGAACTGGTGCCACTAGTAATGGTTCACCTTAAATAGAAACATCTTTGGTTGTGATGGTGATGCCTTTCCAATTAAAGCATTTGCCAGTATATAGCACATAATCACAGATGTTATCTCATCTGATCTTCTCCACAACCATCCCCAAAATTTGGAAAAATGATGTGGTAGGTGACAGATTTGGAAACTGAGACTCTGAGTGGTCAAGTGATTTGCCTAGCTAGTAAGGTGGAAGTGCTAGAGCTCAGATCCAGGTCTTCTGCTCTAGGTCTAATGTACCATAGCCAATACCACATTACTTCTCAGAGTACATATAAAGAGAGAAAAATATGCCGTGTCAGCTCTTGGGGGGGGTGGGGGGGAGAAGAGGAGGGCTGAGGGAATAACTTGGGCCTAAGTCCTTGGTCATTGCTCGTTTGCCTGAATTTCTAGCTCTGGATTATCTTCCATTGAACTCTTCCATTTCATACGCACACATACAGCCAAAGGTCAATATCCTTCCAGCTTGTGAAGGAGGTCCTTTGTGGCCTCACTTATAGGATTCTGGGAAGGATAGTGGAGTCTGGGGACCATATCTTACTCATAGTCCCAGACTTCCACAGAGTATGGATGTCTCACAATAATTTCCAAAGTTCTTCAGAAAGACCTTGAAAGGATCCTTGTATCAATTCTTCTGGCCACCATGTGAGTGCTTGCCTTGTGTGAGTTCTCCACTAAATAGTCTTTTTGGCAAATGTACATTTGGCATTCAAACAATGTGGCTAGCCCATTGGAGTGGCACTCTCTGCAGTAGAGTTTGAATGCTTGGCAGTTTAGCTTGAGAAAGGACCTCAGTGTCTGGTACCTTATCTTGCCAGGTGATCTTCAGAATTGGCCTAAGACAAGTCAAATGGAAGTGATACAGTTTCCTGGCATGGCGTTGGTAGACTGTCCAGGTTTCACAGACATACAACAATGAAGTCAGCACAATGGCTCTGTAGACCTTCAGTCTGGTAGGCATTCTAATACCTTTTCTCTGCCACACTTTCCTTTGGAGCCTCCCAAACACTGAGCTAACTCTGGCAGTGCATTTGTCAACTTCATCATCTATGTGTACTCCCTGGAAAGTATACTGCCAAGATGTGAACTTATCCACAGCATTCAAAATTTCTCCATTTGCTAAAACTGATGGCTCCATGTATGGATGGCAGAGTGCTGCCTGGTGGAGAACGTATTTTCTTGATGCTAACTGTCAGGCCAAAATTAGCACAAGTGGTAGAGAATCAGTCCATATTCTGTTGCATCTCAGCCTCCAAGGCTGCATTGAGTGCACAATCATCTGCAAACAGAAAGCTGTGTACCAACTCTCCCTCCACTTTAGTCTTGGCTTGTAGTATTTTTAAGTTAAATAATTTACTGTCAGTGCATCAGTTGATGCCTTTCTCATCCTCATTGAAAGTGTCTGACAACATTGCTGAAAATATCATCATAAGAAGCGTGGGAGCAAGCACATAGCTCTACTTTACTCCATTGGTGACTGGGAAAAAGTGCGAGCATTGTCCACCATCCAGAAGCCATGCAAGCATACCATCATGGAACTGGTGTGCAACACTGATGAACTTCTCTGGGCAACCAAATTTTGCCATCATCTTCCACAAGCCCTCATGACTGACAGTGTCAAAGGCCTTGGTCAGATTGATGAACATTGTGTACAGACTTCTGTTCTTCTGACATTTCTCCTGGAGTTGTTGGGCAGCAAACACCATATCAACCATACCTCTACCCTTTCTGAAGCCACATTGGCTCTTAGGTAGGTAACCATCCCTGAGGTGAAGGATTAGCCAATTAAAGAGGACTCTGGCAAGAGCCTTTCTAATAATGAATAAGAGAGAGAGCCCTCCTGTGATTGTCACAGGACAACCTATTTCCCTTTCCTTTATAGAGATGGACAATGGAGGCATCCTTGAACTCCTGAGGGGTAACATCCTTTTGCCATATAATCTGGAAAATTTCAGGCAGCTTTTGTATGAGCAGTGGACCCCCTGCCTTGTAAATCTCAGCTGGAATGGCAGAACCAGGCATTTTGCCACACAAGAGGAGCCTAATGGCATTCAAAACCTCTTCTTCAGATGGAAGTTTGGCCATGGGGGATTGACTTCAACCTGAGGTGTATGGTCATTGGCTTCAGCACTGGTTGGTGATGGTCTATTGACAATGCCATGTAAGTGTTCAACCCATCTCTATCATATCCTTATCACTAGTCAATGTGTTTGCTGTGCTCCAGTGTGACAAGTGCCGATCGTGATCCCATTGTGTGTGAGGAGGCAGCATGGACAAGCATATTGGAAAAGCAGCGTCCATAGAAGGTGTAGGAGCAGGGCCACAGCCCAAAGCCTCTTCCCGAGGTCTAGAAGCAGGGGAGAACAAGGCAAGCAGCTTGGGACCCTAAGGAGAACCATTGATCCAATTAGTGCCTGTCTGAGAATCTAAATGGTCTACATGGCTGGCTACTGACATCACTGGACAGTGCCCAATCATTATCTTCCTACTTTCCAAATAACTGGTGGCCCTGAGACTGGGGGCCTGGCTAGGGCTGCACCCATCCATGCCAGAGACAGACCCATCTCTGCCAGGGACTGATAAATGTGCGCAAAGTGAGGACCGTGTACAAATCCTGCTCTGTGATCGCTGAAATCACTTGAATCTCTAATGTCTATTCAGAATATTTTTTAGTCTTATGATCCCTAAAAAACTCAGATCTCTATCTTTCTCTTCCCCCCTAACCTAACATTTACTTGCAAGGACCGCATGGCCTTTGTAGTTTGAAGTCTTAGACTAGGTGAGGAAGCTGCTCATTTCTTCTCAGGCTTCCTTTTCCACCTCCAAGGAGCCAGGATGGTCAGATAACAATCAACACACATCTCTTAGACAGTCACTGTGCCCAGGTATTGGGGATACAAAGGCAGAGACTGCATCTCTGGTTCTGGACCTTTAGTCCACTACCTCTCTGCCAAGACATAGAATATTATTTTATTAAAAGTTAATGTATTTGAAGGTTAGTTGGGAAGATTTGCTGTGACAATATTTAATAAAAAAAAATAATTTTTAAAGGTTTTTGACTCACATGTAAGCCCCCTCACCCACCCCAAAGAATGAAACTCTTTTAAGATATGCAAATTGTAAATGCTTATAGTTCATGGTTTTCTGTAGCATGGCTTTGTAGCTAATTTTGAATCTTTAAAAATTCAACAATACTTTAAAATTTTTCATTATTTTATCTATTTTTTATTAAATATTCACATTCAAAATAAAAATATTTAAGCAATCCATTTAAGCAATACAAATTCCTGCCTTGGCCATGTCTCAAAAATGTATACCTAATTTTGCACCCTTAGACCCTGGCTTTTGTGTCAAGATGCAGATAGAGGGCTTCTTCAGTCCTCTGAACTTAGTTGGTGGTATCAAAATAATTATAAGAATTGCTTTAAATTAAAATTTAAAAGCAGAAAGCAGTAAATTCCATGAAGCTTGGGGGGAAGTGGGAGGAGGATGTTTTATTTCAGATCTATCATAATCTCTCTTCAAGGGCCCTGCTGAGTGGTCACAGGGCAACCCTTACCCCAGCTCACATAAAAAGGGACTACCTAGCACAGGGATCCTGGGTCTGGTGCCTCCCCAGGGCCCCCCAGTCCTTGGGCCAGGGAGGAAGACCCCTGCCCTCCCCAACTCCAGGCCCTTAGAGACTTCTGGGAGCCTTTGACTTAGTCTATGTCTGTCTAACAGGCATATATCTAGATCTGATCTTGCACTATTTGGCGGAAAATTTTTAAATATCATTTGAGAAGGTAAGATCAAACTTTAATGATGAAATAAAATTAAATCAGTTTTCTGGGCCTTTCTACTAGGAGAAAGGACAGCTAAAAGCAGCTGTTTCAACAACAAAATCAATTTTTGATGCTGAAAGACCAATGGATCTATCCACAGCTCCTTTCCATCCTGGCTCCCCTTTCTGAGCTTGGAGCCTCTCTGTTCACACAAGGGTACCCAGCTCAGGACCAGGAAGGGAGTTACAGGAAGGAAGTCAACCAGACTTCTAACAAGGTGAAGACATCACTCCTGGGTCTCTGTCCTCAAGACTAAGCATTTGAAACAATTGACTAGCATTTCCTAAGCACCTAGTATGTACCTGGCGCTGTCCTAAGTGCTGGGAATACAAAGAAAGGCACAAGTTAATCCTTGCCTTCAAAGAGCTCCCAGAGTAACTGGGGAGACAAAGTACAAACAAATGTACAGATCAGCTAGAGACAGGATGAATAGGAGATATCAATAGAATGGAGGCTCTAGAATGAAGAGAGACCAGAAAGAGCTTATTGCAGAAAATGGGCCTCAGAGGAGGTCAAAAGGTGGAGATAGGAATATTCCAGGCGTGGGGATCAAAGACTGAACAAGTTCTGAGTGAGGAGATGGGTTAGAGGTGGAGGGATGGAGGGTGTAAGAAGACTGGGAATAGAAGGGCTATAGAGACCAGAAGATTTCAGAGGCAATAGGAAACCAGCTCAGTTTATTGACAGTGACAATTTATTGACAAGGATGAATTGGAGTGAGGAGAAACAGGAGGCAGGCACATCCCCCTTCCCCCAGCAGCTATTGCCATAGTCCAGAGGTGAGGTGATGAAGGTCTGCAGCAGGAGATGATAATGTAAATGAAACAACACTAAAAATAGCCAAACCAGTTCATTTGTGAGCATTAACCTTCGTGCAGAAGGATAGTTACCCATGGTTTATTGCTGAATTCATTTATTCAAGTATTAGGTGCACAATGCTACAGGCTGGGATACAATGAGGAACAAAATGGTCTCAAAGACTTTCAATGCTAACATAATTTAAAAAAAAATAAGAAATCTTAGAGCTCATCCAGTCCAATGCCCTGATTTTATAGATGAGGAGACTGAGGGAAAGAAAGAAAGAAAGAAAGAAAGAAAGAAAGAAAGAAAGAAAGAAAGAAAGAAAGAAAGAAAGAAAGGAAGGAAGGAAGGAAGGAAGGAAGGAAGGAAGGAAGGAAGGAAGGAAGGAAGGAAAGAAGGAAGGAAGGAAGGAAGGAAGGAAGGAAGGAAGGAAGGAAAGAAGGAAGGAAGGAAGGAAGGAAGGAAGGAAAGAAGGAAAGAAAGAAAGAAAGAAAGAAAGAGTGCTTCAGTCTGTATTCAGACAGTTTTAGTCCTTTCTCTGGAGGTGGAGGGCATGCTTCATCATGAGTCCTTTGGGCTTGTCTTGGATCACTATATTGCTGAGAATTGCTATGTCATTCACAATTCTTCATCATACAATATTGTTGTCACTGTGTACAATGTTCTCCTGGTTCTGCTCACTTCACTTTGCATCAGTTCATGTAACTCTTCCCAGGTTATTCTGAAACTATCCCACCCATCATTTCTTGAAGCACAATAGTATACCATTAGAGTCGTATACCACAACTTGTTCAGCCATTCCTATTGATGGACATCCCCTCAATGTCCAATTCTTAGCTACCACAAAAAGAGCTGCTATAAACATTTTTGTACAAATTTTTTGACCCCTTTGGGATACAGACCTAGTAGTGCTATTACTAGATCAAAGCACCATTTTATAGCTCTTTGGACATAGTTCCAAATTACTTTGAAGAGCTCTTTGAATGTCCAATAGAGGGATATGGTTGAACCTAGCATGATTGGGGCTTGCTGAAGTCTTTAGAGTAGACATGTCCAGAGCTGTGCTTTAGGAGTTTGCTTTGGTTTCTGCAAGGAGAATGGGTGGTGAAGGCAGATTGAAGGCAAGGACACTAGTGAGGATTCTTCAATACTCCAGGTGAGTGGTGATGAGGATCCAAAACAGGATGAGGAGGGAGTCTGTGAGGAAAGAGAAGGGGAAATAGGTTGGAGCAAGCAAAATTTGGCCAAGTGATTGAAGGTATGGATGGTTGAAAGAATGGAGACATCACTCTGGGTGGCTGAAAGAGTCCCTGATTAGGCCATGGCTGGTCCCTGTAAAGCAAGGGTATGTAGGGGCAGGGGAGATTTGAGGCTGTTGAAAGGCAATCCCTCTTCCCCTTGGATCCTCAGGCCTCCCAGAAATAGCAAATAGACAAACAGGAGCTCAAAGGAAAACCATCCCATTTCACCTTCCAAACCTTCCTCAGCGCCAGTCCCACCCCTTCCTTCCCCCCACCATTTCTTAAAGGCAGGGATGAGCCTTAATCCATCCCGGCAAGGGTTGGGAGCAGATGAAATTTTTACAAAATGCATTTTTGCTTGTCCCCACTCCCAACTCCACCATCAAACATAGCGGGGATGTCACATACACCCTCTGACCCCACACATCCAAAGTCCCATTATTTACCATTTCTGTTTTCATGTTCAGTGATTACAAATCCAGTAAGCGCCACTAATGAGAACTAAAAACCAAAAGAATCAGAATCCAAAGCCAAACTGGTGCACTTACTACCAAGGGAAAAGCAAAAAATGAGTTCATGAAGAAAAGAATAAGAGCCCACCCATCCTCGGCTGATTTCTCACCTCCCTTCTGAGGGCCATCTCCAGTTGTCCTGATCTATAGCTTGCCACTGGACCCAGATGGCTCCAGAGGAGAAAGTGAAAGCCCTTCACTGCCTGGCCCTCCTACCTTTTCTGTGTTTTCATACTTCATTCTCCTCCACACACTGTTGGAACCATTCCTCTCATAGATGACTCCTTTTCCCCTCTTTGCCTTTGCATTGGATGTCCCTCACGCTAAAAGTACTGTTCTTATCATAGTGACTGGCATAGAGTCAGAACATAATAAATGCTCCCTGCCTTGTGCCTCATAGAATTCGTGTTTTTTTTCCTGTAACACTCTGTTTTCATAATGAGCTCACTCTAAGCCTAGGGGCTACATAATGGTCCCTCAAATGCACATGTTTCTTCTTTGGAGAGAGCTTCTTTTAGGCTAGAAGTTAATAAAACAATCACATTTGTTCTGAGCCCCCAGGTAAGAAACTTCTCCCCATTCAGGCAGAGCTCAGGCTTTCAACTTTAAACTGTATATCTATCTCTCCCTAGCAAATTCAGATTAGGGAAGTGTTTGGGCCAAGACAGCCAAGCAGATTGCAGCATGCGTGGCTAGGTGGGCACCTGGAAGGGAATTTAGGGAAAGAGCTGAGGAGGAAGGTACATCTGGTGGCATCAGCTCAAGCATTCTGCTCCAAGATGCCAGTGGAGTCCATGACCCTCTTCCATCTCTCCCTTCTCTGCCACAGCTCAGTTCTACCTTTGTTTCTTTTCAAATGAGATCATATTTTTAATTGAGAAGATATCAATAAATACCTTATCACAGTGCCTGCCACATAGTAGGTGCCTAATAAATGCTTGTTCCTTTCCTTTTTAATGGTTGCCCTGGGGACGCCAGGTCTTTTGGGGTCACCTTTCTGCTACCAGATACTTAGAATTTCTTTCTGGTTTTAAGTGGTCTCCTGGTTTCATACCAGCTCCTCAATTAGTGACCACCCGCACCCCCCAATTCTCCAAACCCTGCCTAATAAAGCAGGCCTCCTCTGGCCTTTAGTTCTGATTGGTTGATTTCATCAAGAAGCACCCCCTTTTCAACTACTCTCAAGTGGGGTTAGATCATCAGGAATCAATGCCCCCCACCCTAATTCTTTGAGACTCAGCTTAAGCTCTACCTTCTCCAGGAAGCCTTTTCTTCTGAGATCCATTCTCCACACAGTCCCCCATTCCACCCCAGCTGCTAGCACAGCAGACCACTTGGAATCATTCATGTTGTATGTACATTGGACACACTCATATACAGCACTTACCTCTTGGGGCAGGGCTGGCACACCTTACAATCTAGGCCCTCCCAATAGTACCCCTCTTTACATTGGCACTTGGCATTGATATTCTTATAACAAGGCATAAGCATCTCTTGGTCTGTCCAAAATGGACAGGTTTGGATTAAGGTAACCCCAGAGAGGCCACCAAGCTTGTCATATGCTATTCCAAGGGGAGCATCCCTGGAACAAGCAAACGTCCAGAAGTGTGCTGCTGTCTCATCTGGCCAGGCAGCTGGCTGGATAACCTCAGAGCTCCAGTAAGGCAGCTGGGAGTTACTGCCCTGGTGTAAGGCTTCCTTCCCATACACAGGAGCTGGTCCTCCAGTCTGCCTGGGTAAAAATGCCAGCACCCTGGGACACCCTAGCAAGGATGTTGTTCACACTGAGCTCAGCTCTCCTGGTCTCTGAAGCATAGGTATTATATATACTCTATATTGTACACAGCCTGCTCAACATCACAGCTAGTCTACTACGCAGCTGGGTGCTCCACTGGAGAAAGCTCTAGACCTGGAGTCAGGAAAACCCAAGTTCAAATCCAGCCACTTACTAGCTATGTGACCCTGGGCAAAGTTCTGTTTGCCTCAGTTTCTACAAGTGTAAAATGAGGATAATATTAGTGTTTGGCTCCCAGGGTTGTTGTGAGGATCAAAGGAGATATTTATAAAGTGCTTTGTAAACCTTAAGTACTACATTAATGCTAACGATGCTTATTCTTGCTGTTATTGCTGTTCTTGTTACTATTATTACCCAACAGTGGTAAGCTTTGCAAGAGGCTATGCCCCACAGGAACCTGGTTTATCTGAACACCAGGTTGGGTCAGGGGAGATGGCATATGCAGCTATTGTTCCCCCATACAACGAATTTAATACACATTTATTAAGCACCTACTATGTGCCAGGTACTGTGCTACACAACAGGGATATAAAAAGAGGCAAAAGACATTCCCTGCCCTTAAGGTACTTACAGTCTAATCGGGAAACAACATGTAAGCAACCATATACAAAACAAGCTGTATATAGGATAATTAATAAGAAATAATTAAAAGAGGAAGGCACTAGAAATAAGAGGGGCTGGCAAAAGTTTCCTGTAGGAGATGGGATTTTAGTTGAGACTTAAAGGAAGCCAGGGAGATCAGTAGTCTGAGTGGAGGAGGCAGAGCCTTCCAGGAATGCGTGACCCCTTGATGACTCATTCCTCCCATGAAAGTAGGAAAGAAACAGTAGGCATGTCTGTGTATGAGGGAGTGAGGAATAAGTGGGGATAATGTTGCAGTCTCCACAATATGGGACTCCCTCAGCAGCAAAGCATAGATGGAAAAGCACACTAGGGCATCTGTGGAATTAAGCCGGGTGGATATCCCTGGCAGGAGGGCAGTGGGGGAATTCGGGTCCCTCAGCTGCATTCTCTGAGTCTCAGAACTAGCCTTTCCCACCCAAAGTTCTGTGACTTTCTTCTCCTACTTGGATTCTCCCAGAGTTAGCCAAACTCTCACCTCTGACAGGGGAAGAGCTGAGGGACAGGACACTGGGAGAGCCCATAGAGGATACCCCCCAGAAGGCCAGTCTCTGTCCCAGGTGCCCACCTTTCCTGGGACCTAGGTTGTTCTCCACCAGGGATCCAGGGAAGGCTACAATCAAAGGGATCCTTTTCTGTACTCATACTGACCTTCAGCAGCTTGAAGGACAATTCAAAATTCTCCAAACCCTGACTTCTTTCACCCCTCCCCAACCCCCCAGCACTGATCTATGAAGAGTTGTTCTCTGGAGGGAGGAAGTAGGCCAGTTATGGGTGATCCTAAGTGAGATGCCCCCTCCCACCTAGGTCCTCCTGTCCATGAGGCCAACTTCCAATTCTTTCCTCTGACCATCAAATTGGAAACTTGAGGCTTGGAGTGGAAAGATGGGGACAGTGGTCTGCTACCAATGCCCAACTCTGACTCAGGGGAGGAGGTCACTCCAGGTCTGATGCCCCAGGTCCCCTGGGCTGGCATCCCTCTCCTCAAGGAAGCTTGTAGCAACGTACTGACCTTCTCTGCACTGGGCACACTACCTGCAGGTCTCCAGTCCATTCTTGGGGGCATACTCTCCAAGGGGGCACTCCTGACAAATTCCAAGGGTGTGGGAGATAGTGCAGTGTTTGTAGACATAGGTGCCTGTGTGAGAAGGCCACAAAGGCTGAATAAGACTCAGTAGTGACTAAGGGTCAAAGAGAAAATGCCTCCTCATTACAAAGCAGAAAATTCCCTTTTCAGCGTATGCAGTCTTCTATTCCCATAGTACTTCACCTCTGAAAAGAAGGGAGGGAGGTACATTTCCTCAGCTGTTCTCCAGGGCCAGCCTAGATCCTTACAATTACCTAGCAGTCCCTTTAAGATCATTTGTTCTTCCAATCTATGTTGTCGGAAGCCCTTGTGTGTATTTTCTCTCCTTGTGTCACTTTACATCAGTTCCTCCTCATGTCTTTTCACAGGGCAGAAATCCCCCCTTGCATTCTAGTACCCTAATCCATTTAACTAAGGGCATCCATGACATGTCTAGTTCTTATGCACCACAAAAAGACAGGGTGCTATGGGTCCATAATAGTCTGGTGTGTCTGGGAATCTTCTTTCTGCACTGCCCTGGCTAGGGTTTATGTCCATCATCTCTGGGTCACAGGAGCTGTATGAATAACTAGGATAAAATTCCACACAGAAATCTGGCATGCCTGAACCAAGTCCTATTCCTACCAGCACTGTATTCCTGTCTACATTCTTGTCTTCCCACAAGCCCTCCAGTATCAGAGTCAGACTGGGAAAGACTTGGAAGGCCAAGCCAAGGAGTTTTTTATTTCTTCCTAAGGTTAATAGGGAGCCACAGAAGCTCCTTGAGCACATTAGGCTATGTATGATATGATCAGATCTGTAGATTGTGTCTCAGAAATGCCAACTTGGCAGCAGTGTGGAAGATGGATTTGAGAGGGGAAGAAGAGAAGGAATGGAGCCCTTCCAGAAAGAAATCTATTGCAGTAAATTAAGCAAGAGGTGCCGAGGGTCTGGGGTCTGAAGGAAGGCAGAAGCTGGGGCAGTGGATGATGAGAGGGTTGCAGGGGATTCTGCATGGTAGGGAACCATTCTTAAAGGTGGAGATTTTTCACATTTGGAGAATAGTGCACACAAATGCTGGAAGAGGGAGGAAGGTGGCATGTAGAGTTCAGTGAGACAAGCCTTGTTGAGCATGGCTGGACCAAAGGGCATAATGAAGGAGAATAGTATGATGAGGCTGGAAAGGGAACCAGGAGCCCCCGGTGCATGGATTAAAAAATGCCAGGCTGAGGAGTTGGTATTTTCACGTAAAAGCAGTAGTGAGCCACTGAACATATTAGAGCAAGGTGGGAAGCCTAGCCACCGATTTTTCATCCAACAAGTGAGGTTGAGAACAGCTGTGGTACTTAACCCATAGGCAGGCTTTAATTGGGGGAAAATGCTATGAAAACTTTAATAAGCCCTAGAAATAACCACTCTTTGACACTAAGCCTCAGCTTTTTTTTTTAAAGTCAATTGGGGTTAAGTGACCTGCCCAGGATCATACAGTTAGTAAGGGTCAAGTGTTTGATCTGAGGCTGAATTTGAACCCAGGTCCTTTTGACTCCAGGGCTGGTGCTTTATCCACTGTGCCACCTAGCCACTTCCTGAGCCTCAGCCCTCAAATGTGGTCGGGGCAGAGGGAGAGGAGTTGGAAGCTGGCCCCGTGGAGAGGAGAATGGGGAGAGGGGTCAGGGACAAGAAGTCACATACCAGCTGGGCAGTAAGAGCAGCAATGCCCCTCATGCCAGTATTCCTTTTCAGAATCGCAAGACTCGGCTGATGCTCTGTAATTTTGTTTGGACAGCAGGGTTGACTCCGATTTTCTCATAACCCGGTAAGAGAGACAAAATATTCCCAAGGTAAATAAAGTCTGAAGGTCTCTCCTCCCCTGAAATTCTGCGAGTCTGCCTAAAATGTGTCCCCCGACCCGACCCCAGGTCTCCCAGGCTTACCATAGACAGCAGCAGCAGCAGCCGGAAGGAGAAGGAGCCTTCCTCGTGATCCATAACTCCTCTGTCTGGCAGATCTGGCCGGGGAGCAGTCAGACCTACACACCTGGGCAGAGAGCCACGCTGCCCTCACCCCTGATGCCGACTCATGCTGACTCTTTTTTTTTTTTTGGCTCATGCTGACTCTCGCAGACTGAGGCTGATTGAGCACCGCCCTCATGATTGTTAGAAACTGCCCTTGAGGCTGAGGCGGAGCATCGTGGCCCAGACTCCCACCCCTGCTCCAGGTGACAGCGTGGGCAGGGGCACCTCAGGCTGAGCAAGAGATTGCGCACTGACTCTTTCCCAGGCGTTCCTTTCCTTCTGTTAGAAGTCTCTTCCCCTCCCAGGTCTCTCCTAGTCCCCACCCTCTCAGTAGTCTGTCTTCTGTTCTCTCTGTCTCTCATTTACCTCCTGTCTCCATTTCTTGCTCTTTCTCTCCCACTCCCGTTTCCCTCCCTGTCTCCAATTGTCTATCCTTCTGTCTTTTGGTGGGCAGAAACTGATGCTGGTGGATATGAGTTGGGCTGATTGGGGGAAAGCTGAAACTGCTTTGAGGTTCAGTCCTCAAGGGATCCTCCATCAAAGGGAAGTAGTCAGAAAAATAGCAAGCAGGGAAACTATGGAGACAGAAATGACCAAAGGTTTGATCCTGGTAAGAATGCACACCTGGCACATACATACATACATACATACATACATACATACATACATACATACACACACACATATATTATACACACATGTAAACACACACCTATCTCAGTGTTACATTGAGGGCTGGTCAGAAAAGGTGGGTGAGGCCTCAAACCCCTCCCTGGCAGAATAGGTGGATGGAAACAATTCCAACAGCCATGAAGACAGCTGAAGCAGGTGTTTCAGGCACAGTATTAAACTATTGGAATTCCATTTTAAGTAAGAAGAAAGGCAATGCCAGCCCTCAATGATCTTACATTCTAATGAGGGAAGATAACCTTATAAGAGGATGCTGAAAAGTTTTTAGGGGAGAAGAAAGTTACCCACACAGAGGCATGGTGGAAAAATCTGGAGAGTCAGAAGCAGAGCCAGGAGAGGAATGAAGGATGGTAGGACTGGGCCCCTCATCAAAATGGAAGTTCTGGGAGAAATTTATCATTGTGAGAAAGGGGGCCACAGAGGTGTAAGGATGTTCCAAGTGGAGAAGCCACAGGTTCTGTGGAAAGTTCCACAGTGAGAAGGCAACTGAGGCATTGTGGCAAAGTCTGGAAAAGCTAGCTAGCTAGACATATAGTTATACAGACAGAGATAGAGACAGGTAGATATAGGTAGATAGATAGATAGATAGATAGATAGATAGATAGATAGATAGATAGATAATCACATATGTGCCCTAGGCTCTTTTTTTCTATCCACCCTCTGATGAGCAAGTCAGGATCCCAGAAAAGGGCTACTGTTCACCTCAGAGTTCTAGGAAGTAAGCCTTAAAGAATTGGGGTTATCTTTCTCTAGTACTATTACTAATGAGCCCATATCCAGTGTATTTTCTCCTGTTTGTTGTTGTTGAGTTGTTTTCAGTCATGTCCAATTCTTCATGACCCCATTTGTTTTTTTTGCGGGGGGGCTGGACAATGGGGTTAAATGACTTGCCCAGGGTCACATAGCTAGTAAATGTCAAGTGTTTGGTCTGAGGCCGGATTTGAACTAAGGTCCACCTGACTTCAGGGCTGGTGCTATGTCCACTGCGCCACCTAGCTGCCCCGTTTGAGGTTTTCTTGGCAAAGATACTGGAGTGGTTTGCCATTTCCTTCTCTAGCTCATTTCACAAATGAAGAACCTGAAGCAAACAGGGTTAGGTGACTTGCTCAGGGTTGCACAGTGTCTGAGGCCAGATTTGAACTCAGAAATATGAGTCTTCTTGACTCCAGGCATAGTACTCTATTCACTGCACCACCTAGCTATGCTGTTACTACCTGACAGCATTGCCCAATCATCAAACCAGTGAATACTGCCCCAATATAATTTTCTCTCCTCAATATAAATTATCCAGTTAACATAAATTAGCTTTTTACAAAGCGGTGTTTAGTGAGAAAATACAGCAAAACCCAAAGTACAGAAACTTCTGAAACTAGGATATCACTCTCTTCTACCAGTCCTGTCCCTGGAAAGAGTGGACTCAAATTTAAAATTTTAACTGCCAACATTCCTCTCACCAAGTTCAATTCTGTGTATTTGCACAGCTGATGAATTAATGACTCCCTTTCTTGAAGGATATGGTATATTTGCTATTGGGTCAATTCACAGCTGAGCTTGGACAAGCAGGTTACTCCACAGGGCTTGCTCCTCATCTGACTCAGTTGCTCCAGATGGGATTGGTGGCTTATGGCTCATAATTATAGGATCTCTGGTAGCCTTTCTGATCTTTCAAAGCTAACAAGATTATATAATCTTATTCATTCTCTCTCTGATATTCATTCATCTAAGATCAGCATAGGTACACCAAAGACAGAAAATAGAGGTAGCTATGGGTTCATGGCCATATGGTGGCCTGGGTGCAAAGATAAGGAACCAGTAGAGTCAGCTTTCTCAGTCCAGAGGCAGACAAAAGCTCTTGTCTTACTTCGAAGAAAGAGAAAAATTTAATCTCTTTGCATCTGCTGCATAGACATTCAGTTTTAACTAAGCAGTCAACTAAAAGACATTTGTATCACCCTACCATAAGAGAAGAAAACAGCCAGAGGATACCTGTACATACTCTAAAATGGGGAAATGGAAGGCTCCTCTTCATCATATACTTCCAGAAGAAGGCTCATCATATCTCTCATGGGCCAATAACAAAGAACAACGTGTGTACTCCTACGACCGGGTCCCCACTGACCAGTCCCCCCATTAATCTGTGATAGACAATGCAGATGGACAGAGCTAGTCCCAGAGGTGATTAGGAGAAAAATGGGCTAGATTACTTTCAGGACATCGTAAAGTTCTTTTACTGATCCCAAGGTTCTCATGAAATCAGAGGCCAATCTTTTCAATATTGACATTTTGCTGGTGCTCCATGGCAGTGACTTGGAACACCATTGCTTCTGAAGAACTAAATATGGGCATCACATAGAAAACAATAGATAAGTATATTGTGGATATAAGAAGGTTGCAACATATAACCAACAGGGAACTCCCAAGAACAGGAGTAAAAGATACCATTAAGGAATTTCGAGATAGGAAGAGAAGGGATGGTCATGTGACAAGAAAGTGATATGGCAGAATGCTCCTTTAGTGGCCTGATAATATTGGAAGAAAGTGAGGAAAGCTCCTAGAATGGAAGAACATGGAAAAGAGTCACACAGGTTGGGCAAGTATAGATGGATCAAAGAAATCTCAGAATCTACAAGACCACAGATCCATCTGAGTATTTGTATGTCTTCAGAATTTCATTCTTAAGAGATTCCCATCCCACCCAGACTTAATTATTCATACAATTTTAGGCCAGAGAATCATATCTAGTCCTTTAATAATCTGCTTTCCCTAATTCTAAGGTGCACATCAGACTTTTTTTTCTCAAATACATTTCCATCATCTCCATTTCAGCCATCATGTTCTTCTTTGTTGGTCAGAATCTCATTCAGAATAGTAGTTCCTCTTATTGTTTCCTTTTCAAAGGTGAAATTAGCATTAATAAAAGAATAGAGTCTATGCTTGTGATTCCATAGGTAAAGGAAACTCTACCATTGTAGGTCAGCATGTTCTCTGCAACTTAGAGAATTGCTTAGGGCACTGAGAAGTTGACTTGTCCTGCGTCACATAGCCAGCATTTTTCAGGGACCTCAGGGAACAAAGATCTTCCTGGCTCTAGGAAGATTCTACACACTTCATCATGCTAACAGTCTATCCTTAAAGCATCTGATATTGTGCAATAATGCAGATAAATGAGCTATTTAAATTGTTCTTTACTTTAAAAATTTGTTTAAGGAGCACTTTGTAATTGAATCTGTGCAAGTATTTTATGTGTTGGTAGATTTATCCCCAATTACTTTATACATTTTGTAGCTATTTGGAATGAGATTTGTTTTTCTATTATTGTCTCTTGGATTTTATTATTTTTCCATAGAAATGTTGTTTTAGGGTTTATTTTTAAGCCTACAATTTTGTTGAAGTCTTGATTAATATCTTTGTGGATTCCATAGAATTTTCTAAGTAAACCATGCTGTCACCAGCAAACTGGGACAACACACAAACAGGTATATGCAAAGCAAGCTAGATATAAGAAAAATAGGAAATAATTAACTTTGGAGAGAGCAATTTCAGTGGAATGATCAGATTGGAAGCCAGACAGTAAAGGGTTAAGAAGAGAATGAGAGGAGAGAAAGTGGAGGCATCTATTGTAGAACGCCTTTTTGAGAGCTTAGCTATGAAGAGTAGAAGAGATATATGATGATATTTAGCAGGGATAGAAGGATCATGTGGGGTTTTTTTCAGGATAGGAGAGACCTGGGCATGTTTGTAGGCAGAAGTTGAGTAGATTGAAGAATTGAGTAGTTAAGGTGTCAGAGAATTTATATGTATGTTGAAGTCCTCTAGTTTGAAGACAGGAGGTAGGGAGGAGGGAAAATTGTAAGCCAGGTATTGAACTTCTTGAGAAAGGAAGGGGGCGATCTGGAGGTCTATAGACAGCAGCTACCAAGATTTTGATTGATTGGTAGATCTGAATAGCATAACCCTTAAAGGAATAAGTGTTACTGAGTGATAGAGGAAGGGAGATAACCTGGAAGTGACAATGGGGAGTAAGGAGTATTCCAAGTATCCTGCCTCAACCAGGAAGCCAAGGAGTTTGAGTGAAGGTGCAGACAATATTAGAAAGGACCCTTTCTCATGATAATAATAATAATAGTTTGGTGTCTACATATATAATTGAAGGAAATGATAAATTCCATTTCAAGGTTAGTGAAAATAAAAATGTAATTTTTCCCCATCCAAGTTCAGGATCCACCTGAAATCTATCCCATGCACTCCTATTCAACATGAACAGTCATGTCTATTAATTATATCCAAGTGTTCAGTGGTTCTTCTTTTTCCTTTCTCCTGTCATGTCCTATTTTTCTATTCTCCAACTTCTTGACATGTCAGGTTTCTCTTATGCCTTCTCAATTTCTTTTTCTTCTATTTTTATCTTGAAGTATTTCTTCCATTATTTAAGGAACACTTTATTTTCCTTATAATTTGATGAGTTGAGAGGTATTCTTTGAGACTTTTTACATTCTCTGGTAGGAGGGAGGCCAGCATGCATTTTGACTATACATAGCAATTATCCAGCCATTACAAAAAAGACAAACTCTGTATATTCCAAGTAAGCCACTATCAACTTCTTTGCTCTCTATACTTGCTGGAAGAGAAATCCTTCATCCTCCATAGTTCTTGCTAGTAGCTACTATGGCCAACTGTCATAGTAAGCTTTCAAATCCAATTTTCCTGACTTCAAATCCAACAGTCTTTCCCCCCACTATAGTAACGCCAAAGTTTCTAATTAATTCTGCTATCCTCTTCTGTTTTGTGGGTGAATTCATTCCATTCACAGTTATGATTGCTGACTGTGTATTTCCTTCCATCTCATTCTCTTCTATTTTCTTTTACCCTGTCTCCTCCTTAAGAGTCTGTTTTACTTCTGACCACCATTTCCCTTAATGTGCTCTCTCTCTCTTATTACCCTTCTTCTCCTAATCCCTTCCCCTCCTACTCCATGTTGGGTAAGATGAACTGCTATAAGCAGCTATGTGTGTATATATGCTCTTCTCTCCTTGAACCAGTTCAAATGAGAATGAGGTACAAGTGTTTCCCACTCCTCCATATTTTTGCCTCCTTTGTAAAAAGTCTTTCTTGCATACCTTTTTTATGTGAGATAATCTCCCCCATTCTTCCTCTCCCTTTTGCCTTCTTCCAATGGATCCTTCTTTCTCACTGTTCAATTATTCTTTTGAGATCATCCCAACATAATAGACTCAAACCCATACCCTCTGTCTAAGTAGACTTCTTCTAACTGCCTTAATTATGATAATGTTCTTAGGGTAAACACACACACACACACACACACACACACACACACACACAAAATATCATCTTCCCATATGAGAAACAGTTTAAACTTGTTACATCATTATGATTTCTCACTCATGTTCACTTTTTCTTGTTTCTCTCAAATCTTGTGTTTGGATGTCAAATTTTCTATTTAACTCTGGTCTTTTCATTAGGAATGCTTGAAAGTACTCTATTTCATTAAATATATATTTCCCTCTTAATAAGATTATGCTCATTTTTGCTAGGTGGGATGTTCTTGGTTGTAATCCTAAGTTCTTTGCTTCCTGGAAAATCATATTTCAAACTCTATGCTCCTTTATAGTGGTAGCTGCTAAATCTTGTGTGTCCCTGACTGTAAAACCATGGTATCTGAATTATTTCTTTCTGGCTTCTTGCAGCATTTTTTCCTTGGCTCTAGATTTTGGCTATAGTATTCCTGGGAGTTTTCATTTCGGAATTTCTTTTAAGAGATGACCAATGATTATTTCAATTTCTACTATACCCTCTGGTTCTAAGATATCTGGTGGTTTTCCTTTATAATTTCTCAAGGAAGAGGGAGTTTATAATGCACTCTCAGTCTTCTCTGAGAGTTTGCCTCTTTGTTCATTCCCTTTATTTCTAGTCTTCATTTTCTATCCACTGATTCCTTGACTATTGCAAATATACCTAGATCACCTCAAACCTTAAAAAATCCCTTTACTTAACCCTGTCATCCCCTCAAGCTACCATTCTACATCTCTCTTCCATTTCTCTGCTAAATTCAAAGAAAAAAAATAACAACTATATCTGTTACCTCAACTTCCACACCTTCCATTTCCTTCTAAACCCTTTGCTATCTGGCTTCTGATCCCATCAGTCATATAAAATTGTTCTCTCCTAATTCTCCCCCATAATATATATATTATAATATATAATTATAGTATAATATATAATATAATATAATATAATATAATATAATATAATATAATATAATATAATATAATATAATATAATATAATATAATATAATATAATATAATATAATATAATATAATATAATATAATATAAACATGCTAATAATCCCTTATTTGCTAAATCCTTTAGTTTTTTCTCAATTATCATCCTTTTTGACTTCTCTATAGCATTTGAAACTACTGGCCCCAACCATCACCAGGACTAGGGGCTCTCAACCTGGTGTCAGCAAACTTTTAAAGATATTTTGATAATGACATTTCAGCATAATTTGTTTCATTTGTACTTTTATGTATTTTGTTTTGTGCATTTAAAAATTATTCTGAGGAGTCTATAGATTTCACCAGTCTGTTGCCAAAATATGTGTCTATGACACAATAAAGTTTAAGAACTCCTAACCTAGATTCTCCGTACTAATTAGGTTTTAGTGACATTAACTGCTGCAATCTGACTGTTTTCTCTTCTTTACCTACTTTGCTGGATCATTATCTATGCCCCACCTAATATGTGTGGGTATACTCTATAGCTCTGTTCTGTCATCTTTTTCTACTTTTTCAGTGATCTCATCAGCTGCTATGGATTACTTAGGTCAGTGACTCTCAGATCAACATATCCAGCCCTCATTTCTCCTGAATTCAAATCCCACATCTTCAATTGCTTTCTGGACGCCTTCACTTTCTGGTCCCATACACATCTTGGACTCAACATGTCTAAAACAGAATTAATTCCCTCCCCCCAGCCCCATGCCTTCTCCTAATTCACTTTTTCTACTGGGGGCACCACCATCTTTCTAGTCACCCAGGCTTACAATATAAGTCATAATTGACTCTCACTCTCCATCGTATCTCCCCCATCCAATCAAATGCCAAGTTCTGATGATTCAAATCACACAGCATCCCTTATATCTATCTCCTCCCTTTTCTCCATTCACAACACAGTCACCTTAGTTTAGGCCCTCATCACCTTTCCCCTGGACTATTGCAATAGACTTCTGGCTGATTTCCCTCTCTTTGCTTTCCAACTCCTCTCTACAGCTGCCAAGTTAATATTCCTAAAGCACAGTTCTAGATATTCCACTTTTGCCTAAGAAGCTTCAGTTGCTTCTTTTAGAATCAAATGCTGTACTTCCCTTGATATAATTTCCTGGTGGCCTCTGGATGTGGTTTCCTGGTCACCTAGGGGCATTAAAGGGCCCACTTAGATGGAGTTATGGCCCTTCAGAATTGTTGGATGTCAGAAGACCAAGTAGCCACGAAGACTGTGCTCTGCTGAACAAATGGGTTTCCACATGGAGGCAAGTGGGGTTGTGTCTATAGATGCTAAGGGGTACTGTATCTTTGTTGCATGTAATTGCTGTGTTAAGGCTAAATAAACCTCCTTTTGTTAAGTGTTCAATGGCCTACTAGTGTTTCATTTTCCCCAACATTGAACCTGAAATAACAAGGTACTAGTATTAGATCTCCCCCTAACACCTTGTGAGGGGAGAGATAGATGAAGTTAATTCATGGGTAGCTTATTCCTTTGTTCATCCCAATCACCCTGAGCCACTGGAAGACAAAATTACTCTGGAATAGAAGCTTCAGGTGCTGTGGCTTCTCCTTGAAGGCAGAAAGGCATGAGGAAATAGAAATACAAATGTATTTGCATATTCTTCCTGACTGGAAATTACTACCCACCTGTAGTCCCTGCTCTTTTTGCTTAATATCCCTTGGAAAGATTTCAACATCTACTTCTTAACAAGTGTGTGTCAATATTCTCATTATTCTCCCACTGCTGTCCCCACAAAGACCTCCAATGAGAGGTCATCAAACTAAGTTCTCCACCACTCTTTCCAAAGTGAACTTCTTAGGGATAACCAGTAATCATTCCACCTACCCCTTTCCACCCAGGATGTGCTGGCAGGCCCAGAGAGGTTAGGTGATTTGCTTGAAAACACAAAGCAAATAAAGGATTAACACTTCTAAGTGCAGAGAGTTAGAACTTGGGCAGATTCCAGTTCTTTTCAGTTGTCAAACAAAACATCAGTGTGTTCCCCTGGCACCATCAAAAAAGGGTGGGTGGATTAGAGAAAGAGAGTGAAGAAAGGAGTCTGATACTTTAAAAGTTCACATTTGGGAGCCTTGATTTCAACATACATACATACAGACAGACACATGCACAGAAATCAGGAAGGGAAGACTGGCAAGGGAAGAGAAAAGACAAAAGAACAGGTAAGGAAAAAGGAAGGCTTGAGAAGGGGAAGGAGAGAACTGAAGAGTCAAGAAAAGAGAAGGATAGGAACAAATGGTAATGAAAGGGGAGCAAAAGAAAGGAAGAGGAAGATAAGAGAAGGCTGGGAGGGAAAGGGAAGAAATGAAAGCTATTTCATTAGTAATTTTAGACAAGAAAATGTACCTGAAAGACCCAGAGTCTTTTACCTATCTCCCTAAGTTGGGTACCAAGAGCTGGGTTCAAATAGACTACAGAATCCTGGTCCCCTTAGCACCCCCAACTCACACCCAACAAGGTCCTTCCCAGCTTTCTGGAGGTCCCAGCTAAGGTGTTCACTTGGGCATCAAAAGAGAATGGGGATGAAAGGAGTAGAGAAGAGTAATGAATGAAAGCTGAGATGGCAGAGAAGGCTGAACAGATGAAGAGTGACAAGGGCATAGTGGAGGGTGCCATTTTGGGTGGCTTAGGAGCTACAAAGGGAATAAATTCAGGGACTGAACATATTTATCTGGAAAGAGAAACAGGGGCTGCTGTGTCTAGAAAGAAGGTGAAGTCATTCGTGCCTTTAAAAAAAAAAGCTCTCTAGCCAGTATCATAATGGACAAGAAGGACCTTAAAAAGTAATGTAGTCTGTTCCTATCTCTGGGCAGGACTAACCTCCAAGACACACAAAATAATGCTAACTGGCATGTAGGTGATGGTAATTGGTCTCTAACTAATTGATTCTACTTCCTCCTCTCCTCTAATACTGCTCCCCTCCCACGTGATGTAGTCAAAGAAAGGAGGTAGATAAGAAGTGATTCCTTTACTAAATGTGAAGTTGTCCTTGGTTCAATTGGAAGGGCAATAGGTTGGCCATATTTTTAATGGTCCTTTCAAAGGCTGACCTCACCAGCTCTAAAGTCAGAGCAGGTTGGTAGCAGTTTTGTGCAATATGACCCCTGAGCCTAGATGAGAGGACAGCTGCAATGCTGAACAGCTGTTTCCTTCCTTACCCCATGGCCCATAACTCTTAGCTACCACCAAACTCACTGTTCCTTCCAAACCAACCATGGAAGATTGTTCCTTCAAATTAAATCAAGAAAAACTCACTTAGGAAAGGGATGGTAGAGAGTCGCCAATTTTTCTAGTTAATTTAATGTCTCCTTATCTGCTCCTTATTTTCTGTTGTTTAAAAATTTATATTATTTTTTTCCTTTTTATTAATTAATTTATTTTTAGTTTTCTACAATCACTTTCATAAGCTTTTGAGTTTTAATTTTTCTCCTCCTCCCTCCTTCCCTCCTCCCCAAGATGGTGTGCAATCTGACGTAGGCTCTACATATACATTCATAGTAAACATTTTCACATTAGTCATGTTGTAAAGAAATATAAGAACCAATGGGAGGAACCAAGAGAAAGAAGAAACAAAAAAAGAGAAAGAGCACAAATAGTATGCTTTGATCTTCATTCAGACTCCATAGTTCTTTTTCTGGATGTGGATAGCATTTTCCATCATGAGTCTTTCGAAGTTGTCTTAGATCCTTGCATTGCTGAGAAGAGCTAAGTCTATCCAAGTCAGTCATTGAACAATGTGGCTGTTACCATGTACAATGTTCTGGTTCTGCTCACTTCACTCAGCATCAGTCCATATAAGTCTTTCCAGGTTTTTCTGGAGTCTGCCTGCTCATCATTTCTTATAGCACAATAGTATTCCATTACATTCCTATGCCACAACCTGCTTAGCCATTCCCCAATTGATGGCCATCTCCTCAATTTCCAATTCTTTGCCACCACGAAAAGAGTTGCTATAAATATTTTTGTACATGTGGGTCCTTTTCTCATTTTCATGATCTCTTTGGGATGCTCCTTACTTTCTTTGACTAAACCAAAGAAAGGGCTTCAATTAGTTAGAAACCAACTATCTTCCCTTGCTCTAACATGTGTATTTTGTTTTAACTTACATGTGAATGAAATTCTTGTCTCTGGGAATATTCTGTAGTCTTAGAATGAGGGTGTCATATGATTATAGAGTTAGACTTAGAAGGGGGGGGTCAAGTTAGATGGGGCCTCAGAAGCCATCTAGGTCAATTATCTCATTTTGTAAGTGATGAGGATCAAAGAGATTAAATCACTTACCCAAATTTATACAAGTAGTATGGGATTGATCAATCAATTTTTAAAAGGCTTATTAAGAGATTCCTGTGTGCTAGGCACTGTGCTAAGCACTGAGGATACAAAGAAAAGCAAAAAGAATCTTTACCCTCAAGAAATTCATATTCTAATGGGGATAGGAGGTGAACATGTACATGAGTAGGTATATACAAGACATAGAAAAAGGGTAGATGGGAGGTAATTCCAAAGGGCAAGGAACTAGCAGCTAGGGGAGCCAGGCTAGGAAAGGCAGAACAGAGAGGCTTGACAGAAGGCAGAGAAATTAAGAGGTAGAGGAGAGAATATTCCAGGTATGGGGCACAGCTAGCAGAAAGGGATGGAGAGAGGAGATGGAGTTAGAGGAATAGTAAGTCAGTGTAGCATAAAGAGTATGATGGGTAGTAAATTATAAGAAGACCAGAAAGGTAGAAAGAGGTCAGGCTTTAAATGCCAAACAGTGGACTTTATATTTGATCCTGGAAATCAAAGAGAGTCACTAGAGTTGGGGGAGTAGGCTCCAGGAGGCAATGCCATCGTTAGAGCTCTACTTTAGGAAAATCACTTTGGCAGCTGAGGTGAGGATGGATTAAAGAAAAGAGTGCCTCAAGGCGGGACACTAAAAAGAGGGCTATTGGAATAGGTAAGGCAAGAGGTAATAAGGGCCTGAGTTAAGATGGTGGCTTTATGAGAGGTATCACAAGATGTGCGGTGACCTTTGTAAAGGTAGAAGTGACAAGATTTTTTTCTTTCATTAAATATTTTCCAATTACACATAAAAGAATTGTTAAAAACCATTTAAAAATTTTTTGAATTCCAAATTCTCTCAGTCCCCCCTCCTTGGGAAGGCAAGCAGTTTGATTTTGATTATACAGGTAAGGTCATGCCAAACAGTTTTCCATATTAGCCATGTTGCAAACAAACAAAAAACCCAACCCCACCCTCAAATGCACACAGACAAAATAGAACAATAAAAATAAAGCAAGTAAAAAACAAGTATATTTCAATCTGTATTCAGAGTTCATCGGTTCTCTCTGTAGAGGTAGATAGCATTTTTCATCATGAGCCCTTTGGAATTGTCTTGGATCATTGAATGACAAGATTTTCAATGAATTAATCATATGGAGGATCATCTAGGAGTCACAGTGGGTGGAATGCTGGACCTGGAGTCAAGAAGACCTGAGTTCAAATCTGGCCTCATACATTTATTAGCTTTATGACCCTGGACAAGTCACTTAACCCCATTTGCCTCGGTTTTCTCTTCTGTAAAATGAGCAGGAGAAGGAAATGGCTGTGCCAAGCACTGGGGATACAAAGAGAAGCACAAATAATCCTTACCCTTAAGGAATTCATATTCTAGCGGGTAGGAGGTGAACATGTAATTGAGTAGTTACAGACAAGGTATACAGAGAGGATAGATGGGAGTATCTTTGCCAAGAAAACCCCAAATGGGGTCATGACGAATCAGACATGACTGAAATGACTGAAGGACCACAAAGTCATATGGAATGAGAATGAAAAGTTGAGTCCAACACAGAGTATTGAACTTTCAAGTAAAAGGACTTGAAAATCATTCCAAGATAAAAAAAAATCTTGCTTCAAGAGCTGGAACAAGTATTTGTGGGATGTGAACCCTAATTCCAAAGCGATATTATTTCTGCCCCACTATAAACTCAACACTTTCCAATCCTTACCTAATTCCTCCAGGCTGCAGAATAATAATTCATGTTAGTCTATCACTTCAAGGCTCAGCAAGCTCTTTCCCAACATAATCCTATGGAAGTAGGTATGATCAAGTTTTATAACCTCCATTTGACTGACAGTTAGACAAGTGAAATGACTTGCCCAAAGTCACCCAAGTACATGTCTGAACCAGGATACAGGGACGCTATAGCTGTTGCCATTAGGACTGTGCACCTGAAAACTCTTGGATGAGATCCATTACTCATCCTATTCCACACTACCTCCAGGGTCAGACCTAGGTGAGGCTGTGTGGGTGTACACAATCCTGTTTTCCTTGTTAAGGCATAATGAAGTGCTATAAACCAACTGTCTGTCATGACAGCAATGGATGAGAGTGCTGATTAAAATGCAGCTGGTGGGGATACTGGCTAAGTTTTCTCTCCTTTATGGCCACACTTAGGAAAGAAAATAATTGGCTCTCTAATTATTTCTATAAAAGTGAGAAAAGTTTAGTAGCTTATTAGCAACTTTATTTGTACTAGAAAATAATTAGCCACGCTTAATAGGTTTCTAATGATTCCAAACAGAGGAGCACATGTTCAGGGAGTTTGCCACCCATAATTCATCATTATGAGTCACTGTGGACTCTTTCCAGACTTTTTGCACATATCTTGGATGCTTGCACATTTTGGATTTCCTAAGCAACTGCTCATATCCACTGCCCCATCTCCTGAAATCAGAATTCTCTGGGCAGACCTGTCTGCTTCAGTTCTGGGACTACTTTAAGAAAAGAATTCCAACCAGCACTTGGGTGTTACTGAGCACTATCTGCCCTCCCTCACCAAGGATCTTGGAGCTTGGATCATCCTTCCTTCTCCCTCAATATGTAAAAAGGGAGAAGGAATGTAATTTTATCCATTGAAGTAGTCATTGAGAGATTCCAATTTGTTGAGGGACTGGCCCTCACTTTTAGGGGGCTATGGGGCATTAGTTGGCTCCCTGCCCCAATATCACCCTGGCCAATTTGACAAAAGCTGCCAAATGATAGAAATTCACTCTCCTTGGGTCACGAGAACTGTAAGCCTAGAACCTTCCTCCTTGGGGAGGTACTGAGAAGCAGGAAGAAGAGGGTCTCGTCTTGATGAGATGGATCAGAAAGCAAGATGATCTGACCCTTCCAGCCTAGGGAATGCACTGGCCTGGGCCTGCCCGACAGATGAGTGGCAGACAGGCAGACAAGGCAGGGGGTCCTGCCTCAGAGTTATCCAAATTGGGAAGCAGAAGGGATGGAGTCTTCATTTTCCCAGTAGATGGCACTGTGGCTTTATCTTCAGCTATAGCATCCTTCCTCCCTCTGGCCCCACTGGAGGTAGAGCTGAGGAGTATGGCCAAACTTTGGGCTCTGGGTCTCCTCCCCTTCTGAGGGCCTCCCCCTTCTACTCAGTCATCATAGGTTTGCCAGAGACTGACATTTTCCTTCCACACACCTCCCTCTCTTCCCCTCTCCCCAAACCCACACAACCAAACATACAACTCTTTGCCACACTCCCATTCATTTGTATCTTCTATAGATTCAAAAATTTAAGAAGAAAAAGCAGAACTTAATAAGAAAAATCACAATTTAAGAAGAATTCAACTTTCATTTCAGTTCAATGAAGATTTATTCAGAATCTTTTGTTATGTATAAGGCCCTTTGTGCCAGGAGTAGTGTGTGTGTATTGAAAGACGTTTCTTTAAGAATGAATAGAGAAATAGAGTCACGTGCTCTTATAGGTTTGTGGCAGGCTAAGATACAGCAGGCACTAAATCATTCCTTTTGGAAATGTGGGTTCTAACGGATTATAAATCAACCAATTGTGTAAACATCCCAGAGTCAGATGGCTGCCATTTTGGGAAGCTGCAGCTGAGGAGAAAGGTACGTGGGCAAGGAGGGGGCTGTTTGTGCCTGCATGTACTCTGCCCAAGGCTCAGAAGTTCCTTTATTTCTAACCAGCTTCATAGTTCCCTGGAAGCAGCCAACATGGCCTTTGGAATCCTTTTGAAACATGTTTCTATGCCTCTATTGGGATGTCCTGCCTGGAGGAGGCACTCTGATAAGGACTTGATGGTTCCACGGAGTACCAAAAATATCAAATGTGAACAGCTGCTACAGAACTGTCAGATTGGAGTGAAAGATCAGCTGTGCTTTTGGGAGGAGTTAGACCAGGGCTGAGGAACCAGCGGCCTCGAGTGTGGCCCTTTGAATCCAAACTTCACAGAGCAAATCCCCTTAATGAAAAGATTTGTTCCATAAAACTTGCACTCAGCCAAAAGGTCACAGCCAACATGTGGCCTTTTAGACTATGTGACCTCTCAAGCTAGTCTCTCTCCCTTTTGGACTCTAAGGTGCTGTGACCTTGGATTGCACAGTAAAAGCAATGATAAAAAATGATGCTAACAATAGTAATAGCGAGCATTTACCTAGTGCTTTAAATTTTACAAGGCATTGTCCATATTTTGAATCACGTGATCATCACAAAACCATATGAGTTAGGCAATATTAGCCTTGTTTTACAGATGAAGTATAGAGAAATGACAGGCCCAGGGTCACACAACTAATAAGTGTCAGAAGCAGGATTTGAATTCAAGTCCTGACTCCAAGTCTAGCACTCTATTCATCCATCTAAGTACAGATATTTGCTTTGTAGTAGGGAGATGGTCAGGGTGGGGGATTGGGTTGATTCAAGCCAAATTAGAATTTTGGGGCCCTTGTTTTGTTGAGCTATGTTGCAGGTCTAGAAATATCAACATGAAGACTCCTGAAAGTGAGTTAAAGATCCCTATAAATAAAATAAAAGGGACTTCAGAAGTTGAATCCAATCTTTTCATTTTGCAAATGAGAAAAATGAGTCGCAGAAAAGAGAAACTACTTGCTAGGAAGTAACATGGTATCATGTAGCATTCACAGTAATGAAAAGAGCAAATGGATTTTCCTGGCTGACAATTTCATCTCTCAGAAGGTTGAGGTATCTATCAGCTAGGACTATTACCCTGGGCTTGTGTTAGATTATCAGAAGAACTGACTGATCTTGTGGAAAAGAAGGGAGCCTTGGGAATCATACCACATCTACATGAGTATTTCATGGTACCATCAATCTAAAACTAGAAGAAATGTTAGAAGTCATCTTGTCCACTCATTTCATTTTACAGATGGGAAAACTGAGGCCCAAAGAGTTGAGTGACTTACCAAAGGTTAGACTAGTAGTAAGTGTCAATATTGGGGTTTGAACCCGGGGGCTGTGACTCCAGACTCAGCATTCTTTCCATTGTACCATACCACATGCTTCAGACCCATTACCCCCCAAAGTGCACTTTGTTGTGCACTTCTCCAATTTTTTTTTATCACGTAAGGGATAGTGTTATAGCTTTTCCATGGCAGTATCATATCTTCTACCAGACTGTGAGTTCTATGAGGGCAGAGATTATGTCTTACCTAAATTTTACATATTTAAATTTACTAGCTATGTGACTCTGGACAAGTCATTTAATATCTGTTTTCTTTAATTCATTGGAGAAGGAAATGGCAAATCACTCCAGTATCTTTGCCAAGAAAACCCCATGGACATTGGCATGCTATGGTACACTGGGTTACAAATAATTAGGCATGGCTGAACAACTGAACAACAAACTTTATATCTCCCTCAGTGGCTAATGCAGTGCCATATATAGAGTAGGCACTTAATACATGTTTTATGAATAAATGGTTGATTGAATGAATGAATGAACTCAGGTGTCCGTTGGCTTCAAAGAGCTATAGAATCAAACCATCGCACAGGACTGTGAGTATCAAATGAGGCAACTCTAAAGCAACAAGTTAAAGAACAGTTTCAGGGGCTGGTGTGCATTGATATGGGGTGTTTACTCACCTAGACTTCCCGTAGTTGGGAGGCAATGTGATTGATGTAGCGGATAGAAGGCTGGATTTGTAGTCAGAAAATCCTGGCTTTGAATTCTGCCTCAGATATTTACTCTGGGCAATACACTTAACCTCTCAACTTCACTTTCTTTGTATGAAAATGGGTATGATAATAATAGCATCTATATTGCAGGGATATTGTGATAATCAGTGAAATAATTTGTGTAAAGTTTGTTGCAAACCTTAAAATGGTGTAAAATGATGTTTGCTATCACTAATTTGATACCATCTACTTCTCATTTCATTTGCTAGTAGAACTGTCATCTGGAGATTTCACCTGGTTCATCCCCTTATTCTGGTCATCGTTTTCAAAAGTGATCAAGTAATTACTGGGGGCTTCCAGTTAACTCCAAACTAAAGCACTCAAGACGTCCATATTTCCTCAAACTCACAAGATCTGGACAGGAGTGCCTCAAGGCTGATATCTGATTACCTACTCAGGAAAGGAAACACACAGTGGAAAAGTCAACCAGAGGCCCAGGCACAATCTTGCAGAGTTGAGTCTATACTCCATAGGGAGGTGAGGGAGAAGGAAAGAGCATAGCCCATCTTACCATGGAGCATCTAGAGACAGAGCTCTCTACTTTTCATGGGAGAATCAAAGAAAAAGAGACTCAGATGAAAGCTGTCTTTTTAAAAGGTCCACTGAGTCATTGGCTTCTCTAGCTCAGCAGCCAATGAGGGAATTGATTCATTTCAAAGCACCCCTGTCCCTTATTGCTATGGCCAGAAGCAGTCAGAAACTTCTTCTACCTGCCCAAATGCTAAGTACCAAGGCCCTAGGTCTGATTTTATGACTGGTGAGGAGGGAAGGAGGGAGGAAGAGATAGACAGACACACAGACATATACGCACGTGTGCGTGCACACACATACAGAACAGAACACACACATACAGAACACACACACACAGAAAGAGAGAGAGAGAGAGAGAGAGAGAGCCTTAAAGTCAACACCCTCTTTCTCACAGCTTGCCACAGCTACCAAAGAATGTATTTGGAGTGTTGCCGCTTTGGCCTCTGCAAATCCTCTGCCTGATTTTCCCAGTCTGGGAAGCCCTGACCTAGACTTCTGATAATCATCCTAGATTATAATTTAGTCACAAAGTGAATCTTTACCTGGGAACCCAGTCTGCAAGGAATGGGGCTTGTTTCAGTGCCTCAGTAATGAGTTGCAACTTTCTTTTCTGCAATACCTTCTAGTAGAAAACTCACGGATTAAAAGCCATTGCTAACAAATATGTGATAAAGCCTCTCATTACCTTATTGGACCAGTCTCTTTGCCTATTTGTGCCTTAGTTTTTCCACTTAAGAAATAGGAATGATCGGAAAATGCCCCTAGGGGTTATTAAACTGCTTAGCCCAGTGCCTGGAACATAGTAAGAACCATATAAATATTTATTATTATTGTGATGATGATGATAATGGTGATGATTATGATGACAATTGCCTGGGCTTTTGCATGAGCTTCCTAGCTCATCTTACTATCTCAATCAATTAAGCAAGCATTTATTAAGCACCTACTATTTGCCTTCTGTCTCTCCCTTCTCCAATCTATTCTATACTGTATTCTAAATGAAACTTCCCAAAGCATGGCTCTGATAATGATATTCCTGTACTTAAAACTATTGATGCCTCCTTTTTTACCTACCAGATAAAGTCCAAACTTCCAGCCTGGCATTCAAGGTTCTGAAGAATTTGGCTTCAAACTACAATATTTTTTAATCCTTTAAGCATATATTAAATATTTACTAAGTGTGAGGAACTGTGTTAGGGGCAGTGAGTACAAAGACAAACAAGCAAACAGCAAAGCAGTCCCTGTCCTCAGGGTCCTTACACTCTACTAGGAAATATATAATTTAAACAGAGAGCAAAAACAATGTTACTTAAGGAAGGAAGGCATAACAAAGGGGAATCAGGGAAGCCTTCCCCTAGTGAGTACTAAAATGAACAGGGAAGGAAGCTAGGGAGTCTTAGAGATGGAAGTGAGGAGGGAGTGCAGGCATGGGAAGCAGTCTATGCAAATTCATGGTGGCTGGAGATGCCAATTTCACAGAACTGTAGGTAGACCAACTGAACTAGGACTTGGACAAGCACCTCTTGGGGTTTTTCTCTTTACTGTCCATAATATTTATCTCTCCAAATGGCAGAGAGCATTTGATTTGTTGGCAAGAAACTACAGTGTTCTTATAGTTACCCTATTCTCAACTCAGAAAAAAATTTATCTGAGCAGGACACAATTATGACCAGTCCTCCCAAATGAATCCCATAGTTACATCTTTCTTTTCCTGGATTAGTTACTGTTGCTTTCCATTCATGTACCTTATCCTGCAGTTTCCATGCTTTTCCTACTTCACAGGAACTGTTTTCACAAACCATCTCTACCTATCAATATTTTACCCATCCTTCAAAGCCAAGATCAAATGCTACCCATTCCATGAGACTTTTGCCCACTCCACTCCCACCCCAAGCTGGATGTGACCTTTCCTTTTTCTCTGTCCCTGTAGCTTTCCTTGCATTTTACTTATATCTCTTATCTTTTTTTTGTCTTATTATCATTTGCACATATGCTTGTTTCCTCCTTATTAGATTATAAACTCCATGAGGGCAGGGATTATGTGTTCTACTCATTTTTCCATCCTACAATTTCTAGAATAGTACCTTACATATGGTAGGTACTTAGTGAAAATTTGTCTCACACACACACACACACACTTTAAAGTGTTTGTGACTAACATTTATGTAGTGCCTTAAGGTGTGCAAAGCACTTGAAGTACATGATCTCTTTTGAGCCTTACAATAGCCTGTGGGGGCAGGTACTGCAGTTAAATTATTCCATTTTAGAGATTAAGAAACTAAGGTTAAATGACATTGATTTGCCTATAGTCACCCAGTTAGTAAACATAAGAAGCAAGAGTCAAATCCGAGTTATCCTGATTCCAAAATCAGCACTTTAACCCCCATGCCACACTGCCTCGGGTTTAGGAAAAAAACGTTTAGTTTAAGTATAGAAAAAATTCTACTCCCTGTTATTCCAGGGATAATTAACCAAAAGTGTAGCTGCTTGGACTGGATAATACTAATAATATTTATGATGTGCTTTAAAATCTGCAAAGAAGTTTACATATATCATCTCATTTGATTTTATCCTCACAACAGCCTTGTGAGGTAGGAGATTTTATTATCTTCTTTTTGCAAGTGGGGAAATTGGGGCTAAGAGAAAGTAAGTGACTTGACCAGGATTAAACAGTAAGCATACAAGGCAGGATTCACACTTGAGTCTACATAATGCCAGTGCTTCAGGCCTTCTGCTCTAGTTCCTTCTCCTCTTTTTTTTTTTTTTGTGATGTAAAGGAATGCCATCTCCCTCCCTTCTTCAAACTCGTTTCTTTTTTTTTTTGGTAGGCAATGGGGTTAAGTGACTTGCCCAAAGTCACACAGCCAGTAAGTGTCAAGTGTCTAAGGCTGAATTTGGACTCAGGTCCTCCTGACTCCAAAGTTGGTGCTCTATCCACTGTGCCACCTAACTGCCCCGCTTCTTCAACCTCACAAGATTTGCCATCCAGTTAGGATAACAGACAGTTAGCATAGGATCTCAAGGTCATGGATGGCTATCTGAAAGGGATCTCAGAGTTTACCAAGTCTAACCCCTCAACTGAGGCTAGAGACTTGTCCAGAGTTACAGAGATAATAACAAAGCCAAGATTTGAACCCAAGTTCTCTGACTGTGGCTAGGTGGTGCAGTGGGTAAAGTCAGGAAGACTCAGACACTTACTAGCTGTGTGACCCTGGGAAAATGACTTAATGCTGTTTACCTTACTTTCCTCATCTGTAAAATGAGCTGGAGAGGGAAATGGCAAACCACTCCAGTATCTCTGCCAAGAACACCCTAAATGGGATCAGAAAGAGTCAGACATGACTGAAATCACTAAATAACAAAATCTCTGGCTGCAAATTCAAGGGCCTTTCTGTTATACTCCATGCTCTGAAGGTGACACGGAGCAGAGAGGCAGAAGAAAGGTGGGGCATAGCCTGCCAGATGTCATGTTCTAGGGTTGGAAATGCCCTCTTCCATACCTTCTCTCAAAGAGAACTGATTAATACTAGATTCACCTAGATAGATGGACAAGGCATGGATGTCAAATAAGGGACAATGACAAGAACAAGGACGTATAAAAGAGTACAATTCTGCCATAGAGAGGATCTTTGACGAAAAGGACATGGTAACACAGCAAGGCAGACAGGTCATGCACTTAGCATAATAACTGCCTCTGATACTTCTTAGGCTTAAAGGAAAAGTCAATAGCTTTGATACCTTGTAACTGCAGGTCAATTTGGTAAACATTCATTAAATATCTACTGTCAGGCAATTTGCAAGATGTTGGAGACACAATGACAAAAATGAAGCAATATCTGCCTCCAAGGTGGCGGTATGTGTGTGTGTGTGTGTGTGTGTGTGTGTGTGTAGGGGTACAACATATAAACAGATATGCAAAGTGTGTACCGAGTAATACAAATGTATATAGAAAGGCAGGTTAGGGTCTTATAGTCAGAAGGATCTGTGTGACCATGGCCAAGTCACCTACCCTTTCTAAGACTATTAGGTTCAGGGGCAGCTAGGTGGCTTAGTGGATAGAGCACTGGCCTTGAAGTCAGGAGGACCTGAGTTCAAATCTGGCCTCAGACCAAACACTTGACACTTATTAGCTGTGTGACCCTGGGCAAGTCACTTAACCCCAATTGCCTAAAAATTAAAAAAAAAGACTATTAGCAACAGACAAGTAACTGATCTTTATCAGTGGAGGGAGTTTCCAAAATTGTTTCCTACTGCTGAAATCACAACTCTGAATGACAACAATAACAACTACAATGTGTAATTTGGGTGGGGGAACTAATAATTGAGGGTAATGTGATTTTGTCAACCCAGTAGCTATAATAATATCTATAATGTTAATACATACTTTTATTTGGCATTTAAGGTTTGTAAATCACTTTACATGTGCTATCTCATTGGTCTACTTAACAATTCATAAAGTAGGGGGCAGCTAGGTGGCTTAGTGGATAGAGCACTGGCCCTGAAGTCAGGAGGACCTGAGTTCAAATCCGGCCTCAGACCAAACACTTGACACTTACTAGCTGTGTGACCCTGGGCAAGTCACTTAACCCCAATTACCTTAAAAAAAAAAGGAATTCACAGAGTGGTGCCATCATTATGGCATGGTGCTGAAGCTAAAGTCAGGAAGGCTTTAGTTTGATTCCTATCTAGACATCACCATCACCACTACCACTACCACCACCAACATCATCATCACATTTTAAGGTTTGCAAAGAACTGTACATATTATCTCTTGATCCTCAAAATGACTCTTTGAGGGAACTGAGATGAGGAAACTGAGACTGAGAGTGTAAAATGATTCACCTAGAGTCACAAAAGAAGGATGTCTGAGGAAGGACTTGATCTCTGGTCTTACTGATTCCAAGTTTGGTGCTTTACATACTGCATATACTACGTAACACTTATTAACTATGTGAACTTAGGCAAATAACTTAACCTCTCTTAGCTTCAGGTTCCCTATCTGAAAAATGGGGATAATAATAGTTCCTACCTCACAGGGCTGTTGTAAGGATCAAATGAGAAAATCTATGTAGACTGCTTTGCAAACCTTAAAAGTACTATGTAAATGTTAGTTGTTATTATTTCAATCTTGCAAGTGATGAAATTGAGGTGGAGAGAAACTGAGTGACTTGCCTATGGGCTCCCAACTGGTGTCTGAGGCAGGATTCTAGCGAAGCTCTACATCCCAGTTCTTGATCCACTTCTAGGCAACTTCCCATGATGCCAGGCAGAATGCCTCCCACTATACAGTCTGTGTGCTAGTAATAGAATGAATAGGAAAAAGATTCTTAGGGGATTTACAGCAGTCTTGGGTTTTGTTTTCTGAAGTTACAATCTAATAGAATGTTCTGAAATCTCAGATGGTGGCACCACTGACTTAGGGAAAATACAGGTTACTTGTGTCTGGGGGCAAAAAGTGTACTAGGCTTCCATTCAGAGGACCAGGGTTTGAATCTTGACTATCTAACTCTATTACCCATATTACCTTAGGCAAATCATTTTACTTCCATCGTCTTATGTTGCTTTATATAGAAAGTAAAGGAGTTTGACTACATAATTTTTAAGGTTCCTTTTAGCTCTAACTATACAATCCTATAACCCACTGTCCTTTGTTCTTTCTCACCGACTTTCCATTTCTCCTCCTCCCTTCTACTTTCCTCTTTTTCTTTCTCCTCCATTTTCTCCTGTCTCATCTCCCCATGTTGTCCTTCCCATTTCTCCTTATCCTCCCTAGATACTTCTTTTCCTTTTTAACCCTTTCTTCCCCTTTCTTTTCTTTATGTTCTCCTCCTACTCTCTTTTTCTTCCTCCATTTACACTTCATCTTATTTCTCCTTTTCCTTCTCCTTTCTTTCTTCCTCTTTCCTCACCTGTATTCCTCTTTCCCCTCTCCTCTTCCCCATTTCCTCCTCCTCTTTTCCTAACACTCCTCCTTTCCTTCATTATATTTTCCTCTCCTTTCTTTCTATCTCAACCTTCCCCATTCTTTTTGCTCTGATGTTTCTCAGATAGCTAACACCTTCACCAGAGGGTATGAGTCTGTCAGGAAATAAAAACAATCAATCTGGCTTCCTGTAAAGAGTTGTACTCAGGCTCTGGTGGGAAAGGCAATGCCATTCAGTGAGCGGAAAACTTTTGAGGCTGACCTCAAAATAAAGAGTAGATAACTCTGGACAGGGGAAGGATCCAAAGCTCTAATGCAAAAGGAAGTCGGGGGTTAGAGGACAAAAGTCAGAGGACTGAGCACTGAGGATTTCTTTGCAACCAAGCTGGATGACCTTGGGCAGGTTATTTCCCATCTCTGGGACCCAATTTCCCCACCTGTCAAATTTTGCCAGACTTTTTTTGATCCCTTCTGGATCTAACATTCTAGGATTCTAAGACCTGTAGGAAAGAGTTTGGCCACTTGCTCCATGTGCATCTCTCTCCCCAACTCCCCGCATCCCACATACTTAGGCACTTAATTAGAAGGTTTTTAAAATTAGTCTTAAAGGTGGGGATCATTGAGATGCAGTACCAAGTCTGGTTTATTTTTTTTCCTTTGTGTTCGCATTGAGAGGATTTGTGGAAAATATGTAATTCATTTGTTTATTTTTTTAAAAATTATTTACTACAAGTTGTAAGTTCTCTTGGTAGCATTGAGAATAGTCTATGAAAGCAGATATATTTTCTGTTTTGTAAACGCTCAATTTTCAGCAGTTGGCCTGTTGCAGCTCTGGATATTCAAGCACCATTCATTTCTAGGGGTAAAAGTCTGAGTCTTAAAAGTGTGATCAATTTCAAACTGAATAATTCTGTGTTTCTTTCTTTCTTTTTTCCTTTTTAGGAAATTGGGATTAAGTGACTTGCTCAGGGTTACACAGCTCGTAAGTGTCAAGTGTTTGGTCTGAGGCTGGATTTGAACTCAGGTCCTCCTGAATTCAGGGCCGGTGCTCTGTGCCACTGTGCCACCTAGCTGCCCCTGAATAATTCTAATGCCTTCTAATAATGGCTTCTTTCCCCTCCAGTGAACTCAGGGAGCTTAAATATCCTTGAGTACAGTAGAAACTCCCCCAGACTTAGAGTCAGAACAGTTGAATAGAAGATCAATGCTGGTTACTCCTGAGTAATTCACTTCACTTCTGAGCCTTAATTCCCCATCTGCAAAATAGGAATAATATTTGCATTGTGTATCTCATTGGGCTGTTGTGTGGATCAAGTGAAGTAGTTATATTAAATTCAATAAGCATTGTTCAAGCCTATTTTATTGTTTTTTTTTTCTGTTTCTGGCATTTCCCAATGATGAGTATAGAATTCTGAAGTATGGAGGGAACACTCCACTGTAGAATCCTCTTTTGTTTTTAGTATATTATTGTTTCTATATTTGTTTTTATCATCTTGATTCCTCCCTGTAACCAACACCTCTCAGAGAATCATCCCTTAACAACCATGAATTTTTAAAAAGGAAAACAGGAAGAGGAGACAAAAATTCAGCAGAAACCAATTAACATATTGAAAAAAATCCAACATGTTTAATGTTCCAAACCTATAGCCACCCTCTCCCCCACCTCTGCAAAGGTGTAGTAATGGGAGAATGTTTTCTTATATTTCTTCTTTGGGGCCAAGTTTGTTCTGTATAACTTTATAACATTCACTTAAAAATTATTTCGTGGTTGTTATGAGGAGGAGAGCATTTCTATTGTTGTCATTGTGCATATTGTTTTCTTGGCTCTGTCTACTTCACTTTGCATCAATTCATGTTAATGTTTGCATACTTTTCTATAATCATCATATAGCTCATTTCTTGAATTCATGTATCACAGTATGATAGCATCCAGTTTGTTTTGAGTTCTTTGCTTCCACAGAAAGTGCTGTTAACAAATATTTTGATGTTTATAAAGACTTTCTATCAATAATCTCCTGAGGTATACACCTAAAAATAGAATCTATGGGTCAGAGAGTATGGACTAGGGATGGAGAACCTGTAGCCTTGAGGCCACATGTTTTGTTAAGTTTGGAGTCAGTCAAAGGACCACACTTGAGGGCCTACAGGGCCACATGTGGCCTCAAGGCTGTAGGTTCTCTACCCCTGGTACAGACAACTTAGCGGCTTTATTTGCATAATTCCAAATTGCTTCCAAAATGGTGTACTGATTCACAGCACCATCAACAATGCATTACAAGGTCTATTTTTCTGTAGCTCCTCCAAAATTGATGATTCCCATTTCAGGGCATCTTTGCTAATTTTCTGGGTGAGAAGTGAATTCTCAGTTTTCTTTTGATCTGTATTTCTTTCATTAATTATTTGAAGATTCTTTCATATGGCCATTAATAGTTTGTGATTCTTTTAGAACTGTTCATTCATACCCTTGACCATTTATCTATTGGGGAATGATTTGGTTAGTTGTCTATTTATCTTGTATATCAAACTCTTATCTACAAATTTAATAAAAATACCCCCTAGTAGATCACTTCCTTTCTTATTCTAGATGCATTAATTTTATTTATACAAAAGCTTTTAAATTTCATTCAATAAAAATTATCCAATTGTTTTGTTAATTGCCTCTGTCTCTTATTTGGTTAAGAATCTATCTCCTGCTCATAGTTGTTAAAGGTAGATGATCTGCTTCTCTTCTCATTTTTTATGGTATAATCTTTAATATGCTGGTGACATTAATTTTGAATTCATTGTGCAATATGGTGTAAGATGTTGGCCTAAGACTAATTTCTGCCAGGCTGTTTTCCAGTTTTCCCAGAAGTTCTTACTTATCAAGGAGAGTGTTCTTTCCTCTGTATTTTTCCCGGAAATGTTTTCAGATTTATTAAATACCAAGTTGTTGGGTCCTTTGTCTAGTCTGTTCCATTGACCTACTTTTCTATTTTTTAAACCTATACCAAATGGTTTTGATGATTGCTGCTTTATGTATAATAAAACATATCATTTGAGAGTGGAGGTTTGAGATTATTCCTACCAGAACTTTCCTTTGTAACAAAAAATGCTATCAAGCAAAGCAAAACAAAACAAGTCCTGATATTCTGATCATGTCTGATAATGTATACTTCATTCTCTATCTGTTGTTTACCATCTCTCTACTAAGAGGAGGTGGTATATTTCATCATTAATCCTCTAGAGTCAGGATTGGTCAGTGAATTCATCTCTGTTCTGTTGAGTGGCTTTGAGACACAGAACTCCACAATCTCCAAAGATTTAAAAAATTCATATCACTTAGAGAACAATGGAAAATGCATGGCACATGTGAGAAGCCCAAAACCCATGACCAAAAAAAAAAACAATGAAGTTGTGAAGAAGAACTAGAACAAAGGATGCAATCAGAGAAATATATGGTTGCAAAAGAAGATAGGCTGATCATGCAAGAATGAAGGCAAATCACTGAAAAGCCTTGGGTGTTCCACTGAGAACTGGACTTTCAATGTCAAAAGAAGACCCCTTGGGGCAGCTAGGTGGCACAGAGCACTGGCCCTGGATTCAGGAGGACCTGAGTTCAAATCTGGCCTCAGACACATAACATGTACTAACTGTGTCACCTTGGGCAAGTCACTTAACCCCATTGGCTAGCCAAAAAATAAATAAATAAAAAGAAGATACCCAGTGTTTAGGTGGATGCCTTGTGGTGAATTTCTGGGAACACATGGACAAGAATAGTGTAGGTTTGGATGGCATGAATGTGGTGCCATTTATTATTGGCAGGATTCCTGCCTGAGATCATGGCTCCACCTGAAGTTTTTTGGTTCTGTTTTTAGTACATTAATGTATCAAAATGTGTTCTGCTGCCTTCCAATAAATGATCACTCACTTTTAATATCTACTAGTTTGGAGGCAATTATCATCCAGTAGTGGTGGGGTGGACATGGTGATGAAGATAAGTACATGAATGTGTGTGAAAGGGCTTTGTAATTATATAACACTATATGATCATGAGCTATATTGCCAATTATCTCATCTTTGCCACCTCTGTGGGGAAAGGTTCTCACCCACTTCATTCTGTTAGGGTCCTGACCCCTAGCACAGAAAGAGACCTATCAATATAGTGTAAATGAATGCTGCTGGAATTTGAATCAGGAGAGCTCTCATGTGGAATCCCAACGCCAACAACACTTATTAGCTGTGGGAACTGGGCAAATTGATTGACGTTGGGCCCAGGTTATCTGTTAAATGGTAATCACATAATCAAAGAATTAAAGAATGATAGAATTGGAAGGGATCTCAGAGACTCCATAGTCTAAACCAGGGGTGAGGAACCTGGGGCCTTGAGGCCACGTGTGGCCCTCTAGGTCCTCAAGTGAGGCCCTTTGACTGAATCCAAACTTCACAGAACAAATCCTTTTATTAAGGATTATTATTATATTAATTATGAAATTAAATAATTTTGTTTATTCCCCACTCCTGGTTTAGACTGTAAACCATACCATGACTAGGAATCTTTACTTTGTTTAGAGACCTCCAGGGAACAGATATATTAGAGATGGCATGAGAGATGGTATAATTGCAGGAATAGGGTTCTAGAACAATACTGAGGGGGATGAGATTGAGGGTACAAGGTGAAGAATTAGCTAGAGCAAGGCGTGGGAATATCCTGTCCTTTGTGACTGAATGGGAGAAGGTATAAATGGTTTAAAAAATCAGAATTTTTGAGCAGCGGAGTCAAGGGAGTGACCTTTTGTGAGAGTGTCCTGATTTTCTCAGTGAATGAGAAGTATCAGTTATCTGTTATAATTGTAAGACTTAGGAAAGGGAGGTGGCTGGGGATCTGAGGAAAGAGGGGAAAGGTTTAGAACAGCTGCTCTGGGAAACTGGGCAGGGATTTCCTTCATCTAGAGTTTCCATTTAGTTTGTATTCTCTATTTCAGTGTGTGCATTTGGGCTTAATAATGATACCTGCCCTGCCTTCCTTACAATGCTGTGCTGTTGTGAGGAAATCACTTTGTGAACCCTTAAGGACTACAGGAATGTGAACTATTATTCTTTTTTTATTTCAGTTCTGTGAGATAAATGGAACTTAATGTTTTCACCCTCCATGCCCATTAGGGTATGGAAGCACAAAGTGCTCTAAGCATTTTGCTCTGACCTTGTACCCCTCCTGAGTCCCCTCTTGCTGCTGTCCGCAGAAAGTTCTCTTTTCAGTACTGGTTCAGGATGCAGAGTGGTTCAGGGATTAGTTCAAAGCCATATAACCAGGTGTAGGGAAGAGCTGAGTATAGAAATCAGACCCTTTGATGCTCAATCCGGGACACCTCTATCCAGCAGCCTATGATGGAAAGATGTGTGAGGGTTGCACAGGCTGCCCTCCAATCACTACATAGCCTTTTTTTATTCAGCCTCCACCTGCAGTGCCTCACAACATATGCCAGCATATTGTGAAGATACTGTAATGATCTCCAGAGAAGACTATAATTATCTGGAGTTTATTTCATTTGTTGTTTCTCTATTCCACTCAAGGTACCAGCCCTTCTGTATTAACCTCTTCTGGAGCGCTGTCCTACCTGAGGGGTATATACAGGTTGCATTCAGAGGGAGCTCAAGGCCCTCCAACTCCCTCCCAGAAGGTCACAGAATCAAAGAATGTTACAGTGGGAAAGCTTTTACCAAGACATTTAATTCAACCCTTTCACATTACAGGGGAGGATAGTAGGGACCTAAGGTAAGACAGCTAATTGCTGAGAGACTCAGTACTAGAATATAGGTCTCCTGACTTGAAGCTTGCTGCTTTGTACTGATATTCTTTGGTAGGAACATGTAATGGGGAAGGCCCCTTAAATATTTCTCTGTCTTCTTAGGAAGTCTCTGTGTGTACATAATAGTTGAATTTCCTTTGTTGCATTCCCTCTGGGCTCACTTTCCCCATCTCCCATTCCAACTGATGGATCCCAAAGGATGGCTGACTGCCTTTCCCCTGAGGAATCTAAGGATTTGGCTTCTGATACTATCTCTAAAGATCAATCTGGTGTTCTCCTCAATATCAACTTAGTTGTCATTTTCTCTATATCAATCAACCAGTTGACATCAATTAGCTTTTACAGGGTGATATTTATTGAGATGTAAACCAAGGACAGAAGCACAAAAACATCATACCACAAACCCACACTGTGCACATACTTTGTCCCTGGAGAGAGTGGGTTCAAACTTATAGTGGTCATTCAAAATATTCCCCCCCCCCATCATATCAGTCTGGAAGAGGGGGGCACTTCCTTGTCTTGGGAGGCCTTTTCTCCCTTTGAGGAGTTCCTGTTGTGATCACTTCTGAGTGTGGTATAGCTGATGGACCATTTGCTCCCTTACTCAACTGCACTCTCTCTTCGCTGACTTCACTTTACTGAAATGACCTCTGACCTTCAAAATTCAATGGGCCATAATCTGGTCCAATCAATCTCTGGATGCTCATTCATTTAACATCAGGAAAGAATAAATGCAAAGGAAACAGGCAACAAGTACTGAAAGATATGACATGGTGCTTCCAGGACTGTATCACAAAGAGATCATAAAAATGAGAAAAGGACCCACATGTACAAAAATGTTTAGAGCAGCTCTTTCTGTGGTGGCAAAGAATTGGACATTGAGGGGATGCCCATCAATTGGGGAATGGCTGAGCAAGTTGTGGTATATGAATGTAATGGAATACTATTGCGCTATAAGAAATGATAAGCAGGTGGACTTCAGAAAAACTTGGAAAGACTTGTATGCACTGATGCTGAGTGAAGTGAGCAGAACCAGGAGAACATTGTACGCAGTAACAGCCACGTTGTATGATGACTAACTTTGAAAGACTTAGCTCTTCTCAGCAATGCAAGGATCTGACATCTCCAAAAGTCTCATGACAGAAAATACTATCCACATTCAGAGAAAGAACTATGGAGTCTGAATGCAGATCAAAGCATACTATTTGCTCTTTTTTTTCCTTCTGTTTTGTTTTGTTTCTTCTCTCTTGTAGTTCTTCCTATTGGTTCTACTTCATCTTTACAACATGACTAATGTGAAAATATGTTTAACAGGAATGTATATGTAGAGCCTACATCAGATTGCATACCATCTTGGGGAGGGAGGCAGGGAAGGAGGAGGAGAAAATTTAAAACTCAGAAGCTTATGGAAGTGAATGTTGGAAACTAAAATAAATTAATCAATTAAAAAAGATATAACATGGTGGCTGAATGGGGAGATAAGGCAGATGATCTTTTCACTCAGTGGTCCATATTAATTCTTCAGTATTTGAAAACTGCTAGGGAAAAGTGAAGTATAAAAATGGCTAAGGAGGGATGACTATATCCTTGTATAAGAAAACTTAGTTTAGCTCTATCACTAGTCCTTCTCACCCTTAAGCCAATTAACAAACTTCCTTTCAACACCCAAAATGTGCACCTCAGTCACTGATGGCTCACTAAGAAGACTCACTAAGCCTCTATTTATTGTGTTGAAGCCAAGCATGGAAGATTGTACATGCACTGTATAACTCATCACAAGGGACAAATCACTGTATACTCTAAGGCTTGGGTCCTTGTTGATCAGTCCCGCAATACATTATTTAAGGTAGTACCTATTTTAAGCAACCTCACCATGTGAAATTTTGCAACAACATGGAAAATATAAATCAAGGATGCAATTGCAATTTTCTCCACCAAATAGTACACTCCTTTGGCGACTTTACAATAGGATTAAATTGATCCATCTTGAGCACAGCTACTATGTAAGGCAAGGCAAAGTATTTTTTTGCCTAAGTTTCTCATCTATTCTTTTTCCTTGGTTCCTAACCCATCAGGGCCACATCCTCAGTTGTTGGGGGTGGAGTTGGGGTTAGCCCATTTTCCCCCCAGGGTGAGTGACTGTGCTTCTGAAAATGGCTTGAAGTTCCTTGTAGCTTCTGTGACCCACCCAGGTTGCTATTGAGTTGCACCTTTTGTTGGAACTGGGTGCATGACTCTCTCATATTGCTCATATGCAGTTTCAGGTTGCAGTCCCAGGATGAGGAGGAGCACTAGCAAGAGCAGGGACCCTGGTCACAATTCCAAGTAAGAAAAGAGTGCTTGTAGTTGCTCACAGACCACAGCACAGGCCAGGAGATCAGTGGCAACAACCTTGGAAGAAGTGAGAATTTAGAGATCCTCCAGAACTAGCTCTGAAAACAGGAACATGAAAAACCTGAAAATTGGGACAGTGCCTCTTTTACCCTGAGAACAGAACCCAAATTTAACATAAAGTTAAAAGTTAAGAAATAGGCTGGGGAAATGAGCAAACAACAAAAGTGAACCTGAAGATGGAAAAGTTACTATGGTGACAGGGAAGATCAAAACACAATCCAGAAGAAGACAATGAAATCAAAGAAGCTAGATGTCAAGATTCAAAGGAAAATGGGTATTGGTTTCAGACCCTGGAAGAGCTTAAAAATAATTTTAAAAATCATATAAAAGAAGTAGAGTAAGAATTAGCAAAAGAAATGAGAATGATACAAGAAAATTATAAAAAGAGAGTCAACAACTTGGTAAAAGAGGCACAAAAATACTGAAGAAAATAACACCTTAAACAGAAAAGGCCAAATGGTAAAAGAGGCACTAAAATCTACTAAAGAGAAGACTTCTTTAAAAAGCAAAATTGGCCAAATAGAAAAAGAGGTACAAGAATTCACTGAAGAAAAAACTCCTCAAAAAGTAGAATTCATTGAATGGAAAAGGAAGTACAAAAGCCCATTGAAGAAAATAATTCCTTAAAAATTAGTATTGGGCAAGTAGAAGCTAATGACTCCATGAGATATCAGAAGCAAAACAAAACCAAAAGAATGAAAATATAGAAGAAAATGTGAAGTATCTCATGGGAAAAACAACTGACCTGGAAAATAGATTGAGAGATAATTTGAGAATTATTAGATTACCTAAAAGTCATGTTAAAAGAAAGCTTAGTCATTATATTTCAAGAAATTATTAAAGAAAACTGAGCTGATACCCTAGAACCATCAGGTAAAATAGAAATTTAAAGGATATACCAATAATTTATTGAAAGAGATTCCAAAATGAAAATTCCCAGGAATATTATAGCCAAATTCCAAAGTTCCCCAGGTCTAGGAGAAAATATTGTAAGTATCCAGAAAGAAACAATTCAAATATCATGGAGCCACAGTTAAGAGAACAAAAGATCTAACAGCTTTCACATTAAAAAATCACAGGGCTCAGAATATGATATTCCAAAGGGCAAAGGAACTATGATTACAACCAAGAATCACCTGCCCAGCAAAATTGAGTATAACCCTTTGGGGGGAAAATGGATGTTTAATGAAATAGAGGATTTTCAAGCGTTCTTGATGAAACAGAAGAGCTGAATACAAATTTGACTTTCAAATGCAAATCTCAAGAGAAGCATAAAAAAGAAAACAGGAAGGAGAAATCATAAGAGATTCAATAAGGTCAAACTGTTTACAAACCTACATGGTAAGGTGATACTTATAACTCCTAACAACTTTCTTATTATTATGGCAGTGTAGAAAGAGTATACACAGATAGAAGGCACAGATATGATGGAATAATATACAAAAATAAAACTAAGGAGTGAGAAAGAGGGATGCACTGGGAGAAGTGGGAAGGAAGAAGTAGAATGGAGTAAATTATCTCACTTAAAGAAGGCATGAAAAAGCTTTTACTGTGGAGGTGAAGAAGGGGGAATGGCAGGCAACACTTAAACCTTACTCTCACTGGAATTGATTCAAGAGGGAATAACATACACAATCAGTTGAGTATAGAACTCTATCTTACCCTAAAGAGAAGTAAGATGGGATAGGGAAATAGAAAGAGAAGGGGAGGGAACTGACAGAAAGGAGGTCAAATTAGGGGAGGCAATGGTCAGAAGCAAAACCCTTTTAAGGAGGTACAGAGTGAAAGCAGAAAGAGAAAAGGATGAAAAAGGAAAAAAAATAGGATGAAGAGAAATAAACAGTTAGTAATCATTACTACAAATGTGAATGTGATAAAATGGAAACAGATAGCAGAGTAAATTAAAAATCAGAATCTTACAATATATTGTTTACAAGAAACACATTTGAAGCAAAGAGACACAATACAGAGTAAAAGAAAGGGATTAGAGCAGAATCTATTATGCTTCAGCTGAAATAAAAAAACAGCAGGGGTAGCAATCATGATCTCAGACAAAGTAAAAGCAAAAATATATCTGATTAAAAGAGATAAGCAGGGAAACTGAATTTTGCTTTAAAAAAAAGTACCATAGACAATGAAGTAACATCTATACTAAACATATAAGTACCAAATGGCATAGCACCCAAATTCTTAAAGGAAAAGTCAAATGAATTATAGGAGGAGATAGACAGTAAATTATACTAGTGGAGACTTCAAAAGAAAAAATTATACCTTTTTCTTAGTGGTACATAGCACCTATACAAAAATTGACTGTGCAATAGGGCATAAAAACCTTCATAATCAAATACAGAAAAGGAGCCTATTAAGTGCATCCTTTTCTGATCATAATGCCAAAAAAAAATTCAATAATCTATGTCTACAGAGACATAGATTAAAAATTAAATGGAAATGAAATAATCTAATCCTAAAGAATGAGTGGATCAAAGAACAAATCATAAAAGTAATCAATAATTTCATTAAAGAGAATGACAACAATCAAATAACATACCAAAATTTATGGGATGCAGCCAAAGCAGTTCTTAGGAGAAAATTTATATCTCTAAATTCTAACATTGATAAAATAGAGAAAGAGCAGATCAATGAATTGGGCATACAACTTAAAAAAAAAAACTAGAAAAGGAACAAATTAAGAGTACCAATTAAATACCAAATTGGAAATCCTGAAAAATCAAAAGAAAGATTGATAAAATTGAAAGTAAGAAAAACATTGAATTAATAAATAAAACTAAGAGTTGGCTTTATGTTGGGAAACAATAAAATGAACAAACCTTCAGTAGTTAATTTGATTTTTTAAAAAGAAGAAAATCAAATTGCCAGTATCAAAAATGAAAAGAGTGAATTCACCACCAATGAAGATTAAATTAAAGCAATTATTAGGAATTATTTTGCCCAATTGTATGCCAATAAACCTGACAATCTAAGTGAAATGGATGGATATTTTTAAAAAATATAAATTGCCCAGTTTAATAGAAAAAATAGAATACTTAAACAACCCCATTTCAGAAAAAGAAATTTATAAAGCCATCAATGAGCTCTCTAAGAAAGAATACCTATGACCAGGTGGATTTATAAGTGAATTCCACCAAATGTTTAGAGGACAATTCATTCCAATACTATATGAACTATTGGGGGAAACAGGCAAAGAAGGAGTCCTTCTGTGACACAGATATAGTGCTGATACCTAAAGCAGGAAGATCAAAAACAGAGAAAGAAAGTTATAGACAAATTTCCCTAATGAATATTGATGCAAAAAAATTAAATAAAATACTAGCAAGGCTATTACAGTAATAGTCATACCAGAAATGCAGGGCTGTTTCAATATTAGGAAAACAATAAGCATAACTGAATAACAATGCAATAACAATATAATGATACAATTAATAACAAACCCAACAAAAATCATATGATTTTCTCAATAGATGCAGTAAAAGCTTTTTGACACTCATCCCTATTAAAAACACTAGATAGCAGAGATAAAAATGGAACTTTCCTTAAAATGATAAATAGTATCTACCTAAAACCATCAGCAAGAATTATCTGTAACAGGGATAAGCTAGAAGCCTTCCCAGCAAGATCAGGGATGAAGCAAGGATGCCCATTACCACCATTATTTTTCAATATTGTACTAGAAATGCTGGCTATCACAATGAAAGGAAAAAGAAATTGAAGGAATTAGAATAGGCAATGAGGAAACAAAACTATGACTCTTTGAAATGTTATGATGGCATGCTTAAAAAATCCTAGAGAATCAATGAACTGGAAATAATTAACAAGTTTAGTAAAGGTGCAGCAAAGTTATGTGCAAACCCACATAAATCATCAGCATTTTTTTATATTACCAACAAAGCCCAGCAGCAACAGACAGAAAGAGAAATTCCATTTAAAATAACTGTAGGCAATATGAAATACTTGGGAGTCTACCTGCCAAAACAAACCCAGGAAATATATGAACACAATTCTAAAATGCTTTTTACACAAATAATGTCAGATCTAAACAATTAGATAAATATGAATTGCTCATGTGTATGCTGAGCCAATATAATAAAAATGACAATTCTACCTAAATTAATTCACTTATTCAGTTCTATAACAATCAAATTACCAAAAATTATATTATAGAGCTAGAAAAAAATAATAAAATTCATCTGGAAGAACAACAGGTCAAAACTATCAAGGAAATCAAAGAAAAGAAAAATGTGAAGGAAAGGGGCCTAGCCATACCAGATCTCAAACTGTATCAAAAAGCAGTAAGCATCAAAACAACCTAATACTAGATAAGAAATAAAGTGGTGGATCAGTGGAATAGATTACATATATAATACATACAATACAATAGGTAAATGACGATATTAACCTACTGTTTGATAAATTCAAAGATTCAAGCTTTTAGGACAAGAAGTGACTATTTAACAAAAATTGCTAGAAAAACTGGAAAACAGTTTGGCAGAAACTAAGTATAGACCAACATAGACCAACACTCCACATTGCATACCAAGATGAGGTCAAAATGTGTACATGATTTAGGCATAAAGGGTGATACCATAAGCAAATTAGAGGAGGATAGAATAATTGTTTCCCTGTCAGGTTTGTGGATAAGGGAAGAAGAAGTGAGCAGAACCAAGAGAATATCATACACAGTAATAGCAATATTGTATGATGATGAGCTGTGAATGACTTAGTTTTTCTCAGGAATACAATCATCCATGGCAATTCTAAAGGACTTATGAAAAATGCTATCCACCTCCAGAGAAAGAACTGATGGAGTTCAAATGCAGATCAAAGCATACTTTTCTTAAACTTTATTTTGCTTGGGGGTTTTGGTCTATGTTTTCTTTTACAACATGACTAATATGGAAATATGTTTTGCATGGTTGCACATGTGTAACTTATATCAAATTGCTTGCCTTCTCAATAGGGGGGAGGGGAGGGAGGGAGGGAGAGACTTTGAAACACAATTTTTAAAAAATGAATGTTAAAATTGTTTTTACGTGTAATTGGAAAAAAATAAAAAAAATAAGAAAAAAGACTTGACTATTCTGCTCAATACAATTATCCAAGACAATTCCAAAAGACTTATAATTTTTAAAAATTCTATCCACTTCCAGAGAGAGAACTGATAAACTCTGAATGAAAATTGAAGTATATTTTTCTCACTTTCTTTATTTTTCTTGCTTTAAAAATGTGGCTAATATAGAAATTATGTTTTGCTTGATTTCACATGTATAATTGATATATTGCTTGCCTTCTTAGTAGGAAGGGGAGATGAGGGAGGAAGGGAGAGAACTTGGAACTCAAAATTTAAAAAGAAAAGAATGTTTAAAATAAATAATTTTTTTAAGAAGGTAAAATTTTTCCCTACTGTATTACAAACAAGGGCACACTCTTCCACAGATTCCTGAATCACAAATGGAAAGGGAAACACATATAGCCTGGACAATTCATGGTCCTAGGATTGAGCCCCAGTTAGAACACCTCTCTGCCTCCACAAGATCTACTGATGCTATTTGTTATCATGTTCTCTGCTGGGCTGAAAGCTGGCTGATGTCATCTGCTGGACAGCTTTCTCATCTGAGGGGAGATATAATAGACAAGCTCCAGGAATTCAATCTCAGATTTCCTGGGGGTAATGTTGAGGGGTTGGAGGCTATTTTTCCTCTAGTTCCATAACTCACAAGCTTTCATACAATTTCTTCCACCCTGCCCTCCCTCCCGTACCAATAAATCAGTTACCGTGTCTTCAATATAATTTAGTGATTAGAATGCTATTATCAACTTAACCATATTAGCTTTTAGAAAGGGATATCTACTGAGAAAATGAAGTAAGAACCTAGGTACAAAATCTACCCCCTCAAAAAAATAAAAGGGACACATTCTCCCCTCTCAACTCTTTGTTCCAGGGGAGAATGGATTCAAACTTAAAGTAGTAGCTACAAAATATTTTTTCTACCATATTTACTTCAAGGATGGCATAGACAATGTATGAGTTACTCCTTTGGTTGTGGGACAGGGTGTCTCAGCTGTTGGGCCAGTTCACTGATGGGCTTGGTCAAGCAGATCACTCTAAGGGTAACTCTGGCTCATCAGGTTTGCATACTGCTGGCATAGGACTCTGCTTTGGGATGCTATCACTGGATCTCTGGTATCTCTTCCAACTTTTTCATGCTTGTTCTGTCATTCTGTCTTTGATGCTCATTCACCTGGGATCAGAGAAGAATAAACACAATAGAAAGAAGAAAAAAAATATCTACCATGTTTGAAGTCACATGGTGACCAGGTTGGGGAGTGGGTCACCTATTCAGAGACTTAAAGCATTTCTTCCTCCTGGTCTGCAAAGCCATTGAGGAAAGAAACACTATGTCTTTTGCCTATCCCCTCATCTCTTACTCATCAGTCAACTAAAAGGATATTCATCACCATAAAATAAACCAAAAAGAAACACTCATAGAATACCTATGCTTGCTCTGAATAAAGGACAGGGCTCTTCTATCACACATTTCTGGAAGCAGGCTCTCCAAGTCTCCAATTGAATTGTTAACAAGGAGAGCATATTTTGCATGCTTTAAGGAATAAGCCCCCATTGACAGGTTCCCCATTACATAAATAACTAGGTAGATACAAGATATATACAGAATACATAGGAGGTAATCTGACATAGGAAGGAACTAGCTGCTGGGAGGACTCTTGCAGAAAGTGGGACTTAATCTGAGCATTGAAGGAAGCCAGGGAACCAAAAAGTCAAAGGTGATGAGGCAGTTATTCCAGGCCCAGGAGATAGTGCAAATTAGACAAGAAACAGAGGTTAGAGGATCTGTGGGCAGGCCAGTAAGGGATAGGTTATAGAGAGCTTTAAATGCTAGAGAAGTTTATATTTGATCTTTGAGGTAATAGCAAGGCACCAGAGCTCATTAAACTATGAGGTGGCATGGTCAGACTAATGGTTTGGATAAATCGCCGTGGCAGTTGAATGGAGGATGAATTGGACTATAAAGAGACTTGAGGCAGAAAGAGGTGATGAGGGCCTGAACTACAGCCTTGGCTCTAGAATGGAGAGACTGGGACATACAAAGCAGATATCTGAAGATAGAAACAAGATTTGGCAACAGATTGAATATGTGGGGTGAGAGCAAAGAGTGATGGGAGCCTGGATGAGTGGTAGTATAGTGATGCCCTCAATAGCAGTAGGGAAGTTGGGAAGCAGGGAGGGTTTAGGGGGAAAGGTAATGAGTTCTACTCTGAACATGAGGAGTTTGAGATGTCTACTGGATATCTAATTTGAGAATTACAAGAGGCAGTCAGTGCTCCACCACTGTATTTTGATTTGAGTTCTGTACATTTAAGTATGTTCCCCATAACATTAGGCTAAGCTATACAGTGATTCAGTAAAGTATTTAGCCAAATTCAGGTTTCCTCTTCATGACTCCTGACTCCAGAGACAGCAAAAAAAGGGCAGGTGGGGAATGAGATCTACCTTCCCTTGAGGTAAGCATAGTGAAGCTTCCTATATAATTAGGGGATAAAGACACGAAGTGAAACTTTTAGTGGCTCCCCATTACTAAAACATGAATTCCTTGTGTGGGCACTCAAAGCCTCCACAATCTGGTTCCATCTTACCTAGATAGCCTTATCTCATATTACTCCCTTTAATAATTTCTATGTTCCAGATAAACTGGACTGCTAGTCTTTTTCTCCTTTAAGCCTGTCATTACTGGTTTTTGCGCCTCTGCTTATTGTCATCCCAAATGCTTAGAATGGACTTGGCCATCATCCCTATCTCTATCAACATCTATCTCTTTTTCAAGACTCATCTCAAGCACTTCTTGAGGTAGTAAAAAGCCAGGAACAAAGCAAGTGTCCATCAACTGAGGAATGATTGAATCACTTATGTGGTGAACAAGCTTTATGAAATATTATTCTGCCATTAGAAATTATGAATATGGGGAATTCAGAGAAATGTGAGATGACTTACATGACTTTGAAAATAAGTGACATAAAAATAAGCAGAAAGAAACGATATACACTATGACTATAATAATGCAAATTAAAAGAAGACTAAAACAAGAGTAAATATTGCACAATTGTAATAACCAGAGAAAAGTGATGAGAAAATATATCTCATCCTTTTGCTGGGAGTGGTGGAGAACTATGAGTGCAGAATGATGTATATGCTATCAAACTTAGTCTTGGTGTTGGTTGTTTTCATCTAATTGCTTTTTTTCTTCTCTTACAAGGAGGTATATTTGGAAAATGCGAAAACAAAAGGCATCAAAGAATTATTTTAAAAGACAGTTCAGATGCTATATCATCCATCCTTTCCTTTGCTGATCTCATCCAACTAGAGATCATTCCTCCATGAAATTTCTTATTGAGTTGTTACTGTTGTTTACTTTGTACTTCTTACATTCTGTCTTGTATTATGGGTATTTGTGTACATGCTCTTCTTCTCCGTTAGAATATATGCTTTAGAGGGAAGGTATTATTTCATCTTTGTCTTCCCAGTCCTTAGCACAGCACCTTGTATATAGCAAATGCTTAACAACTGCCTGTCAAATTGCAAGGTGCAGAATTACAAGTATCTAAAGCATTGAGCTCTGTCAATCCCTGGCAACATTAAAAGTTAGATTACATAATAAATAGATTACATAGATTACATCATTGTGTATTAACATTATCTGTATCTCTCTATTTCTCTTTGTCTACCTTGCCACCCACATAGAATGTAAACTCCTATATGACAGGAATGACATATTGTCTAAACTTAGTATCTTCTTAAACACTCAGTGCAGTGCTCTGAAGAAAGTAAACATCATCATCATCATCATCATCAATAGCATTTATATAGCCCTTACTATGTGCCAGGCACTGTGCTCCAGGCACAGTGTTTTATCTACTGCACCACCTAGCTATCACATTATTGAATGTTTGTTGAAATGAATTGAATTAAATGGATTTGGATTTTGTAATTTAATACGGAAACTTCATTGGTGGACTATTTTTTTTTATAGAGAAGCTAGCTTTTTCACTGAAAGTTTACACTAAAAAATCTAAGTAATATGGCATAAACAAACAAGCTATTTCACTTGTAAAAGCATAAGTATCAATTAAACTTTCTCTCTTCTACTACGTTCTCATTTGTAAAGAGGGAAGTGGGAGCAAAAAGAGGAAAAAGTAAGAGGATAGGATGAAGGGAAATATGTAATGAACAATCATAAGTGTGAATGTAAACAGGATGAACTCACCTATAAAATGCAAGAAGATTGAAAAGTAGATGAGAAAGTAGAATTTGATGATATATTTCTTATCAGAAACACATGTGAAATACAAAGATTCATATAGAATTAAAATCAAAGGCTGGAGAAAAATTTATTATACTTCAGCTAAAGTCAAGAAAAGTAGATGTATCAAACATGATTTCAAATAGGGCTATGTAATATATATATATATATATATATATATATATATATATATAAAAAATAAAAAAAGATAAACAAGGAAATTGTATTATGCTTAAAGGTACCATAGATAACAAGTCAATATCAATATTTAATTTATATTTTTATAATATGTATTTATTTATATAGAAATATATTTACAAATCAATATTTAATAGATGTACTTAATAGCATACCATAGCTTCTAAATGCTTAAAGGAAAAAATAATCAAATTAAAGAGAGAAATAGATAGTAAAACTATAATAGTGGAGGACTTTAATGTATGTCTTTCAAACCTAGATTAAATCTAACCAAAACATAAATGAGAAAGAAGTTAAAGATCTGAATAGAATTTAAGAAAAATTGGGGATTATAGATTTCTGGTGATTTATTATAATGAAAATGATCTAGCTATTATTTCTATTCTGAAAATATAGAAAGGAATTTATACAATTCTCATCTGTATATGACACCTTTACAAAAATTGACCATATATTCAGATATAAAGACCTCACCAAAAATCTAGGAACGCAGAAATGTCAAATATATAATTCACTGATCACAATACAATAAAATTATGTTGAATAAAAAGCTTTTAAGGAAAGAACTACAAAATAATTGGAGATTTAAAAATGTAATTCTAAAGAATTTATGGGTTAAAGAACAAATTTTAGAAACAATAGAAAGAAAATATGATTTAAGAAAATCATAATAACAAAGTAACATACCAAAACTTATGGGATACAGCTGAAGAAGTTTTGAGGGAATAATTTATGTATTTAAATGCTTTCAACAATGAAAGAGTAGAAGTGGGGGTGGAGCCAAGATGGCAGAGTAAAAGCAGTCACTTGCTTGAGCTCTTCCCCAAACTATCTCCAAATTTGGAAAGCCATTAAAAAACGGCTCTAAACAAATTCTAGAGTAGCAGTACCCACAAAAAGACATAGTGAAGCAAATTTCCAGCCCAAAACAACCTGGAAGGTTGGCAGGAAAAGTCTGTTGCCCCTGGGCTGTGAGAGGAGAGCAGCAGTTCAGCATGGGCCTAACAGGCAAAGACCAGGCCTCAGCAAACCTGGAGCAGGCCTCAGGGGACTGAATCATAGGCAGATGTGGTGGTTTCCAGACTTCTTAACCCGCAAACACCAAAGACAACTTAGAAGGTCAGTAGGAAAGGTCTATTGGACCTCAGTGAGAGAGGAGCTCAGTCTAGCCCCAGTCTCAGCACAGCCCCAGGGCAGCAGATGCTTCCAGAGCTCTGAGCCCACAGACACAGCAGGAATCAAGTGGCTGATCAGAGGGGGATTGCAGGGATCTTTTTGTTGATGCTGAGACAGGATTCTCTTGCTTTGCCTTTGCTTGGATCTGGGTCATGGTTCTGAGTGGCAATCCAGGGGCAAGGAAGAGGGCTGGCATGGTGGAGGTTGTAGTGATGGTGAAGAAGGAACCCTCCTCACAGTTCCAAGGCAGAAAACAGTGCTTGTGGTCATTCATAGACCACAGCACAGGCCAGGAAAGGAGTAAACACTTCACCCTTGATCATACCATCTTGCAAAAACTGAAAACTTACAGGCCTCTAGAATTATCTCTGAAAACAGTTGCACAAAACCCCTGAAGATTGAGACAGTACATTCTCCACACTGGAAGCAGACCCTACCTTACCAAAGAGTTTAAAACTCAAGTAATTGGCTGGGATCATGAGCAAACTGTGCAAAAAAAAGTCAGACCATAGAATCCTTCTTTGGTGACAAAGAAGATCAAAACATACAACCAGAAGAAGACAACAAAGTCAAAGCTCCTATATCCAAAGCCTCCAATAAAAATATGAATCAGTCCCAGGCTATGGAAGAGCTCAAAAAGGATTTTGGGAAGTAAGAGAGGTAGAGGAAAAATTTGGAAGAGAAATGAGAGAGATGCAAGAAAATCATGAAAAACAAATCAATAGCTTGCTAAAGGAGACCCAAAAATATTGAAGAAAATAACACCTTAAAGAATAGACTAATGGGGCAGCTAGGTGGTGCAGTGGATAGAGCACCAACCCTGGAGTCAGGAAGACCTGAGTTCAGATCCTGCCTGAGACAAATAACATTCACTAGCTGTGTGACTCTGGGCAGGTCACTTAACCCCAACTGCCTCACCCTCCCAAAAAAAATAGACTAACCCAAATGGTGAAAGAGGTCTAAAACGCCAATGAGGAGAAAAATGCCTTCAAAAGCAGAACTGGCCAAATGGAAAAGGAAGTCCAAAAGCTCACTGAAGAAAATACTTCCTTAAAGATTAGAATGGAGCAAATGGAAGCTAATGACTTTATGAGAAATCAAGACATTATAAAACAAAACCAAAAGAATGAAAAAATAGAAGACAATGTGAAATATCTCATTGGAAAAACAACTGACCTGGAAAATGATCCAGGAGAGATAATTTAAAAATTATTAGACTATCTGAAAGCCATGGTCAAAAAAAAGAGCCTAGACATCATCTTTCAAGAAGTTATCAAGGAAAACCGCCCTGATATTGTAGAACCAGAAGGTAAAATAGAAATTGAAAGAATCCATCGATCACTTCCTGAAAGAGATCCCCAAAGGAAAACCCCTAGGAATATTACAGCCAAATTCCAGAGTTCCCAGGCCAAAGAGAAAATATTGCAAGCAGCCAGAAGAAACAATTCAAGTATTGTGGAAACATAATCAGGATAACACAAGATTTAGCAACTTCTATATTAAGAGACCAGAGAACTTAGAATACGATATTTGGGAGGGCAAAGGAGACAGGATTACAATAAAGAATCACCTACCTAGTAAAACTGAGTATAATCCTTGAGTGGAAAAAATGAATATTCAGTGAAATAGAGGACTTTCAAGCATTCTTGATGAAAAGACCAGAGCTGAATAGAAAATTTGACTTTCAAATACAAGACTCAAAGGAAGCAAGAAAAGATAAACAGGAAAGAGAAATCTTAAGGTACTTATTAAAGTTGAACTGTTTACATTCCTATATGGAAAGATTATATTTGTAACTCATGAGACCTTTGTTAGTACTAGGGTAGTTGGAGGGGAAAAATATATGTAGGGGTAGGTGAAAGAAAGAAAGACAGAAAGAAAGAAAGAAAGAAAGAAAGAAAGAAAGAAAGAAAGAAAGAAAGAAAGAAGAGAGAGAGAGAAGAAAGAAAAGAAAAGAAAGAAAGAAAGAAAGAAGAAAGAAAAGAAAAGAAAGAAAGAAAAGAAAAAAGAAAGAAAGAAAGAAAGAAAGAAAAGAAAGAAAGAAAGAAAGAAAGAAAGAAAGGAAGGAAGGAAGGAAGGAAGGAAGGAAGGAAGGAAGATGGCACAGGGTGAGTTGAAGATGAAGGGGTGATATCTAAAAAATAAAATTAAGGGGTGAGAGAGGATTATACTGGGAGAAGGAGAAAGGGAGAAGTAGAATGGAGTAAATGATCTCACATAAAACAAACAAGAAAAAACTTTTACAGTGGAGTTTGGGAAGTTAGGGAAGGTGAGAGGGAATGAGTGAATCTTATTATCAAATTTGGCTTAAGGAGGGAATGACATACACACTCAACTGGGTATGGAAATCTATCTTACCCTACAGGAAAATAGGTGGGAAAGGAGTAAGAGAGGGGGGATGATAGAAGGGAAGGCAGATTGGGGAGGGGGTATTCAGAAGTAAACACTTTTGAGGAGGGTCAGGATCAAAGGAGAGAATAGAATAAATAGGGGGTGGAATAGGATGAAGGGAAATACAGTCAGTTTTTCATAACATGACTGCTATGGAAGTGTTTTACATGACTACAAATGTATAACCTGTATCGAGTTGCTTGCCATCTCAATGAGGGTGGGTAGGGAGGGAGGAAGGAATATAATTTGGAACCCAAAGCTTTAAAACAAATGTTAAAAATAATTTTTACATGCAACTGGGAAATAAGATACACCGGCAATGGGGTATAGAAATCTATCCTGCCCTACAGGAAAATAGAAGGGGAAGAGGACAAAAGAAGGGCAAGTGATGGAAGGGAGGGCAGAATAGGGGAAGGGGTATTCAGAATGCATGACATCCTGGGGTAGGGGAGGGGAGATATGGGAAGAAAATTTGGAACTCAAAATTTTGTGGAAATGAATGTTGAAAATGAAAAATTAATTAATTAATTAATTAAGAAAAGAGTACAAGTACAATCAATGAATTGAGTAGTAATTTTAAAAACCTAAATACAACAAATCAAAATTCTTCAATTAAGTAATAAAGTATAAATTCTAAAAATCAAAAAAGAGATTAATAAAATTGAAAGCAAAAAGATCATGTAATTGATAAAAGAAAGTTAGGAGTGGACTTTTTAAAAAGCTAAAAAACTAGATAATAATTAGTTAATACGATTTTCAAAAGAGAGAAAAACCAAATTGTTCATATTAAAAATGTTAAAAAGAAGAACTCACAATTGAAGAGGATATAAAGGAAATTATCAGAAACTATTTCATCCAAATATATGCTAACAAAGCTGAAAAGTAAGAAGAAATAGATAAATACTTATAAAAGTATAAAATACTCAGATTAACAAAAGAAGAAATACATTTTTAAAATTATCCAACTTCAGAAAAAAGACATTAAACAAATCATAAATGAATTCCTAAAGGAAATCTTCAGGACCAGAAGGATTTACAACTGAATTCTATCAAACATTTAAAGAAAATTAATTCCAATACTGCATAAATTATTGTAACAATAAGAAAAGAGGCCACCCTTCTAATTTTTTCCTATGATGTAATTGTTGTTGCCATTGTTGTTTGTCCTTTGTTCTTGAAGAGGACCATGACATCAGGAAGACGATGCCATGATTTGCAAATAACTTGGATTTAAGTGAGGCAGGGCTGTGTAAAGTCACCAGCCTCACTTTCTCCTCCAGAGCCATCTGGGTCCAGGGGCCAGATACACATCAGGATGACTGGAGATGGCCCTAGATGCAGCAGAAGACCTTGGCCTTTTAAAACTAAGATCTCAGTTTGACTGAGGCAAAGCCCATTCAGTAATTAAGGTGAGGTCTGTAAATGCTGACTTAATAACTATACACTGAGAGAGAAAGTAGAGAAAGAAAACTACAGAATAATATGCCTGATGAACATTGACACAAAAATTTAAGGAAAATAGTAGCAAGTATACTATAAACATTAGCAAATATAATCTTTGTTACAAAGATTATATTCTATAATTGGGTTGGATTTATGCTAGAAAGTCAAAGTTAGTTCAATATAAGGAAGACTATAAATGTAATAAATGGTCTTCACAATATAACTAATAAAATGCATGTGGTTATATTAATAGATACAGAAAAAAGCTTTCAAAAAATATCCAACACTCAATTCTGTTTAAAAATTCTAGAAATCATAAGAATAAATGGACCTTTCCTTAATATAGTAAAGAATATCTTTCTAAATTCAAGAGCAAACACACACAATGAGGAAAAGTTATAGGTCTCTCCAATAAAATGAGGGGTAAATCAAGCTTGGCCATCATCACCATTTCTATTTAACACAGTGCTAGAAATGCTAGTTATAGCAATAAGACAAGAAAAAGAATAAATCACTAATAAGCGGACAAATGCAAATTACAGCAACTTTGAGGTTCCACCTCACACCTATCAGATTGGCAGTGATAACAAAAGAGGAAAGTTGCTTTGAGAAAACATATATACTGGTGCATTGTCAGTGGAGCTCTAAACTGGTTTAGCCATTCTGGAAAGTAGTTTATAACTATGTCCCAAAAGTTGTGAATCTAGGCCTATAGTTGCATCTAGGTCATTGGCTCAAAGAAAAAAAAGAAAGAAGAAAAGGGTCAAGATGTACAAATACATTTAAAACAGCTATTCTCTCGGTAGCCTTAAACTGGAAACTAAGGGGGTGTCCTCCTATTGGAGAATGGCAAAATAAGCTGTGGTATATTTGTGGTATAGTGAGTCATTTTTATTCCATAAAAATGATGAAATGGACAGTTTTGGAAGAAACTGGGAAAACTTTCATGAACTGATGCAGAATGAAGTAAGCAGAACTAAGAGGACAATTTATACAGTATAACATTATAGATGGTAAAAAAAAAACCCAACCCAATAATTTTACTCACTTCAATGTATTACCTTAAAGTGGCAGGACTGTGATTGATATTACTGTTATTGGGAAAGAATTAGGAATATTTATTGAAAAATAATGTGCTAAACGCACAGAAATCAAAGTGTACATCAACAATGATTTTTAAATTATTGTATTGTTAAAACATTTGCAGTAGTAAAACCGAACAAAAATATTTCCAGTAGGGGGCAGTCTACTAAAATAACCAAAGAGATGAGAAAGGATTATTCTGCTTTCAGGTATTCCTGTCTAACTACATCAGTTCTAAACCCTGATTTCTCTTTGATCAGTTTTCATGACCTCCTAACTGCTTTTAGTCCCACATCTGTTCTCTGGACAAAGGCTTCATGCTTTTTAGGTCCAAGGTTTCTTCTTTCTGTCTGTGCTGTACCTGCTAGGGAAGGGCTTTCTTCAATGTTTTGGGGTCTTAGCATAACAGGGGAAGAGTATCCTAGATCACCCGAAGTTACACCTCTTGTGTCTAATTTGGTAGCCACGTCTTTTATACCATTGTTGGTGTTTTTCCAGTAGTTGCTTCAGGAAATTCCATTCTTCCCACTATGCATTATCTATTTGATCCAGACTTAAACCCTGAGCTCTCACCGTAGCTCTTAAGGTGGGTTCTAATTCTTAGGTGAGGTCCCAGCACAACGTCTGTGCTGTCCCAGAAGACAAGATGGTATTCAGCATCTTCCTCTGTTTAATTCAACTGTGGACAATGACTTACATTTATAGTTTTTTTTTTAAGTTTTACAAATCGCTTAACTCACAACACCACTTACACATAGGTAGTAAAAATATTATCACCCCTATTTTACAACTGGGGAAACCAAGGTTAATAAATATCAAAGACTGGTTTCAGCTCACACAAAGTAGGATCAAAACTGATATTAGAACCAGCTACATTTCCTGATGCCGATAAATTTTAATAACCGTTTATTAAGAGTCTCATTTACTATCAGCCAACAGAGTACCAGGCAATACTGATACAAGGGGGCAGGGGATTCCTGCTGTCAAGGAGTTTGTATTCTATTCTAAATCTAATGTTCTTTCTACTGTAATCTTCACCTACCTGCCTGGAGGAGACCTTAGGCACCAGCTAGTACAACCACATCCTTTATTTCGCAGATGCGTTAACTGAGGCCAGGATAAGTTCAGTGACTGGCCGAAAGTCGCAGGATCATAGATTCAGTATTGGAAGGAACTTTAGAGATCATCTAATACAACTCCCTCCTTTTCCAGGCTAAGAAATAGGTCCAGAGAAGGAGAGACTTCCCCAACAGTCCTTCTTCCAGTAGTCCGGCTTTCCCTTCTCCTACATTCCTCCTCCTAAGCGCCTATTCTATTAGGCGCTGGATATACAAAGATGAAAAGAACAACTCCCAAAGTCTCCTCTTTGCCACGCTCTTTATCACCTACTTCCCCCAAGGTGTTCAGCGCTGCTAACCTTTTAAAGCTACCTCTTCCTTTTCTCTTCCCCACGGCCCAACGAACTCGCGGGCTGTAGTTCCTCTCCCCTCCCCTCCCCTTGCCGTTCCTCCTCCCCCAATTCCGCTCTTCTGAGAGCTCTTATAGAACCGCGAGCAGTGCTCCTGGAGTCGCAGGGAGAAAAAAGTGGAATAAGGATCCCCGTTGGATAGAGAGAGGAGGGATAATCAAACGGAGCTCCTTCTGTCAGAGGCCTGGGGGCTCTGTCGCGGGGAGTCGCTTCCTGCTGGAGCCAGCTGAGTGGGAGCTAAGCTGAGCTGAAGGGAGCTTTATGGGCCCTAGCCAAGATGGCCAGAAGGCGGCGAGGGAGCGGGGCCCCGACTTCCCCGCCTATCCAAAGACCCTGGAGTCGTGTTGTTTCAAGGAGGAGCTGGGAGTGCCTGGCTCCTACCACGCCGGCCCAGGAGCAGCAGCAGTGGCCGTTTTAAGTTTTCCCAATAGTACTTATTGTCTTACCCGGTCCCACTGTTTTAAAATTCTCCGCAAAGCAGTAACCCAAAGAAGAATAGCTAGGTCATATTTTTTGTAGTGCATTAAAGGGTTTTCGTCGCCACAACACTGGGAGGGAGGGACTACGACCGTCAGCCCCATCCAGCGATATAGGGAACTGAGCATCAGAGAAGGGACATTTCTTACCTAAGATCACTAAGTCTAGCAAATGTCAGAGTCAGAATTCGTTCTCAGGTCTTCCAACTCTAAAACCACTGCTCCTTTCGTTACTCCACAGCAAGTCTGAGCAGGACTTGCAGAAATACGTCAATAGTTCTGGTATATCTGTAATAGGAATAGCCCCTTCACTGATGCAGATAGCCACCTAGCTACGAGGTCACTTTTATCCAAGGCAGCCTCCGTTCAAGTCCTCGAATAATTCTTTGACAGCCACAACGAGATGGGGCTGTTTTTATCCAGATGTCATGTCATTTCGGGGACATATTCCAGCAACATTCAGACTGTCCAGCAGTTTTGCTTGGCTCTCCCTACGTAACCCACCCATATCCTCCTTCAGTAATAGTTTCATTTTTTATGCATTTTCTCTTGCTGAAGTTTTTGTATGGTAATATATTAGGAACATGGATTTAAAGCTGGAAGGGACCTCAAAACCATGTAGTTCACTCCCTCCCCCCTCCCCTTAAGTTTACAGAAGAGGAAATTGCTTAAGGTCACACACATAACAAATGACAGAGGCAGGATTCGAACTTAGGTCCTCTGAAGTTTAATCCATCATTGATCCTACTGCACTATATTCTTTCAATGTGCTGTAGCCTACTGGAACCCACCAGTCCCTGTCCATTGTTCTTTGGCCCAAAAAGTGAATTCTTAGGGGTATAAAATAAGGAATAATTCAACACCATAGAATGACAGTTGGAAAAACATTGATGTTAAAAAGGTGGGCTTTTCTTTCAGAGCCAGCTTTTGGAGAGCTGAGTGAGAACCAGTGTCTTCAGAGGGAGAAGCCTAGAGTCCAGTCCCCAGTCCCCAGGCACTTTGCTTCCTCCTCCTACCGCACTCCGAGTCCCTAAAAGGCAGTAACTTTTCCCGCTGATCATTTTCTTCTCTTTTCGCCTCCCACTGGTGAGAGGAGGAGTAGGGGATGGAGAAACAAGATTCAACATCCCCATCGAACGGAGCCATCCTGACTTGACGTGCAACCCTGTTCCTTTAAACGTTTATTTGTGTTTCTGTACTACTTGAAGGTGTTATTAAAGAATATGTCCGTTAAAAAAAAAAAAAGGATGGGTCTCTGTTTCAGGGAAAAGATCGAGTCATTAAAAGCATCCAGCAATTACACAAAGGCAACCCAGCACCCACTCTCCTTTTCCTCCTTTTCCTCTTCCTCCTCTTCTTCCTCCTTTCCTTCCTCCTCAACTTTGGATCAGTTCATTGTCCATTTGTAGTGTCTGGAGACACACATGTATATATGTATACAAATGTGCATATGTTTATACAGAGGGACGTGCGTGTGTATATCCACACACATATGTGAATACATGTGCATGTATATATATACACACATAAATTCGTGGACAACAAACTCACAGGCCGTCTATCCAAATGATCATAATTTCAACAATAGTCATTGATTTGCTTTTCCCTGTTTGGATAGAGAGAACAAACTTCTGTGAATAATTCTGTGAGTGGTTCTCAGTAGAAAGTTCTGCCAAATTTTTACCATTATTTGGACATTGAAGCATCTGGAGGACCTTATCATCTATAGGGAATCCAGCACATCAAGGCAAATAAAATGCTTCCATTCTTCAAAGGTGGATCATGCTTAATTTAACACTTCACTGCGGTTTACAGTCACATCCAGCATTCGCCTAACTCTGGACTGTGGTCATGACTTTCCCTGGGACCTTAGCTTGGGGAAATAGATGCTTGTCACACAACATTTGTAATATTTCTCCTGTGCCCTAAGAGCACGGTCCTCTGTTTATAGGCAAGGCTGTACAGGCAGTTGGAAAAGCACCTGACTGGCATGAGGGAGAGGTAAGTTCTAATCCTAGGAACTGTACCCTTGAACAAGTAACAAATCTCTCTAGGCCTCAGTTTCCTCAAATATGTATCAGAAGGGTCCGACTACTAGGTCCCTTGCAATTCTGGTAATCTAAAATGCTCTTTCTATTTTTTTTAAAGGCAATCGGGGTTAAGTGACTTTCCCAGGGACACACAGCTATTAAGTGTCAAGTGTTTTAGTCTGAGGCTGGATCTGAACTCAGGTCCTCCTGTCTCCAGGGCCGGTGCTCTATCCACTGCGCCACCTAGCTGCCCCTACAATGCTATTTCTAGCGTTTACATAACGAAATCTATGAACTCTGGCTTCGCAAACGAATTCGTCCCAGGATGAGAATTAACGTGTTCTCTGCAGCACTACCCGAAGCTAAAGGGGCTAGAGGAGGGAGAGAGAAGTGGGAGAGTGGCAGGGTGGTAAAGACGATGGACTTTATCATTTTGGCCTTTTTCAGAGGGGCCCAAGGAGCCCTAGCCATCAACATTTTCCACCTGGGAAACAGAAAAATCTGACTAGCCTCCAGCTAAATTCGCGCCAACGAACAAGTGCATACTCCAAACCCAGTCCTTTATCCTCACTCCTGCCTTCGCCCTTTTACGTCTGAACTCACCCACGGATTCTCACTACCAGTGCTTGTGCCTCTCATTCTGAGATATTTGGTCAGGCACCAGTTGGAGCGGGGAGGTGCTGGCCTTCAAAGCCTCGGGATATAGCTCTCTAGTACAGGACACTCGTTCTTCGGAGAATTCAGACCAAATTTCCGCTTCAGTCACCCCAATCCGCCTTTTAGCTGATTTTGCTTGAATGACTCTGATGCAGTGTTGGTGCGCGTGTTCCGCCCCGGCTTAACAAAGCTTAAAGTCAACTATACTCTGCTGCTGCGCTGCTCTGAAAGAGAAGTTGAGGTGGGGGCTGAGGGGTCTGCAGTTTCATCGGAAGTCTTTGGATCAGTCCATCCTACCTTTATAAAGTTCAGGCCAGATAACATACAGGATAGGGGAAATTGAGACAACTCTCTCTCTCTCTCTCTCTCTCTCTCTCTCTCTCTCGTCCAGATCTTAAATTTTCATCAATTCTGGATAAAGAAACTCTACCAGTGCAACTGGATTTGTTTTGTTTTGTTTTTGCAATTTAAAATCTTAGAGAGTTGCGGGGGGCGGGAAGAGGGTGAGTAGAGGGACTGAGGGACTGAGGGGTTAAGTGCTTTGCCCAGAGGTCGCTCAGATAGTGTGTGTCAGAGGCCCGGCTTGAACCCAGATTCAACTCCAAGGACAATTCTCAGTCTACAACAGTATGATTACAATACTCTAAAACAAAGCCGAACATTGTGTAATTAGAACGACTGGAGACAGAACAGATGAGGAAATGCATCTCCCTGCTTTCCTGGCAGAGGCAGTGCGGTACAGTGAATAGCAAGCCAGCCTTAGCTTGGGGTAGGGCTGGGTTCAAATTCTTTCTCTGAACTAAACTGGCCTCAGTGACTTTTGTACCCAAGCACATCTCCTAAGGTGCAGAGCAGATGGGGAGGTTTTTTTCATATACACATAGGCTATTTGACGTTTACAGAAATTTCCTTAAAACAATCCTTTGAAGCTGTCTTTTTTTGTTTTCTGATGACGAGGAAACTGAGTCTTAAAGAATCGAAGTAACTTACCTATGGTCTCCAGTCAAGGATTAGCACCAATTGAGTCCAGAACTTGCTTTTTTTTTTTCTCTCTTTAGCTTTTCCAAATACAGTAACCAGAGCTCATTCGCTTTCTGGGCTTGCCGGGGATTAGCAACCCTCTTTCTCTACCTGCCCTCCCACCCCCTTTAAAATTCCATTTATGGCACTTGAGCTGGCTGCACCACAGTCGCAAGACTTAATTGGAGAGGAAGGAAGATGGCGCTGGAGTTCAGGATCACACTGGCACGTATTTATGTGCCGCAGGTCAGGTAGGAAAAATTTCGTCTCCTTGGATGTGACTAACCGAAAAAAAAAAGGCTTTGAAATCTTCGCTAACATTGGCGACTTGGCAATACAAAATGCCCACGTGCCCTGCAAGAACTTTTCTGCATTAAAACGATGTGCACTTAATATTTAAAGTGCCTCCTCCTTGTCTTCCTTCACCCACCCCCACTCCTAAGTCTCATGTGAATTGCACCCGAGGTAGCTAATGACTTTGATTTCTCCTAGTTTTGACTCTTGGGTGGCACAGGTGAGGCTAGGCTGACTTTTCGGAGCAAAGTTGTAGTGGAGTCAGCCCTGAGCTAGGGGTCAGTGAACTGGACTCTCTAGCCCTGTGGCCTTAGGCAAGTCATTTGCCTCACTTCAATCCATTTTCTCATCTTTCTAAATTCGAGAGGGTGAGCAAAAGAAGTTCCGATATCTTTCATATTTAATAATCAATGGTTCTATATTTTGACTGCAAGAGTCACAGCAATAACATTTTTAAGCCATCCAATTAGAAACCCACCCACTTCCTCACCTACCCTTTTGTCACCCTTCCTCCTCCCCATTCTTTGCCGCCACTTACCTTACTCAGTTTCCCTATATCCCCAGCTAAATTGTGTCCTGAAAGCTCTTGGAGCATCAAAACCTTCCCTGTCTTCAGATGGTATTCCAACTCCAGGGAAACCTGTACTGGAGAGGGTGCGCTAGCCAGCAAAGGGTATGTGGCTGGTTGAGCTGCTGGAGTCTGTGTGTGGCAGGGGGGAGGGAGCATGCGGGCAGAAAGCTGACCTCAGAGCTGGGCTGGGACCTGAGGACAAGGATTCACGGCTAGGCCGAGTCACTCCTTGACCCTGGCGACTCGAGGCATCCCCCAGCTAGTTGCTGCTGGGGAAAGGAAGAGAAAGGAAAAGTTAGAGGCCTCATCTAGTGGAAGTTCCACTCCCAGAGCAACGTCATACTTCCTGCTGGGTCAATCGGGATTTTCCTATGACCTTAGTCGTAGTGCCAGGGAACGCATCCTCAGAATGCTATTCCTGAAAATATCTCCAAAATGGGATACCAAAATCTGCTTCTGCCCATTCCCTCCTCTTTCGAGGCCTGGAACCTGAACTCTGCTCCTCCTTCCTCCCCTTCCCTTTCCCAGGGTCTTTCCTCTCCCCCCACCCCAACACTCCACACACTCCACCATTTCTCCCGAAGGGTCACAGGATTTAGTTCATCTCCTCCAGGCCCCTCATTTTACAGAAAAGAGAACTGGAACTTAGAACTTAGAAAGGGAAAGTTACACGCCCAAGATCATACACGCCCGAGTAGGGGTCTGAAACTAGAGTTTCTTCCCCTTTGGGAGTTTGGAACCTTTGGCAGAGCCTTTGGGGTCCTGGGCGGGGTAGAAGATGCTGGGGACATGGAGATGAGAAAGGTAGAAAAGAAGAATCTTAGCGGACGGGAAGGGATTCTTGTCAAGATGCTGGTCTCAGCCGCACTTCTATTACTCCGCTATATCCCCTTATAACTTGCCTGTGGAAAAACGCAGTGGTCGGGTGTCTGGGCCCGAGATCGCGGCGGGGCTGGAAGATTGGACACCTGGCTGGACATCAAGGCCGAATATAGTGGGAATTGCTCCCGCCGGGAGTTCCTGAGGATCACTAGTTTAGTTAAGAAAGAAAAAGTTGCACAGACGCAAAGAAAACTCTGAGATTTAAGGCCAGGTTGGCATATCTCCACCCCAGGTCCCAATCCTTCCATAAGTATCCCTGATCTCCTTCCAACCATTTGGATTTGGCCTCTGCCGGCCGAAGCTCTCTCTTCTGAACTGCCCCAAATGCAGCATGAATTAATAAGCCTTGTGCTATAGTTACAGTGAGTGCCGTAGTGGGTTTGAGGTGAAGAGCGGGGGCAGGGGTGGGAGTGAGGAGCTGGCGTGAGGCTCAGGAAACAAAACAAAAATCTGTTTCTCTCTGTTTATTTCCCTTTCTCTCTGTCTCTCTCTTCCTCTCCATCTCTTCTTTCATGTTCTCTCTCATCCTCTCTTTTCCTCTTCTCCTTCCCCTCTCCTCCCCACCCCCAGCTCCCTTGCCTTCTCTTCTTCCTCTCTCTGTGTCTCTTTGTCTCTCTCCGTCTCTGTCTCTGTCTCGGTCTGTCTCTCCTCTTCCCCTGGCCCCTCTCCATTCTTTTCCTGTTCGAACCCACCCACGCATCTTTCCATCTTTGTTTCTCTATCTCCTTCTCCCCCTGCCCCCTCGAGGCTTCAGTCTGAAGCACGTCACTAGATTATTTTGAACCTTGAAGGTTCTTTCCAGATCTAAGAGTTGAGAAGTCTTCACTTCTCCCATGACGCTGGAGGCAAGAGACTTTTCTGAGCATCACTGAGGCAATCCCGGCTTCTGAAACAACTACTGAATGCACACTAAGTCCCGTCGGTTAACCTTTCTCCCTTCTTATACAGAACTGGGACCTCGAGGGAGCCTGAAACCCGTCTGAGTTTATTTTTGTACAGTGTAGTGAAACTATGTACACATTGAAAGGTTATACCGAAAGAATGCGTACACGAATGAGGAGAATGACGGTCGTGTAGCATCGAATCATGTAGCGGTAAAGGAAAATTATTATCATATTAAAGCACATTATCACATCCTTGCTAGTAGCCACTTGCCAGGGACAGAACGACGATGTTGCTCTGATGCACAATCAAAGCCCTGATTTAATGCCACCAGTGAGCAGACGGGTGTAAAGCTTATGCATATGTTACATGCAGTATCAAATACATTAAGTGATAGTTTCAATGTTCTTTATCTCTGTCTCTGGTGTAGTCGCTTTGTGTGACCCTCTCCTCTCTAAACTTTGGAGAAAGACACTGTAGGAGATGGTTTCTTTTGTCTCTAAAGAAAGACACTTTCGGGATGATTACTAAGGATAAGGAGGGAGAAGGGCATTATATATATATATATATATATATATACATATATATACATATATATGTATATATATAATATATGTATGTATGTATACACAACACACACACACACATACACACACACACATCCTCTAAATTCCCTTCTTTAACTGAAGAAATCCCGCAAGGATAAGAACCCCGCCCCCAGGGTTAAAGCACAGCTGTCTAGGGCTCCCTAATCCAGGCAGGTGCTGAGGAGGGGTGGCGAAGGGGACAGACACAGAGCTGAGGTGGCAAGGTAGCTAGGACTCGTGAACTCCTCCAGGGTGAACTAGACTGGCCCGCGCAGGGCGCCAAAGCAGGCCAGCCAGTCCATGCCTCGGCAGGGAGCGCTGGCAGGTACAGCGCGTCCTGGAAACAGAAAGAGCGTTACGATTCTCAGGAAACTGTGCAAAACCTCTCAATTAGATACGGCTGCAGGGCGTGGTCTGCACTCACTGTTGTGTCGGGGCCTGTGCGTGGTGGGGAGTGGGGGGAGGGGGCTGCTAATGTGTGTTTGTATCTGTGGGAGTGTGCGGACCTGTGTAGGGAAATACGAATGCCTTCGGGAACACGTGCGAGTGTGTCTCGGTAGCTGCGGGTGAGTGTGTGTATGTGTATGTGTATGCCTGTGTTTGTACATGTGTGTAAGGAGGTGAAGGGGAATGGGTTTAGGTTCTCGGGTATACGGCTAGCTAAGAAAGTCCTCGATGCTGGCCCGCCCGGTCCCGCTTCTCTGGGAACTTCATCCCCGAGAAAGCAGGCTCTGCCGGGGTGCCAGTCGTTCCAGGTTGCCCCAAGGCCCCTGAGCCTTCCACAAGACATTTGTGCTTTTTCCTTTCCTTGGGAGATCCTCATCCTCACTTCCCCCCACGCCCACCGTAGCTGCTTCTGCCTCTGCTCTCTTGTAGGCTGTCGATGTAGGTCATCCTTATCTTCCCATCTCGCGTTGCTCTGTGGAGCACGGGAAAGGGGGAATGGTAGTCCCTACCTCTGGCTAGATTCATATCAGTACCATTGACCTTAAAAGACAGGCAGCAGAGAAATTTCCATTCTTGTCCCTTGGAAGTACGCTGCCCCATTTCACTTTACCTGCTACTCTCCGTCGCAAGCTTCACCGTAGAAGCAGCGCTTTCTAAACCTGGGACTCGTTAGTGCCTGGTCCTCCTAGAAACCCAAAGCGGCTGCTGGTTTGTGAACTTATTCTAGTCTTAAGAATTTAGCTCCAAACCCAAGGACTTGTCTCTTAATCCCATAATTGTATCAACCTCCTGGTAACATAGCCAGTGATATCAACACATTATATAGAATACCGAATCTTTCTTATTTAAGATCTAATATATCATAAGCTACACATATGTATACCTCATAGTGCTGGAGGTTACCATTTGTTACATAATGCAAAGAATTATGAAACAGTATCTACGACCGTGCTAAGTTTGGGGATGTATAATCATTCCACCTACTAGGATCCAGCACGGTGCCTGGCGAGTAGCGGTCGATTAGTATAATGCTTCTAGATTGATTGCAGATAACCCGAGGAAACAGTACGGGAGTCAAATGTCTAAGTCATCCTAAATCCTAGAGTAGTGCTGGTGGAAGGGATCTTGGAGGTCATCTAGTCCAAAGCCCGAGGCCCAGAGAAAGGAAGTGATTTGTCTAAGATCGCACAGGCACTGCTGAGCAGAGACTAGAACTTTCCTACTCAGTCCAATGCCCTTTCCACAGTACCTGACAGCTTTCTCTGCTAGAAATGATAATTAATGAGGAACAAAACGTGTCCTATGATCATTAATCCCCACTCCCCAAACTTCCCATTATTAAGGCAAATTGTTCACACCATACAACATTAGGGACTCAAAGGGAAAAAACCTTCAAATTTTTGCACAAATATGCTCCAAAGGGCCGCTAGAGGGGGAGGGGACTGCTGGAGGGAGGATGGTTGTAAGGAGGTCTACCATGCAAATTGATGATAGTCTTTGGGGGCAGGGCGCACGGATGTGAGATCTTGTCACAAACGCACACAAACACAGATTTCTCTTCACCACCATCACCCCGCCCCCAACGCACACGAACACAACAAGGTAGTCATACGCACACAGAAACATTCGGCCAATCTTCGTTTCTTTCATACACTCGAAAACTCCTTTACCTTCACGAAATCTCTTACTGCCCTAGGATTTAGAGCTAGGGAGGGGGTCGTGGTAGAGCATCTAATTCGACTGCCTCATTTTCGGATGAGCAAACTGAGCTGCCCCAGATAGCCTGGTAGTAAGCCCTGGAAGACGAGGGCCTGGAATCCAGCACCTCTGACTACAAATCCAAAATTCAAATCTATACTATGCTTCAGACAAGAGAGATACCTGACCCTTGGAGATCTCACCAATTGTCGCCACTTGTCGCGTCCCTGAGCCCTCACTTTCTATTTCGAGGGCGCCGAGTTCACCCTCTGACGTATTCTGGAAGTTGGATCTTCCTATTCCTCGGGGGGGGGGGAGTAGCTGCCACTCACTGCCAGTGGAAAACAGCAGAAGAATTGGCATAGAGAGGTGTGGTGGCAATTAACTTCCCCTCTGTACCGGACTAGAGAAAGGGAGAGACAGAGAGAGAGAGAGAAGGGAGGTAGACATAGAAAGAGACACACAGAGAGACAGAGAGAACCCCTACCCCATACCCACCAAACACAAGCACATTAGCGAAAACACACGATAAGGGGACAGGGAGAAGAGGTGGACAATTTGTTCTCCGACCTCTTCCTGGGGCTACTCATTCCAGCCTCAAGCCCTAGGTTACCTAGCCACAATCACAGACCATGCTTGCTCCGCTCCCTGCATCTCACAATTTTGCTCTCTGTCCTGTCCTCTGGAATCTACACTGGGAGGAGAATATGCCCAGCAGAGCCGGCCTGGAACAGGGCTTGTGTGTGACACTAGATCTGTGACATTGGGTGTGCGCGACCGGAGCCTCCTTTCCCTTCCCCTCTTCGTCGATGGCTCTGTCCCTCTACGCCCCCGTTCGGCGGGAGCTGCAGCGGTGTCGGGGTAGAGTGAGGGGTGTTACACTATAGTTGCTGGCTGGGAATTAGACACTGCACACAGGCCGGTTGGATTGCGTTGTGGGTTCGTTTGGATTTTTTTTTTTAAGATTTCTAATTTTATTATAAAATAAAAGCAGAAATATTTTCCGAAGAACATTCTCATAAGGGTATAAACAGGGAGAGAGAAACTCGGACGGGTCACAGTGGGGGTTTTGGATTATGGGATTGGGAGCCTTTTTTTTTTTTTGGTTCAATTTCTCCCTCTAAAAGCGTGCTGCCCCTCCCAACCCCAGTCGGTGCAGCTGGGAAGTTAGGTAGGTCCAGTCCAGGAGCCAGAAGGCGGGAGATAAATCCCCGAGGCCATTTATATCAGGCTTGATTTCCTTATCCCACTTCAAGGTTAAAACGAAAATCTTACACCTGCAGCTAGAAGAGAACCTCTCCCGCCCCGGCGAGGCTTTTGTCTTAGAATCAACTGCCCCTCAGCCCCCGGGGCCTTGTGTCTTCTTCCTGAAGCAGGAAAATACTTAGATAACTTGGGGAATCAGAGAGACAGAGGGAGCCAGGCAGAGGGACAGACAGAAATATAAAGACTGGTCGTCATGCTAATGGAGAGTGTGAGAGGTGGAAGAAAAAAGACACACACTCGGAGGGTACGAACAGTCAGAAGAGACAGAGTTTTAGAAAAAACGAGAACAAAAAAGAAAGGTGGAAGAAAGTGAAGAGAGGCAGAGAAAGAGGGCGAGGTGGTGAGAGAGAGAGAGAGAGAGAGAGAGAGAGAGAGAGAGAGAGAGAGAGAGAGAGAGAGAGAGAGAGAGAGGTCGAGTCTTCTGGAGGTAGCCTGGAAATGGTTAAAGTCCAGGCAAGGAAACGAAACTGCTGGTACCAGGACCAGAATTTATTCCCATCCCGAGTTTAAGAAACAGGCCCTAAAGATTTGGAAAAAAAACCCACTTGGATAAAACAATAACAACAACAACAAAAATAAAGACGATCATCTCCTCTTCCTCTGGCGCTGAGCACCCAGCTCCCGGCCTCACTTGGCCCTGGCCCGACCCCTTTAAGACGTTATCCCACTACTGTCCAGAGTCTTTACAGTACCTTCTCCAGTACCTGCTACACAGCCCACGGCCCTCAGCTGACAGAGAGGCTTCTTCTCATCATTTTGCCTTCTTTCATTTCAAAAATACAGTTGCCAATCTAATAAAACTTTTTGGAATCAAAAGGAAGGGCGGGCAGAGGATGAGAGGGCTTGGACATGGAGAAAGGTGGGGCCTGAGCAGAGCGGACAGGGAAGGAGCCAGACCAGACTGCAGTGAGTGTCTCTAAGAGCCCAGGTCCACCAGGTTGGCAGACATGGGGTTGAGGATGGAGTCCTGCAGGCCGTGGTGATGTTGCAGGGGGTCACCGCTGGGGACTGGGATAGCGCTGGGGCCTTGCGGATGGCCCAGGCTGTGGAGTGGCGGCAGGCCCGGCGGCGGCGGGCTCAGCAGCAGCGCGGGACTGGAGGAAGAATGGTCCGGGGTCCCCGACGGCGTCTTCTCGTCTTCCGAACTGCCCAGCACAGACTTGCCGCCGCCGTTCAGGGATGTGGCAAGTGGATTGTGGCTGTTGGAGTTGGAGTTTTCGTTGTTTTCCCTGCAAGACGGGGAGAAGAGAAGTGGGCGGTGGTGGTGGGGGAGGTGGAGAACAGAGTGGAGAATAATTTGAAGGAGTTCTTTACAATCCAGTCCCTGGAAAATTGTGACTGGAACCAAGAGCTTTGGCCTCTCAATACATTCCCACTGCATGGCCTTTCGTCCTGATAGTGTTTTCTGGGGTATTGCTCCAATCTCTCTCCCATGTCTCTGCTGGTGCTCTTCTGTGTCTCTCCCCCATCTGACTCTCTAAGATGTCTAGAGCCCCCCCACCCCATCCTGATGGCCAAGGCAGCTGACTAGCAGGCTCAGTGGGCCTTGGGTGCTTCCTGCCACCCAGAGCTGGGTACCAGACCTTGGTTTCCTTTCCACACCCATGTACCAAACCTGGGCCACATTTTCTTTAAGGCTTTCGGGGGAAGGCTCTCCTGGACCTTTCTAACCCTCCTGCCTCTCTCTTTCCTTCCCTTAGGCTGGAAGGAAAGGGGAAAGAGGGAATCTAAGTTCCTTTCTGACTAAGAATGTAGTTCCCTGGGAGCAAGGACTCCCTCCAGTAGTTAATACTCACATAGAAATTGGGAATGAGGAATTTTTTAGAAGCCCTGAGACTGGCCCACATTAGAGTGGCTTAGGGCTGTGACCGGGATTATCCTTTTCACAGAGCTAGGACAGGCTGGGTGCAGGCCAAGATCTGCCAGGAGCACCAGGCAAACCTGACCTCCTTGCCCAGACTAACAAGGCCCTGAGCACGGGCTGCCTACCAGGATGCCTTCTGAGGCTTCCCCTTCAGACCTCTTTCATGAGTCTTACTTGAAGCTCTGGAATTTAACTCAGTTCTCCTTTTTCTCTTTTCCCTGTATATCTCTGTTACCTGGTCTCCTTCTGGGTGACAGATTACAGGCCACCCAACAGGCCTTTAGGCCTTGACAGATTAGTCAGCAATTAGCTTAATTAATTCCTCTCTGATTTCCCTTAGGCCCAAGGGGAGAACTCTAGGGAAGGTCTTGCAACAAGAGGCCAGGTATCAGACTCTTCAGGCTCCAGAAATCCAGAAAGTCCTACCTCGAAGAGAGTTGAAGTGGTCTAGGCAAGAACAAAGATCTGGGTTGGAACTGCTGAACTCCACAAAGGGAGCCTCCCAGGTTCCTTCGATGCTGCTATGCCCCGAGACTATCCTGAATCCGTGGCCTGTGAATCTATAACATGGGCTTTACCCCATGGACAGACAAATCTGGGAGTCATTCCCCTAGGGTCCCTTTTTCTTTCATTTTGGGAGGACTGAGGTTCCCCAGAAAGAGACTCTGGCCTGGCCATCTCTGTCCTTGGAGCCTTTAGTTTTGGGAACAATGTCTCTGGGGAGATCTGGGGGAATTAGGAAAACTATTTCTCCTGGTGATTATTAGCCTGCTATTTGGGGTAATAAGCCACCCATTTTCCATGTGTACATTCTACCAAAACCCCAAAGTGATTAGAGTTGTAATTGTAATGTACCAACCATTGGTAATCACAAATTTAGGAGTGTACAGGACTAATAGAGAAGAACTGTGGGGTGGGGTATATCTTGTATTTCCATGGTGGGGCCCACATTTCTGATCTCATTAAGACCCTGGTATATTAATACATTTTTGGATCCCCACCAGGCCCTCTTCCACTCTCAAGAGCTTCCAATGCAGAGAGAACTCCAGAACAGAAAAGTGTGACATCTGTTAGAGTGAGGCCCAGCAATGTGAAAAGCCCATTTGATCTGAAGCTGAGTGGCTTCTGATCAGACAGAGGACACAGGCAAAAAGTTGTGAACCAAAGCTCCCCCTTCCACCTCCCGATTCCAGGGCCTAAAGACACACTTAGCTTCTCAGCTGAGTTCTGGCTTGCCATGGATGTTTCCTTTTAGCTCACTGACTCTGTTTCTCCAGGTTGCCATGACCCAGTGCCTGAGCCTCCCTAATAGCCTGAAGTCCCTCTATTACCTGGAACTTTATGTCCTTTTTAACCCATGTTCTCTTCCCATGTGGAGACTGCTTTTCTGAGGGAAAATAAATAAAGAAAGGTAGCTTGGTCCAAAGAAAAATTGCCTGTCCGTTCCAAAGTTCCTGATCCTGTGTATTTGATTCTTTATATTTATCCTAGGGACTTGACACTATTGTTTACTTCCACACCTTTGACTTCAGCTCCCTCCATCACCTTTGCTATCCTGTAGTTCCCTGTTAGCCTTACTTTAATTATTTATGCTCTCTTTCTATCAACTTAACATTGCACCCCTTCTGCCATCTAAACTCTGGGTTTATGCCCTTCCTTCATCACCTCATACTCTGAATGTCTTTTTCTCCTTTCTGTTAAGAATAGTGGACACAAGACCCTGTGGAGTATCCAGGATGCTCAGTCTTGGTCTGGTTCAAAGTATCCAGTCCTTGGTACTCTAGGAAGGACCTGACATACATCTAGACCTGGGATCCCTCTTCAGTGACCTTTTCAGCCTACTTCACCAACAGACTGTCCTACCTACTATCGTTAGTGGGGCCCAACTAGAGAACAGGCTAGGGCCAGGGAGGAAAGACTGCCCAAATTCAATAGCATTACCATGCCAATGGGGCATTCAGGCCCAGTTAGCTGCGAAACTTCTACTTTCCCTTAGGACAGGCCCTTCTGCTAAAGACCTCTGAGTCCTGTGACATCTGTACCAAGGTAACATGGGGTCTTCCCTCCTTCCAACTTCTCCTCCCCTTTAGGAATAACTTCCAATAGGGACACACACACACAAGTATGTATATATATATGTGTATATATAAATATATAATATACACATACACATTTACATATACATACACACATATATATGTTGAGAGAAAGAGAGAGAGAGAGAGAGAGAGAGAGAGAGAGAGAGAGAGACAGAGAGACAGAGAAACAGGGTTCATCCTTGCTTCCCTCTTTTCCTTCCTCAATATATGAGTGACTGAGATACCAGATCTCAACGCACAATAATTTGGTCTTCAAACTTCCTCTTACCTATGGATGTGTTTCTGTAGGAGCGAGTAAGAGGAGTCACTCCTGAAATTCAATCAGCTAACCTAGAGAGCCTAAACTCAACCCCTAATTCCAAATCCATTCAGTTATGACCATAACTCTCTCATTTCTTCTATCATTCTATAAGGGCCTCATTCACAAGGAAGATTCTGACCAAAACATTCTGTTCCTAGGCCTAGGGTTCAAATCCCAGTCTCCTTTTCGTTTCTGAATGAGCTACGGTATTCGATCATTTCCCTGAGGTCCCTTTGCTACTCAGATAATCCAGACCAAAGGGTCTCTATTATCTATCTTGGTCTCTATTATCCTTAGCTGTGTGTAGGTTCCTAGCTTAATCCGGCCCTGGGGAGTTGGGGGGGTGGGAATGGGGGGGTGGAAGCGCAGGGCTCACGAGTCTTTTTCTCCCCAACCCGGGCCTCCCGCTGGGTAGAAAGCGTCAGGGGGATCCCTCGTCGGAAAGCGCGAGGGGAAGGTGAAAAAGCTGTACTTACTCGTACCTTTCCTTCGCCTCCGCCGCCCGATCCCGCTGCCTCCGGTTCTTGAACCAGTTGCTGACCTGTGTGGTGGTAAGGCCCGTGGCCTCCGCCAGCTCTCGCTTCTCCCGTGGGGACGGATAGGGGTTGTGCGCGTACCACTCCCGCAGCACGCTGCGGCTCTTCTCCTTGAAGCAGTAGCTGGTCTCCTCGCCGTCCCAGATGGAGCGGGGCAGTGGGAACTTGCGCCGCACTCGGTACTTGCCCACGGCGCCCAGAGGCCGGCCGCGCAGCTTCTCCGCTTCGATATAGTGTGCCTTGAGCCAGAGCTGTTGCAGCTTGGGGTGGTTGTGAGGCGAGAACTGGTGGCTCTCCAGGATCTTGTAGAGCTCGCGGAAGTTACCTCGGTGGAAAGCGACTACGGCCTTGGCCTTGAGCACGCTCTCGTTCTTGTGGAGGTGCTCGCAGGCCGGGAGAGACCAGAGGAAACGGCCCAGCCGCTCGATGTTGCCTCCCTGCTGCAGCACCTCGCAGACGCACGCCACTTGCTCCTGCGTGAAGCCGAACGTGGGCAGCATGGACATGGTGCCGGCCACCCCGGGGCCCTGTTCACCATCCGGGGCTGCGGCCCGGGCCTGGCCCCACCCCCTGAAACCTTCTCGGCCTGGACTTGCGGCTCCGACCCCCCGCCGCGGCCCCAGGGTGCTCACAGGGCTGCGCCGCCCTGCATCTGGGGCGCCGGCTGAGCTTTCGAGGCAGCCAAGAAAGATGGGCCCAACAGAAGCAGTCGGAAAAAATAACGGGGGTTGGGAGTTAACAGGGGAGGGGGGTGGCTGCACAAAAGAAGTTCCCAAGTCACTTTGGTAAGTCCTTGCAAGGGGCCGGGGCCCCGCGATGTCCCCCGAGCTTGTTTTTGTCTCTGGCTCCCCAGCAGCCGGTGCCCTCGTCTCGGCTCCTCGCAGCCCGGCCCGGGACGTTCCTCTGCATACTCCGCCGCCCGGCGAGGTCCCGCCGCCAGCGCCTCTCTCGCTCTCCCGTCTAGTTCTCTCGCTGCTTTTTTAATAATATTATTCTAAGCGGGCATGAGCTGCGGCGGCCCGCGCCCTGATTGGTCCGGTTATCTGACCCGGGGCCTGCCTGCGCCAGACAATAGTTGGAGTCAAATTATTCGCCATGGAGACGCTGTCAGTCACCGGTAACCCGAGCCGGGGCGAGGCGGCTCCCCCCTGGCTGCGCTGACGGATTGCCCTGCTCTGCTCTAGGCAGAGAGGCGGTCAGAGACCAGAGCCAGAGCCAGAGACTGGGGAACTCGGAGACAGACAGACAAGACAGACAGAAATACAGACAGACAGACAGACAGACACACACACACACACACACACACACACACACTTTAGAAAGAGTGAGAGAGAAAAATGAAGACAAGGGATCAGGGAGAGAAAAACTTCAGCGGTGATTGACGGGATGGATACCCATAGAGAAGGGGGAGGGAGGGAAGGCGAGAGGGGCACTAGGTGGGGGAAAGGCGGGGGAGGAGAAGTAGGGGGAAGAGAGTTGTGGGGGAGGCGGAGCAAAGGGGAGGGAACGAGGTGGAGAAAAGGGGAGGGGAGAAAAAAGAAAGAAGATGAGGGAGGCGGCGGCGGGGGTGGGAGGGATTGTTAAAGGGATAGGGAGTGAGGAAAGGAAAGGAAAGGGAGACAGAACGAGGGTGGGGAGCGAGGGGAGGGAGGCAATTCGGCCCCTGTCTCAGCGCAGGGGGCGGTGCTGCAGCATCACCCAGTCCCCAAGCCGCCTTCCGGCCCCTGGGCGGTCTCCCCGAGCGACCGCCACTCGCTGGGGACACAACATCTCCCCAGGGCTTGAGGCTGCTGCCGTGGCGAGGCTCCCCCTCCCCCAGCCCCCTTTCGTTGCTTTTTTGCTAGGACTTGGAGGAGGGGAACAGTAAATAAATATTCCCTCTTAAGCTCAGCCTCAGGCCTCCAGATTTGTCCTGCTCCAGGTTTGAGGAGGGAGTAGAGTGGGGACCACAGGGTGAGATCATTTGTCTGCAAAAGGAACGCAGAGCCGAGTGAATCCACTTCTTGGTTTCTTCCTTCGTCTCACGTCTCTCTCCCTCTTTTCCTCCCGGCCCCCACCCACCCCCCTCAGGTCTGGTGGTCTCTCAGTGCTGCGTGGTCAGGCACCTCAATCCTCGACTCCTTTCTACCCTACTCCGGAGTCCAAGGGTTAGATTTTTCTTGTTGTATCTCTCCCGGTTAACTTCTGCAGTCCGTCGGGGAGGTCGCAGGTACGAGCTAATTGGTTATGTTTTCTGTACCTGTGCCTGTGAGGTGTCCAGACTGGAAAGGGCGAGGGAAGGTTCTACGCTTAGGGTGGCGGTGATATGAATAGCTCCGGCTCTGGCCCCGGGTCTGACCCGGCACATTACCTGAGGACTTTAGTCGGTGAAATGGTGCCCTGGACCTGGCCTCAAGATCCCCGACTGGAGAATCCGAGGGGAGCGAGCCCCTGGTCCGGTTCCTCTGTCGGCCCCCTTGGAGAGCAGAGAAGCGGTCCTGCTGAAGGGTCTGGGTCCCTGGAGCCGGAGCCGGAGCCAAAGCAGGAGAAACTGCTGCAGTTTCCCTGGTGGGTTACAGGGCCGGGGGAGACGGTTGTGGTGGTGAGTGTTGGGGAAGGGGGATGGATAGCTTTGGGCATGGAACTGAGCCTGAGGGAGGAGGAAGTGGCAGGGGAAAGGGAGGCGAAGGAGAAGGGGAAAGGGAGGGGGCACCTTCTCTGTCTCTACCAGTCTCAGCTGGAGACTTGGCAATTGCTGGCGGTATTTGGGTGGGGAGGGGACCTGCTAGCTAATGCGGAAACATTAGTGCTGCGACGCCAGAATATTTTGGGAGAGAGGATTGGGAAATCTGCCTGTACTTCCTTCAGTTGGGCCTACGGGAAGGTGCCCTCAACACCTCCCAATTTCACCTGATTCCCTAGGGCTCCCTTGTTTCATTTTGGTTTTCGGGCGAGGCGGGCGAGGCGGGCGAGGCGGGCGAGGCGCAAGGACTAGAGTTGAGCGGAAATGTTCCTCTGCGGCCTCTGAGTAAGCAGACCAGGCCTGGGGAAGCTAGACCGCTTGGAGACCTAAAGAGGTGCAGGAGAGGAGTGGGAGTATCCTTTATTCCTCGATAGAGAATGATAAAAGATGACTTTTAGATAGCGCTTTGAGGATCCCGAAGTACTTTCCTAGTCCAATCTTTCCTGCACTTCCGTTTTTCGGCTTTCTTCCCAGCTGCAGTGGGGCGCGGTGGTAAGGGCGGAGGGGGGGCGGGGTGGGCAGGGAGAGAGAAGAGGGGGATCGAAGAACTACTAGCGCCCTAGACTGCTTTCCCAGTTGCTTACAGCACTACTGACCAGTCCACGAGGGCGGCCAGGTGTCAGGCCGGGCTCTGGAACGAAGCTTAGGGTTCTATACACTCCTCTTCGTGCCCCGGTAGGTCCCGGCCCAGTGGTATGGAGACCAGAGCCAGGGGCAGACTACCTTCACTGAGATAAGCAGCCGTTTACCAAGGACTTAGGGTGACCAGCTTTCTTTGCCCATTTCTGGGGAAGGGGGCAGTTTCAATAACCAAACTCCTGGGAAATCTAGGGATACTTGGAGACTAGCCTGGTCTGCTCTAGAGACAGCGTCTCCCCCTTTCCCCAGCAAATATACACACACCACGGCCACCAAGAGCAAGAACCCACATGGATTTCGTTTCTCTATGGTAATCTGAGTGTAGCCCACCTAGCTAGCATACTAATCCCTACCTCCAAATGCACCTAGATGCCCTGACGGTCAGTCTGCATTCCTAGAGATTTCATTTGCCAAAGGTCACAGAGGCCCAGAGAAGGGGTGCAGATCTTAGCAAAACCCAACCAGCTCTGAGTGGAGACCATCAGATCTTGCTACTACAGAACTGGCTGAGCATTTCTTTCCTGGCCTGGCTTGTTTTCCTAGTCTGATCATGGCAGGTATGTCTCACCAGCAACCAGAGGCCCTGATGATGCTGACCGCAGGAGGGGCCCAGAGTTTGCCGAGGCCTCAAACTCAAAGGCTTGTCTTTCAGCGGTCATTTGAATCCTCTGAGCACATGTGGACCTCAGGATCTCTCACATGGACCTGAGCTGTTCTTTACAGTCTGGGGCTAGCCCAGAACTATAAAGACAGGGTGGTAATAAGGGGGAACCCACTGGCCTGGGAATTCTAGTAAGTACAGATTTAGCAGTGAGACCATGGTCAAGTCACTTACTGTCTCTGGGCCTCAGTTTACTCATCCATAAATTCAGCGGATTGGAGTAGGTGACCTTTAAGATTCCCTTCCCACTCTGAAATTCTCAGTCTAAAATGATCAGTTGAAACACCAGGCAATACCCCTAGGCATACATTTCCCCAGGAGGAGGTATCCTGATGACATCCCTTGGGTGCCCTCAAAGACCAATGTCCACACTTGAGGAAGTGACAGCTCAAATGTCTTCCAGGTCAAATGCCCATTTAGTTGGGTGCTTCCACTTCCTTTCTTGAAAGTTATTCTCGAAGTTATGATCGAAGCTATTCAGTAGGCCCAAGTCCTCTTCTGCTAGACAGCCCTCCCACACTTGGCTGTGGTCTCCTGCCCCAACGCTGAAGTGGTCTGCCAGACCTTGGAGTGCTGAACCTGGAACACAACAGGCTTTCCTTGGCTCTGAGTTCGGCTCTCTATCCACTATGCCTCTCTGCTTCTTAGAAGAACTGCTCTTAACAATGTGAATGCTATTACTACAGATTATTTTGGAGATCAGGAGCAAAGAAATTCGTGACTACTCAATGTGACTGGCCATTCCTAGCCCTATTCACCAAACTTCTTGACCTAAGCAGTTCAGAAACATTTTGGTATTGCTGTTTAAAGTACCAATATGTCCTTTCCATCTGCTCCCTGGACACAATAATAATAACGACAATAATAAAACAAAGCAAAACAAAAAAAATCCCAAGAAGAGAGAAAAGTCAGCCTGGATTCCTTGCTTGTCTCTCCGCCCTGCCTTTGTGTGCTGAAGGATTAGGAAAACTAAAAGAGCTGCAGCAAACGGGTCTGAGAGGGAGTAAGATAACCACACCGCAGCACTAGGAGCGCGGAAGCTCTGAATGAAAAAACAAAATCAATCAAACAAACAAAAGAACAACAGCAAAACCCAACTCAAAACAAACTAAAACAAAAGTAGCGCTGAAGAACCAGCCAGCTCGGAATGACTGTGACACAATTGTTGCCCCCTGACTAGGATCCCCAGGGACTGTCCAAAGTCTCCCGGGCTTCTAAGGACTCAACCTGGAATAGCGATGGATTTCTATTCTCCAGGGCCGCGTCAGCCTCATGCTTGCGGGATCTAGGCGCTCCACATACTCTGGAACAGCAGTGTAGTCTGACCAACTTCACTCCGACAGTTTCCAGTTCAAACGGGTGGGGGAACCTGTGGGCAGAGGCCTGGGAAAAGAGAAATAGTTTGTACAGGCCGGGTATGGGAGAAATACTGGAACCTGGAACCTCTTTCTTTCCTACGAACCCAAATGAGAGACGGGATGCAGCATCTAGCCCCTGGAGCTTTTTTGTTACCCTCGAGAGACAGACTCCTGAAAAGTCAGAGCACAGGAGTGCCAGGTGAACGTATAGCAGAGACCGTGCTGTCTCCTGCTTCTCGTCGCTGAATCACATAGCTCCTTTCTATATTTATTTATTGTAGGATTTCATGTTTCATATGAAACATGAAACTCTCTCTCTCTCTCTCTCTCTCTCTCTCTCTCTCTCTCTCTCTCTCTCTCTCTCTCTCTCTCCCTCCTCCTTTTCCTCTCCCTCCTCCTTCTTTTCCTCCTTCTCTTTTTCTTCCTCCTCTGTTTCCCTCTTCTCACTTGTCTTCCCAACAAGATTATAGAATCTTTGAAGGCAGAGACCACAGGGTCACTGCAACCCCTGCGGGGGTGGGGGTGGGATAAACTCCTCAGGGAGTACATTCAGGTGCAAGAGCAAATAAATTAAACTCAGTAGCTGTTGATCCAAGATCTAGCCAAGACTTTGTTGCAAGGAAAGTTTGGAAAACCGAAAGGGGAAGTGGGGAGTGAAAATGCAGCCTCAAAAAATATGCCAGAGGAGGATGAGAACGGAGGCCTTCCTTTTCTGTCTCTCCTGATTCAGGAGAAGTTTCCTGTTGGCCCAGTGAGTCAGGGACCCATCATCGCTTTTCCAATGAGGGAAAACGTTTCGTGACCCGAAAATAATCACATCTTTATTTGGTTTAAAAATGGGAATAATAGAATGAAAACATGTGAGCACAAGCTTGGCAGACCTTAAAATTTTCAATAAATGCCAACTACCACCACCTCATCCCCGGCAACAGTAATAAAGGCAACAATCATTTGTGTGATTTAGTCTGTTTAGGGAACTCCCGGTCAGGGAACTCCCTTTACTAATGAAGATCAGCAATTTCTCTAGAACTTGTCATCTTGGCAGAGAGCCGGTCTCTTGAGTCAGGAAGACCGTTTGGGCTCCTGGTTTTCCCACCCTGGGCAAGTCACTTTTATTGTTATGGTAACTCCCTTAAGACTAAGTCGCCTGGGCGCTATTATTGAAAGAGGTGTAATAGTCTCCAGGTCACTCTGGAGAAAAGAAAAGTATATCGTAACCCCTCCAGAAAAAGGGACCCTTTTAAAAGTTCCGATAATTGAAGCAGCAATTCTGTGAGTGTAATAAATAAGTTAGAGATTAGCTAATGTAGACTCATGGCCCGAGGTTCGTTATTTCCTGATTTGTTAATCACTGCCCGCTCTAAGTCAGCCGGTTGAAGCTGGGAGTGGAGTGGTTTTTACGTCTCTCTTACCGGTCGGCCATCTCACAACCCTTGCCCCAGATTCCCACCCTGATGACCAGCTTTACCTCCTGTTTGCTACTTGGGAGAAACTACCTTTTTGTTACTCAAGGAAAACGAAGGCACTCTCACCTGTTCGCTAGTCAATCATCTTCTCTGCCTCCCTAGGGACTTGCGGCCTCCCCAGGCACTTCCAAGGGATCGATCCCAGGCTAATTTTCAGGGGAGTCTCCTTGAGTCTACCTAGCGCAGGAAAAGCGTATTACTTGCAAAACCTCAAGAAAACACATTTTTAAAATTTCATGATTGGAACCGTCTTCTCTGGAGTAGTAACCTCAAAAATCCTACTTTTTAAAACAAAAATTGCTTCCACTCCAGTCTCGAGTGTAGAAAGCAAGAACCTCGCGTAGCGAACCCTGATCAAAGAACTAGTTGAAGATTGGTTAGTGGGGGTGGAGAGGAAGCAGGCACACTTGGGTCCGTGGGTCAGTCTCGGGTCCGGGGAAGAGGATAAATGGTACCGTGAGTCTATGAATGAAAAATACTCCTTGACCGTTTTGGCCTGAACTATGCACAGAATGTAAGCTCCTTGAAGGCAGGAGCGATTTCATTTTTCTCTTTCCATCGTCTGTGCATGCCTAGCAAATCTTCGGCGCTTTATAAATGTTTGTTGGTTGAAGCAAAAATGGGTTTCCCCACACCCTTACGCCAAAAATATTCAAATAATTCGCTTTTTGTCCCTCCTCTTGCCAGTTCCGAAGGAATGACAGATACGTACAGATCCCTGTGCCCTGCTCTGGCTCAGCCAGGTGCTGGTCCTTTACCCAGGGGTCCAGTGCTGCTAATCTTTGGCTCTCATTCCTGGGCAGGGCCGGACTTCTTTCCATTTTTTTCTCTCTCGGGAGTCTTGGAGTCAGAGACGCCCTTCTCCTGTGGGAGAAAACGGTTTAGGGTCTTGGGTTAAAGGGAAAGGCTTCGCCTAACGAAAAGAGGGAGAAGGAGTTCTCAGGGCTAAGCTGGGATGGGGAGAAAATGCTATATTTCTCCCAGGTGCTTTTTATTTTGCTTGTTCTTTTTGTCTCCACTGGGGAATGAACTGAAGGCCCAGGTTGGGGCCCTAGGGTGGCTTCTTTACAGGCAGGCTTTCGAGCCTTTCGCCTGGGCCCTCTAATCGCGTTTTAAATAGTTGTGCCTCGAAGTGAAGTCCAGAGGCGTCCCTAGAGAGGCTATAGAGGATACTCATCTGGGTCTGAGGCAATTTCTTCTAATACAATCTACCTTTTTTGTCTTCTTCCCAAAGCCTGTCGTCCTTATCTCCGGGGTTTGCCTCAGTTTCCCTAAATGCTTGGGTAGGCGCGATTCCTCCGGATCTTTCTGTCTTAGCCGATGGAGAACCGAGGCGGTGGACTTGTGTATAGGGTGAGGACTGGAGAAAGAAAGAAGAAATTGCGTTTTATGAAGCTATTGCAACCCTCCCAATGGTGTGAGGATGTTGTCTGTAGGTACTAGGGGTCGAACTCTGCAGGTGAGAGCAGCAGATTCACATACCAAACTCTCCTTCCCTCAGGACTGGACCTTGGGCTCCAGATCTTACAGGTATCGTTTCGTGCCCTCTGACTCTGCATAGCCTTTTCAGTCACCAGCGAAGGCACTGGCTTCTGCTCGGACTTAGGCAGTGATTTTGCTGTGGCCTGGAAGCACTCGGCAGGTTGGGGAGCACAGGAAGGTTCATCAGCCCATTGGTCTCTAGCTCCTCTTTGTCCTATTCACTTTTTTTTTTTCACCGCTGCACAGAGACTCCAGCTGGGCTACTGGGGGTGCGGGTGGGGGAAAGAAGAGAGCACCTCACTGTGACTGGGACTGCCGGTGGGGAAGGGTCTCGGAGTCTCGATGCAGCTCTTAGCTGTGGTAGATCAGGGTGGCTGACCTCTACAAAAGAGGGGAATGAGCTGAATCGGAGTTGGCCCCCCCCACCCCTCACTTTGTCCTCATCTGGCCTGTGGGACTACGAACTCAGGAGCTTTGATGACTTAGGCACAGTGACACCCAGACACCCAGATGTAGACAGACCAAGTCAGGCACAAGCAGAAACACAAGGACACACCCCTCAAACTGAAACAGCTGCTTCATGGTGTTTGAGAAACCTGTCTTCTCCTTCCGTTGTCTCTCTGACAATGCCTAGTCCAGGGCTGGACGCACTGTAGGAGCTTAACATACGTTTATTATTGACAGAAACTTCTGGGGGACATGGAGGGTACCAAGTACTACAATCCACATCGCTGTCTGTTTCTCTGTCTTCAGGGGACATGGCAGGCACCTTGATGCCCCCCATTCCTTTACCCTTCAAGAAAATCTATTCTATATTCTGAGGCGGTGGTGGGCATCAGCCAAGGCTGGGCTCTTTAAGAGAGGATCCTAGAGTCTGACTACATCTCTAATTTTTCAGCGCTAGGAAAAGAAGGAAAGAAATATTTTCAGAGTTTATTTCTAATCTGGGGGATGTTGCTTTAAACTGAGTTCTGAAAGTTGTGCTTTTAAAAAAAATCCTCTGGGCAATTGGTGGATCAGATTGCCTGTGAGAAATGGGCATTTTCCCCCCATTACCTGTGAGTAACTGTATCAGGGAGGAGGGATTCCTGCCTTGGCACATCTTTCTCTGCTTTATTTATTTTTCTTACCATTAATTAAGATGCATAAAGCCTCACTGGGCAACATCCATAGAGCTCTCCCTTGTTCAGTTTCTGCTCTTGGCAGAACAGAGGAGGGCATTTCACCCAGCCCAGGGTTGTGGGCACTCCCAACACCAGAGCTTTAACCAAGTTCTCCATTTTCCAAGAAACCTGGTTATATGCCAGCATTGTTCTTAACTCAGAAATCCAATATCTTACTTTGTTGTCCCTGTGAATTAAGGATAAAATTTATGGCTGTTTCTTACAGAAGAATGTGTGTTAATTAATTTATATGCAACAGCACAAGAACATTTTAACGAACTGGGTAGAAACAAGATACTGATGGGAGAATTGGCTACGCCATGGAATCCCTCTATAAGGATGGTGATGGAGGGGCATGGCTAATTTGGCTTTTCCAATATAGAGTTATTCTGGTATGTGGAATGAAGTCTAGCCTGTGGTATACACCAACCCTGGTAACAGTAATCTGGATTATAACGTAGTTTGGCTCTAACAGGGGTAGGGTGGGAATATATGCATAGATAAAATGTTCAGCTAATGATAAATTGCATTTATGTACTCATACAAAGCAATTTTCTTTCAACAGCCCTGTGAAGTAGATAGTACAATTTTTGTTTTCCCCATTTTACAGTTGAAGACACTGAGGTTTAGTGATTTGCCTAGGGACATAGATTTAGTAGGTGTTGGAAGCTAGGATAAGAACCTAGGTCTTGTGACTCCAAGTCTAAAACCAAGTTCAAGTTCTTTCTACTACATTATGGTGGCTCTTAGATTGTGTAAGATTATGGTCACTTCAGGAAGCACATGACATGTGTCTAAAGATATATTTTGCTCTTAGTCAACAAAATGATCAATTGAACAACGAATGTTGTGCTCTTCCTACATGTAAGGTCCTGTGTGAGACCTATAGGGAATTCAAAGACATCTGAAATATTCTTTGCCTATAAAAAGTCTAGTTGGAAAAGTAAGATATTTACATATGAAAATATAAGTAAAAATCAGCACTAAAAGAGACCTAAATAAACAAACAGGAAATGCTATAGTGGTTCAGTGGTGTGAGAAATCAGTGTTAGCCAGGGTGGTTGGGGAAAGACCAATTTAGTGGCATTACAAATTGGGACTGCCATGGTACCTATGTCTATGGTTCTGAAATTGCAAGCAAGATTTACTAAGGATCTAAGACATCTTCAAAAGTCTCATGATGGAAAATGCTATCCATATCCAAAGAAAGAACTGTGGAGTTTGAATGAAGATCGAAGCATACTATTTTCTATTTTTCTTCTTTTGTTTTGTTTTCTCTTTCTTGTTGGTCCTCCTATTGGTTCTAATTCTTCCTTACAACATCACTAATGTAAAAATATGTTTAATAAGAATGTATATGTATAGCCTATATCAGATTGCAAGCCATCTTGGGGAGTGAGACGGAGAGGGAGGGGGAGAAAAATTTAAAACTCAAAAGTTTTTGGAAGTGATTGTTGATAAATCAAAATAAATTAATAAAAAAAAAAAAGAACTGTTGCTAAAAAGCCTTTGGTAGATCCCAAACCAGAATTCTTCCAGAGGACTTTGGCTGTTATAATATCATGAACATGAGATAGAACTTTTTCTTATTAATGTTTGATTAATAACTTATTAATAACTATTTATACTTAAATTATTTGATTACAGTGAATAACACCTTTTCAGTCACTCTCTCTAACACTCATTCATTCAACAAACAATTATTGGCTGTGTGACATCTATTAAGTGTTTATTAAGCTCCTCTTGAACCCCAAGCTCAGGGAATATAAAGATGTGAAAAGTGAAATCCTGTATAACAAATGATCATTTTAAAGAAAAACAGATGAGAAAAAGAAGTCAGCAAACTTATCAATACATAGGAAAAAATCCAAAAGTTGATGCCATATTCCATGACCATGGGCCTCCCACCCCTACAAAGGAGTAGCAAGGGGATTATCTTCTTTGGTGCTATGCTTATTCTTTGTAATTTTACAGTGTTCACTTTTATTGTTTTGCTGTTGTTATTTCCATTTGTATTGTTGTAGTCATTGTACATTCCCCCCCCCCGTACTTGTCATTTTTGTCATTTCTAATGGCACAATAATATTCAATTGGTGCAGGGGTGGGCAACCTGTGATCTTGAGGCCACATGTGGCCCTCTAAGGTCCCTGGGAGTGGCCTTTTGACTGGTCCAAGTTTTACAGAACAAATCCTTTTCTTAAGGTGATTTATTTTGTGAAGGGCTACACTTGAGGACCTAGAGGGCTGCATGTGTCCTTGAGGCCACAGGTTCCCTACCCCAGTAGTTATTCCCCAATTGATGGAAATCTACTTTATTTCCAAGTTTTTGCTATCACACAAAAACATTGCTATAAATATTTTGTTCTAAATAGGGACTTTAGGGATTTTAAATTAAATTAAATAAAATTAAAATAGGGATTTTAAAAAATCAATGACTTCCTTTGGGGTATAAGTCTAGTAGTGGAATATCTAGGTCAAAAGAAACAAACATTTTCCTCATTTTATAAGCATAATCCTAAACTGCTTTCTAGAATGGTCATGCTGATCCACAGCTTCACTAACAGTAGTTAGTGAGCCTATCTTCCCACAACTCTTCCAATGTAGACTTTTCCCATCTTTTGTTATCTTTCCCAATTTTCAGGGTATGAGTTTCAATCTCAGGGAGGTTTTGATTTTCATTTCTCTCTCTCTCTTTTTTAATTATTTTGGGGCATTATTTTACATGGTTGTTAATACTTTGCAATTCTTATTTTGAGAAAGAATTTCATACCTTTGACCATTTTATCTATTGGACAATGGCTTTTGGTTTTACACACACACACACACACACACACACACATACACACACACATTGTTTGTGTACAATGAATATCAAACTCTTGTCAGAAAAATTTGGTACAAAGAAATTTTTCTCATTCTATCACTTCTCTTCTCATCTTAGGTGCATTGATTTTGTTTGTGCAGAAGCTTCTCAGCATTTTGTAAGCCAAGTTATACATTTTTATCTTTGTAATTGCACAAACCACTATTTGCCCACTCCTTTACTTTTTTTTAAAAACTTTTTAGATGTTATTCTTTCCATTTACATTATTGTTGTCATTATATATAGTTTTCCTTCCTCTGCTTACTCCATTCTTCATTAGTTCATAAAAGACTCCACACCTCTTTGTATTCCCCATTTCTTATAGCATAGTAATATTCCATTTCATTCATGTACCATAACTTATATAGCCATTCCCCAACTGATGGGCACCTACTTTGTATACAGTTCTTTATTGTTAGAAAAAATTCACCAGGGCAGCTAGGTTGAGAAGTGGGTAGAGCACAGGCTCTGGAGTCAGGAGGACCTGAGTTAAAATCTGGCCTCAGATCCGACACTGGACACTTACTAACTGTGTAACCCTGGGCAAGTCACTTAACCCCAATTGCCTCCCCAACCCTCAAAAGTTCACCAAAAATGTTTTGCTATATATTGGACTTCTATTTCTCTCTCTTTGACCTCCTTGGGGTATACATATAAGAGTGGGCTCTCTGGGTCAAACAGTGTGGACTTTTAGTGATTTTCTTTTTTAAACATAATTCTGAATAGTTTTCCAAAATGGTTGGACCAATTCACAGCTCCACCAACAGTGCATTAGTCTGCTTATCTTTCTACAATCCCTCCAATTTGATTATTCCCCATCTATCATTATTTTTGTCAACTTGCTGGGTAAAATCTCAGGACTGATTTCCCCTCCTCCTCCCCTTATTAATAAGTGATTTTAAATGTTCTTTCATATGGTTCTTAATAGTTTGTTATTCTTTGGAGAACTCTTCATCCATAAACTTGGACAACTTATATATTGTTCCTATTTCCCTATTATTGGACATTTAGTTTGCTTCCAATTTCTGTACACACACACACACACACACACACATATATACATGTGCGTATATATACACAAATAAATAAAATTTTGCCTAAGAAGGCAAATGATACAGAGCAGAAATATGAAATTGAACTTTTCTGTTTCTTATACTTCTTTTGAATCCTCCTAAGTAGTAGGAGTAAACTCACAGTAGGTACCTAATCAATACATGTTGATGGATTGCAGCCCAAGCACACAGTTGTTTCAATATGCTAAGGAGACATGATTTAATTGGTGTGCCTACTCCACCCTCTTTTATATACCTTCCGTTTTAATAATGATAACTAACGTAAATGTAATATTTTAAAATGTGGAAAGTATCTAGCACCCTGCCTCATTTGAGCCTCACAACAACCCTATGAAATAGATATTATAGGTATTATTATTTTCATTCTATGGATGAGAGAACTGAGACTCGGGTTAAGTGCAATTGTTTAACTGTTTCATGTGTGTATATTTAGTTTCCTCAAGTAGATTGTAAGATCTTTGAATATGAGTTACATCTTCTCAGTATTCCCATAGAATGCTGTATAGAGCTGGCCACCTAGTAATAGCTTTTTGTAACCCGTCCCTTTCATCTTTCTAGTTGTCTTATATAGAAGCTCAACAAATGTTTATTGGTCTGAACAGGCCTCCTAAATACAAGTTGTGAACCTAAAATGAGATCTTGTTAAAAAAGAAAATATATAAAAATGTATTTTAAAAAGAAAATATGTATTCATACTTCAATGGAGCCATGATCTCCTTGGTATGAGTATTCTCTTTACTTATGGAGACCTAACCTTTCTATGCTTTTTCATTGCAAGTGATTCTTGTTTATGAACTTAAGTTTTACTAATGACTTTTTTGAAGAACTAAAGGTATTTATTTATTTTCCCATATTCCCCTATGAACTGTTCCCTCCTCCCCCAATAAAAATGCATAGAAAGTTGGACTTAGAGGTAAGAAGACCTGAGTTTGAATATTGCCCGAGATGTTTACTACCAATGTGACCACGGGCATGTCACTTAACCTCTCTCAGTCTCAATTTCCTAATCTGTAAAATGAGAATAATAATAATACACACCTGGCATTTGTTTTGAGGACCAATTGAAATAACATAAATAAGGCACTCTGCAAACTTCAAAAAGTCATGTAAATGCTATCTGTTATTCTTATTTTATTTAGTGCTCAAAGACTATGTTTGTGTGACTGTGTCATACATCACAGATGTAACATCTCATATCTGTAGGTCCCTGTCTCTATTCCCTATCAATAAGTGTGTTTTATCATTCATAAGACCAAAATATAGATCTGCTTCCATATACTTCAGTTAAAACACCATGATGTGTTGAAGCTTCTACTGGTTCTCTTGTGATTGTTCAGTCATTTTCAGTCATGTCCAAATTTTCGTGCCATTTTTTTCCTCCAGTTAATTTTACAGATGAAGAAACTGAGGCAGACAGGGTTAAGTGACTCACTCAAGGTCACATAGCTAGTAAGTATCTGAGGCCCGATTTGAACTCAGGAAGAGAAGTCTTCCTGATTCCAGGTCCAGTACTCTCTCCATTTTGCCACCTAGCTGTTTTTCCTTTGGAGGATTTCCTTAGACCCCACTCTAGTCTAGTACTGCTCACCTAGGACCACACCATTATGGGTAAATATCAACCAGGTAAGACCCCCCTCCCCCTCCCTGAAGATCCTATAATGACCAGTGGTATAGGTAATGTAATTGTTCCTTAGGATTGTGGGTAATATAATGGACACACTCTTGTCCAGTGCCCTTTGCACATTAGCCTGCAAGACTCTTCATTAAAAGACAATCAGAATTGTTTGGGGCTGTTATTTCACTTTAAAAAGGTCATTTCACAGCTGTAATAGCACATGCATGAAATATGGCCCTTTGACAAGTCATAACTGGGGATACCACTTCCTGCTTCCCCGCTGCCCCCTCACTTACTTACCCCAGCAGTAGAATTCTTAGAGTAGCCATGAAAAATAAATGATGGGATGTTTGTCCAATCAGAGCCATCATCATTAGTGTCCTATTAAGGACCTTTCAGCTACCATTAAGTGACTCACAATGTCAGTTTCTATAAACTTTACTTGCTCCTCAGTTCACCTATATCTTGCCAAAGTCAATACCCTGTGTCTGGGACTGGAAGCCAGCAGCTTTCTCAGGGGGGTCACAAGGCTTTGCATCCCATATACACAGCTGCATGCATGCGTGCGTGCGTGCGTGCGTGCGTGCGTGTGTGTGTGTGTGTGTTTATAGGCATGAATTTCATACCCATGTAACTATATCTATATCTGAACAATTTATTCACACATTTATTTATACATCACATATCCTCTGCTTTTATGCATGAAAGCACATGTGTTCTTATGTTTCCCCTCCCCCCTACCGGGTGAACAAGCAAGTGGCTGCACAAATACTCATGCACATAGCCCCTAAGTATCAGGAGCTCCTCTGATAGATTAATCTGTACTAATGTGCCAATAGGATTGCACGACTTAGCTTATCTCTGCCAAGTTACATAGTTAATGCTTTAACCCAAAGGAGTGACCAAGTTGGGCATTTCAGGCGTAAGGGGCAGGTCAATAGTAGAGATATTTGTAGACTATGTATTCTCCTCATGGGTAGCTAGATGGCACAGTGGATAGAGCACCAGAGCTGGGGTCAGGAAGACCTGAGTTCAAATTCTGCCTTAGATACTTACTGGCTATGTGACCCTGGGCAACTCATTTGACCATATTTGCCTCAGTTTGCTCATCTGTAAAATAAGCTAGAGAAGGAAATGGCAAACCACTCCAGTATCTTTGCCAAGAAAACCCCAAATGGGGTAAGGAAGAATCAGAGACAACTAAAATGACTAAATAGCAATGCTCCTTGAAGTCTCCTAATTTGCCACCTACGTGGCATGAACAAAGCTAGCCTTGGATTGGGAATCTAGGCTCTTACAGCCCCATGTCCTGTCTTAGGGGCTTATTCAAGTCCTTGTGTCCCTGCATTTCTGGACCATTTGGCCCAGGATCTCAAGTCCTCACTTGGTTGGGTTTGTGAGAAGAAAGGATAGAAATTTATTGGATAATCAGAAGTTTAGCACTCTGGTGAAAGTCACAGTTTTTATTCCTCTCTCTGACCTCCTAAAGAATATTGACTGATTGATGGCCCATTAGTCCCTGAATAGGATTCTTAGAACCCTGTAAAAGTCACTACCCGCCAGCACATTCCCTCCCAAGTAGGCTGACTGCCTAACTACTCATAAAAGACGAAAATAGAAATATGTGAATTTAGTCAATAAAGGCCTTAATTTTTTTTTTAAATAGTGAATTTCATTCTACGTCCAACCACTCAGGTAATAGGAGGGGTGTGAATCCAATGTACCCTGGACCATACAAAGGTGGGGGAAGGGGGCAACACTGGTTATATCAGTCCAAACTTGGCTTCTGAGAAGAACAGATACAAATTCTCCAGATGAATCCAGACCACGGTGGTCTGGACGCAACACTGGGAATTTTACAAGATGAGGTCTTCTCATGATGCATAGAAGACATCTGGGCTTAAATTGGGTTTGCAATGTTATTGAGTGGCATCTCTCATGGCAATGACAGTATTTGGCCTTTGGGTTCCAGCTGAAAGCAGAAAGCCAGACATATAAACAGCACACAATACAATTAGCATGTAATCACACACATATTTATACCCATACATGTATACAAGGCACATTAATACATATACAAACATATATGTACATACTCAAATACAGATATGTGTCTGTGTCCCCACCATCTATGTACGTACATGAGGCATACTGGATACAGCATGGAAGATCAAGGTTAGAACTTCAGCTTAGATGCTTTTTAGTTGTGTGAACAAGGGCAAATCAATTCAATGCTCATTATTCCCATCTCTAAAATGGAACCATAGCAGGGATGGACTGGTAAATGTTTCATAATTGCTGGGGGGTGGGGTGGAAATCATGAAGGACACATTTTAAAGTTTAATGTGCATTATTAACATTTTCACCATCACTTTCATAGTTTAAAAATGAACAAAACAACAAATCAAGCCCTGGTTTGTAGCATTTACTGATTTTCAAGGTGTAAATGCTCCCATTGAAAATTTAATATTCAATGGCTTGTTGGCTGCAGCTTACCTGTGGTACCTGCTTTATAGTATTGCTGTAAGGAAATTGCTATAAAAATGTGAGTTATTGTTAGATACACACATATATATTTATATATACACACACATAAACATACATACACATATGTATATATACAAGTACTATGTATATATATATATATATATATGTATATATATATATATATATATATATATATATATATATATGAAATGCATATGGAGTTCTTAGCTTTCTTTAAGGTTCAAATCAAATGCAACTTCCTCCACAAAGTCTTTATTGATCCCTCCCTCCTCTGACATTTGTTAGTACTCAGTTAGGTGGTGAAGTGGATAGAGTACTGGACCTGAAATCAGGAAGAATTGAGTTCAAATGCAGCTTCATACACTGACTAGTTGTGTGAACCCGCACAAGTGACTTAATTTTTGTTTACTTGGTTTCTTCAACTGTAAGATGAGGATAATAATAGGAGTTATCTCCCAGAGCTGTTGTGAAGATGAAGTGAGATAATATTTGTAAACCATTTAGCACTGAGCCTGGCACATAGTAGGTGCTATGCATGCTATAACTATCAATTATTATTAATTACTCCCTATTTATTTATCTGTATTTATGTTGTATTCCACAATAGAATATGATCACTTTTAGACTAGGCACTGTGTTTTCGCACCTTTGTATCTTCCAATCCTAGCACAATGTCTCACATGTAGTAGGCAATTAATAATTTAAAAAAAAATTTGTTGAGTACACATGGACATGTGAACACATAAGAACACATGTCAAGCAGGCACATAATCACCCAAATGATTTTAGATTCCCTCTGCTCTTGTGAAAACATCAGAATGCTCCTTGCAGCTTTGAGTCTCTTCATGTAGAATTAACTCCATTGGCAGATGGGAATTTTATCATAAAACTTCAGAATTGGAAGCTATCTTAGTGATTATCTGGAGTCTTGGAAATATAACAGAATATTGAGTATAGGGGAAAGGGACTAAAGGAATTCTAATGTGGGGTTTTCTTCCCCTTTTGAGCCAGCATTCTTAATTGGAAAAATGTGTCCATTATACATTTTATAAACTTTGCTGCTACTGTAGCATATGACTGGGGACATGCTCCCACTGAATCTACCATCACCTCCAGCTTTCCCTCAATCTACATCTCGCCTTCTCAGGTGAAAATCCTGGAGGGTCAAATATTATAAACTTTACCACAGGTCATGCTCTGAAGCAATTTGGTTGAATCTAATTCTGTGGAATTACTGTGTGCAGAGCCCTATGAAAAATAAAAGAGAAAAAGTCCCAATTCCTCTCCACACAGATTCTCAGGCTAGTTTTAGAAACAAGACTTGTATACATGCAACAGTGAAAGAATCTCCTCCTACCCCCTATAAAGCAGTTAGTGCTAGGACAGATGGGGCTGAAAATACCAGCCACAGAAGGGCGAATAAAAGACTGCCCCTGGAAATCATTGTGAACTGAAAAGACAGGCTTCACGGGATTGTTCATGTATCATGGCTATGATTTAGAGCCGTAGAAAAGGAGTTGAGAGAGATCATGAACAGTAGCAGTACAGTTTTAGAAGCAAATGGACTATGGCATATAGTAAATAAAATGACCTGACTGCAGTGGAGAAGTCTGCCTTTTCACCTATTTCTGTCCTAATTCAGGCCCTTCAACCAATCTGTCTTCCCTCAGTTTCCCCACCTCTCTAACTAACCCTATTCATAGCTACTAAAATAATCCTTATAAGGCATATGCTGGGCAGAAACTTAAGAACCCCAATGCCCCACTGTGCATGCTGGAAGTGCTTGAAAGAGCTAGCTGAGAGAGCTATGGCACTCTTCTTCAGGTAGAGGATTATTAACCATAGCATCCCCTTTGAACGACATACAACTATTAGGTGGTATTGGAGATGGCTGAAGACAAGCTGGCATAGAAAAGTAAAGCCCAGAGGGACCAACAGACACATAGCCTCCAGCAGAGAATAGGCTCATCAGAGGGCAGTACAGTGATATTGCCAGAAAACATTGGCAGCTCTGCAGCATTGGAAGTGTGGTTGCCACCAAGCATGTGCTCTGGCCACATGTTCTTTATATTTGTTATGTCCAATGTGTGATCCTTATGCAAACTCATTGTTACCCCTAGGGTGAGTGTTTATTTGTGGAACAGTGAATTTCAAGTGTGGACAGAGGGTTAACTAGTGGTAGAGTGGATAGAGTGTTAACCTAGGAATCAAGAAGACTGGAGTTCAAAAACGGCCTTAGACTCCTATTAGCTACGTGAACTTGGCAATTAATTTGACCTCTCTGTGCTTCAGTTGGTTCATCTGTAAAATGAGAAGGTTAAGCTTTCCTTCCAGCTTCATGATCCTGTTGTCCAATGATGGTGATGTTTTCTTTGTACTGCTATTACTGTGCTATTTTAAAAAAATCTCTTTGCTCTAAAATGTGTGTCATTTTGCCAACTACTAAAAGTATACATTTTAGTGGGGGCTTGGATGTATGGCTTGGATAGGAATCTGACCCACAAAGTACATAGTGACTGAAGTGGCTTTCTGGGGGTCCATGAGTGAGGGAACTCTGGGTGCTATTAATTGCTTGCTATGTGCTAGACTCTAGTGCCCCATTGTGACATGAAGCAAATCCTGGGGTCTCTAAGTCTGTGGAACACCAGCTCTCTACCAAATTGTAAAGGTTTCAGATACAGTTTCAGCCATGGATTGTACCTCTCAAGAGGAGACTGTAAATTTGGAGACGCTCTTCCCTAGTGTGTTGATGATATGGCACTGCCTTCGCTTGATGACAAAAAGTCACGAAGGAAAGAAAAATTTTAAATAGTTAAATTCTCTGTGTCTCTTTTCTCCTCCTGCAGTGATAGCAGTAGAGTGGTGGGAAAGGGGCACAGGGTTTTTAGAATCACACAGTTTTCAGACCATCTGTAAACATTAATTACTTTAAATGTCAGATCCTTGTCCAACCCCCAATGAGTTGATAAATTGCTGGAGGAACTGAACCATATAAATATTGACATTTTCACTATAAATGAAACCAGAAAACATAAGGAAGTTATAGCTAAGTGGAAGGATGGTTAACAGGTTCACCTGGGAGAGAAAAATAAAGTAATTGGCAGAGCTGGTTTTGTCGTGCTCCACAAAGCAACACAAAACATCATTTCATAGTACATGTGGTCATTTTGTCTTGCAGTACTCATGATAAAAGACTACCATGAAAACAATCGCAGCTTACATACCAAGATGAAAAAGGTAGAGAAATTCTTTGTTGCATTTGACAAGATCCTCCAAGCCCAGTCAACACATATATTGACACTTGAGGACTTCAGTGCAAAAGTGGACAGGGGGAGGATGGTTAAAAAAAAAAAAGATGTGCTGAACGGTATGATTTAGGATTGATAAAAGAGACTAGAAGCTTGTAGAAAACTCAGATATCTACTACTTGTATATCCTGAATCTTTCTTCGAGAAGTGTTTCACAAATCACCAGACATTGAAAATACCCAATAACATCCCCACAAAAGTGAACTTAGTTATATCTTTGAGACAGGAAATGACTGGTTACTGATGGCCTAGCCATTTCTGAAGCAGCTGTCTCAGTTCGGTCAGACCACCAACCTGTTAGGGCAAAGGTCAAAATCAACACTGAAGAGGAGGCATAAAAGAAAGGATAAAGACAAGAAAAAAAGGCAGTGCCTTATAGCTACAACAGCTCCAACTTGATGTATTCAAGCAGGGTATTGATTCAGGAAAAAAAAAACAAACAGGAAATGGCTAAGGAAAAATATGTTTATTCTGATTATCCCGTTTTTACAAAAGTTTAACCTACATAAAATAATGGCCACAATGAGGAGACCAAAATGACTCAGGAATCACCTTAACTAGTAAACTCTCGATCCCCTTACCAAGCACAGAGACCCGGCAGCCAAGGCAATTCTGAAATTTAATGCAAACTGCAAAATGCTTCGATGAACAAATACGAGTAATGTACCCTCACAAAACAATGAAGAGTGGTTAAGGTGAAAAGAGTCTGCAGAAAGATGGCTTGAGACCCAGCATAAAGGCCAGGTAATCCCCAAATCATTTTTAGATGAAACTCTAAGGAGAACAATTAAATGAAATCCAGCCTCAGACATTTACTACCTGTGAGACCCTAAGCAAGTCATTTTAACCTCTAGCACCTTCATTTTCCTCACCTGTAAAATGGGGATGATAATTGCATCTACCTCTTATGGTTGAGGTGAGGATCAAATGAGATATTATTGGTAAAGCACTTTCTCAACATTAAAGCATGATATAAATGTCAAAATATTGAGGGCCCCCCAAAAGAGCTTTTGTTTATATGGATTATATCTATCATATTTACAATATTAGAAATTAAAATGTCTTATGCTATTATGAAAATATTTTTAACCTCTCAGACTCTGGGAAAGGGTCTTGGGGATTCCATGGGTCCCTGGATTATACTTTGATAACTGCTGCATTAGGTCATGCTCCCTCCCAGAAGGTATATGGAACTGTCATGGAGAATATTTTGCATAAAGTCTAAATAGTAAAGCATTCCTTAGAATTAGTGAGGTCCTCCAGACATTATGAGTTATGGATGATATTGTGCCGATTTCATCAAGCTCCAGAAACTTACAGGAACTTCTTGAAAAGATCCATGATCTCTCAAAAGATAGCATTCTAGTAATCCACAAGGGAAAAACAAAATGGATGAAGAATGTGTATTACTGAGTGTGATGTATATTATTATTTTTGCTTTTTGGTGAGGCTGTTGGGGTTAAGTGGCTTGCCCAGAGTCACATAGCTAGTAAGTGTCATGTGTCTGAGACTGAATTTGAACTCAGGTCCTTTTGACTTCAAGGCCAGAACTCTACCCACTGTGCTACCTAGCTGCCCCTGATGCATTATTTTTTAAAAATATACTACATTGAGTTAGTATATCAGTACACACATGGTCACACATTTTAAATAGAGAATGAGTTCCTCATTCACAATAATTTCTCCTGTGTAGTGAGAAAAGCAGGTGTCCAGAAAAGGCACATATCAAGAATGAGAGATAAGAGATGAACAGCCCAAGTGTTGAACTTTTGCCCTTGGAATATTAAAAGACTTAGAGGAAGGGGGCTGGTATAAAGTTCCCAATAGAATATAAGCATCTTGAGGTCAGGGGCTGTTTCATTTTGGTCTGTTTATTCACAGTACCTAGCACAATGCCAGTCACATAGTAAATACGTAAGTGCTTGTGGATGGATTGCTTGACTCCAGCATTTGGGGTAGATACTCTGTGGCGAATTTATAGGAGAACAGGCACATAAATAGAGAACAGAATGATAATACATGAAGAGGTTGAAGAGAATGTCTGTATATCTTGGACTCTAGTGGACTCACAGTCTCTAGAGGACAGGAATTGTTTTCCTTTTTAACCTTTTTAAATTCTCTTTAAAATCTCTGCTTTGCAGAGATTAGGCAAAAGGAATTTCAATGGAATGGAATAGAATTGCCTATTTAAGGAGAAGATAAGAAAGCCTCATTTCACCCAGCCCTTTACACAGGTGTCAAAGGAGTAGAGGAAAGGCTGAACTGTATCTATTTCAATGTTTTTTAATTTGCCCTCTATCAAAATCTTTCTAGAAGAGTGAGATTTCTTTTTTCCTTTTTTTTTAGGCAATTGGGGTTAAGTGATTTGCCCAGGGTCACACAGCTAGTGTCAAGTGTTTGATCTAAGGTTGGATTTGAACTCAGGTCCTCCTGACTTCAGGGCCAGTGGTCTATCCACTGCGCCACCTAGCTGCCCCAAGAGTGAGATTTCTTCAGAGAAATCCAAAGGGAAGGTCTCAATCCCAAGGCCAGGCCATTTCATGATCCTTTGTCAGCCATCATCAATAGGCTAATAGATTTAGAACTTTATGGGTCCTTAGAGCTCATCTAATCCAACTCTTACTTCACAGATGGCCCAGAGAGGTTAAATACCACATCCAAGGTTGCACAGTAGTGGACTCAGGATTTAAGAACAAGTCCAGGGCTCTTTAATACTACTACTACTACTACTACTACTACTACTACTACTACTACTACTACTAATGACAACAAGCATCTCATAAGTTCCCAAAAGCAGGCAATACTGCCCCTTAGGGTGCTCTGGAATGATGAGGGTGGTTGTGGTGGTGGCGGTGATGGTGATGGTGGTGGTGGTAGCTTTGGGTGCAGTTGGGGGGCATTGAATAAAAGTAAGGAGGCCACGGAAGCATTAGGAAAAAAGAGAAGATAAGAAGATTTTGAAAAACCATTGGTACATGTTTCATCTGTCGTGTAACAGAGTCAAAGTCATAGTGATTACATTATTTTCCAAATAAATAAAATGCAAGTTATAATTGATCAGTGGTCAAGTCCACTTATAGGTCTTAACAAGCAAGTGTTGGCAGGCAGGCAAGTTATATATTGTTGGGAAGTCCAGCATGCATTGGCAGCAATGTGTGAATGTAATGACTTGTTAATAATATGATGCTATATGGTTAGGTGACATAATATTGCATCATCAAAATTTCAATGCAGTAAAAACTCCACAAATTTACAATAAATTATTAAATTTAAATGCATTATTATTATTATTATTATTATTATTGCTTTTTGGTGAGGCAATTGGGGTTAAGTGGCTTGCCCAGGGTCACACAGCTAGTAAGTGTCATGTGTCTGAGACTGGATTTGAACTCAGGTCCTTTTGACTCCAAGGCCAGAACTCTATCCACTGTGCTATCTAGCTGCCCCTGATGCATTATTTTTTAAAAATATATTTTATGTATTTTTTGAAATAACACAAATTTTAATTAAAGAAAATAGATTTCCAGGGGGGCACTGAGTTTTTTTTTTGAAAAGGGGGCAGTAGGCCAGATAAGTCTGGGAACCTCTGATATAGCACTTTAATATTTGTGAAACTCTTTACAAATATTATCTCATTTTATCTTCTCAACAACCCTGAGAGGTAGGGGCATTTATTTGCATTTTACAAACGATGAAAATGAGGTAGAAGTTAAGTGACTTGTCCCAAGCCACACAGCTCAGTAAGTATCTGAGACTGGATTTAAACTCAGATCTTCCTGACCCCAGGGTCAGCTACCTACTGCCCGCTCTATTCATGGCACCACCTGGCTTCTCTTTCCAATACACTCTGGAGAATCAAGCAGTGCTATAAGGCAAGTTTAAGATGTAGTTCCTAGCTTCAAAGTATTTTCAAGGACTCAAAGCAATTAGAAAGCAATACAAGAGAGAATGAGATTGTATATCATAGTCTAGAAATACTATCTATGAGATTGTGATAGACTGGAGTAGTCAGGGAAAGAATCATAGAAGAAGTAAATTTCAAACCTAGTCTTGAGGCAGCTAGGTAGTGCAGTGGATAGAGCATGAGCCTTGGAGTCAGGAAGACCTGAATGCCAATCCAGCCTTAGTCACTTGACACTTACTAGTCTTGTGACCCTGGACAAGTCACTTAACCCCAATTGTCTCCCAAAAAATAAAACAAAATAAAAAACCAAATTGAGTTTTTAAGAAAAGAAAGGTAGAAATATACTCCAGGGTAATAAGTAGGAAGAGTGTTGTCCTGTGCAGTCTTAGAATAAAAGTATTAGAGATAATAGGGTGGAATCAGGAAATCTTTTTGGAATACCTGATTCACAGATGATGCAAATGGAACTCATCTAATGAGACAATATTTGTAAAGCACTTAGCACTGTGCCTGGCACATAGTGTATGCTTAATGAATGATTATGCCCTGCCTTCCCATCTCTATGTGACCTAGTCAGCAAGGTTAGATCTTTGCAGAAGTCTTGTCACACTTTTATCATCTTTTATGCCTCTTTCTACCTCCTGGAATCCCTCTTCTCTCTGCCCTAAGGACTCAGTGCCCTCATGCTGTCTCCTTAGCTCAGTGGTCTCCAAAGTGGGAGCCTTATCCTATCCTAGTGGGTGGTCACATAATCCCAAAGGAGCTGTTGCATGACCTTGAGTATAAACAACTGGATGGTGGGAAGATGGATTTCAGCCCAGCCTTCCTACTGTAGCCAATCATGGGACTTATCTTCAAAACAACCTCATCTCCTTTTCACCTATTATATCCCTGCTCAGCCTCCTCTTACACTGGAAGCTTTCAACATCATTCTCCATTTTGGACATTAGTCCTTCAGGGAGACTGTAACCTAACTGTGTCCAAGCATACATGCCAGCAGCTATGCAGACAAAATTGTCCCTGCCCCCAGTACATCTATACTATTGTTGGCAAGTCCATGTGAATCACATAGGAGGAGCTGGCATGAGTTGGGTTATAATTTGCTCCATAGATTTCATCACATTACTTTTCACTCCAAACCCACTCCTCTGCCAAATGTCCCCATTTCTTTGGATGCACCATGAAACCTCAGGTAACTTAGGTTCACAAACCTGGTTTTATACCAGTTCCTTAGTCTTTCTCACCCCACATATCCTGTTACCAAGCCTTGTCCTTTTATCTCCACAACGTCCCCTGAAATTATTCTTTTTTCTCCACTGAGGTCTACAAACCTTCCTTTATCACCTCTTGACTGTACTATTGTAATAGCCTCCTACTTGGTCTTCTTACTTCATGCCTTTTCCCATCTCCTCCACCAAGGTGCCAAACTGCTCACCCTAAAGCCCAGGTCAGAGCATATCATTCCCTTTCTCAATAAACTCCAGTGCCATCCTGCTGACTCTAGGACCCCTTCATAAGCTAGTTGAAGGATTATGGAGTACAACTGAGTATATATTCCAAGAGTCTAAATTACATATTGGTAGGAGTTACCTTCCTATTTTTGCTTATGCTCTTTCCCTGTCAGACCCACCAAGAAAGTTTTCTCCCCACTTACTGGTTAATTCAAATTTTATCCATCCATCAATCTCATACTGCTAGGAAGTCATCTTTCCTCTCTGATCATCCCGACTCCATCTTTGATTTTCTACAGTATTTATTTTCTCTGCTGAAAAGGGAAGGATGATTTTGTCAATGTGGAGAATTCCCGATGTTGAAACTGCCTCCATCAAGAGAGATGAAGACCAATCTAGGCTAAAAACCAATGGAGCAGATAAGTTCTAGGGAGCTGCCTGAGGGACTAAGTTGAGTGATTTGCCCATAAGTATCTGGGATTTGAATCCCTTCACGAATCCTAGTCCAGAATTCTACTGCTTTAGAATGTCTCAATTTATGGTCTATGGTACTCCTTTAACATGTAAATCTAAACCATCATTCATAGTTTTCCATTTTCAGAGATGTAGGATCACAGATTTAGAGCTAGATGAACCCTGAGTGGTCATCTAGTCCAGCCCCCTCATTTTACAAACGAAGAGACCAAGGCCCCTAGAGCTAAAGGGATACACACCTAGTAAGTGGAAGAGTTCTGATGGCAAGAACACAGGTCCTCTGAAGTCAAACCTATCACCCTGTATGCTCTATTTTTCTAAATAGACTTACTACATGCCAGGTGCTGTGTTAAGTGTTGGGAATGCAAAGAAAGGCAAAAGACAGTCCCTATCCTTGAGGAGCTAACGTTCTAAAGGAGGGAAGAAAGAAGCTAACACTCTAAAGGAGGGAAGGAAGAAAAGAAGGAAGTTGGGAAGGAAGTGAAGAAATAAGAAAAAAAGGAAATGAAAAAGGAAGAAAAAGTAGGAATCAAGGAAGGGAGAAAGGAAGAAAAGAAGGCAAGAAAGAAGGAAGGGAAGAAGAAAAGAAATTAGGCAGGAAGAAGGAAAGATAGGAAAGGGAAGGAAAGCAGGAAGGAATAGAGAAAAGAAGGTGGAAGGAAGAAAGGAAAGCAGGAAAGAAGAAATCAAAGAAGGAAGTAAGAAAGGAAAGGCAGACATGAAGGAAGAAATGAAAGAAGAAAGGTGGAAGGAAGTAAGGAAGTAAAGGGGTAGGAAGGGAAGGGAAGAGAAGGAAGGAAGGAAGGAAGGAAGGAAGGAAGGAAGGAAGGGACAGAAAATTAGCTAAGTCTCCTGAGGGATTGGGATAAGCAAATTCTCTAGATAATACTATACTTTCACTTTTAGCCAGTTTCTTCAAATATCAAATTTTACTGTCCTACCCCCAAGAGTGGTCATAAGAAACTCAGTTGACTGGTTTATCTCTACTCTTGTTCACTTTTGTAGAGAGATACACAATGGCCAGTAAAATCATCAGAGAAAGATTGTTAGAGTTTAGAAGCATATGGAATTGAGAGTTTACCAAGTCCAACCCCTTCATCTTACAAATGAGGAAACTGAGGCTGAAGGAAATGAAGGTTTGCTCAAGATCACACGACTGGTAAGTCATAGAGCCAGAATCCCCCTCCCCCTTTGATCGTGTGACTCCAAATACAATGATCTTTTTGCTAAACCACACCACCTCTAGTAGGAGAAAAGAGGCAACGTGTGAAGTTCAGAAAATGTGCAGACACGACAATCGACACCCATAGAATGCAGCATTCACTGACAGGACACCGCACTCTCAGGTCCCCAGCAGCAGCAACTCCTGAGCTCTAGAAGGATAAGGGAAAGAATCCTGGAGCCTCGTGTCTGAAGAGAAGAATAGATTGTAGAAGAAAAAAGATTCAAATGTGTAATAAAACTTGGATTGCTAAACTGTCTTTGGTCATGTCTGAGGTGAGAGCAAAGCTGCTTCTTAATGAAGGAACTGGCACATTCTTGGGGTAGATAATCCAGCAGGGACTGAACTCGGCAGCATTGGAGGGAAGATATTTTCACAAGGATGAACTGTTCTTGAACAGTTTCCTGTCTTCACACAGTTTTTTTTTTTTTTTTGCATCAGCCGCTTGTTATCTGACTCCAGCCCTTACAGAAATTCGCATGGGAATAAAACCTTCTTATAAAAATGCTTGCCTCTCCAAAGGCTCTGGTCATGAGGGCAGTCTAGGCTTTAGAAGTCAGCAGAGTAAACAGTGGCCAGTTGGTACAACTTGAAAGCCCCTGAGGATATCTCCATGCTGCTGTCAACTATTGTTCTACCATTAGAAATGCATTCCATTGTCTTTTACTAAACTGGAACACTGCCTCCCACCTTCAAAGTAGTAACAGAATAATCAGTCACTTTCACCTTAGTATGAATTACAGACAGAGGGTAGAGAAATTGGTCCATAATACAGGACACTATTTAAGGAAGACAGAACTAGGTGGGCATTTTGAAGATTTAGTGGTGGCAGTGAAATCCTATGAACTGTTTCCCCACCTAGAAAATGAGGCAGACTCAAATACATTGATAGGAACTGGTCTTTCTCCATTATTAAGTGGGTGAAGTGTCAGTTTTAATTTAGGCATTAGCAGGATTAATATTTACAGAACAACGTCAAGTTCCAAATAGTCTTTTACCTGCTAAGGTTGTAACATGGTACATTACATTACAAGTAAAAGGAGGTAAAGAAAAAAAAGGAAGACAAGTAAAAATGGAACTCCTGAACAACATGGAATAGCTTTAAAATGTTTGGCTTCAAGATTCATAGTCATTCATCATCTCAGAGGAGAGGACTTTATAACATCTAGCCTTCAAATGGAAATCATTCCTTTGACTTTCTCTCTAGAAATGACACTCTCTTATAAAAAATATGAAAGGAAGCAGTTTAATTTGCTCCTGAATGCTGAGTCACCTTGTGCAACATGCCAGGATGGCCTGGCAGGGTCAAGCAAAAGCTTTTAAAATCATCATCATCATCATCATCATCATTATCATAACATAAAACATCCTTGTGAAGTAGGTACCATTATTTTCCCCATTTCACAAATGAGGAGGCTGAGGCTGAAAGGATAAAATGACCAGCCCTGGACCACATATCTGGTAAGTGTCCAATGCAGTATTAAAACTCAGGTCTTCCTGATTCCACAATGGTGGAGATCCAGGTATGTTTACAGGCAGTAATAATAATAGCAATAATGATAATGATAGTAGCTGGCATGTATAGTGCTTTAAGTTTTGCAAAGTACTTTATAAATATTATCTCATTTAATCCTTACAATAACCCTGGGAGGTAGGTGCAAGTATTATCTTTATTTTATAGCAGAGGAAACTGAGGCATTGAGAGTTTAAGTGTCTTGCCCAGGGTCACATAGCTAGTGTCTGGGGTTGAATTTAAACTTAGGGCTTTGAGACTTGATTGTAAGGAAGGAGCAGTGGATCAGACAAAACTGAAGAAGCAGGAAGGTCATGGTGGTAGAAGCTCTGGAAGACTGGAGGGTATAGGATGAGATCAAGGACACCAGTAAAAAGGTTGGCTTGGGTAAGGAGAAAGGGCACCTCTTTGTCAGAGACAGGAATAAAAGAGAAGAGAATGGGGGATGATAAAGAAGAATTTTGAAAAGAGGAGAAGGAGCACAAAACAGATGGTCCTTATTTGCTCAGTAAAGTATGAAGTGAGGTCCTCTAATGAGAGAGAAGCAGGGAGGGGGTGATATAGGAGGCTTAAGGCAAAAGTTTGGAACAGCTGCTGTCAATCAGAGAAGATAAAAGCTTTGCTATGTAGAAGTGATGGCCTACTTGAGATTAGATAACATGTTTGTTGTAGACTCAGTCAGCATGTGCAGAACCATAAATAGTAATTTTGGTGCCTGGGGCAAATGGAAATAAATGTTCCCTTAAATCAACCATAGGAGAAGAGATGAAGAAACACAGTCTCATAGGGGAAATCTAAATACACTGGAGTCCACTCTGGGAAATTCACAGCTCAAGTTGGAGATAGGACTGAAGAAGACCTAACCAGGCATGTGTGTAAGGGGAAGAAAGAAAGTCACCTGCTATCTTTGTAGTTTAACTGATTGTTCTTTCTGATTTCTATGCTGCTGAAGGAGTAAAAATTCTGTTAAAATATGATGATTTTTGAAATTACATAATGTTTTTAAATTATGTACCCTCTAAATTTTGGTGACCTGGGCCAAAGCCCCAGTTCTCCTACTCTAGTTATGCTCAGCATGGATGTGTGACATCCTCCAGTATTGTTCAGCAAGGAGGAGTGGAAAATGTGTATGGTGGGAGCAACCAAGGTTAGAGGTTGGTGCATCACGAGCCTTTTGGTAGAACAAATAGGAAAGGATTTAATGGCACAGAATAGTTTATAGTTGATCTGGTTACCATATGGTCAAAACCTCAATGAAAGCAAAGTTCAGGATAGAGAAGAAATGTTGGACTGAGAGAACAGGTAGGGGTACATTAACTGGAGGTCATATTGAAGATTAAGAGTGAATTTTAGAGGAAAGAAACAGAAGTAGAGATGGAAATACAGGAGAGACTGTGAACCAGAGAGAAATTTCACAAACCTTTACATAAATTCACTGACAGGACAGAGATAGTTTCAGGCTAATATTGCCAGAATACTTTTTTTTTTCTAAAGTCATAACATGTCACACGAATTAGGAGCAACTGACTTCTGTGATGAAATATTGACAGTGCTAGTCAAATACTGATCAGACAGCAATCCTATTTCAGGACCACTTGGGAAAAAGTAGGGTGACCTGTTGGAAAAGGTATATGTACCACCTCCCCACTACACACACCGAGAAGGAAGGAGAATATGGTTTCTTGAACCTGATGTAACAATTCAGCTATGTGAACTCTGTTGCCAGAGAACTTTTTTCGATCTTTAGAAAAGGCCAAGAAAGCATTGAGTTACAGAGAAAAGTCTGAGTTTATTGACAGGAAAGTGAGACTGTATCATTAAGCGATGACACATTAAGACAGGTGGGATGGTGTAGTGGAGAGATCTTATGGACATAAGATCACCCATTTTGAGCTGGAAGAGACCTTTCACCTTATCTAGCTCAATCTCCTTATTTTAGAGATGAAGAAAATGAGGCCCAGAAAAGCTAACTGACTTACCCAAAATCACATAGGTAGTAAGTGGAAAACCAGGACTGGCTACTTCTCAGGTTCCATTACAGTGCTGCTTATCCATCACATAGTGATGCAGCATATATCTCTTATTGGGATGGAGCAACCTTAGAACTCCATGAATGGCCTCTGGTACAACTCCAGGGTCATGTCTAGATTCGGCTTTTAATCTGCTTCAAACCCTATTTATCCTCATGAATTTTTGGAGGACCTGCTCCTGCCCTAGAGTGAACTTGGATACTATGAGAATGAGTTATTTTAGTGACTGAAACACTTCATAAATGCTCACGTGAAGTAGCTAGAACTTACCGTCATCCCCTGAAGCTTAGGCATTTCCTACGAGGGCCTAAATTGCTTTTCATTTTCAGGGTTATATGTTTTTCTTTTGCAGTCCAGAGTTGCTGTACCCTGCTTGCCATCTGAGAAGCATTTCTTTCAGGGTGTCAAAAGGATACATCATGCATTTGGAATGAGGACTAAATTAAAAGGCCACATTGCTGAATAGTTATATAAATAGTGAGATACTCCAGGCCTTTTCCAGTATAAACCATTCATTTGGCAGTCATTCCTTGATCAGCAAATGCAGAATGCTAAAGGACTCTTGCTTGGGCTCCCGCAAATGCTCATATATGCACGCATGATCACACTCACATGCATGCACATATGTGTCAGTAAGGAAAGTACATGATTTTTTGAAATCGATGTAAAATTTTAGTTCACGTGTACTCATTCCTACAGAAATATTTTCTGCCTCTGGAGGAGGTACAAAATGAGTGTGAATGGTGGAAAGACTGAGAGCCCTTGTAAGAGCAGGTATTTCTGCTCCTTGTTCTCAGTTAGGGTACCTGAGAGAGTGACTTTGGGAATTGTGGAAGTATTAAGATGGCATTGTTTGTGCTTGGGCAAACTGGCTGCTACTGTCCTGCTAGGTTTTGTTCTGCCTAGGGAACTTGCTCAGGGTAAGGGATGAATGTAAGATGGTCTTCTTTCTCAAGTGTTCTTCCTTGGTGGTAGAGATAAAGGGTTACTCAGAGCCAACATCCTTTAAAAGAGACCAATTTATCTGAGGCAAATCCTCATCAATGTCCATCATCCTCGTGGCCTGTCTAGTTCACATCTTAACTTTTTTGGGGCTATTTATAAATATACAAAAATCCCTTCCTCCAGATCCCCCCAAACCACATGACATCATCTTCCTTGTACCTTCTTTGTACTGTAGGCTGTAACGTATTCATGTAAAGGATCAGCCAAAGAAGGAATCCTAGGCAACGTTGAATAATCCTTGAGGTAGAAGGTCCTACATGGGCATCTTAACTGTACAATCATTCAGTTACCTTGCTGTAATAATCTTGTGTAGCAAGCTAGACAAGTGATCCAATCAGAGCCCCAGCATCAGTCACAGTTAACATAGAACTTTACTAATTGTTTCTGGGGGCAGTGCAGATTCAGCTTTAACACATATAAATATAACGGAAGACCTGCCAATGGGGGCCTAGTCTTTGCAGCAAATGCAGTGTAATCTGCTTACTGCATGTCTACATGAAGCCTTGGTAAACCACCTTTCAGGGATGTGTAAGGGAGGGGCCCTTTCCCTTAATTCAATGCACTTGTTGGTATTCTGTGATAGTTTCCTGTTCATTTACTCCATGGTGAAGAAAAGCCTTTAGATTGGCTGCCAAGACAAACTCAAGTGTGCATACAAAAGGCCTAAACAGGTGAAATCAGTCTCTCTCTATTCCCTTGGGAAAATGGGACAATAACTCCTGAAAATCCCTGGGTTGGGAGAGAGGTAATAGATGCTGCTACTGCCTTGTCTGTCTACCTGGGCTACCATGTAGTCTTGAGCAAGTGGTTCTTTTATTTCTTATGTCTCTGTTGTGTTTCTTCTTCCCTGATTCTAGGTGGATGAGTGTTAGAACTAGAATGACCTCGTGAGCTACGAAAGATCAGGAGCATTACCAGGGGTCTTGTGACAGGAGTCCATAGCAGAGTTTGCCAGCAGCTGGGCCTGAGGAGTAACCTGCATGATGCAGACCAGTAGTGAATTGACTCAGTAAGCAAGATACTGTGTCCCGAAAGTAATAGAGTGACTTCTTTATCAGTTATGCTACCCCCAGAAGGGTACTTATGTTTCTATTAACCATTCTGAGGTTGAGTCAGCTCTCCCCAGAGAAGAGGTGTAAAGTGGATAGCCCTGGTTTAGCAGGGATGTTTTTGTATTTTAGTTTTTGTTACATTTTCAGCAAATATCCCTTTGTAAAAGTGGATATTAATGATATTGATTTAATTGATTAATGATATTGAGTTAATTGATATCAGTGATATCAAGGAGCTATCAACTGAACAATTGATGCAAGAGTGCTAATTCCTGGTTTGGTGATATTGAAGATATGGTAACTGGTCGATATTGAGGAATATGCTGCATGGGGACTAATGAGCCATAGTGCTAGAGAAAGTCCCCTCTTACCCTTTAGGGATATCCCTAGATCTCTGAGGGGAGCAGTAGCTTTTCTTTCTAGTGTAGTTTGGGGAAGTCATTTGAAAGAGGAGCCTATTGGCATTCAATACCTCTTCTTCAATTGATTTCTGTGGATAAATTCACTTACTTGGCATTATTCTTCCAGGGATGTCCACATAGATAATGAGATTGACACTTGCATTGCCAGAGCTAGCTCAGCATTGGGGAGGCTCCAAAAGAAAGTGTGGGAGAGAAGAGGAATTAAGCTGCCTACCAAACTGAAGGTCTACAGAATCATTGTGTTGACTTCATCGTCGCATGACTGTGAAATCTTGACAGTCTACCAACACCATGCCAGAAAATTGAAGCACTTTCACTTGAATTGTCTTATGAAAGATTCTGAAGATTACCTGGCAAGATAAGGTACAGAACACTGAAGCCCTTTCTCAAGCTGAACTGCCAAGCATTTAAACTCTACTGTAGACAGCACAACTGTAATGGGGGGTGGGGCAGGGGAGGAAATCATGTAGCCTGAATGCCAAACTTACACTTACCTAAAACACTATTTACAGAGAAACCCCATAGGACAAGTACTCACACAAAGGTCAGAAGAAGTGGTACAAGGACACTCTCAAAGTCTCTTTGAAGAACTTTAGTATTGACTGTGAGACATAGGACAGGGTAGCACAGGACACCCAGCATGGCATGCCCACTTCAAAGAAGGAGCTGTGCTCAATGATCAAAGCAGAATCACAGTAGCAAAAGGAGATGTGCAAATCTAGTAACATCTCCATCCCAAATGTTCAAATGCACTATTTGCTTCTGACATGTGGTAGAGTCTTCTGATTCATACTGGACTGATCAGCCACAGTGGAACATACTGTACCTTGACTCCCAATATCATGACATCATTGGTCCTCTTCCAGTACAAAGGACAAACAACAACAGTTTGGGAAAGTGAACCATAGAGCCTATAATGGTTACACGTGGCATCATGCAGCCTAATCTATGTGCATACCCTTGTATGTCAGCTGGAGCCATGGAGGATTGCTGATCAGGGCAATGTACTCTTGAGTGCAAGGACATTTCTCTTACTGGGATGCCTCTGTTGGGAGTCCCACTGACAGAGGGGCTTTCTTCCCATGCCAGTTCCAGCCACACAGCTGGGACACTAACAGCAATTGTGGCTTCTTTTAGCTCTGTCCTTCTGCTATTCTTTCTCTGACATGTTAGTGCTATATGTCCTTGGGAAGTTATTCCACTAAAATTAAGAAGGGGACCCAGATAAGCAAGGTAGTTTTGTTACCACTATATTATATTTAATGTACCCTTAAAAAACCTAACAAACTGTATAATGTAAATTCAGTTTCATATATAATCCTCTTTTCTATTCCTTTTTCTATATTGAAATGTAATGTTTATCAATGATTTTTAAGTTTATGGTGAAAATATAATTTTAAAGAAAGTTACTCTGCCCCACTTTCTTCCAGTGCCTTGGAGTAATTCATTTGCATAAAACGCGAAGTAGATGAGCCACAAAGTGGATGATTGAGAACTGGGTTTTAACAGATGATTTCAACCTGGTCAGAGAATGGGGAGTGAGCAGTGGAGAAATAATGGCTTCTAACTGTATGAGATGAACCGAAGACTTTGGAGAGGCTGCTGACAGGGCTTACCACTCAGAGTATTTAAGTGATGGATTTCAAGTTCTTCCAGGGAAATTGCAAATTTTCTACTGTTCTCATTTCATTTTTACATGGCCTTGAATATTTTTGTTTCTTTTCACTTTTTGGTGGAAAAAAAGACCATCTTTCATTTCAATTGTGTTTTCTCTGGACAGAGAAGCCTAGAGACCATCCCTTCCAAGACAAATAAGACATAGAAAGTTTGCCAAGTGAGGTATACCAATCTTAGAATAAACCAGAATCAAAAAATTGGGGAATGTCAGGAAGACAAATTTGGATTTGAATCTTGCTTCAGACATTTAGCTGTGTGGGACCTGGGGCAAGCCATTTAACCTCTATTAACCTCAGTTTCCTCATCTGTAAAATAGGAATAATGACATCTATAGCACTTACTCACATGGAGGTTATGAGGATCAAATGAACTGATACATGCAAAGTATCATATTGTTGTTCAGTTGTGTCCAATTCTTTGTTGACCCCATTTTGGAGTTTTCTTGGCAAACATATTGGAGTGATTTGCCATTTCTTTCTCCAGCTCCTTTTACAATGAGGAAATTGAGGCAAACAGGGTTAAATGAGTTGCTCAGGGTTACACAGCTAGTAAATGTCTGAGGCTGGATTTGAACCCAGGTCTTCCTGACTTCAGGCCTGGTGCTTCATCCACTGCACCTCCTAGCTGCCTTAAAGTACTATAAAAATGTTAGTTATTACTATTATTTTGTAATTTTATTTTTTAAAATTCTGAACTTAGTAAGGACCAAAAAAGAACATTTCCATATCTAAAATAGAAAATAACAGAGGTTTATGTGGAAAACCACAAATCTCCATGACATAAAGCTTGTTTTAAAGAAAAATATAGAGTAAATTCAATATTACTTTCAAAGTTGCCATGCTTCTCTGTGTTTATTTCTGAACTTCTTTCTCTTCTTTTCTGGGTGCTTTAAAAATGCTTCTGTGACCATCTTTCCTTCCTCACTCTTTTCTTTCCTTCCTTTCTTTCTCCTTTCTTCCCTCCCTTCCTTTCCTCCCTTTTCCCTCTCTCCTTCCTTCCCTCTCATCCTTCCTTCCTTCCTTCCTTCCTTCTTTCCTTCTTTCTTTCTTTCCTTCCTCTCTCTGTCTCTGTCTCTCTGTCTGTCTGTCTGTCTGTCTGTCTGTCTGTCTGTCTCTCTCTCTCTCTCTCTCTCTCTCTCTCTCTCTCTGTCTGTCTCTCTGTCTCTCTCCTTGTCTTTTCTGGCTATTCTCTTCCTTCTAAATCCATTCCCAGTTAAAAAAAGAAAAAATCATTTGTGTTAGTTATTACTATTAACAAAAATCAAACTCATTAAAAGCCTCACTGAATTAATAATAGCTTTCTCAGTCAACAGATGCCAATGGTAAAACTATTATCACAGGAGTGGCTGATGTCCAAGGAATTTCCTGATGTCACTGAAGGGTCCTCATTATTGAAAAGACTTGGCGATAACTGATCTAGAGAACTTCCAACATTGTTCTGATGGGGAACCCAAGGCCTAGAAAAGAAAGTGACTTGTTCACAACTGGTGGGCCCCAAACTGGTAATTGACAGGAGCTGGGACTAAAAATCAAGTCTCTCAACACCTAGTCCAATGCCCTTTCCAATGCAACTGAGCAAATAGGTAGCACAGTGCACAGAATGCTGAGTTCGAATCCTGATTCAGATACTTATTAGTTCTGTAACTCTGGGCAAATCACTCAACCTTTCTGTATTTCAGTTTCCTCATCTATAAAATGGAGATGAAAGCACCTACCTAAAAGAGTTGTTATAATGATTAAATGAGATTTATATATATATATATATATAAAACATGTGTGAGCCTTAAAGCACTATAGAAATGCTAGCTATTATAGTTTCTTCTTCTTCTTCTTCTTCTTCTTCTTCTTCTTCTTCTTCTTCTTCTTCTTCTTCTTCTTCTTCTTCTTCTCCTCCTTCTCTCCTCTCCTCCTCCTCTTCCTTTTCTCTGATTGTCTTCTTATATATCCTCAAAAAGACTTATTTATATAACAGCTGCTTTGATTGAGTGTATTTATGTGTGTGGGGGTGGGAAAGAGTTGTCACTAGCAACTGACCAGAAGGTGAATTTTTGTTAGATTTCTGAAGCTTTGGGATCTTGGAAAAACACTAGGGTATGGTTATTGGCTGGGGATCTGGGGAGCAATGTCATTATCAGCAGACATTAACTATGTGCTTCCTATGCAGCAGCACTGAACCAACTTCTGAGGGAGAAGGAGTTTTACATAGAAAGACGTGTAAAACCCAGGCCTTGCCCTCAAAGAATCCAGTTGAGAAAATAGCATATATCATAAAAAGTTAACTGACAAGTAGGGAAGATGTAGGGATGAGAAATATCAGATGAATAGTACAGACAAAGGATGATGGAGTTCATTCATTTACTCATCCATTCTCCCATTCAATAAAGAGGTATAAAGTGTCTCCTGTGGGACGAACAGGGCGAGGCACTATGTTCGATGAAGGAAATGTTGCTGTGCACTAGGGTGTTCAGGGAAATGAGATGTGAGGTGGATTTTGAAAGATGGATAGTATAGCCCAGATAAGCACAGAAGAGAGGGATGGTATTCCAGGCAGGGAGAAATATGTGATCAAAGGATCAGGGGGCAGAATGCCTCTAAAACATCTCCTCCAACAAGCACCCTAAAGCACCCTAAAGGCAGCTCACACCTTGTCTTGGGAATACAGGTATCTGTTGTTCATCTTTCATATTGGAAGAAGACCAGTGACATCACCATGTTGGGGTCAAGGTACAGTGTGTTTGACTGTGACTGATCAGTCCAATATGATATCAGAAGGCTCTACCACAGGTGTAGAGCATTTGAACATTTGACAACAGTCCATCTGAACATTTGACAACAGTCCATTTGAACATTTGGGATGAAGATGTCTAGATTTGCGCATTTCACATTTCCTCTGTGCTACTTCGATTCTGCTTTGGTCATGAAGCACAGTGCTTTTTTTTTTTTGATGCAGACACGCCATGCTGGGTGGTTCTGTGCCAGTGTCTCCCATGTCTCACAGTCAATACCAAAGTTCTCAGAGAGACTTGAGAATGTCCTTGTACTGCTTCTTCTAACCTCCTTGTGAGTTCTTGCCTTGTGCGATTTCTTTGTAAAATAAACTTTTAGGTAAATGTAAGTTTGGCATTTGGGCTACATGATCCCCCCTCTCCCCATCATAGCTGTGCTCTCTGCAGCAGAGTTTAAATGCTTGGCAGTTCAGCTCAAGAAAGGACCTCCATGTCCTGTACCTTATCTTGCCAAGTGATCTTCAGAATCTTCCTAAGACAATTCAAATGGAAGTGGTTCAATTTTCTGTCACGGTGCTGGTAGATTGTCCAGATCTTACAGGCATACAACAATGAGGTCAACACAATGGCTCTGCAGACCTTCAGTTTGGTAGGTGACCTAATAACTCTTGTCTCTCACACTTTGTTTTGGAGCCTCCCAAACACTGAGCTAGCTCCTTCAATGTGTGTGTCAACCTCATCATCTATGTGGACATTCTTGAAAGTATACTGCCTAGGTAAGTGAGCTTATCTGCCATGGAGGAGAAGAAAGAAGCCTCAACGAGGCAGATTGAGGGGTTTTTAAAAATGTAATGTTTTGCTTTATTCTTGTCAATATTCAGGTTGTTCTACAACAAACATGGAAACATATTAAAAGTTATCTAAACTTGTTGTAAGGAGTTTGGTGAGAAAGAGCCTGGAGCTCTCTGCTAGCTGTATGGTAAGTGCTTGTGATGTATTTGCAAAACGCATGATAGTAATGTTCTGATGTTTTATAAAAATGTTTTTATAATTTTGAATTTCTTTTTAAACAGAAGCATTTCATACATTTCTTTTTAAAAAGCACATCTATACTGCATGTACATGATTTTATCAATTTTTTTTTACGGTAGTATAAACTCATTTACAAAACGTTAAGAAAGTTTTATGGATTTTTACAGTGAAGTGTTTACAGATAATCTAGGCTCTGCCATTGATTTACTGTATGATCTTGGTAAGTCACATAAGTCTTCAGAGCTCTCATTTCCTCTTCTAAAAATTGGGGGGGGGATAATTTCTGTTTGTGGTCCAGTTAATTGAGATAATAAACGTGACAATGCTTTGGGAGAGCATAAAACCACTAAGCAAAGGAATTCCTGGAGCTGCCAACATAGTCTTCCCAAAAGCTAAAGCTGGCTACATCCTTCCTCTGCTCAAGAATCTTCACTGGCTTCTTTTACTTTGAGGATGATCTCCAAATTTCTCAGCTGGAAAGTTAAAGCTTTTCACACTCAGTTTCTGGCTTACGGTTCCAGACTTAACATTATGCTCCTTTATGTATTCTGCATTACAGCCAAATTGGTGTGATTACCATTGCCAGGGCCCTGCATTTCTTCTGTCTCTGTGCCTTTCTACAGGCCTGTCCCATGACCCTAGTATAGACCCTATCATCTATCTTTTGGACTATCGCAATAGCCTCCTAATTGGGCTAATAGCTCTCCTCACTCCATTTCATCTTCCATGAAGCTCCCCAAGAGGTTTCCTTAAAGAGCAAGTCTCACCGTGTCATACTCAATAAATTCCAGTGTCTCCCTATTACCTCCAGGATCAAACATCAAATCCTCTGTTTGGCATTTAAAGTGCAACCTTTACAATCTGGCTCCTTCCTTACTTTTCAGTCTTTTTTATACTTTACTCCCCTTCACAAACACCACAGTCCAGTTACATTAGCCTAGTTGCTGTTCCTCACATAACAGCACTTCATCACCCGACTCTAAGCATTGTCTCTGGCTATCCCCCACTCCCCTACCCCCTGGCCTGGAAAGTTCTCCCTCTCGATCTCTGCTCCTAGCTTCCCTGGCTTCCTTCAAGACTCAGTTTAAAATCCACTTTCTGTAGGAGGCCTTTTCTAGTCCTCTTCCATTCTGAGGCCTTCCTTCTGAGATTCTCTCTCCTTCTCTCTTTCTCACTGTCTCCTCTCTCTTTCTCTGTGTCCTTCTCTCTGTCTCATTGTCTCCTTTCTCTTTCTCTCTCTAATATACACACATCTTATGTACAAAGTTTTTAAAATGTCTTCTCTTTAGAATGTGAGCTCTCTGAGGGCAAGAAATGTGATCCTTCCTTCCTTCCTTCCTTCTTCCTTCCTTCCTTCCTTCCTTCCTTCCTTCCTTCCTTCCTTCCTTCCTTCCTTCCTTCCTTCCTTTCTTTCTTTCTTTCTTTCTTTCTTTCTTTCTTTCTTTTTCTTTCTTTATTTCTTTCTTTCTTTCTCTCTTCCTTTCTTTTTTCCTTTCTTTCTTCCTTTCTTTCTTCTTTTCTGTTTTTCTTTCCCCTAGCATTTAGCAGAGTGCTAGTAGATAATAAATGTTTGTTGACTGACTGCCTGACTACAATGCATTCCCTCCTAAAACCTATTAGAGTTCTTCATTTCCCTCCAGGATCAGTTCAGGTACTCCTTCCTACAGGCACCTTTCTTACAATCATTAGCCGGTAGTGTTCTTTACCTTCCTCAAATTACTTTCCTTTTGTCTTCTGTATAAACATGGTATCACCCCAATAACATGTAAGCTCCTTGAGGGCAGGGGCTATTTTTAATTTTTCTTCCATATCCTCTCCTCTGTGACCTGTGCATAGTATGCCCTCAAGAAAAGCTTGCTGAATAGAACGTACACATAAAAAGATCATTCATCCACCAAGGAATGATTATTCACTTGTAAAACCATTTCAGCAGTCAGGCTTAAACCAGATTGAGGGTAACTGACAGGCCTTGAACCCATTGATGAGATAGGAGATATCTACCCCAAGCATGTGAAAACTTCCCCAGCAGAATGGGCAGATAAGAACAATTTGTTCCAATGGCCAAGAAAGTAGCTGATGCAGGTTCTGTGGAGCATTTCAAGCTTGGTCAGGTGTCAAAGACGCCAAGGTCATCCACTGCATCCTGGGCCATGGCCAGTCATCTTGACTTTTTGTCTTGCCACTGGACTTTGATGACTCTGGAAGAGAAAGTGAGGCATACTTTCCCAACTCTGCCTCACTTAAATCCAGTTCACCAGACAGTCAAGATATCACCTGTGATGTCATTGAATCTCTTTGAAAATGAAAGATGCAGAGCAACATTCATTGTTATGAAACCATCATGCTACCCTGCCTGAGCCAGTTCCACCATTTCCTACTCAGGTGAGGAAAGGGAAAGGCTTCTTTAGAAACCTGGGGTCTGTGATTATTGCTGTGTTCATCTCTCAAGGGCTCACGTAAGTTCCATACCAGATCCCCAAAGGAAAACCCGGGAACCAGTTCTAGGTTAAAAAAAAAAAGCTATGTTATTTACTTTGGACAAATGTGGTTATAATTATTTCATTGGAAGAACATGCTTTTGTTACTCATTAAATCCTGTGTGTTGGAAAATGTAAGCAGATTCCCCACTCCCAGTGGGAGTGTTGCTGAAGAGGGAAGAAGTGTTGAAAAGTGATGACTCTCTCACATACACACACACACAAACACAGAGCTAAGTTGAATTCTGCACCTCTTTCAGCAGAAAGGCACCAAGTGGCCTATCTGTTTTTTGGAAGTAAGCCGGACTCATGTCTTTGTTCTCTAGAGAACTAGTTTCCAAACTTTTAAAACTGTGAACTCTGTCAGAAAAAAAAAATTGAGCATGTACCTCCAATGTATATGTGACCACGTCAGCTTTGGTTGTCTTCCCAACTGCCAGCGGCACTGAAATTAGTTCCTCCAAGTATGGCTTACTGTCTACATCTCCCTTTTAGGATTCCAAGAATACTTCTGAGGATAGTGGTATCCTAATGCTCTCAGTTTGCACCCTATTCTGGTGTGTTCTCTCCAATATCAATCACTAATTAATATTCTCCCTATATAATTGATCAAGTGATCAGTGATTAGACCCAATATCATTTGACTAATCAATGTTTGTTAACTTTTACTAAAGGAAATTTACTGAAAATATATAAAAGAACAGAAGAATTTTTCCCCAATACCAAAGGGGCGCGCTTTTCCTTAAACCACCATATTCCTTCAGTATAGTGGTTCAACTTCAAAGTACTTGCCATAAAGCATTTATACCACCAAGTTCACTTTTGAATTCAGCACAGCCAATAGATGAGTTGCTCTGTTTTGATTATGACCCAATGCTTTGCTGGGTCAAGTAGGTCAGTCTTCATCAGAGTTGGCCGTTGGCAAAGTGTGGCATGGCTTCCTAACTCTGGACCTTTGGAAAGTTATTCTTCAAGTAGGTTTCTCATTGCTAGAGTCTCACTTGTCTAAGCTGAGAGGGAGAGGGAGAGAGAAAGAGAGAGAGAGAGAGAGAGAGAGAGAGAGAGGAGAGAGAGAGAGAGAGAGAGAGAGGAGAGAGAGAGAGAGAGAGAGAGAGAGAAAGAGAGGGAGGAGAGAGAGAGAGAGAGAGAGAGAGAGAGAGAGAGAGAGAGAGAGAGAGAGAGAGAGAGAAACAGAGACAGACAGAGAGACAAAGCAAGACAAAGCTAGACAGAGAGACAAAGACAGACATACACACAGAGACATAGAGAGAAAGAAAGAGGTGGGAGAGAGAGGGGTGGAAGAGAAAGAGACAAAGAGAGAGAAAGAATGTGTGTGTGAGTGTGTGTGTGTGTGAGAGAAAGAGACAGAGAAAGAGAGAGACAGAAGAGACAGATACACACACACACAGAGATCACTCCTATGGGAATCTGTTGTATGTGTATATGTATATTAAGTTTTGACTCAACTGCCAATCAAAGTAGTAAGCAGTCATACCTACACATGTAGAGCAGTGTCCTACATTTTACATGCCTGAAAGCAGGGTCACAAAACCTACATGTGCTCCCAGGGCTGAGCCATCATTTGTCCAGGCCCTTGTTACATATACATATTCACCTATTTAAAAATTGATGTACATTGTAAAACATGTAAAATAGATGAGATAAAGGTGAAATAATATTTGATCTTAGAGTCAATAGGGGGATCACAAGAGTTTATTCTAAAGGGGGGGCATGGTAGGACTTGAGCTTTGGGAATAGTAATAATTAACAGTAGGTAGTTATGTAGAAGATATGTCATAGGTATCACTTTGTGAAAACCAATTGATTTTAAGTGGTTAAAGGAAACCAAGGCACTAATCACTAAAGGCTAATGGTGGAGGTGGGGAATTTATCCAAAATGGAGGCTTGATCCAACAGCATTAGAGATACCTCAATCCATCAGGAGGGGTCCTTGGAACTCTGGAAGATATAGCCATCTTACACTGGGACAGGGAGTCCAAAGTATACTTGCTACATATTCAATTCTTATTTTGACTATTTTCTCCAACATGGAGACTGGAAAGGATAGAATAAAACTGAAACCTAAGAGCACCTTTTTGTCCTTGCTGAGTTAGTCACCAGATCCAGTTGAATATATCTCTTAGGGTGCTGGGAGATCATCTCTAGTCCAGCCCTTCTTTCTACAAGTAAGAAACTGGAAGCTTAGGAAGGGGCAGTGACTTGTCCCACCTCCCACAGGAAGCAGTAACAGAATCAGAATTCAAATCAAGGTTCTCTCCAAACCATCTATGGTACCACTATATCACAGCTGCTGCTAGATACTGGACAGAACTCACTGATCAGACATGGTCCTACTGTGTGCCTTGAATCTGAAACAATGTTGTACTTTGGCATGCCAGAGAATCGTGGAATCTTAATTGTTGAGTAGCCTGTAGGGTTCATTTCTCTATCTTTTGTCTTGGCTTACTCTTAAATCCCTCTCGGTGGGTCTGTGGCTGTCCTAAAACAGCTACTGATTTTTCCCAGCTGTGCCCTACATGCGAACCCTCCAAAATTCCAACCTTGTTGGTTTAATAGGAAAACAGACACAGCTTCAGCTATGCAATTGGGGACCCCAATTTATTTTTTAAAACAATTTCTATTTATTAAAAGCCTCGTTAACTTGTTCTCTGATAGTCTAGGTCATAAAGTTGATAAGGAATTTCATACTTAATTGAAATGTCAGGAGATTACATGTTGGAGTTAGTTAATTATCCTTCCTTTTGGAATGGGAAATTGACCTTAATTGTGAAATATTAATCCACATATTGTATGCATTAATCGAAACATTCATTTTTGCTGGTGAATAAGGGAGGCAGGCCCAGGTTATTATATTGGAGTATAGTTACATAATTATTTTTAATTTAAGCACACCAGCTTAATTCAGTACTTGCAAAAATCAGGTTTTTTCCAGGAAATTTACAATTACAATCAATTTAAATGTACAGCTACATTAATATGGTGACAAGCTCAATAATAAAAGCTAAGTGATTGCAGGCAAGTGCTGAACAGATGTGTGAATTGGAGACTGAGCTTCAGATCAGGTTGAAAATGAGGAGAACACAACCCTTGCTTTCCTGCCCCCATATCACCCCTCCCCTTTCCCCATTTCCATCCCTTACCTTCTCTAAGGCTCTTCAGCAGGCCTCCTATAACAAGCCACATGCAAATCTACTCAGTGTGCACACATATGGCATCAATGTGCTTATTTTATTTATTTATATCTTACTTTATATTTATATTATTTATTTATAGATGTATTTATTACATACAATATAATAAATATTTTATATAGTATTTATATTTATATTATTTATTTATATCTCAGCCTATCAAAGGCAAATGAAGTGGGTGGAGTGCTGGTCTTAGAGTCTGGTAGAACATAACCATGGGCAAGTTATCTAAGCCTTCCCAGTCTCAGTTTCTTCAACTGTTAAATCAAATTCTTTGATTCTTTAACTTGAGTTTAACAGGCAACCAATTAAAGGATTTAGAGATGGAAGGGAATTTAGAGGTTAGTGGGCTGAACACTCTTAATTTTACAGATGAAAAAACTGAGGCCTGGAGGAGTTAAGTTACTTGTCCAACTCCACACAAGTAGGAACAGAATTATATTTGAATCTAGGTTCTCTGGCTAAAAGTCTTATGATCTTCCTTCCACACCAGGCAGTCTCTGGGATGTATGTATACTTGGGGTAATCTAGGCCCTTTATAGGTCACAAGAGAAGGAGAAGTACAAGACATGATCTTGCCTTCAAGGAGTTTGCAATCTAATTGGAGAAACAGGACTGGCATACCTTGAACAGTAACCTGGACTGTGTCTGAAATTAAGAGAAAAATTGAATGGTATGGACTTTAAACATTATAGAAATTCAGAGAAGGCTGGAGTAGCCAGGGAAGGTTTCATGGAGAAGGTGGGATTTGGGCTGGATCTTTAAGGATGACAGGAATTGGGATAGGCAGAAGGAGAGGGGAAGACAAGGGAAGCAACATGAGTGAAGGCATGGAAACCAGAATGCACAGTATGTTTGGGGGACAGTGGTAAAACCTGTCTGGCTAGAGAAGAGGGTATGTGGACATTGGGGAATCATGGAAGATAATGCAGGCTACACATAGAGGGGACAGACTGTATATAGAGGGCCTTGATAGCTAGGCAGAAGACTTTAGGATGGATCCCAGAATGGTTTTTAAATCCCTCAAAGTGGATGATTCCACAGCCTCTTTGGGCCTTCTCCTCTGTCACTTAATTATAGTTCTGAACTTAAGAAAGGTTAGGAACAGGCCAGTCTTAGCTCCCTTGATTTGCTTGCTGGGCATAGAGCCTAAAGGGAGATGTTCATTAAATGCTTTTGTAAGACAGTTCAGCTATATAATTGTCTTTGAAGTGGCATTTAGAAATTCAGTAGAAGGCTGCAATACACTTGACCCCTGAGAGCAAATTAGCTACCAGAACAGGTCATGACTGTTTACCTACCCTGTTAAAGGGCCAGTCACTGGGAAGTCATTTGGGTTCTGTGATAGTTAGAGTCCAGGTTGATTTGATTAGCCTGAGGGTTCTATCCCTGTAGGAGGGATGGAAAGGACCAGAAAAAGCCCATTACCAGTCCACAGGCTGGGCCCTTAACCTGACCAGCTGCTTCACAGATGCGTGCCATTGGTTGCAGGAGCAGCTAAACAAGAGAATGTGAATAGTTCAACACAGTACATCCCCACTGTCAGAGACACAACCAAGAATACACTCCCTATTGATAGTGGATCAGTAGTAGAATTAGTAGAAGAAGCTGGTGGAAATAAAGAAAACTCAGCAAATGTGGCATGGTGCCCTTTAAGGGTATGGTTGGGCACAAGGCTGTTTGCAAACCCCAAGGGTTAGCTGCTAATGTTCTTGGTCCGAGGGGCAAGGTTCATAGGAGCCAGGATTTAGAGCTGGAAGGGAACTCCAAGGTCATCTAGGCCAGCTTCCTCATGAGGAAACTTAGGAAACAAGCAATATGTTGAAGAGAAGATTTTTAGAAGATTCCTTCGCTTCCTGATTTTAAGGCAATGTTGGTGCCCAATGTGGCAAGCATCTTCAGTGATCTGAAGTCAAGTCCACCATCCTGGGAACAGTTGTAAGGTCAAAGGTGGCAGAAGAGAGTTGCTTTTGTTTGATTATCTCTCTAGAAACCAAAGAGAATGGTGGGGTTCTAACTGGCAAAGTTGTAGAAAACAGGAATTGGGCACAATCCCATGGCCTGAGCAAAAATGCTTCTTCCTTCCTAGGTCTCCTTTCCATGAAAAGGTTCCCAGATAAGGTATTCTTCAGGGGCTAAGAGGATAAGGAAAATATATACAGTATTCCTAGTAATAGTGTGATATCATATGAACATAATATTTCCAAAGCACTTTTATATCCATTTTCTCATTTGATCCTTAGAATAATACTCTTGAGTCAAGTCAAGTCAATAGGCATTTATTAAGCACCTACTATGTGGCAGGCAATGACTATGCTAAGCTCCCTGACCTAGATAGGGGGTAGGTAATGCCATTTTGCCCATGAGGAAGCTGAAGTTCAGAAAGAGATGAAGTTATTTGCCCCAATCAGCTAATTAATCGTGAAGCCAGGTAGAATCTGGGCTTTCTGACTTCTAGCACTGTGATATTTCTAGCATACCTGACTGTTATTTTTACCAGTCTACCTTTTTATTCTCCATTCCTTTCCTTCTCCCTCCTCCCATCCTTAATCTAACTATTGAATGGCCAAAGGGTCTGAAGTTCATTTCTGGTAAGCTATTTGAAATTCTGGTGACCATTCCCATTCTCTCTCTTCACCTAGATTTTTAGAGCCCTGATCTCCCATTCAACTCATGGCTCTCCTAATTATAATATTCTAATGTGAGTGCTAGAAAATGTGGGCATTCCCTTCAGTGGTGCAGTTTCTGTTTGACTCTTATCTATATCCTCCAGTACATTGGCTTCAGGGACTCCACCCAAAGAGCTGGAGGGGCACCTTCTTTAGGGTCTCTTAACATTGTGTGAATTGAGGGTAACTGATGGACCTCAACCCTGCCTGTGAGTTAGCAGTGTCTACCCCAAGCATGTGAAGACTCCCTCCCGGGGCAGATACAAACATTTTGTTTCAATGGGCCATGAAGGTTGTGGAAGCAGGAGCTGTGGATTGCTTAGAGCGTGTTCAGACACCGAAGATGCCAAGGTCATCCGCTGCATCCAAAACTATTGCCAGTTATCTTGACTTTTGTTTGGCTCTGATGAGTCTGAAAGAAAGACTGAGGTCAATGACTTGAAGCAACTCTGCCTCACTTAAATCCAGTTTACACTCTAGTTAAAAGATATCAAAAGGTAAAAGGTATTCATTATGTGAATACCCATGGAACACGTGGGCTATTCATTGCTTGGGCTGCACATTGCTGGGTGACTAGCTCATCTTTCTTTCTGGTCATGTATGTCTTCAGTGATGTCCTTTATATAATATCTCCTGTGGAATTCTTGCTTATAAGGTAGTAAGGCCTGTTAACACCTACCATGTGCCTTTCTATTGCCCTTTGTATGGGTGATCTTCAATGTCATTACTTTGGAGATTATAGTATTCCATGATTTGCAGTAATTGGTATCACCAGAAGGATTTTGGTGTTACAGAGAAGAGTCTTTGTTAATTAGCCCAGTTAGCTAATCATAATAAAATAATCAATAATTATAATAAGAAAACCAAAAGAGCCATTTCAAAAGGAGAGAAAGCCACCTTAACTTTTAGTTGCTCCAGGAGAAATAAAGGCAGGAAGTAGTTTAGAATTTAGTACTACTGAAAGTACCAAGGGCAACTCTTATCATAACCTCATTTCATCTCACATATTTGGCTCCGGGGGAGTTAATCATGGAGCTCAGTCATGGGAAATAGTAGAATAGCTGATACCCTGACTTTTCATCAAGAAAGTCTGAATTCTAGTATCAGTACAAGTTCATCATGAGAAGCAGAGAAAAGAAAGGGCCATAGAAAGAGCATTCAGATTTAATTGATTTAAACTACAGGCCCAAATACAATGCAATTGAAAAAGAAAAAAAGAGAAAAAAACAACGGCAAACATGTGGTGGGGTTTAGAGCATCTGGGATCTGTTTGAATTGCTCGTGTTTTTCAAGATCAAGGGTATTATTGATAAAAACAAAAAAATCTTTGTAATCACTAAATTTAATCCAACTAACTATGATGAGAGGACCGTTGTAAACATGAAACATAACTTGGGGACTAAATCTAACATTTTCCCTTGGTGAGAAAGCTTCTTTTTTTCTCCTTCTTCCAGTTATTTGCATTGGAGCACAGTGGAGGACCAGGGGTAGTACTCAGGGCCTAATCAGTTGCCAGAGACAGACAACCAGCTGGCATTTCAGAAAGGCTGAACAATTAGCCACAGCAATATTGAAAGGTAGGGAGTGGGGAAGTAACTTTGATCCTATAGGGTGGGATGGAAGGAGGTATGTGTGCCTTGGGGCCATTGAATGGGATGGAGGAATTGAAAGTGGATAGAAGGGAAAAAATGTACTCTGGAAAGAAACAATGGATAGAAGGAAAACAAAACTGAAATTGCTTACTTTCATTTTGAAAACTGGACTTTTAGGTTTCAGGGATAAGGACCAATTCAATTGAATTGAGGTGAATTGAATGGAACTAAACCAGCCCCCTGCAGTTACCTGGGGGGTAAATAAAGTCCAGATTGAATGGAGGATAGACAGCTAATTTCTATGTGGCACTATAAGGTTTACCAAATACACGTCATCTCAATTGATCCTTACAGCTATCTTATGAGGTAGGTGCTATTATGATAACCCCCATTTTACAGATGAGGAAACTGAGGCTGAAAGGCTAGGTGATTTATCTAGCATCAATAATAAGCCATTTGAGCCAGGATTTGAACTCCCGTCTGCCCTACTTCAAATCTAACACTCTATCCGTGATGATACCTAGTCCTTTAATATACATATAACATCGTTCTGCTGTTAAATGACATATGGATTCCTAAAAATAACCATCCTCTGTAAAACTGTGTGATAAAAACCACAAGGCTTATGGGGAAAATGAGGTTAGGAGTACAACTTTGATAGTGACATATTAACAAAAGACAGAAACCTGATAAAAATGGCAGCATAGTTTTATACATGTCAAGTGATTAAGAAATGCATCAATACAATAAATGCTGGTGGTGTCTACCGTCTCAGGCTGCTGCTTGGTTCCCATGGGGTAGGCTGACAAAGTCAATGGTGGGAGGCCTTGGGAGAATGGACATCGAACCCATGGTAGAAGAAAGTAGAGGGAGTGCATGTAGACCAGCCTTCCTTTCCCCAAACTCTTACTACACAGAAGATATACAATGAATGTGGCACCTAGGCGTGTTTGAGATATTGAATGAGTGGTTTTTTTAAAGTAGAAAACTTCACAAATTTGAAAGAATAGCAAAACATAACCTTGTAGGATAATAGACCAAGTGAACTGAGGTAGCTGGTAGATGCTTGAGGTGTATGCACATGTGTATTTTCTGTGTTCCTCTGCGGCTTGGTTCAGCTGGGTAAAGCTTTCTTTGTTCCTGCTGTTCCTTGATGACAAAGTAGCACATGAGCAAACACAAAATGTGTGCTATGCTCAAATTGTTCCCCGATATATCAATTGCATTGGAACAAATCACTTTTTCAAAACAAGGTTTAGAGCAGAACTGACTCTACATGTACATGTAAAGGATTAGCAGGGGATAACGTCTAGTGGAAAGAACACTGAATTTGGAGGCAAAGGGCCTGGATTGGAATTTTAGCTCTTTCATTTATAAGCTGTGTGACATTGGGCTGGCTACTAAAATCCCTTTGAACCTCAGTTTCTTAATTGGTAAGAGGACTAGAGAATCTCTAAGATTCCTTATGACTAACAGTTTTTGAAGGTTTTTAAACACAACTGATTCAAGGATTCTGAGCAAAATATCTGTCAGAAGAGTTAGGTCTTTCTTGGGTTCATGTCCTTGGCTCCAGACATTAAGGGTGATGAGGTGGGACAAACTGCTAAGGCATGTTGGAAGGAAGTATTTCATTCTGGGGCAGTTGTCCAAAGCTATCCTAATGCCAACCAGGAGGAAATACTGTGGATTTTACAAGTAAAAGTATAGAACTGAAATAGGAAAGTAGATACAAAAGAAAAAAGTCAAAATGGTGTGAGCTTTGATATCCAGCCAAAATAGATGATGAAATGAACCAGGCTCTCAGAATGCTGAAATTGGAGTCCAACAAAGCAGCCATTTATGAGGCTATTGATAGTTCTATCAAGTGAAAGAGCAATCTTAGCCATGAGGGTGAATTTAAAACAGTTGTTCAATGCCGATTCTCCAAGTATTATGCAGTGTTGGTTAACACAGGGGATGTTACACATAGGTGAAATAGGTGGCTGCTTTCTAGGTGCAGTTTCAGGGGCCTACGAAAGGCCTTTTCTGTCTTAGATTACCTCTCCCACTTCTTCTCTTGGCATCTGAAATCCTTCTAGTTAAGTCAAAGCTTTTCTTTTGACCACCAGGGGCTTAGCTTAAACACACACACACACATAATGAAATCTATCGATATACATATAGTGAAAGGCTTTCATGAGGGCAAGTTTAATGGGCGTGGGGTTGGATTTAGGTCAGTAGAGCCCAGGTCACTTGCCCTCAGAGGGAAAGGGAAGCCTGGGATTGGGGTGGGAATGCTAAAAACCAACTTTGACACTTGCTCCATTTGCAGAGGGTTGACCAAGGTAGGGACAGAGACCAACAGAGAGCTCTCTGTACATTGTATACTCAATAATAAATGCTTGTTAACTAACAGATTATTTAACTAACTGCTGTAAATCAAGCTGCCCCTGGTCTCTGCTATAAGATGATTATTTCTATCTTGTATTAATAACTAATTATTCAATTAGAACCAAAGTTTTTCCCCTTTTCTACTTCTTCATCCAGAAATCAACCAGTGTGAGAAATCCAAGATTCACCCAGTCCAAGATTTAATCAGACAGTAAAAGAAATTCTAAGTTTGGGCTAATGGGTGCATTCCTGCTCATTGTGTTTACTCAGACAGGTCTGGGAAAATGTTGATTCTCCCTTTTGTCTGACAGGTGATATGGAAATTGATAAGTCTCTTTGACCAAGATTTGGGTGATCCAAGTCATGTACTCCAAGACCCTCATTGTAATATTCATTTTCTCCTTAATTGCTAACCAATCCGAGTTGATTGCTACCCTCAGGAATACCTACTCGCATGTAAACTGTGAGGCCACCACCATGAAGAGTCTTTGGTCTAAGAGAGACAGCAAATGACCATCCTTTTATTAATAAACATGCTGACATTATTAAACTACCCAGAAATTATGTCTCTTGAACTTTCTAAACACCACAGTTTGGGGGAGGAGAATTCAGTTGGGCAGCACAAGCCAAGCTTTGGGAATTGTGCACAAAAAGTCTCAGAAGCAAGAAAGTGTGAATGAAACAAACTCTTCCTACCTCAAGAGTTATCAGAGCCTTATGTGTCCTCCCCTCTTCTCTCCTTAAGCGCTTGGAACCTGACCTTCTAACCTGACAGGGACAAGTTCTGAGAGCCAAGCTTTCTTTCCTTCCTCCAGTACAAGAATCTACCACGCCTTTCCCCTTGGACCTATATATTCCACTGGCAGCTTAAACTCAACATTTCAAAAACTGAAATTATTATTTTTTCCCCCCAATCTGTTTCACATCCTGACTTTATTATTTTTGTCAGTGGTATCATCATTCACCCAGTCTGCCATGCTTAAAACCATATCAAAGTGTTATCTTTAATATACCCCCTTGAGAGGCAGTGTGATGAAGAGGGCACTAGACTCAGGGCCAGAAGACCTGGGTTCAAATACTATCTCAGATACTCATGTCCTTTATGATTCATGGCAAGTCACTTAACTGCTCTGTGCCTCAATTTCCTGATTTGTAAAATGAGAGGATTGAGTTAGATAAATCTCTAAGGTCCTTTCCAGCCCTAAAGTCTATGGTCCTATGGCCTATGATCATTCATCTCATTCCTGACATCCAAATCAATTTCCAAGTCCTCTTGATGCTACCATCATACCTCTTGCACGTGACTCCTCTGTCCACTTACATGACTGCTCCTCCAGGTCAGCTCTTATTACTGTTCCACTGCACTACTGGAATACTTTCATTCTCTCCTTCCTATCTTTCCTGCCTATAGTCCATACAATTCATACAATTAATCAAATAGTCTTCCTAATACTCAAGTCTGACCATCATACTCCCTTGTTCTTTGCCTTCAATTGTTTCCCTTTTGTATACAGAATAAAGTACAAACTACTTAACCTGGCTTTCAAGGACTTGATCGCATGCCCCATTCTAGCCTCATTTCACACACTATTACCCTTCTCGAACTCTATTGTCCGGACAAACTGGGGTCCTCTGTATTCCTTGATTTCATCTTGCTATGTCCTCCTTTCATGTGTTTAAGCATGTTATCCCTGATCCTTGTAGTGGGCTCCCTTTCTCTCCTATTCTTGTTAATTGAAATCCTTCTCCTCGTTCAATATTCAGCTCAGGTGCTACCACTTCTGTGAAATCTTCTCTTACCCCACCCCCACCTCCATCTGGAAGTGACTGGTCTTTGAACCTCTTATATAGCTCTGGTCTCTTGTATGCAATTAATCCATTTTAAAAAAACCATTTAATTGACATCTTTGGTCTGTATCACTCATGATGCTACATAATCATATATTGCCTTACATTGCTATTTTACTGTTTCATGTGTGCATGTCCTGTCTTCCCAACTAGACCAAACACTCTTGGAGGCAGCAGTTTCTTTTTCTTGTTTCTATTGCCAGCTTTACCACTAAATATTAGTGAGACCCTGGGCAAGATGAAATACTTACTTTATTTGTTTCCTTATCTATAAAGTGAGGGGATTGGACTAGATAATATTTATAACACTTCAAACTGTGTAAAGTGCTTCATACATGATCACACTTGGAATTCTCTAAGGTTCCTTCCAGCTCTAAAATTCTCTAGTTCTAACATCCTGGATGGTGCCTAGCATAAAAGAGACACATACTAGAGCCAGGGGTAGGGAACCTGGGGCCTTGAGGCTGCATGTAGCCCTCTAGGTCCTCAAGTGTGGCCCTTTGACTGAATCCAAACTTCACAGAACAAATCCCCTTAATAAAAGGATTTGTTCTGTAAAACTTGGACTCAGTCAAAAGGCTGCTCCCAAGACCTAGAAGGCCACATGTGGCCTTGAGGCAAAGTTCCCCACCCTAGTACTAGGCATTCAAGGATACTTATTGAAACATTCAATTAAATACATAAGAAGAGGAAAGGCTAGCAATGCTCATGGAAACCATCATTCCCTAAGCCAGATTCTTACTAAAACTTTCCTCTGATTTCTTTGAACCCTTATCCTAGTTCCCCAAAATGCCACCTCTTCTCTATGGCTGACCACTTCTATGTGTCCTTTTTTTTCCTTTGAGAAAAGAAATGGGGAGAAGAAAGAGAGTCCAGGAGAATATAGAGGAGAGAAAGGAAAAGAGGCATGGGTGAGAGGCTAGGACATGAAGTAATAATCTGGAGGGAACAGATGTCTTAGAAATGTCTGTCACTCTAACCCAGTCACCAGAAAGAGTAAATAAATTCAGATGATAACTCCATCTCTGATTTGTGGTGTTGCAAACAATCCTTCCCAGCTCTACTCTCACAGTGTGTGATATCACTCAAATGCCTTGATGGAATTAGAAGCCTAATTTATTTATGGTTGGGGATATGCTATTCCTTATGGCATTGAAATTGTATTATTTTATAGACTGCTTGAAGCAATTTAATATGGTTGGATCCTGCTGAGGATGCATACCGATGGAAACCCAACAAGTGAGAGCAGAATGACTAGAGGCTTCTGTGGAATTCAGTGGTGAAGGGGGAGAACTCCAGCAACATGGAGGGGATGTCAAATAATCATAACAACAATACTAATAATAATACTTTCTGTTTGTGTATCGATTATCTGTTTGTAAATTGATTTCACATATCTTATTTGACCCTCTTGATCAAATAAAATCAATGGATCTGTGTTTATGAAATAGTAATGTTTTCACTTTCACGGGGCCATTTCCCTTAGAAAGGTGGCATTCACTCCCTACGAACTAGGGTAATGTGGGAGTGAGCTACAGAGGTCCCTTTATAAAGGTTTTGGTCGAGGTGTTATTGGAACCAATGGAAGAATGATAAAATCAGAATGACGTGATGAGCAGTCCTTCTATTCCCTTGCCCTAACCAGGTAGCACTACTTTCAATAAGTCAAAAAATCAACAAGTCAACAAGCATTTATTAAGCATCTACTGTATGCTGGGCACTTATAGCAAGCTTTGGGTATATAAAGAAAGGCAAAAGATAGCCTCTGCTCTCAAAGAGCTCCCAATCTATTGGGAGAGACAACATGTAAACAACCATGTGTAAACAAACTATATGCAGGATAAATTGGAGGAAGGCCATTAATATTAAGGCGCACAGGGAAAAGTTTGTTGTAGAAAGTCAGACTCTAGCTGGGACTTCAAGGAAGACAGGGAAGCTGGGAGGGGGAGATGAGAAGGAGAGAGTTTCAGGCATGGTGGACAGCTAGTGGAAATGCCCAGAGTCAAGAGAGTCTAGAATTTAGAGGAGAGGGTTTAGGACATAAGACTAGGAGGTAATCTGGATCCAAATACATTTCCTATTCTGTAAACTACAATCAATCAATCAATCAGTCAGTCAGTAGTTATTAAGTATTGGCTGTGAGTCAGGTCTTAGGCTAGGCACTGGGGATATAAAGACACAAATTAGATAGTAGCTGCCCTCCAGGAGCTTAAATTCTATCTGGGGAGATAATATGTGTCAAAAATGGAATTCACTATATATGCGCCCCCAGCCCCCACATCCATTCTCCAAGTGTTCCCATTTCTGTTAATGGTATCATCCGCCTTTTCCAGACATCCATATTCACAACTTTGGAGTCATCTTTGACTCTTTCCTCTGTCTTGACTTTTATATCCAATTAATCACTGAGATTGCTAGATTCTACCTCCAAGATATCTCTTGCCTTCCTTTTTCTCCATTCACACAGCCTCTCTTTTAGTCAGATCCTCATCACCTCTCACTTGAACTATTGCAATAAGGTTGTAATCAATCTCCCTGCCTCCGGTTTCTTCCATCTGTCCAATCCATCCTTCAAAGAGCTGCCAAATTAATGTTACTGGAACAAAAAACCAACTGTATCAATATACTCTACCCAATCAAAACATCTTCAAAGGCTTCCTATTGCCTCTATGACAAAATGCAAAGTCCTTAACCTGGAATTTAAAGACCTCTACAATTAGCTAACACCTACCTATATTTCCTGTCTTTTTCAGATTCCTTTCTTTTATGACTACTCTATTCCATTCAAACTGGTCTACTGTCTCTCTCCTGACAGTTCTCACTTCTGTATCTTTTTATAAGCCATCTCTCATGTCTGAAAAATCATCCACTCTCTTTTCTTCTGGGTCATAGAATCCTTCCCTCCCTTCAAAGCACAGCTTAGGCAGTATCTTCTACCCAAGGCTTTTCCTCATTCCCCTAGTTTTTAGCGCTCTCTCTCTCTCTCTCTCTCTCTCTCTCTCTCTCTCTCTCTCTCTCTCTCTCTCTCTTTTTCTCTCTCTCATTTTATTTTGTATATAGTTTGTATTTTCTTACTTGTATATGTTGTATCCCCCAAGTACCATGTAAGTTCCTGGAGGGGGGAGGAGCAGGAACAGTTTTGTTTGCTTCCTTATGCTCTTGACTAGGCCAATGCCTTACATGTAGAAGATGCTTAATTAATGTTTGTTGTATTGAATTGAAAATGTCACTCAGATTTTCTTAGCCCATGTAAGTAGCTGGTGTTATGGGTTATATGTCATGTTTATGGCTTTGAAATAATGTATGTAAAGCAGTTTGTTACCCTGGAATACAACATGAACGTGGGGAAGTAGCCAGCAAAGGCCCAGTCCTTCGAGCATTTCTGCATTTTTGCTTCCTTGTGGGTTTTACAAAGCATGTGCCATATTTTCTGCCTGCAGCCAAAGCTCCACATGGAACATTGGTGAGCCTGTTTCTGGGTATGTGTAATGGAGGCACCCTTTCCACCACTTCAGGGCAGGCTACAGTAGTCTCTGTTTCCTACCGGAATACTGTATAGTGACCAAAAAATTCTTTTAATTGGCTGCTGTAACAAAAATGAGTGCATGGAAGAGGTCTGAATGGATGATCCAATGTTCTCTTTACTGGAAGTTTTTGAATGAGGGAAGAACAACTACTCTAGACCAATGGATGAGGAAGGGACATGGGCCTCATCTCCCACTCAGTTGCCACGTATCTGTGAAAGTCTAGCGTTTCTGGTCCTTTTGTCTCTTGTGTTTTTTCTTTCATAATCTTAGATGAAGGATTTTTCAGAGATAGCATAGACCAGGTCATAATCTCATATCCTTCAAAAGTTTGAAGAGCCATCCAACAACTGGAAATGGTAGCACAATGGTAGCTGCTCATATTGTGTCTGGTAAGAAGCTAGCTATGAGGAGCAACCTGTTTGGTCCAGCTTAATAAGGAACTGACCTAGCATCTATGACACAGTATCCAACAAACAAGGGATTGATCTCTCCATGGCCATAGGAGACCCAGAAGTGAACTTAGTAGGAACTCCATAAAGAGGAAAAGGACTCCCAGGTGCAGGAAATGACCTTGAGTCACATCCACTCCCAAACTGTCTGTTTCAGTTCTTTCCTGTTTCAAATCAAGCTTAATCTCCTCAATGACTTTGCGTATGTGTGAGGGAGAGTTTGCCTCATGTTGAGGGCAGGTGGTGGTGTATGCATTGTACATAGCACTTTGAGTTTGCGCCCAGTCTCCTTGAAGGCCACGTGGATGCATAAGGGAGAGTGTGTTCTGTTTGGAGATGTTTTTGGTTCTTCTTTCCTTGCTATACCTTCTCAGTAATAGATGACAATTGCTTGATATTGAGGAGATATTAATCGGTTAATTGGTATTAGAAAGCACACCAGATGGGGGCTCATGAGCAATAGTACTAGAAACCTCAACTTCTTAGGCTTACCTTAGTGCTCTGAATAGAGAAATAGTCAATCCCCTCTGGGAATCCAACTTGCTAGTCCTAGTGGGAGTAGGGAGAGTGAGCACAGCTAAGATATTACATTGAGGGGGATGGAAATGAGGTGTCTGTTAATTAATCAATCAATACATGTACTTTTATTAAGCACCTAAGACTTGCCAGGCACTGTGCTAAGTGCTAGGGATACAAAAAAGAGGCAAAAGATAGTACTAGTCCTCAAGGAACTTAGAATCTAATGAGGGAGCTAACATGCAAACAGATACACACAAATAAACTATATATAGGATAAACAGGAAATAAATAACAGAGAGAAGGCATTATAATTAAGAGGGGTTGTTGGGGAAAGCTTCTAGTAAACGATAGAATTTAAGTTGGCACTTAAAAGAAGACAGGGAGATCAGTAGTGAGAGCAGAGGAGGCAGAACATTCCAGGCATGGAGAACAGTTAGAGAAAATGCCCAGAGTTGAGAGATGGGAGTGTCTTGTTCTTGGAATGGCTAGGAAACCAGGGTTGCTGGATTGAAGGGTTCATGTTGGGGAGTAAGGTGTAAAAGACTGGAGAGAAGGGCAGCTAGGTGGTGCAGCTCCAGCCTTGGAGTCAGGAGGACCTGAGTTCAAATCCAACCTCAGATACCTGACACTTAGCTGTGTGACCTTGAGCAAGTCACTTAACCCTGATTGCCTCACCAAAAAGGAAAAAAAAAAGACTGGAGAGGCAAGAGGTGACTAGGTTATGAAAGGCTTTGAATGCCAAAGAGAGCATTTCGTATTTGTTCCCAGAGGCAAAAACAGGTCTCTGGAGTTTACTGAGTAGAGCAGTACAATGATCGACCTGTACTTTAGGAAAATCACTTCAGTGACTGAATGGAGGATGGATTGAAGTGGAGGGAGACTTGAGGCAGGCAAGCAGTCAGATAATATTAAATGTGTTCTGCATAACTCACCTGGAAGGGAAAATCTATATAGGCTCTAAGGTCTAGGCATTTAGCTGCCAAAGTGATTTTACTGAAATGCAATGAAGTCTAATAAAGTCTAGTGGCTTGCTCTTACCTCCTCAAACACATGTAAAATCCTTTGTTTAGCATTTAAAATCCTTCACAACCTGGCCCCTTCCTGCCTTTCCAGTCTTCTTACTACTTAAATCCAGCTGGACTGGTCTTCCTGCAGTTCTTTGCACATGACACATCTCCAATTCCATGCCTTTTCGCTGATTGTCCACCCATTTCAAGAATGCTCTCCCTTCTTTTCTCTACTTCATGGTTTCCCTGGCTTCTTTTCAAGACTCAGAGTTCAAAGGCCTTTCCCAGTCTGCTATGGCTCCCCTTTGAGATTACTTTCTATCTACACTACATATATCTAGTATATACCTACTTCTTTTCAGGTTTGCCTTCTGTAAGAAGTAAGATCTTCAAGGTGAGGGACCATGTTTATATCTTTCTTTGGACCTTCAGTGATTAGCATAGTACCTGGAACATAGTACTAATTTAATAAATGCTTGTCAACTGACAGGCCAATTTCCTACTTCTCCTTGTTCAAAATTTGCTGAGTACACCTCTCTCTACTTGGAAGTGGTGGGCATGGCCCCTCTATTACATGTACTCAGAATCAGCCTCTTCAAAGTTCCACACATTGGACTGGAAATAGGCAGATAATATTGTTCATATTTTATGTAACCCCACTGAAAGGGTAAATCCATGAATGCTCTAAAGATTGGCCCCTCTTTGGCCAGTCTACCATTAAAGAAGTTATTCTGATTACTGAAATTATCATCATCATCATTATTACTTACTGGATTGATCATTTTATCATCTCTCATCTCCATTCCAGAGACAGAATGTAAAACATTTACTCCATTCTTCCATTGGCTACCCTTCTTGTCTTGGCTTTACAGAGAGTATATTAGTAAATTAATTACATTTTCTTCCTTATCAGTCAGTTACGACTTTGGGTAAATCATAAGTTCTGGGAACTTCAGCTTCTTTTCTTTCTTTTCTTTTCTTTTCTTTTCTTTTCTTTTCTTTTCTTTTCTTTTCTTTTCTTTTCTTTTCTTTTCTTTTCTTTTCTTTTCTTTTCTTTTCTTTTCTTTTCTTTTCTTTTCTTTTCCTTTCCTTTCTTTTTCTTTTCTTTTCTTTTCTTTTCTTTTCTTTTCTTTTCTTTTCTTTTCTTTCCTTTCCTTTCCTTTCCTTTCTTTTCTTTTCTTTCTTTTTCATTTCTCTCTTTCTCTCAAATGGGAAAGAGAGTTTAATGATTTCCAAAGTCCTTTTCCAGTTTTAACCTTCTATGTCTATATGGTCATGAGTTCTAACATTTTTTCGTTCTCTTGTTGATTCATAAGATCATTGATTTAGGGCTAAGATAGGCCCTAGGAACTCTCAGTCTAGTCCTCTCATTCTTGAGAAGGAAAGACTTAGGTTAGACCTAGGGAAGATTGCCTCATAGTAACAACCTGAATAGCAAGTTTAGTTCTGGAATAAGTGACTGAAAATCACGTTTGGCACACATATCACAGGATTCAGCTTGTAAGAGGCCTTAGAGATCATCTAATTCCGTCTCATGGTTTTACAGATGGAGAAACTACGGTCAAGAAAATGAGATTTGAAACCATGTTCTCTGACTCTAAACCCAGTGTTCTCTAGAAATGAACAGATTAACTTCAGGCCCAATGAAAGATATTTTTATTACTCCATTTTCCTCTTGAATCAACCACAGGAAAGTATGTAAGTAAAAAATAACAGCAATAACAAAAACAAAGACTCTATCACCACCGAACACACACACACACGCACACACACACAAATAGGTATGGTGGTACATAGCTATAGTCCTGGCTAGTGAGGGAGGCTGAGACTGATGGATCACTTCAACTTGGGAATTCTGAGTTGCAGTAGGGCTAGTGTTGACCAATATCTACATTAAGTCTGGCACCAATATGGAGAGTCCCTAGAAATAGGAGCCCACCAGGCTGCCTAAGAAGGGGTGAACCAATCCAGGTTAGAAATGGAACAGGCCATACCTTTCATACTGATCATCAATGGGGTCAGGCCTGTGAGCTGCTATTGTTTTTCCAGCCAAGATAAGAGGAGACCTAGGTCCATTCACACCACAGCCCCCACCCCACTTAGCCCCCAAAAGAGAGAAAGTAAGCTACAGCACAATTTCTCATCACCTCTCCTTCTGTTCATGTCCTTTTTGAGTTCTTAATGCTGTTTTCCCTTGATTCTTTCAGGTCACACTGAGGGTCCTATTTTTGCTGGGTTGCTGTTTTGTTAGGTTAGGCAGGCCTGCCATGCCTAATGTAGGGGGAGATATTTATAGTTAATCAAGATGAGGTTACTGGAAAGACTGCATGGGTTTAGGATCAATCCACAAGTTCTAGATTCTATCTAATGATTCTGATTTGCAGGGTAATCTTGGACAAATCATTTATTTCCCCATTTCCCCTTTATTTTCAGGATCACAGAATTTCAGAAGGTCAGAACTGGGTTCCAATTAAATTGAGTTAGATGATTTCTAAGGCTGTTTCCTGCTCAATAATTCCATGAAAAATCCACTACTCTAAGAACCTATATACACTGAAATAAGAGAGTACAACAGAGTATATAACGCGTAGTATAGGCTAACTGCTCTAGGACCTTAGAAGACATTGAGATCTTTGAGGGCTGGAGCAGTCAGTGAGTGCTTCACAGTAGGGAAAGTGAACTGACATGGGATCTTGAAAGTCAGGTAGCAATTCATTTCTATATTAGGTTCCTAGATCTGAGGATGGGTGTGAGGATAAAAGTTAGAGTGCTTTCAGCTTTGGGCAAGTAGAGATGTGAGAGAGACAGGGGCCTACAACTATCCTTTTGACACATTGAAGGGTTAAGAGAATTCAAGTCAGGCCCATCAAGGGCACTGAAATTTCAGAAACAAAATCCAGCATGAGCCAAAAGGGAACGTTGCTGGAACTCCCCACCAGGGAGAGATTAACCTGCTGGACCCAGGAGGCCAGCTTTCTCTTCCCCTCCCCCTTTGCCCCCCACATCTTGAACTCATTTTCCATCATAAGGGAGTTGAGTTTTACAGATTACAGTCAGCAGCACGTGTTTATTCGGCTTCTACATTCCCCAGCCAGAGGGAAAGATAACTGAATATGATGGATAACCACTAATTTGGTCATTACCTCCATTTCCAAATGACTGCCCGGAGCTGGCGGGGCAGCCTTGGCTCAGAGCGCAGCCCCAGTCGGAGTGAGGCAGGGCGCCGGCGAGGACTTCACAGCTGTCCCTCTCCAGCTAAAGTTAGAAAGAGGGGGCCAGCATTCTTTGGGTAACTCCCCAGAGTGGAAGGCAGGCTGGATTTCCTGCTGCATCTGGGCTGATTTGCTTGCTGTGCCTCCAAATGTGCCAAGCTCATTTCACCTTCACACCTTTGTTCACACCATGCCCCCACCTGGACTGTCTTCCCTTCTCTCTGAGGAGAAGTTTATCCAAATCCTAGCCATCCTTTAGGGTGCGATGTTAGTCCCATCCCCCACTCCTACCTATTCCATCCAGCCCATACTGATCTTTTCCTTTTCCTTCTCTGAGCTCCTTTGACATATTTTAGCACATATCACTGGAACCTCTGGAATCTAGGGCCTGGTCACATGCTGTTCTATTTTTTTTAGGGTCTGCATCGTACCTCTTATGTCTTTAGCTAGATTATAATGTCCTTAGGCCACCCTCTTATCTTTATGCTCTACAATATTTAGTACAGGACTGGGCACATAGTAGGCACAAAAAGATTTGAGGTTAATTAATCTTATTTGACAGGAGGGAAGAGCAGGAAAGGAGAACAATCAATTCCAGCTGAGTAGAAAGGGGACCAGAAGATACGGTAATGAATAACTGAAGAAGGATGAGAAGGACTAAATGATTCCCCTTCCCTATCCCCCTCCTCCAAGAGTAGTAACCTTGGAGTCTGGATTCAATATTCTCCCATGTGACATTGAGGTATTATTCATGGTGCTCTGCCTTGGAGGCAGGAGACTGGACAGGTTGACATCTTAAGAATGTCCCAGCTCTGATCTTATGACAATATTCAGAAAAAATTTTTTACTTAAGATGATACCCAGAGCTCATCCAGAAGAGAGCAACAAAGATGGCAAAAGGTTTGAAAGCCATGACATTTGAGGATCAGTTTTAGACTCTGTGTAGGGAAAAATTTCCCAACAGAGTTATGCAAAAAGTACAATTAGTAGCTTTGGGCATAGTGAGTCCCCTTTCACTTGATGTCTTCAAGCGAAGGCTGGTCGACCACTTCTCAGCAACACTGTAGACGGGATTCTTGGTTAGATACAGGTTGGACTAAATCAAGTGTGATGTGCTTTCTAACTCTGAGATGACTGCGATCCAGATGAAGAAATTAGAAATGTTTAGCCTGGAGGAGGGAATACTTAAGTGTTGGGGTGGAAAATGTAACAGCTGTCTCCAGATATTTGAAGGATAGGGAGTAAGAAAGGAGGAGAACTAGTATCATTGAAATAGCACCGGAAAGGACCATTGAGGCCATCTAGTCCAATCTCCTCATTTATAGATGAGGAAACTGAGGCCCAGATAGGTCGAGTGACTTGGCCAAGGTGGCACAGGTAATTAGTGGCAGAGCTAGAATTTGTTGTCTGCTATTTGAAGATGGAATTAGGACTTATCACTTGAAAGTACTTTGTGGTCTCAAGACCATTTGACAGGAAGGATGAAGCAAGAATTCCTGCACTGGATGGATAGCTAGTCCTGATGACCTCTAAGACCTCTTACCAACTCTAAGATTTCAAGATTTTGTGAATAATGGCAATTATAATATGGGACCTAGAAGATGTCATCTGCCAGATGACTCAGGCCCTTTCTGCTCCCCTTCATAAGAAATGAGAAAGCAGAGCCGAACTTCCCTGGCTCGTGTTATACCAGAGAATGAAGTCCCTTCCACCTCTTCTTCCTCCCATTCATATGTGTTCCATGTGATCAACAACCATGGCAGTCTGTCAAAGGGACTCTTGAGGACATTAAATGGGTTGGTCTGGTGAGAAAGCCATGCTGCCAAGAGCAGGGGTGGCTTGTCAAGATTGTCCTTTGGGGGACAAGATAGTGAGAGCAAATCTCCACCCTTTCCATCCTCTGTGGGTTTAGGCACCCAGAGGAGAGAGGCTGTTTCCTGTGTGGGCACCAAGTTTGGCCTTCTTTGTCTTCAGGCTTCCATGGGCCATGGCTCCCATATTTCTGGATAAATCTGGTCCTTTTGGGGGTCACTCATCCTAGCTGCCAAAACCTTTCCCACTAAATGGGAAAGGAAATCTGATGAGGGCCCACAATTAAGGGCAATCAACACTGTCTGAGAGGTGAACCCTCTCTGGGAAAGGGTACAGTCCAAAATGTGGGCAAAGATTACCTCACATCTGCTCTGTATAAATCTTTTATGTATCTAATTATTTACATGCTTCCCCCATTAGAATGTAACTCATTGTGGGCAGGGACTATTTTTTTTTGCCTTCCTTTGTATCTTCAGGCCTTAGCACAGTGATTGGCACATAGGGAGTGATTAATAAATGCTTGTTAACTGACTGACAGTTCAAGACCTCACTGGGCTGATTTGTAACTTTTCAAGTCACATACTTGTGAGTTACTATTTTGATGTTAGTAAGAAGGGTTGGAATGGTCAAGGGAGGCTTCATCAAACAGGAAAAGTTTTGAAATGGACTTTGAGGATGCACTTAGGTAGAGGACATCAGACAGGGGAGTCTAAGTGGGGAAAACAGCATGGGCAAAGGTACAGAAGTGGGAACAAGCCTCATTTTTGTGGGGAAGACAGAGGAACTTGGACTATCCCTATAAGAGAGGAAAGGGGCTATAAGCTGGGGCAGCTTCATATGGGATGCAGGAGGTGAACCTCTCACAGAATCAACATTTTTCTTCACTAACCTAACTTGCAGAATGGAAAAATCTGTTATTTGGTTTCTGATGTCCAAATGCAATCTCTCTTTGTCTTGATCAATTCCGTGTGTCATCAGAGGAACCTTGGCTATGTCTTTTATAAGACTTCCATTGCACATACTCCCTGACCATGGCTCTTTTTAGCCTTGTTTCTGAATTGAGAAGAGTTGCTTGGGATGTTCAATCAGGACAGAGTCCAGGAGGCCCAGGAACGCTCTACTACTTTAGGTTTATTTCTGCAGCCCCTGATCCTCAACTTATCTTCCATCTAAGATAAAACAGTCTCTTCGATGTCCTTCCCCCGCCTTTTTTCATCCTCACTATCACTTCCACACCTTTTCTGAGACAGTCTCCCCAAATCTGAAATAGCACCTCTCTCCCCTCTAGCTCCTCCCTCTTCTTCAAGGCCCAACTCATATTTCACCTCCTTTGTCAAGTCTTCACTGATTACTCCAGTCTGCAGCAAATGAGCTCTCTCTCCTCTGAACACCTCTTGCATTTAATTTTCTAGGCTTACAATTTTGCTTGACTGTTTCTTGCAAATCATTTAATTGATCACCCAATGCCTACTTTATATTTAGTCTGTTTCTAGGAATCATAGGAAAAGCAGAAGGAGGCTATGTTGAATCATTGAATTTCACAGTTGGAAAGAAACTTAGAAAAGGTCCCTTCTAGTCCAACCTGTACCTGAACAGGTGTAATGAATCTCCTTTGGAACATTCCAACAAATGATCATCTGGCCTTTGAGGCGGGTCATTATTTTGTGCACAGATCTCATTGTTAGGAAAATTTTCCTTATGTCATTCCTGGATATGGTGCTTTGCCACAACCATCCATTGTTTCTGGTTCTTTCCTCTGGGGTCATGCCAAATAATCCTTCTTCCATATGATGGTCCTTCAAATATTTGAAGACAATTATCATTCCTTGCCAATATTCTCTTTCATAAGATAAACACACCCAGCTCTTTCAACTGATCCTTACATGGCATGAAGTCAGGGTCCTTCTCTATCCTGGTTGTCCTTCAAATGCTCTCCAATTTATTGATGTCTATTTTATTTATCTTTCATTTAGTTCTCATTTAATTTTTTCTCAATTACATGAAAACAAAAATTTTTAACATTAAAAAAAATTGGGTTCCATATTCTCTCCCTCCCTCACTTCTTACCTCCTTTCTTGAGAAGGCAAGCAATTTGATATAGATTATGCATGTTCAGTGATGCATCAGTTTAGTAACCCTGTCCAAAAAGAAAAGAAAAGAAATTAAGTTTAGGTTAATATGACCTAGTCCTTTAAAATAATTTTTATTGAATACCTTCAAAATGTATTCTATTGCAGTCATTTCTAGATATAGTCACTCCTTCCCACTCCTTTACACCCCTCTAAATTTTGTTAAGAAAAAACAGCTAAGTAAAAATAATTTCCATATCAGCCATGTTGCACAAGAAGATACAGACCAAAAACCAAAAATAATAAAGTTTTTTTTTTTAAGTATGCTTCAATTGTCATTCAGACTCCATCAGTTTTTTCTCTGGACGTGGATAGCTTTTTCACCATAAGTCCTCTAGAATTGTCTTAGATCATTGTACTACTGAGAACAGCCAAGTGATTAACATTTGATCATTGTACAATATTGATGTTACTGTGTACAATGTTCCCCTGGTTCTGTTTATTTCACTTTGCATCAGTTCATGTAAGTCTTCCCAAGTTTTTCTGAAACCATCTTGCTCAAAATTTCTTATTGCTCAACAGTATTCCATCACAATCATATACTACAACTTGTTCAGCCATTTACCAATTGATGGACCTCCCTTCCATTTTCAGTTCTTTGCCACCACAAAAGAGCTGTTGTCCATTTTAAAACCTTGGTGCCCAGACCTGAACACAGTGTTGTATATGTAGTCTGACCAGAATGGAGTCCAGCAGAGCCATTGCTCGGGAGTCAGAGGACTAGATTCAAATCCTGCCTCTAATACCCACTACCCATTTGCCCACAAGTATGTCTCTTAACCTTCCTGGTCCTCACTTTCCTCATGTATAAAACAAGAGAATTGGATGAGACAGCCTTTGAGATTCCTTCCATCTCTTAATCCATGATCCTATAACCTCTTTGTTCTAAGATGCTATGCTTTTCGTAATACACCTTAACTTAACATTACCTTTCTTAGTTACTGTATCACTCTAATCACTCACATTGAGTTTGTTGTCACCTAAAACCCTCAGATCTTTTCCAGATAAACTGCTATTTAACTATGCCTCCCCCATCTTGTTCTTCTGAAGCTGTTTTTTTTTTTAAATCAGAGCAGACAGCTTTACATTTATCTCTATTACATTTCATCTTATTTAATTCTTCTTAATGTTCTAGGCTGTCAAGAGCTTTTTGGATCCTGACTATCATCCAGAGATTTTTTATCCCTCCCAGCACTGTCATCTGTAAATCCGATACGCAAGATAGCTATGCCTTTATTGCAGTCACTGATAAAAGTGTTAAATAGCACAGGGCAAAATTGTTTAATAGCATAGATTCCCTGGGGCAATTCACTTGAGATCTTTCTGGATCCAGTCATTTCACCAGTTCAAAATCTACTTAATTATACTATCCTCTAGCCTATATCTCTTCATCTTTTCCACAAAAACAGCTTAGGAAGCTTCCTCAAACACTTTGATAAAATCAAGGCATAGTGTAGCAGGGATTCTTAACTTGAGGTCCATGGATAAATTTCTAGGTATCTGTGAATTTAAATGGGACAAAATGTATACTTTTATTTTTATTAGCCTCTAATTGAAATATAGCATTTTCTTCAATTATGAATTTTTAAAAAACCACATTATTCTGAGACAGGGTACATAGGATTCAACTAGACTGTCAAAAGGGTCCATATCACAAAAAAAGGTCAAGGACCCCTTATCTATGGTGTTCTCCTGACCTGTCAGTTTAGTAACCCTGTCCAAAAAAAGAAAAGAAAAAGAAGTTTAGGCTAATATGACCTATTCTTTTAAAATAATTTTTATTGAATACCTTTAAAATATATTCTATTGCAGTCATTTCTAGATATGGCTACTCTTTCCTTTATACCCTCTAAATTTCATTTTTATTTTTTAATTTTTTCCCCTCTAAATTTTATTAAGGAAAAACAGTTAAGCAAAAATAATAGATACAGTCAATGACTATGGTTAGCAATACAGTCTGTATTCTACTCTTGTATTCCTCTGCCTCTCCACTGTGGTCATTATCTGCTCTTAATAACTAAGAATTGATTATATAATTAATTAAAGTTTGGTTTCTTTTTAATGTTCCTTTCATTTACATTAATGTATTTATCACATATGTTGTTCTTCTGGTTCTGATTATTTTACTAAGCTTTAGTTCATAAAAATCTTCCCAAGTTTCTCTGGATTTTTGGGCTCTTCATTTCTTACTGCACATGAATATTCCATTACAGTCACTTAATGAAGTTTAGTTAGCCATTCTCCAATAAACAGATACCTAATTTTATTTCTCAGTTGTTGGTAACAGAAAAAAATGTACTGAATTTTGGGATACATGTTGGAGTTTGTCCAATGTCTGTCTTTGACTTCCTTCCTTCCAGTTTTCTATCAGTCTTTGATTTCCTTGAGGTATATGGTGTGACCTGTGATCACTACTTCCTTTTCTAGATGTTTACTAAGAAACCCTTCAATAATACGTTCTAGAATTTTGGCAGGAATCAAAGACAAGGTCACTGGCTTGTAGTTTGTAGACTAGATTCATAAAAGTGGAAGATGAGTTAGAGTTGAAGCAGTTGGAGAGGACATGATAAGATGATTAAAAACACTAAATTTAAACTAACAACAATAGTTGCCATTTGTATTAAACTAAGTTTTACAAAGCATCTTATGTATAGTCTCTCATTTTTTCCTTCATAACAACCAAGTGAGATAGATACTGTTATTGTCCTCATTTTACAGACCTAGATATTGAAGATCAGAGACATTATGTGATTTGTTCAGAGAAACATGGCTTGAAGATATTTGAGGCAGAATTCAAATGTAGATCTTCAGGACTCAAAGTCCAGGGCCCTATCCTCTAAGCTACACTAAAATACCTGTTCTGTTCTTTACCTGTGCAATCTCTCTGGCAGGTTACTTTTCCTCTCTAGCCTCTTCATTTGTAAAATTTGGAATTTTGGAATAATTTGGAATCTATTTGGAATAGATGCTTTCTATGGTTGCCTTCCAGTTCTAAATACTACCAGGGATATTCATCTTGTCAGAAATTTGGTACAGGCCAATATCTTAGACCATTTACCAAGATAAGGTCAAAATGGATACATGACCTAGATATAAAGAGAGATACTACAGGAAAATTTGAAGAACATGGAACATATTACTGATCAGACTTATGGATAGGTGAACAATTTAAGAATAAACAAGAGATAGAGAACAGTGTGAGATATAAAATGGATAATTTTGATTACATTAAATTAAAAAGGGTTTGTACAAATAAAACAAATGTAGCCAAGATCAAAAGGAAAGCAGTCAATAAACATTAACCATCTACTTTGTGCCAGGCACTGTGCTAAGTATTGGAGATACAAAGAAAGGCAAAAGACAGTCCCTATTCTCAAAGAGCTCATAGTCTAGTGAGCAGATAGCACACAAACAACTATGTACAAATAAGATATATGCAGAACAAATTAGAAATAATCAAAAGAGGGAAGGCATGAGAATTAAAGGGAATCAGGAAAGGTTTTCTGTAGAAGGCAGGATTTTAGTTGCATCTTAAAGGAACCCATGGAATCCTGGAATCAGAAATGAGAAGGGAGAGCATTCCACAGGAAAATGAATGGACAGACATGGGGGACAGCCAGTAAGAATCTCAGAGGTGGAAGATGGATTGTCTCATTCAAGGAACAGAGGAGAGGCCAGTGTCCCTGGATCACAAAGAATGTGGCAAACACATGAGATGTAAGAAGACTGGAAAGTTGGGGAGGGGCAGATTATGAAGGGCTTTGAATGTCAAACAGGATTTTATATTGGATCTTGGAGGTGATAGGGAGTTTGTTGAGAAGGGCAGTGACATGGTCAGACCTGTATGCCACACCTAATTCATTGCAGAGTCCATAAAATCATAGAGAGTTGTAAGGGACCTTGGAAACCATCTCTTCCAACACCCTCATTTGTGTAGATAAAGAAACTGAGGTCTGGGAATGTTAGGTGACTTGGCCGTGGTCACACAGCATAAAAAGGCATTTTGTGTCAGGGTTAGTCAGGACCTCTGACTTCAGAGGCAAGGTGCCCTTTTCATTATACTCTACTATAGTTTAGAGGGGAGATTAGAAGCTACATCTCTTGATTCCTCTTCTTAGACCCTAGTCTCAACACTAAGCCACCTCCAGGGAAAAATAGAGGATGGAAAGAAAAGGTAAAAGGACAAGTAGACATGAAGTATATGGAAGAAAAGTATAGATCCTGTCAATAAGAGAATAAAGCATAGCCTGCTTGTTTGGGGCAGTGTTTAATCTCTTCATAGGAGTTTTATGGGAGTTATATGGTGGTATGGAAAGAATGCTAGATTTGGAGTCAGAGGATTTGGGGTAGACTCTGGGTGGTGCCTCACTATCCTATCTGGAGGTCATGAGTTTCAGCTTCACATGGGACATCCACTGTAGGCTTTCTGCTCCAGAGGTCATCTCATCACATCCACTGTGGAGACCATTCTCACATGGGCACAGATGACTCCCAAGGTTGCGTCCTAATCTGAGATTCTATTCTATGATGCTTCTTCATATGCTTGATTAAGTGCTTGGCAAATCCCTGTTCAATAACTGTGTGAGTGATGTAGGAGACAGCTTGATGCAGACTCTAGTCTAGCCTTTGATTCCTGGAGTCTCCAGCAGTTCCCTAGGTTCCAGGTACTTTCTCAGTGAAAAACAGAAGTAAACAACTGGTTAGAAATAGCAGCTTTGGAAACCTCTGCAAATCTCCATCACTGACTTTCTGTCCAACTAGAGATCCATTCTTGCTCTTTCCACATTGATTGCTTCATGATAGGAGGGAGAGGAATCATAGAAAGTTATTTCTACTTCTGGCTTAACACCTGGGCCTCAAGACAATACCAGCCGACTGCAAAGATTTAGGAATCCTTCTGTAAGAAGCCAGAATGTAATAAGCTTTAGATCAACAGTTCGTATAGCATGGAGAGCTGCCCACCGCCCAAGAGAGATTTCCTAATATACTGTAACCTCCGTCTTCCCTCTGAAACATCTTAGTTCCATGAAGCAATAAACCAGTCTGGTCTAAGTTACTTAAGTTCTTTGAAGTCCTGGAGAGGCCCATAAATAAGGTGGGTACTTTGGAGGGGGGCTCATTTTGTGGGATCCCTCTACATCTCTATGGGAGTCACATTGATTTGTAGCTGCCTCTAAGTCAATTTCCTGGGGCCTATAAATCTTGGTTCAAGTAAAACCAAAATGTCATCAATATTTATTTGATGCATTTCTTACCACTCTGGAGCAAAGGGAAACAATGTCAATGTTCCCATCAGTTCCTTCTACCCCCAGTCCAACTTGGGGGTCGGACGGGCACTAAGCCCCTGACTGCCCCAGTCCCTCCAGCCCATTTTGTCGTGAGCCATAAACCTTGGGTAACAAATGTACCATTTCATGGTGAGCAAGAGTGGTAACTGTCACTGGAGAAATAAAACTGAGTTATTGTTTCCAGTTTCAAAAGAACAGCAACAAGTTAAAAAAAAAACTATATGTGATCTCTGTCCTCTTTTCCCCTCAGACACCTGCACTCATCTAATGTTTCACCGAATCCTGAAAAATAAATGCATAGCTTCAGTCACTAATCCATATGGCTCCAGAGACCACTGTTACATGAGAAGTTAAACTGATGGGCCGGGCGGCATAGGGGCAGCTTAATCTTTTTTAATTCAAATCGACTGAGTCCCATGTGGCTGGGGATGATACTCTATATGCTGCAATCAGACTGACCTAGACTTCTAGTGCTCTAAATGATTAATGAAACTGCCTCCTAGTTTGTTTCTATGGTGATCAGAAACCTGACACTGACAGAGGAATCTGCCATTCACACTGAATGAACTGGGAGGGGGGGGAAACGGGGACCCAGTGGCTCTGTATGTAGAAGACATCTCTTGCACAGCACTCAGGCTTTTGTCTCTGAAAATGAGATAAGAAAGGAATAAAACCAAAGAAAAGAAGCTAAGAGCTCCTAAGGATTTGAAGGGTAAATTCTCAAAGTAATAAGTAAGAAAAAAATTAAAGACTGTATATGGTTCCTAACATCTGACCTATTTGATTCAATTCACCAGCCTCTGATTAAACACCTATGTGGGCTGAACACTAGGAAAGTGCTGGGAAAGACACAGAGATCCAGGAGACACTGAATTTGCTGTCTTGGAGTTACAGTCTAGTTAGGGGGTGGGGTTGGTTGACACCTTAGTAATTAATCACAACTTATTTATGTAGTAGATTTCTCACAACCACCACCTGAGGTATCTAATGCAAGTGGTATTCTCTCCACTTACAAAGGAGGAAACTTCTTTGTAGATGACTTGCTCAGAGTTCCTTAGGTCATAAGTGTCAGATGAGAAATATAAATCTAGTTCTTTGCATTGTAAGTCCATCGATCAAGTCGACAAGCATTTAGTGAGTGCTTAATTATGTTATTGGCACTCTGCTAATTGCTACAGATACAGAAAAAGTAAAAAAAATACTGCCAGTTTTCAAGGAGTATATGTTCTAACATGCAAATAATTAGGTACATAGAAGATATAAATGTATATATGTATATATACACATATGTGTCTGTATTTATAGTTGTGTGCATATAAACACACATGCACACACAATAGCTGAAGGTAATTTGAAAGGGGAAGCATCAGCAGCTGAGGAGAAAGCTGAGAGAAGGCCTCCTGTAAAAGGTGGGCTTCGAGCTGAGTCTTGGAAGAAGCCAGGGAGGACAGCCAGTGCAAACGCCCTGTGTGAGATGGAGTGTTACAACTGAGGAACAGGTAGGCCAGTGTGGCTGGATGCTAGGGGGCACGGAGGCAAGTAAGATGTGGGGAGACTGGAAAGGTGGAAGGGACCAGCCCATTGGAGGGTGTGTGTGTGTGTGTGTGTGTGTGTGTGTGTGTGTGTGTGTGTGTGTGTGTGTGTGAGAGAGAGAGAGAGAGAGAGAGACAGACAGACAGACAGACAGAGAAAGAGACAGACAGACAGACAGACAGACAGACAAAGAGAGAGAGAGAGACAGACAGACAGACAGAGAAAGAGAGAGAGAAAGAGAGAGAGAGAGAGAGAGAGAGAGAGAGAGAGAGAGAGAGAGAGAGAGAGAGAGAGAGAGAGGCAGACCTAGCTGAGTGGAGGATGGATTGGAGTGAGGAGAGACTTCAGGCAGGAAGACCAACCAGAAGTCTACTGCAAGAGTCCAAGTGTAGTGTGAGGTGATGGGGGCCTGTCCTAGGGTGGTGCCTGTGTGGAGTGGAGAGAAGAGGATGGAGGAGGGTATGCAACGCTTGTTCAAAAAGTTCCTCATAAATGTAAACAAGGGGCTAGGGTACCTAGAATTTCTACTTTAGAATTAATGATCTAGAATATAGATACAGATGCCATTGGTGTGAATAATACAAGTGCAGATAGACACCACATATATTTTATGTTTCTCTCTGTCTGGCTCATATATTCATTTATTCAGTATTACTTGTCTACCATGTATAAAACCCAGTAATAGGTGCTAGTGGAACACAAAGATAATTAAGACTTAGCTCCTGCCTTCATGGAGCATACAGTCTAGCAGCCCAGCTAGACTGGGAAAGACAGCTCACCCCTGCTATGGGGTTCTTCACTAGCATCTTTCCAGTGGGCTGCCCAATATCCAGTCCAAATTCTTTGCTCCCAGGGAGCTGTGTAACTCAGGGTTATCACTTTAGGAAGAAGGTGCAATGACTGAAACTTCCTTCCCGCTAACATTAATTTACACACCCATACTTTTTTTTTCAACAAATTTGAGTGCAAGAGTGAAGGAGTTGCTACTAGGGGTGAATGTTTGTGGGGATCCAGAGATGTTAACAGTTGTTTCCTTAAAGCAAGTCTTACTTAACCCTTTCCACCCCTCTCTCCCAGTCCCCTTATTCATCATGTTCTGAATGAGCAAAGGTTCTCTAAGTCCTCAGGACCCCAGAGGGTGCTCTGCCTACAACTGACTGCTCCTGACAAAATTCTTTCTGATGCAATCAGCAATAACTTCTAAGCTAACCTCCTTTCTAAATTACAGCTCATCTGGCTGGGGCCATGAAAGAAGCTTCCTTAAATTGAAACCTTACCTGTTGAAGCACCTAACTGGTCCTAATCACGACTGATTGCTATTTCTAATATTTGTCCAAACCACAACTCCTCATCACATCTGGTCCATTTGGATGGAAGAGGCCGTGCTGATTGCTGGTAAACCCAGTCAGCTGCCAGTTCCTTACCTAAAGGCAAATGGCCTTATTTATTTCCCAAGTGCAATGGAAACTGAGTCTAAATTGGCTGCAGCCAGCCCTGTACAAATCCATTGAGAAGTTTCAGAAAAAATAAAAACACCACCACCAACCACTTTGGTTTGGACAAACCTCTGTCTTATCTCACTCTCCAACTGGGCTAGGTATCATGTGTGTATGTTTTGTCCTTGTAAGTCACAGGTGGCAAAACTTGGGTGTCTGTAGGGGAAGGGAGGGGGGAAAGGGAACTGTTTGCAGATCCATTAGAATAGATAAAGGAGGGGAGCTGAATGGAAGGACAAAGCATGTTAATCAGAGACAAGAAGGAGGCCACCTCCTCTGCCTCTCAGGTGTCAAGCCAGATAGCTACTGTTTCTACAGCTAGACTCCTTCTCCCAAACTTCCTCAGCTGGAACTCCCTGCCTCCACTCTCTGAAGTGGGGAGCAAAATCCAGAAAGCTTATTCCTGCCTGCTTTCCTTAACTTCAAGTCTTCCTTGGCTATTCATTTTTAATAATTAAACTAACCTGGGTTTGAATCCTGCCCTCACACTTAGTAGTTATGTGATTTCATGTCTCTGAGACTCATTTTTTTCTCATTTTAAAATGGGGATAATAATAACTCTGGCACCCAATGTAAAATGGCGAATAATACCTATGGAACCTACTTGCAGGATAGTTTTGAGGGTCGTATGTGAATGTTGTTGTTCAGTCATTTTCCATCATGTTAGACTCTTTGTGACCCCATTTGGGGTTTTCTTGGCAAAGATACTGGAGTGGTTTGCCATTTCCTTCTCCAGCTAATTTTATAGATGAGGAAACTGAGGCAAACAGGGCTAAGGGACTTGCTCAGGGTTACACAGCTTGTAAGTATCTGAGACCAGATTTGAACTCAGGAAGATGTCTTCCTGACTCTAGGCCCAGCACTCTGTCAACTGTGCCACCTAGCTGCCCCAATACTGGATATAAAGCACTTTAAAGAATCATATTAATGTGTGCTATCATCATTATCATTAATATTTGTGTTTTTGTTTTTGCTTTGAGCTAAAAATTTTCTATTCTGGTAACTTTTCCCCCTCTTCCTTTCTTTGTATCCCCAGCACTTAACACAGTGCCCAGCACATAGTAAATACTTATTATATTATATTAGTTGACTAACTGACTGTTTGAAACAAGGGCCCATAGGATTGAGTCTCTCCCTATATCACCCAATGAGGTTCTAATGTCTATGTGGATTTTATCTAAATTCCCAGAATGAGGTGAAGAAAGGTGGATAATCTCTCCCTGTATAAGAGGACGGTGGAATGTAAAGTTATAATTTCCACTCCAAATTTTTAGGGGGCAGGAAAAAGAGAGAGGAATGAGCACATAAAAATATTTGGAAAAGAGAAACAATAGGATTCTAAACAGCCTTTGATAAACCAGTAATCAAATAAAAATTAATATAGCATTTTCTTCTTTCCCACCTTAGTTATACGTTTTGCCTCAAAATACTTCATGTTGATTTTGTATATATTTTGTTGTGTCCCCCCAATAGAATGTACTCTCCTTGAGGACAGGAATTGTATTCCTAGCCCTGTATAATTCCTGACATATAGTGTACTCTTAATAAACGCTTATTGAATTGAGCCAATTATCCTGTTCTCCCCACCCTGTTCATGTCTATTTCACAGAAAAGAGAGGGATCAGGCTAAGAGAGCTTGGGCTGGAGGGATGGATAGTTCTATTCACTATGAATAATGAATAAGTTCAACTGGAAAAAACCAAAGGTCATAATAGCACCTATCTCCTTGGGTGGGTATAAGGATCACTTGAGACATTTGTAAAGCATTTAACACAGTGCTTAGCACATAGTAGGTGCTTAATAAATGGTTGTTTCCTTCCCTTCCTTTGCCCTATGAATTGTAGAAGGGAAGCTCTTTGTGAACTAGAGGAAAGAAAGCCACATCAGTCTGCTAAATGCACATCACTCATGTTCTAACCTGGCTCTCATTGGGCCAGCTGGTGAGAGCACTGTCCAGCTTCACAACTAGATGAAGCCTTGCTAATTACAACCTGACACAGACACACACCAGGTGTGCTTTCCAGCAGCACAGAGTTTCAGAGTGGAAACAATGGCCACTTAACCCTCAGCAGATGCAGCAGCAGCAACTGTACATTAGCCTGGAGAATAAAGCCCCTCCTTCACTCGTGGGGGTCTCCAGTAGGGTCTTTAGTCTGCTCATCTTGCAAGGCGGAGTGGGCAGTTTTGTAGGACTTGATATCCAGTCCATTTTGTCTAAGACCAGGCTCTGCCAGCTTCTGTGACCTTGGGAGGGGACCTCAGTTTCTTTTTCTGATGAGTAGAGATGGTGCCTTTGCCCCCAGAGGGTGGTGAGAAGATTCAAGGTTATCTGAAAGGATGAATATGGATTTTTGTGGGGCAAAAAGGGCCAGAGCACTTCAAGTAATTATTGTTGAATGAATAAAAAGTGAACAAAAACATTTATTAAGTTTTTATTATATTATAATTACTGTGCTAAGTGAGATACCTCTTGTTCTCACATTCTAATGGGGGAAGACAATGATGTGGAAGGATTCATTTGCAGGCTGGATGGAAGGATCTGGTAGTCCTGAGGGTGGGCTGCAAGAAAAATGGTGAGGCCCAAACATCCTTAGGATGACTTTTCAGGCTAGATGGCAGTGCCTGGGGTCATGTAGGGTATAGTGGAAAGATAGATGGTAAGGTCTAGGTCATCCTCCATGTTACCAGGATTGTAGTCAGTGACTCCTTGCCTTGTCTTCCCCAGCAAGGTGGGGGATCCTGAGCTATTATTGTTGGTGAAGGAAGAATGGGTCCAAGGGCTGGAGGGGAGCAGATCCTTTGGATAGGGGTGGGGAGGTCAGCATCCAGCCACAAAAGAGAAAAGGAAGAGTTAGTAGGAAAGTTGGAGGCAAAAGCGTTTGCAAAGTGTCTTCTTTTTACTGGGCTTACAGATAGAATTTGGTCCAGGAGAGCCAATGAGCCCAGAAGGATGCAAGAGCCATTAGGTGTCCTCCCCCTCTGTTATTCCAACTCACTTGCCTGGCCAAGCTTTCTTTGGAGCTAGCCTTGAAAAAATGGAGCTGTGGTAGTGGCTGCCGGAGTGTAGGTGGTGGAATGAAAAACTGGGCAAGCCAGAGCCTGCGGGAACTGTCCTAAGTATCTTTTTAAGCTGCAATTTGTTGACACTGGGTATATCTATGACACTGAATATTCACTCAAACAACAGCCAATAATTCTATTCAGCTTTAGGGTTTGCAAAGCACTTTATGTCCACTTCTTTATTTGATTCTTCCCACAATCCTGAGAGACAGTTCTCCAGTTCTTATGGTCCCTATTTCACAGATGAGAGAACAGATGTAGAAATGAAGTGGCTTGCCCATGGCCATATGAGTGACAAGGTTAGAATCTGAACTACTGACAACATGATGCCTAATATGTGTGTACATACTCAAGATAGACTGACAGATGGGAGACAGAGAGATAGACAACACAAACAGGTACATCTATTTATACGGGTAGACATATGTATGTGTATGTATGTGTATGTGTGTGTGTGTGTGTGTGTGTGTGTGTGTGTATGTGTGTGTACCCATAGCTATGGATAGCAACAAGCATTATTAAGATTCCAACTTGTGCCAGGCATTGGACTAGGCATTGGACTAGACACTGGAGATACAAATATAAGGAATTAAATAATTCCTGCTCTCAAAGAGCTTAGATTTTAATGTATATATGAATATATATGTATATACACCTATATACACACATACATATATACACCTATATACATATACACACATATACACACTCACATATTTGCATGTATATGTATGTACATATAAACATATACAGATATGCACATATGTATGAGTGTATATAGTATATACACACATGTGTGTACGAATGTACATGTTCGTGTACATATATGTATGCATGTATATATTACACACACACACACACAGGGTGATCCAAGAGTTTTCATGCAGTTTTAAGCTTCCATTTGTACACATTCTTGTGATGATTCTCTGTGGCAGTTATAACAAATGGCCCTCTTGGAAAACCATTTTTCAGGGTTGTGGTAAGAATCAAGTAAGGGTATAGATGTCAGCGCTTTCCAAACCCTGAAGTTTGCTAGAAATATTGGTTGTTGTTAGAGTAAGTATTCAATGGATATTTGCTGAGTAAATGAGAATATTATGTGGTTCAGACCAAGTCTTCGGAACCTACAAGGCTTTTTGCAGAAGATCTGCCAGGAGAACAATGACGGTTCTCTGCACCCTGAGGGAGAGATGTCCTGGAGAGGTGGGAATTTCAGAACCTGCTGACATTCCCTTCCCCCAGGAGTGCTCTCCCAGGCACTGGCCCCCAGGGCTCAGTCAACATTAGGAGAGATTTCTTTGCCCCTAAATCTTTCTATTATAATTGGTCATGTCATTGGGTGGCTTTCCCACCCCAAGTCTGCCCACCAGTTTTAGTCCTGGGCCTTTTTCCTAATGGATATCAGGCCAGATTTTGGATAAAAAGTTGCTTCTTCTGTGACTCCAGAGCCAGGGGCTAATCCTCAGAAGAGGCAGCTAGACTGTGAGCTGACTGGTGAGAACCAGAGAGCTGGGAGTCAGAAGACCCAGATCCTTGCCCCAGTCACAACTAACCGGTTGTGTGGCTTTAGGCAAGTCTCTATTTCTCTGTGCCTCAGTTTTCTTATTTGCCAAATGGGAATTATAAAAACCTGCCTGACCTACCTCAAAATGTTATTGTGAGGATTGAATCAGAATAGAGAGAAGGCAGTTTAAAAAGTTTTTTAGAAAAAGAACCCTATAATAACTATGAAGTTGTATGATCATTTTTAAAATTAATTTATTAATAGGCCCCAATGTTATTCACTTGTTCTCTTGGCATTTCTTGGGGAAATTTATTACTGTTTAAAATTTTTTTTAAAGGAAAAAGATCAACAAAGTTCAGGGGAGACTGACCCAAAGATAGAGAGTTTAGGGAAACTAGACAGATTCCGAGAGCACGGCGTGTTCTGTCTAGGAATGGAAAATGCCTCAGGGAGGATACATGAGAACTGTCTAGAAATGTGTAAAGGGATATTATACAGAGAACAGGGATCGATTATTCTCATTAGGCACTGAGGTCAGCAGCAGCAGCAGTAATGGGGTTAAGCTACAGCAGGGAAACATTTAGGTTAAATATTCGGGGGAAAATGTCTGAAAGAAGGAGACCCAGACAGAACGGGGCAGCTTGTGGAACTGAGCCCTTGATTCAGACCCGGTGGGGACTCCTCTCATTGCCCCAGGGTCCCACAAACACAGTCCCTGCCAGAAAACCCAGGCCCCCTCACCCCTATGGAGAGGCTAAGAAGGGAGAGGAAAACAGAGGCAAGGGGCCTGGTGCTGGGGACTACCTTTCTCCTCCTGGAGTCCCGGGGGCCTCTTCTGTCTCTCAGTCCCCACAGAGAGACAGATCTGGAGTCTGTGAGTTTTCAGAGCAGGACCAAGGCTTGATAATCATAATAACAACTCTCATTTATATTACACTTTCGAGCTTCCAGAGTACTTTCCCTTGCTGCAATTCTGTGAGTTGGCAGTTCAAGCGTGATTGTCTCCATTTTGCAGAAAAGGACACTGACGCCCAGAGAGGCAAAGAGAATTGGTTATCAACAAAGTTGGTTAAGTGGCAGAATCCAGGCTTTAGTGCATCTCCTGAGATCAAGTCTGGGGCTCTTTTTACTATAAGAGTTTATTGATTTACTATTTTTACTATATACTCTTTTATTTACCATATTTACTATATACTTTTTACTACTCTATATCTTTCTCCTCTTTTTCTTTTACAATATCTTTTACTACATCTTTTTCCTCTTTTTATTTTTTTCTCTTCCTCTTCTTCTCTCCCTCCATCAAATTTCTCTCATATCTCTCTACTCTTTCTTGATTGTTCACTCCTCTTTCTCAAAGTCATGTTCTTCATAACAATCCTAAGAGATAAGTAGCATAAATAGCATCATTATGGTATATTAATGAAATAACATTAATTACTTAAATTAAAACTTAATTAGATACCATTAATATGGTATATTATTAATATACCAACTGATAAGGAAACTCAGGCTCAGAGATATTAAATGATTTGTTCATATTTACACAGAAGACTTAGGTTCAAGTCCTGGGCCTCCTGCTTAATACCCGGGTGTCCTTGGGCAAATTACAGCTGCTCTAGGGCTCAATTTTCTCATTTGTCAAATGAAAAGGTTGGATTAGTTAACCCTCCCACATCTCTTTCTGCTGATCTCACAGTCCTTCCAACACAGGGATTGTTAGGCTCCAGAGGAGAAGCTTGGCTTAGACACAAAGACATTGCTTTTAGGGGAATGACCACATCTCCAAAGAAGATGTCTACACAGGCATCTACATGTCTGTCTGCACAGAAGAACCCAATCTTGGTCACTTTTCAACGAGCTCTGAGTTTGAGATTTCACCCTAAGTGAGCTAGAAAAATGAGACTCCTGTGTGTGATCAAACACCTTCCTCTTGTTCTTTGCTCTACAGAGTACACTCAAACCAGAAGTTTTGGATCTCCCATATTAGGTCTGAACATTATACCTAATTCCCCTCTAAGTACCCCTTTATTCAGCCGTACTACTCTTGTTCCAGGTGAGTACAGAGTGCCTTTGCGCTGCCTGCTCCCTCTGCCTGGCATGCTCTCAATCTTCATCCCTGCTTCTTAGAATATCTACCTAAACTCCTTCATGGGAGGGATTGTTTTTCTTTTTTGTGGTGTTTGTTTTGTTTTGTTTTATCTCCAGGGCTTAGCACGATGCTTGGCACATAATAAATATTTGTTGAATGAATGATGGGTTATTTATCATCTAGAGAAGCAGGATCTCCCCTTCAGGGCCTTGTTCACATTAGGTTGTGAGCTCCCTGAGAACAGGGACTGTTTTTACGTGTGTGTGTGTGTGTGTGTGTGTGTGTGTGTCTTTTCAGCACTTAGCACACAATAGGCACTGAACAAATGCTTGTTGATTAGACTTGACTAAATGACCAGTCCGTTAGGACACAGTAGCTAATTCCACAGTGTGTGGATGAGGAATCAGGCAGAGGGAGGCAGACAATGGTTCTGTGTCATTCATTCTAGAACACTGTGAGTGATTTCCACAGCTGGCAAATTAGAAAATTCCTGGCAAGGCATCAGAAGCATCCTATTCTCTCTACCTGAACTCCTTCCCCTTTGTGTTGTGGAAAGACAGACTTTTGATTGACAGTTACACTTAGAAGTTATTGGTGTAGTGGGTTCCAAGCTCTGGTAGTACATGCTCTCACAGTTCACTTATACACATTCCCATCTGCACTTTCTGCTCAAAAATTTACACGCTTCTTCCTGGATGTCAGGAACTTGCATTAGCAAATTGCCTGTCAAGTATAAAAGCCTCTTGCTTGCAGCTCCCTGGAAGCCAGGAGCTATGGGTAACTGAGACATCACCCTTTAAAATTTGGAATGACCAGTTGTCTCCTACTCTATCATAGAAAAATGCCCTTCAGGCTGCTTCTCTGTCTCTTTGGGGAACTTCACCAGTGATCTCACTCTGGTTGAGACTGACAGCATTATGTGGTGACCTTCCATGAAGGAGAAGGGTTGGTGTTTTGCTTTTCTCCTTCTCCAGGTGAGAAATTACCTCTCCCAAAAATGGGGGAGATGGATCTTGGAGTTGTCAAACTTTTCCCCCAGCATGTAACAAGAGTTGGTCAGCATCTGATTCTGAAAACTGTAAGAAGGAGGCAAGAGGGTTGGAAAGCTGTTTTGAGACCCTCATCTGTAAAGCAAGTGGGTTAGATGAGATATTCTCTAAGGTCCCTTCCAGCCATGTGGGTTTATGAGTTTATAGTGTAATACAAAAATAAGCCATATACAGAGGAAAAAGAGGCCTTTTTCCAAGAAGAGATGGAGAATAGAAACTCAGCCAAGACTGAGGGAACTGGGTCTCAGAGAAGTTACATGATTTGTTCACAGTCACACAGCTAGGAAGTTTTACAGACGTGTCTTGAGCCCAGTGCCTTTCTGCCATATTGGGCAGCTCCTTCTCCCAGAATTAACCAACACTCCTCCCCACCCCCTACAGGTCCTCTCCTTGGTGAAATCTCTTCCAGCCATCTTTGTGTTTATTCATCACCTTTTTTGGGGGGCCATTCTCCCTTCCTGGAGAACCTTTCCTCCACTTCTGTGCCTTCAGTTAAATCCTACCCACGTTTCAGGACTCAACTCAAGACTCTTCATAGAGTCTTCCTAGACCTCTCAGGTTTATAAAGACCAATTCTTTTGTGACATACCATGGCTTTGGAAACCTTTGGACTGTTATTTCTAATAGCTATTTAATTCTTGAATGAATGAAAAAGCATATATTGTTTACTCTGGACCAGGTACTGTACCTGCTCTCAAGAGTGTTTATACCTATTCTCCCCAAAGTAGGTTGATTTATTAAACTGTTTGGTCCTTCTGATCTAGGGCAAGTTAATATTGTTGATGCCATTCAACTAAATTCAAAAAACATATGTTAAATGCCTGCTATATTCTAGGTGTCAGGAATGCAAAAATGAAGACACATAGACTCCTTGACCTCAAGGTGTTCATAATTTAATAGGTTGAGAGAGGGAGAATTATTAGGTGGAGGGAATGCTTCATGGAAGAAGGTATCTGAGCTGGGCCTTGAACAAAGGAAAGGATTTCAACAGGGAGAAATGCAGATGGCTTGCTTGCATTCTAGGGTTGGGAGTTGGCTTACTCAAATGTATAAAGGTGAGAAAAGATCTCATTTCCTGTGGGGGCAGGAAAAGATTAGGGAACAGTTTGACTGAAACATAGAGTTTTTGAAGAGGGGGTGGTTATAGTGAAAGAAGGCTATAAGGGTAGATTGAAACCAATGTTTGAGGGGCCTTGTTTGTCAGGGTAGGGAGTTTGTATTTTGTTTTAGAGGTAATGGGGGAAAACAAAAAGCTCTTGAGCAGGAAAGTGACTCAGGAAGATTATTTTTGTGGTTCTGTAAAGGATGAATTGGAGGAAGGGAAGAGATCAGAGGTAGGTAAATGAGTTAGGAGATTTCAATATTCAAGGTGAGAAGTGATGAAGACCTGAATTAGTGCAATGCCTATGGGAATGGAAAATAGGGAAAATATACCATTGATACTGTGTAAGTAGAATTTTTAAAAATTGTATGTGTGTGTGTGTGTGTGTGTGTGTGTGTGTGTGTGTGTGTGTGTGTGTGTGTGGTAAAGGGAGGACTCAAAAGATAAGACAAAGATTGTTGAGCCCACATAACTAGGAAGACATTTGTATCTCAATAGAAATTAGGAAGTTAGGGAAAAGATAGGGGTTGGTTTTATTTTATTTTATTTTTTGAGATTTGTAGACACTTTAAAAAATTACAATAACTCCTTGATGTATTTCTCCCCTCCCCAAAATGAAACCCTCCCTTGTATCAGAGAAGTAAAAGTTGGCAAGCAGAAACTCCCCACATAGGAAGCACATTTGAAAATGTGTTCAGCATTTTGGAGGGGAAGGTTTCTGGGAGCTGAGGCAGGCTGAGTATCCAAGTCCATTATTGCCTCAAGACTGAGCAGGACCTTGGACTACTCTGTCCAGGGACATTAAAGCCATCATTTTATTCAGCAAAGGACCTCCAGGACTTTTCAGGTGATTCTAAACTATCTGTGGAAAGAGAACGTGAGTGAGTGCCAGATTGGTTCTCCTCATGATCTCGACTTCCAAGTTGTGACTGTCCTGATTTCTCATCCATTCTTTCTTTGTGTGTCCATACTGGTTTCCTGAAGGTACCCCTTTGTTCAAAAAGATAATGTCTACATTTGTGCCTTCAAAAGCCTTGTTCTGAAGACCTATTGTATCCCTTACCCTGTGCCAGGTAAGAATTCAAGTTGGTACATGGCCTCTGCTCCCAAAGGAACCTGAGGAGACAAGATACATACACATGAATATTTTAATATTTCTTTTCCTTTTATTAGGAAGGAAGCAAGTATGTGCCTGGCACTATACTAAGTACCTTACAAATAGTATCTCATTTGATTCCCATAATAATCTTGGGTGGGAGGCGGTATTATTATCCCCATTTTATGGTTGAGAAAACTGAGGCAAACAGAGGTTGAGTGATTTGACCAAGGTCACACAGCTAGTAAGTGTCTGAGGCTGGATTTGAATTCAACCCTTTCTGACTTCAGGCCCAGTGTTCTATCCGCCACACCACCTAGACTGAAAGCTCCATGAGAGTAAACTCTGTGCTTTACTTAAGTTTTGTAGCTTCTCCAGTGCCTAGAATTTTTGTTGTTGTCATTGTTTTTCAATTATGGCCAACTCTCTTGACCCCATTTGTGATTTTCTAGATAGAGATACTGTAGTGGTTTGCCAGTTCCTTCTCCAGCTCATTTTACAGATGAGGAAACTGAGACAAACAGGGCTAAGGGACTTGCTCAGGGTCACACTGCTAGTATGTGTCTGAGGCCAGATTTGAACTCAGGAAGATGAGTCTTCCTGACTCCAGGCCCAGCACTCTCTCCATTGTACCACCACCTCTCTGTCCCACTGCCTAGCATAGTGTTCTATAAACATTAATAATGTTTGTGAATGAATGCATGTTGAAAGACTATGAATCTGTAATGACCTTAGATAAGTCATGTACCTTCCTGAACCTCAATTTCCTTGTCTATAAAATAAGGGGGTTGCAATAATGACTGCTCAGGATTTTTCCAGTTCTAATCCTATCCAGTCCTATGACATTGTCATTGTGGATACTCTCTCCACTGATACAAATCACAAAATCTCTAGTCTTATAGACCAACTTCCTGAGCTGCTATGGCTAGAAATGCCAACTGTTGACACCTGCATTTTCCCTCTATCCCTGTCTCTCCTCCTAGAGAGCCATCCCATATGGCAAAGAATATTTAAAAAATAAGGAATGAGGAAGAAAAAATATAATCAGCAAAATTGATCAACACATTATAAAAATCTGAAAACTATGCAATATTCCCCACCCCCATGGACCACCCCACCTCTGCAGAGCAGGGGAGGATCTGACTTCTCATATCTCTTCTTTGGGGTTCTTCCTGTTCTTTTTAATCACAACTTTCTCTTTTGATCGTTTTGTGGTTGTTCTTTCCATTTACATGGTTGTAGTCACTGGGAGTATTGTTTTCTTGGCCATTTTGCATGAGGTCATGTTAGTCTTTCTGTGTTTCTCCTGTGTTCATCACAATCCTTGTTTCTTATGGCACAGTAATATTCCATTACATTCATATACTAGTATTTGTTTAGCCATTCCACATCTGATGGACATCTACTCTGTTTCCAATTCTTAACTATTATTATAAGTATTTTGATGAATTCATATTCTAAGTAAGGGAGACACCCCATATAGGAAGAGTCAAGGCAGATGGAAGGGGTCAATGTTTCCAAAGGAGTAGCTATAGGGCAGAAAGCCAAAGGGGTCTTGGGGTACATCAATAGGTCCGATTGCAATATCTGCTTTGGAGGGCATAGCAGCAAGTGAGATGGTAAGGCCTCTTGAGGGGTGTGTCAGTACTCTAGGATGGACACTGAAACTGTCCCCACACCCCATTTTTTTCTTTGTGAGAGAGAATTGGATTGGTAGTCTCTGCAGTGGAATAAAGGTCACTGGTCAAACCTTTGAAAACAAACCTGTTAAGTAGGTTAGTCTATAGATAATAGGCATACAGTTCATCACTAGTTTCATACCAGATGTTTTGTTTTTATTTCTTCTCTTTTTATTCTTTTTTAAATAGTATTTTATTTTTCTAATTACATGTAAAGAAGATTTTAACATTAATTTAAAAAAATTTTGAGTTCCAAATTTTCTCCCTCTTTCTCTCCCTTTTCCACTGCCTAAGATGATAAGCTATTATATATATATATATGTATATATATATTATATATATGCAATCAAGTAAAACATTTCCATATTAGTAATGTTGTGAAGAAGAAACAGACCAAAAGAAAAAAATCATGAAAAAAATTGAGAAAGTGAAAATAGTATGCTTCAATCTGCATTCAGACTCCATTAGATTTTTCTCTGGATGTGGATAGCATTTTCCATCATGAGTTCTTTGGAATTGTCTTGGATCATTGTATTGCTGAGAAGAGCTAAGTCATTCACAGATGATCATCACACAAAGTTGCTGTTACTGTGTACAATGCTTTCCTGGTTCTGCTCACTTCACCTTGTATCAGTTCATGTAAGTCTTTCCAGGTTTTCCTGAAAATTGCTTGCTCATCATTTTTTATAGCACAATAATAGTATTCCATTACGTTCATACACCACAACTTGTTCAGCCATTCCCCAATTGATGGGCATCCCCTCAATTTCCAGTTCTTTGCCACCACAAAAAGAGCTGCTATAAATGCTTTTATATGTGTAGGTTCTTTTCCCTTTTTTTGATGATCTCTTTGGGATATAGACCTAGCACTCTAGCAGATACTTTAACAGATTTGTGGGACCTGCCAGAACCTATGCTCTGTGGCCTCTTGTTCTTCAGTTGTTTTTAGCTGTGCCTGACTCTTCATGGAGGTTTGTTTTGCCATTTCACACTGCTAGTAAGTGTCTGAGGCCAGATTTGAACTTACAAAGATGAATCTTCCCTCTTCCAGGCTGGGCATTCTGTCCATTGTGTCACCTAAATGCCTGGCTTTCAAGAAACTGAGGTCATTATTATGCCAAGAGGAGTTATACAAACAGCACACACATACAGAAAATGGTCAATAAGAGGTTGAATAGGAGGAAGGAAATAGTCTGGAATGTATTCAGGGAATTATATAATGCTATTCAATAATCCTAAGCTGTTCCCTGAAACAAAACCTCAGATTTTTTAATATGAATATTCTCTTAAGGATGAGGATCATGGAATACCACAATCCCCAAAGAATCAAGATGTCAGGTGACTCAATGGGCAATGGAGAGGCATATCGTGGGTATGAACAGGTTGCCTAACATGTTACCAATAATGATTTGTACACATCAAGGGGCATAAAAGCTATCTCTCTGCCCCAACCCCCACTCAGGAAATGTGTGATCATGAAAAGAGGTAGGCCAGCCATTCAGCAAGAGAGAGAGAGAAAAGGTGGACAGCCCTGAGGGCATCACTGGTGACCATAGAATAGGAAAAGGCCAGAAGAAGGCCTCTCATTGATTGGCAAGATCCTCTATGGGAGACAGGGATAAGAATAATGAAGAATGAAAAAGTATGGATGGCTTGTGATCTTCACCATTGGTGGAAGTCCCTATATCAGTGACATAGGTTACTTCCTCCTAGAAGCCTTCCTAGAAAACCCAGTACTAAACTCCAACACCCCAACACAATCCTTGCTCTGTTCTTAATGAACTCTATAATGATAGATATTTCAAGAGATTCCATGTTTTTCCTGCTCTGCCCCCACACCCCACATACTGAAAAAGAACCTGGGGTCTCATGTATTCCATTTTCTAGGTGCTGTGAAAGATTATGAGCTTTGTCTTAGGAATGTCTAGTAGGACTTTAAAAAAGTTGTTGATTTTTTTAACCTCAATGTCACTTTCCAATGACACCCCTCTCAACCAACATGGCCTTCTTGTAGCTAAAAAGTATAATTAAGAAAAGCAAATCAGTCCACTAGCCATGTCTGAGAAGGTTTTTATTATTCTGTATATAAACCTAATTTTTTGTATATTATCTCCCCCATTAGACTGTGTACTGCTTGAGAGCGTTTGCCTTTCTTTTTATCCCCGGAACTTAGCACATAGTAGGCACTTAATAAATGTTAGTTGACTGACAGATTTCCTAATAGTTGGCTACCTTGTTTTATTGAGGGGGGCAGAGGCATATTCTCTGGAGTAAGATTTCTCAATCTCTGCTGCCTCTCTCTCTCTCTCTCTCTCTCTCTCTCTCTCTCTCTCTCTCTCTCTCTCTCTCTCTCCCTATTTCCTCTCTGCTTTTTCATTTCTTTCTCTCCTGGAGGAACAGGGAGCTGAGAGAGTAGAATCTTGGACCAGGCTAAGTGGAAGAATTAGACTCTGCTCCTGACTCTGGGAGAAGGCAGAAGATGGATGAAGAGAGGGCAGAGCAGGGCACCTCAGGGCTGTAACTGGGAGAAGATTGATGGGCTCTGAGGCCTCCCTCTTCCTGCCCCACCAAACTGAGCTGCTCAGAAGGAGAGATTTGAAGGAGAGGGAGAAAGGGATGACATACACCTGGTGTTGCCAGTGTTCCAAAGCCACCTAGGTCTTGCATCAAATATTTTAAATTCTATGACCACCCCATGCACCCCAACCTCTATCCTACTCCCCTTTTCCTCACAAATGGGATATTCTTGTACTCTGAACCTATGAGCTGAAGCTCAGCATGCACCTAGGAGGAACCTGGTGGAAAGAAAAGGCCTGGTACCTCTTTGGATATCCACCAGATGAGCATGGAGAGCCGCAGAGATGAGAAATGGAAACCATGCTAGGTGTGAATCAAACAATTTAATGGAACAACATTTACTGAACATATGCTATGAAGGCAGCATTGTGCACTGGGGCAAACGTTGGATTTAGCATTAGAGGGCCTGGGACAGACTCCTGCCTGTGAAATTTATTCCCTGTGCTGCTCTAGCAAAGTCACTTCCTTCTCAGGACCTCAGCATCCTCATCTACAAAATGGGGGAGTTGAAACTGATGACTTCTAAAGTCTCTTTCCACATCTCAACCTGGGAATGTATGTGTTGCAAGAGACTTAGCTGAGGAGGGGACAGAGTAACAGACACCCTTTATAGCCTCAAGAGTTTATGATCTAGTTGGAGAAGTATGATATGCCCCAGACCTTCAAAAAGATGATGAAAAATACAGCAGAGACAGCAGGAAAAAAAGACTGGACTGGAAGTCAGGAGACCTGGGTTCTAGTTTTGGCTCTGCCATATAACCTTCTTTTGCAAGTCAGTATAACTTCATCAGACTTTGTCCATTTGTCAAATGAGGTGGTTGGATTAGGTGATCTCTGTGGCCCCTTCCAGCCCTGAGGTTCCATGAATTTAACGTAAGACATTCTCTGCTCAGTGTCACGCAGGCAAACAGACACTAAACATTCATTGAGTTCATCAGCAGGGGAAATTCGCTGTGGGCAGCAGCACTGACTCACTCTGGCCAGGCAGAATAGAGAGAAGAGGAGGGAGAAGGAATGATTCCCAGGAAGCCAAAGTTGCTGGCCATAGATTGCTGGGTGTTAGTTTGATTTAGCTATAATGGATTGAAAACATTTTGATGGCTCTGGGCTTCTTAGGAGTGTGTGGACAGATGCCATCACTGAAGCTGCTCCAGTTCAGGCCCCCATACCATTTCCATCCAGCCCAGGGTCTGATGTGCACGTGGGGTGTGATTCCCTTCTCCAGATTGCGACACATTGGGTCCCAGTAAGTAGCTCTGACAGGGCTCAGCTGTTCTCCTAGCAAGAAGGCTGTTTTCTTTTAAAAAGCAGATGTTGATTACAATAAGGTATGAAGAGAAAAGTGCAATTTAAGTAAGCTTTTAAATCACTTCTCATGGAGAGAGACTCACAAAGAATATGTTTTTAAAAACTCCACCTTGTCTGTGATCTGTACTGACAGTCAGTTGATGAAACAGCCCTAGAATGTCTGGTATAGTGTTTTTAGGACAAAGGGTTTTTCCTCAATGCTTTCTCAAGCATAAATCTAGGCCCTTAAAGCAATAAAGAGCTGTGAAAACTCCCAAACCCTTAGTAAGACTTAGTGGTCTTGTAAAGTCAAGGGAGTGAGAAACCCAGTGCAAAAGGGGGGAAAAACCAGAAAAGGTATTTTAAAGAAAAAATTGGAAAGAGATGAAAAGAGTAATCCCCAGACAAGAATTGTTAGAGCTGGAAGGGAGCTCAGAGAGGACCTTGCTCAATTTTCTCAGTTTACGTGGAGGGAAACTGAGACCAAGAAAGGTAAAGAAATTTGCCCACATTCACCCAGCTAGTTAGGAACCGAGGTCAGTCTGGTACATCCAATAGGAGGCCTGGGTTCTAGTCCCAGTCTTGTCTTAATTAGCTACCCTGTGTAATTAAGTAATGGCTTATTTCTTGACTCATGGATTGATAGGACTATTCATACCAAGGAAAGTTAATTGCAGGGAGCCCAATTATTAAGCATGTACTGTATATAAGACACTGTGCTAGGTACTGGAGATCCAAAGACAAAAATGAAATTATCCCCTGCTTGAAGAACTGCATTTATTTAAAAATTTATTTTATTTTTAATTTGTGGACTAAAACAGGCATTTCTATAACACAGTATAAAAAAAACGATGATTGTGCATGAAACTGCAGATCTGTTATGGACAACTTGCTATTTCCTCTAAATGTACAACAAAGTTATCATGTAAATTTCTTTTTTTTTCTTTTTTCTTTCCTTTTTATTTCTTCCCTCCCCACCAGATTGGCTAAAATGATTGAAAGGAAAAGTGACAAATGTTGGAGAGAATGTGGAAAAATTGGGACACTAATTCATTGTTGGTGAAATTGTGAATGGATTCAACCATTCTGGAGAGCAATCTGTAATTATGCCCAAAGAATTACTAAACTGCCTTTGATCCAACAATACCACTAGTAGGTCTATTTCCAAAGATGATTAGGAAAAAAGGAAAAGAACCTGCATGTTCTAAAATGTTTATAGCAGCTCTTTCTGTGGTGCCAAAGAACTAGAACCTTGTATTTTACCGGGACCCAGGACATCTCATGATGTGGCTATTAGGATATGTCAGGGGTGTGCTGGACTCAGCTAGTTGTTCAGTTTTGGGTGTGAGCATTCACACCTTGGAAACTGGCAAAGGCTATGTATCAGCACTTGATTTGTCATTTTTGTTGATGGTCTAGCCTTAAGAAATCGACGGGGGAAATGCTAATGATTTAAATTATGCTAGAAAATGTGTCCTGTGCACATTTGTTTTTTGGTGGCTGGTTGCTGAACACGAATCAGCACAGCCCTGGATACGTCATTCATTTTTTTCCTGGCAGGTGTCCCAATAGCAAGGGGATTTTATAAGATCACAGATTTAGAACTGGGAGAGGCCCTAGGTCCTCAAGTCCATCTATCTTTACTTTACAGATGAGAAACGGAGGTCTGAGAAGGTGAAACAGCATATAAGGAGTAAAAGGCAGAACTGAGGTCCAAGCTCAGGTCCAAAGCAAACAAAGTCTTTCCACTGAACTGAATGGGAGCCTGCTTCCTCTGAGCCTGTGGATTGTCAGGTGGGAAGCAGCTCTATGTCATATGAGCAAGGCATACACCAAGCTGGGGCACACATGGGGAGTTATACCCCAGGGGCAGTAATTAGACACACAGTATAAAACACAAACCCCAGCACTTCATGTTGCTGAGGATTGAGTCTGGCCAATGAAGTTCACACAGGCAGAAAGTGGAGTGTATTTTTTGGTTGCTGCATACTAGCATTACAGCCTAGGACTTTGTACGGAAATCCACTCAGAAACAAACAAAAAAAAATCTAATGTGATTCTAGTTTGCTTTGAGAGGCATAGAGTCCCAAATGAGGGAAGTGGTAGTCCCCATGTCAGACTCCATGCTGGTCAGATCACATCTGGAGTATTCTGTTCACTTTTGAGCAAAACATTTTAGGAGGGACATTGACAAGGAGAGTAACCAGAGGAGGATGGCTAAGATGGAGAGAGACCTTAAGACTCTCTCATAAGAGCATCAGCTGAAGGGACAAGGAATGTTTAGGCTAGAGAACAGAAAACTTAGGGGAGTCATGAAGGCACGTCTTTAAATATTTAAAGGGTTGACATACAAAAGAGGGATTGAGATATGTCTGGCTTAGCCCCAGACGACAGAACTATAAGTAATGAGTAGGAGCTGCAGAGACTAATTTGGGCTTGATGTAAGGAAACACCTGTTAACTAGGACAGCTGTTGAAAATGTAATGGGACATCTTAGGAGGAAGTGGGCTTTCCCTCCCTGGAGGTTTTCATGAAGAGGTTGGAAGACCAGTTGTTTGGACTACTATAGAAGGGATGTCCTATAGATATGATTTGGGCTAGATGGCCTCTGAGCCCCCCTTCCAACACAGATTCTGTGATTCTATGAAACACAGTCTATATTGCTATTCTCCATAGTGTGGCATAGGCTAGCTATCAGGCATTATAAGTGGGTGGTAACTTAGCTAGTATTCATGCGGGGCTATGTAGGTAGAGACTAAAGCCCAACCAGGTGGAAGTGGGAGTGGACTGATGTCTCAGTTAATTAACCCTCATTAGAGTTTCTGACATTGAAAATAACTAACGGACTTGTCTTCAAATCCCCAAAGTATTTGTTAGAAACTCAAAAAGATCAATATTTATATCATAGTTAATATCTATATCATAAAAATCTATATGGATATATAGATATTCAATTAAGTCATATCAACAGACATTTGTTAAGTTCCTATGTGCTTGGTGCTGGGGATGGAAAGAAAACAAATGAAGTTATCTCTGCCTTCAAGGAACTTATATTTTACCGGGAGTTGTAACATAACAACCTTAACACTATTAGTTGCATTTATATGGTACTTTGGGGCAGGTAAGTGGCTCAGTGGATAGAATGGTAGACCTACAATCAAGAAGACTTGTCTTCCTGAGTTCGCATCTGTCCTTAGACCCTTACTAGCTGTGTGACCCTGGGCAAGTCACTTAACACTGTTTGCCTCAGTTCCTCATCTATAAAATGAACTAAAAGAGAAAATGGCAAATCACTCCAGTATCTCTGCAAGAAAACCCCAAATAGGGTCACACAGTGTCAAACACAACCAAAAAACAACACAAATATGTCACTTTAAGGTTTTCGAAATGCTTTACAAATATTATTTTATCCTTACAACTTTGGGAGAAATGTGCTATTATCCCAGTGTTACAGATGAGGAAAGAGGTAAAATAAGTTGCCTAGGATCAAACAGCTAGTTAAGTGTCTGAGGCTGGATTTGAACTCAGGTCTTCAAGGCTCCAGGCCCAGTACTCTATCCATTGCACCACCTAGCAACATGTACACAAATAAGTATAATACTAGGAGAATGAGAAGGGAGAGAGCATCTGTATCTGGAAGGGAGAATAGAAAGCTTTATGGAAGAGGAGGTAACTAGGGTGAGCCTTGAAGGATTCTAAGAAGCAGAAATGAGGAAGGTATACAGGTTACTAGTTGATATTCCACTGAGGTGAAAGATGGGAGTATTGAGTTCAGGGAACAGTTAGTTCCCTGAACAGTTTGGTTGGAATATAGATTTCCTAAAGGGGGATATTTTGAGATGAGGTTGAAAAGATAGGTGGGAGCCACATAGTGGAGGGCATTAAATGCCAGGGTAAGGAGTTTGTATTTTAGCTTATAGGCCATGGGAACCACAGAAGGTTTCAGAGCAGGTAAGTGACATGGTCTCACCATGTCTTAGGATTGTATTTTGGCAATTGTAAAAGGGATGGATTAGAAAAGTAAAAGAGCAGAAGAAAGGACATTGATTAGAAAGCTATTCCCATAGCCTAGGAAAGGGATGACAAATGGTCATGGAGAGGACATGATGTTATCAATGCAGAATGGACAAGATTTGGCAACTGTTTGGTCATGGAAGGATAAAGGATAGCAAAGAATCCAGTGATGCCTCAGAGTTATGAACATGGATGACCAAGAGGATGAAATTGTCTTTGACAGAAGTGAGGAATTTGGCAGGAGGGACAAGCTTGGTATGTGCAAAGGGGAAGAGAATGAGTCCGTTGAATTTGAGATGCTTATGGGTCACTTAGGAGATGTCCACTAGACAGGTGATCATGACAGATTCGAATTCAGGAGTGAGATTAGGGCTGGATATATAAATTTGAGATGCTGTGTAGAGATGCTACTTGAACTTCTGGAAGCAGATGAGATCACTAAAGGAGAGTTCCAGGAGAGGAAAAAGGAGGGCTCAGTACATAGTCCTGGGGAGAATAAGAAGGAATGGTCAGATGAGTAGAAGAACAAGGAGGCATCTTTGTTAAAGAAGCCAATGGAAGAGAGGGTGATCAAGAGGTAGAGACGGCGAACATTGTCAAAGCAAAGTGGACAAAGACTGAGAAAAGGTTATTATATATAGCAGCTAAGAGACTACTGGCAACCTGGGAAGGAGCAGTTTGTGTAGAGTGCTGGTGGGGTCAGGAGATATTGTGCAAAAGGTTGAGCGGGTGGTAGGGTGCAGTGGAATCAGTCAGTATAGACCAGAGGTGTCAAACTCATGGTCACAACGCTCCTGAATGCAGCCTGAACTACATTAAAATACAATTGGGAGATATTTTGTGAAATGTATAAAAATAAAACATAAATGACATTTTATTTTAAAACCAAGTCTATATGTAACTTGCAGGGATCTTTATGTATGGATTACTGGCCCCATTCCTATTTGAGTTTGACACCACTGGTATAGACAATTCTTTCTAGGAGTTTAGCAATGAAATGGAAGGCAAACAGAAAAATACCTTGAAGATGGCAACATTAAGGGAAAACTTCTAAAGATGGGTAAGTTTTCAACATGATTGTGGGCAGCAGAGAAGTCATTTTACAGAGAAAGATACTGAAGGTGGGAGAGAGAGAGAGAGAGGAAATAATCCATGGGCCAAGTTCCAGAAAAGAGAGGAAGGGCTCAAGGGTACACAGAGGATGGCCTTGGCAATGAGAAAGGGCACTTCTATGGACATAGGAGTAAAGGAGCCAGGAGATGGGATAAAGATGTAGAGGGGTTTTTGGCCTGTGGAGTAAGGCAGATACAGTAGTTCATAATATAGAACCTTGATTTTTTTCAGGAAGGAGGCAAACACATCTGTTGAAAGGGGTGGAATCCAGATATCTTGAATACAGAAGAGAAGTTTTAGAACAGCTGCTGAGGGGGAATGGGTAGAGAGTGATTTGAGGAAGAAAGACTAACAATATTTCTGTGCCACAGTGTGGGAACAGTACAAATGAGGTAACATGAATTTGCAGTGGTTCCAGCCTATGTTGGATATGTCTTGTTCCAGGAGTGTTCAGAAGCTCAGGAACAGCAGCAGAGAAGACAGATGGTGGTGTTAGGGTGACCCAAGGTTAAGGATTTGCAGGACATGTATATTAGTAGGACCAGTGGCTGTTGGGGTTGGGCATGAGAGTGAAGGGTGGAGGGAATGATATACTTGAATTGATTAGTCATCCATAGAGTTAAAACTGTTAAAGAAGGAAAGGGAAGGCCACAGCAAGGGTGAATGGACTAGGAGAATGGGGGGTGGGGTGCCTGGGATGGAAACACTGGAGATTGAGGTGAGGATAAAGAATAAGTAGGTATAGGAGGAGTGAGGCAGGGGGTAGAATTGGAAGGATAGGTGGTTATAATCAGACAGGGAAACTACAAAGCTCAAAGTCAAGGAAATGGCAGAGTTATTGGTGAGGTGTAAGATGTAATCACTTCCATGGATGACTGAGGTTGATGGGAGATGAGGGTCATGGAAGTGAGAAAACTGATCAGCTGAAAGGGCAGGTATTTGAGGGAACATCAAAGTATATAGAGTGCCCCAGTATGAGGGCAAAACTTGAGATGGAAAAAAGGTACTCACCTGGAAAACGCCTCTGAGATTGGCAGATCATAGCACCAAGGCTCTGGACCAAGTGAAACTGATGGATGGAGTGAACCTCAGAGGAGAGATTATCGAGTAATAGCGGCAAAGGGAAGGTCTGCAAATAGCAGTGATGACCAAGGAATATGCCAACTCCTTCTCCAGGCTCAGTGAATTGGAGGCTATGGGACATGCGCACACACACACACACACACAATATATATATACATAGAGATTACACACAGATATATATATATATATATAAAATACTGCAAAGATGAGGTCAAAACCACCTTTCTCCCTTTTAATCTTGATAGCATAACTAAGTGAGAACATATCTCAGTCAATCAATCACAGGCCTTAAGACCAAGCACAAAGTCTTTGAAAGCCTGTTCCAATTAGCTGGGAGGGATTTTGTTTTAAGATGAGTCCAAGGTTGAAGCTGAGACCCCTCTTTCCCCCTAGGTGGTGGTACCACCTGAAGGATGTGCTGGTTTCAATTTCTGGAAAGTCCCCTTTCCAGCTAACTAGATGCTTTTAGATGGCACTAAGAAAGCTTAACAAAATCCCCCAGCCAATTGGGACAGGTGTCTTAATGGGTATCATTTCACTTCTTCAAATGACTTTCAAAGATATTTTACACTTAGTCTTAAGAATATGATTGATTGGTTGACTGACTATAACTGTTCTCACATAGATAACATATCAAGACTAAAATTGGATGGAGTAGTTTCCAATCCCACCCTTATTCAATACTGACACATATATTACTCACACATTAATACTGTTTCTAATATTGATACTGACAATTTGTTGATGCCACTCACGTAGCATTAAAAGATACCACTTAAAGTAGAGTTTTAGGTTCGGCTACCCTGGTCTCTATTTTGGCTTCCAAATTTTCTTCATATCTCCCCCCTACTCCTATCCCAAGACAGCATGTAAATTGATACAGTCTCAACATATACATTCATATTAAACCTATTTTCACAGTAGTCATGTTGCAAAGAAGAATTAGAACCAATGGGAGAAGCCACAAGAAAAAAGAAACAAAAAAACAAAAGAGAGAGAGAGAGAGAGAGAGAGAGAGAGAGAGAGAGAGAGAGACAGAGAGACAGAGAGAGAGAGACAGAGAGAGAGAGAGAGAGAGAGAGAGAGAGAGAGAGAGAGAGAGAGAGAGAGAGAGCAAATAGTATGCTTCCATCTGCATTCAGACTCCATAGTTCTTTCTCTGGATGTGGACAGCATTTTCCCTCATGAGTCATTTGGAGTTGTCTTAAATATTTGCATTGCTGAGAAGAGCTAAGTCTATCAAAGTCAGTCATTGTACAATGTGGCTGTTACTGTGTACAATGTTCTCCTGGTTCTGCTCACTTCACTCAGCATCAATTCATATAAGTCCAGATTTTTCTCAAGTCCGCCTGCTCATCATTTCTTATAGCACAATCTGGTCTTTATTTTGCCTTTCTCTAGAGGTATAGTCAGCTTGAGACAGTCTGATTTCAAGACTGAATACTGCATAGCACACAGTTTCGCTCAGTGAAACTATATTCTTCTACTCTTCCTGGAGGCTGGAGTAACATTATTTCTTGCTTTCAAATACTGTATTTGTACCTTTCCTATTAGTGATACAGTTGTGGAATATCCTTGTTAGGATTCTACATAGATGAGTAAACTTCAAAATATAGGACCTGGTCAGTAGAATAGGGGGGAAAGGCCTGGGTGAAATTCCTCTACTGGCCAAATTGGATTCTGAAATGTTACAAGCATAATGATAGTAAACTGTATGTGATAAGCACTGAGCCTTGCACAGACTCATAGATTTAGTGGGGGTGAGGATGGGCAGTGGGTTCAGGGTCTCTTACACAAAGCAATGAACTCAGAATAAGTTGGGAAGACCTAAATGCCATCTTGAACTATTCAAGGAAAGATAACCAAATACCTTTTCATTGTGGTTCAGTTGTTTTCAGTCATATCCAACTCTTCGTGACTCCATTTGGGGTTTTCTTGGCAAAGATACTAGAGTGGTTTGCCACTTCCTTTTCCTCTCATTTTACAGATGAAGAAATGGAGGCAAATAGGGTTAAGTGACTTGCCCAGGGTCACATAGCTAGTCAATGTCTGAGGCTAGATTTGGACTCAGAAAGATGAATCTTCCTGACTCCAGGCCTGGCCCTCTATCCATTGTACCACCTAGCAGCCCAATTACATGTATAGGTGGGAAATGGAAAAATAAAGGCATTTAGGGTGCTGGGCTCTAGATGAGGGTCTTATAACTAGGCCTTTATGGTTGGGTCATCTCCTTGTTGGAGGGTTGGAAATAGCATCTTGTGCCTGAACCCCAAAGCTCCTGACTGACAGTTATTTATGTTCTCTCAGTAGCACCCAACCTGGAAAGTCAAAAAGGAATTCATAATTGCATGAGAAAGTTGATAAAGAGAGTAGGAAGCTAGATGAGATGAATGAGTCAAGCCAGGGTCCTGCAAATAAGACTTATTAAACCCAGAACCATTACTGTCTCCACCACCTGAACCCGTGAAGAATAGAAGGGACAAGAGAGAGTTGGAACCTTTCCTGGCAGGGTAGAGGTTTACTCACCACAGCATCTGCAGTGGCTTTTACGAAGTGTTTTAGGTGACCCTGATTAGACATAGATAGCTGAAGACCAGCTGTTGTGGAAACCTGAAGCCTGGTGGAGCCACACCTGGGGAGGTTAAATGGAGATCAATGCCCCTAAAGGAAGAGGACCCAGCATGATTGCCCCTCCATGAATGTACCCCAAACCCACTTGTTCATCATGTGTGCATAATGTGATCCATCTTCAGGTTCTCTCTTCCCAATGAAAGTATGTGTATTTGTGGAAAAATGAGTTTGGTGGTTATAGAGGTAATATTCCGTTGTTACTTTTATTATTGAGTTATTAATGTCTTTTCTTTAAAAAAAAAAAGATTGCAAGAGAGAGAATTAAAGTCACCCCCTGGGACATGGCTCTAGGACTCAGCAGTAAAGTCTGCCATCCATATCCCAGGGATGATAGGTTACAACGCTGTTAGAGTGTTGGGCTTGAAGTCAGGAAGACCTGAGTTCAAATTCAGCCTCAAACATTTACTAGCTGTGTGACCCAGGCAAGTCACTTGATCTTCGTCTGCCTTAGTTACTTCACTGGTAAAATGGGGACAATAATACTACCTACCTCCCAGGGTTGTTATACAACTCAAATGAGACAATATTCATAAAATGCTTAGCAGAGTACCTGGTACATGGAAGCTGCTATATAAATGTTAGCTATAATAGCTATTAACAATTATTTTGTTTCTTTGCTTATGCTTTGAAGTAACAATAATCATAACCAAAATAAAGATAGTTTATTTTTTAGATCCCATCAATAGGCAAAGTTGCTAAGACTTCACACCAGTGGGCAGCCCTTCCCTGTGGGTTACTATAGGAGTTAACAAAGCATTTAAAATACGAATGTACTTTTTAATTGCACCAGGATGCATTACCATAAATCTGAATAACAAATAAGTCAATTTAATCAAATAGTGATTTAATTAATTTAAAATAATGATACTTATCCCTTAAAACATGTTGATACAGCTGTTCTGTGTAGTAGAAAGTGACTAAGTAAAAACAAATGAGGATTGTAGCGAGCTCTGGGAAAATGAGCTGAACAAGAGGAAAATGAAACATATCAAAGTTATTATCTTGACAACTGGAGTGGCTTCACGCATTCTGTGGAAGGCTGACGGAAGGAGCAGAGGTAGTTCTAAAATTAATCAATCAGCAGACATTTATTGGAGTACCCACTATGTGTCAGACCCAATACAAGGAGGTGGGGATGCTAAGATGATAGTGCCATTATTAGACAGTGCAGCAGGAGATTTCCATCCCCAAACTAGACTAATGGTAAAGCCCTGCTCTAACATTCATTACAATGGACGTACCATCACAATGGCACCACATCAAATTAGCCTGTGGCTGATTGACAAGAGGACATGGGCAGGAGTTGCATAGGATAGGCCTAGATGGATCATGATTTACATTATTGGAGGGATACCGTCATTGATGAGGTCATAGATCCTTTGAAGTATCAATGTTGTTTAAAAATGAAGTAGATAGGAAATAAGATACACCGGCAATGGGGTATAGAAATCTACACTGCCCTACAGGAAAATAGAAGAGGAAGGGGATGAGAGAAGAGGAGGGGGACAGAAGGGAGGGCAGATTAGGGGAATGGGTATTCAGAATGTACGCTGTCTTGGGATTGAGACGGGGAGAAAAATTAGGAACTCAAAATCTGGTGGAAGCGAATGCTGAAAACTAAAAATAAATAAATTAATAAAAAATTTAAAAAAGCCAAAAAATTTAAAAAATGAAGTAGAATCAGAAGCAGACTTGTATCAAGAAGGGTGGACCTTCTAGTGATAACTTAGAGAAAGACATCAGGATTATCCAGAGTGAAAACATCTAAGGAAAGATATCAATAAAATTTTGTTTAAAAAAGAGAGAATCAGTGCAAGAGAGAGCACATCAGACTGGGGTCATGCTAAATAAAGCTGGAATGTCTCTCACCCCCTAAGGGTTTTCCCTAGATCCCTGAGAAAAGAAGTAGTTGGCTACCTCATGGACAGCCATACAGCGCCATGAGTAGGAGCTGGGAAAGTGAACCCAAAGAAGGTGCTACACACACAATTTCTTTTTCTGCAAGTTTTAGCATTCAAATTGTTCACATATGAAAGATGCCATATCTTATATTCTTCAGAAGTTAATTTAATCTTTGTGTTAAAACACAAAAGTTTTTTCTGTCCCCTTCAACCACCAAATTGCTTACATATAACAACAACAATAATATTTCTATAGTGCTTACTATGTGCCAGGCACTGTGCTAAGTGTTTTACAATTACCTCATTTGATCCTCATAACAGCCCTGGAAGGTAGGTGCTATTGCTATCCCTATTTTACAATGAGAAACTAAGGGAAATGGAGAATAAATGACTTGTCCAGGGTCACACTAGCAAATATCTGAGGCTGTATTTGAACTTAGGTTTTCTTAACTCCAGATCCAACTCTTTATCCACTGTGCCACCTAGCCATCCTAAGGGAAAATATCTTATACAAGGTGAAAAAGATGTCATCAAACTAATGAATTCTGGGACAGTCTGTTCACCCTATCTGGAGTCTGATGTGTCTATGTCAATGCTTCCTGGGCATTAGCCTTTGAGCAAAGGAATACAAAAGAAATAAGACTAACCTGGCATGTTGTTCTTTATGATGCCACATACGATCACGGTTTCATTTTTCTAGACAGTCACTAACCAGGTACTGCAGTGGATGGAGCATTAAGACTAGAATCAGTTCAAATCTGCTATGTAGCCCTGGGCAAGATGTTGTCTGCCTCAGTTTCTTCTCTTGTAAAATGGGAGTCATGATAGTACCTACCTCCCAGAATTGTTGAAAGGATTAGATGAAAGACTATTTGCAAAACCCTTAGCACGGTGCCAGGCACATAGTAGATACTTAAAAAAAAATTTTTTCCTCCTTAATAATACATCCTAGCATTTTGTCAGGCTCTCTGATCTAAAGTTAGCAGATTCTATTCTTCCTCCCCCCCCCTTTTCTTTAAATTAGGACATTTGCCCTTTGCCAGTCTTGCAGTAGAGATACACTGTCCTCGATAATCTTTCAAATATCACTGACAATGATTCAGCAATCACATCTGCCAGTTCTTTCTGTACCTGAGCATAGAGTTCATCCAGGCCAGGTGATTGAATTCATCAAGGTCAGCTAAAGCTCTTCATATCACCTTACTGATCTTGGGTATCAACACCCTATTAGTCATTTTGGCTCTGTCCTTTGCATTTTAAAGGTCATTCTCCTTGGCAGAGAAAACAAGCAAAATTAAAAAAAAAAGTAGCAGCTTCCCTTCTCTCTGAGGTCAGTTATTGTCATCCTATCCTCCCTGAGCAGCTGGCCCAGCCTTCTAAGATGCTCCTTTTCCTCCCAGCCAAAGCCCACTCCCCAAACCTTCTTTTTATTGTCCTTAAGGTTCCCTCACCAGCTTCAGCTCGTGCTGATCTTTAGCCCTCCTGACTATTTCAATAGGATTTTCCAATGCTTTTCTGTTCCTCCTCAATTACCTACCCTTGCTTCTTTCCTCTGCATGTATCTTTTAAAAAAAATCTAAGTCATTTGATAAATTCTCTGTGTGTTCACAATGGTCTCTTTAAATAACCCTTGTTTTTCCTCCTCATGAGAATGATTTCCTTTCTCATTTAATTTCTCTGAACCTAAGTTTTCACATCTGTAAAACAGGATAATAACACTTACAATGCCTACCTCATTAGGGTGCTGTGGTGCTCCAGTGAGATGATATGTACAAATTGTTTTGCAGACTCTAAGACACTATGGGGGATTCCAAAAAAGTCTTAGTGGAGTTGGAAGGTGTTAAAGCTCAGTCATTACATAAGGTTCTTTGCAGTTCTGAAAGTCTAAGAGAAGAAACAATGTCTAGTCAACAATTGTTTCTTGAGTGAATGGTGAATGAGTGAATTCAGGACCAAATTTTAGTTACCCTCAATAACTTACCCCAAGGCAAGTCAACAGTCATTTATTAAGCACTTACTATGTGCACGATACTGTTAGGCACTGGAGATACAAAGAAAGACAAAAACACAATCTGTGTTTTCACTGTCTCTGAACTAACTCATAATTCTTTCTCTTGAAAGGCTAGCAAATAACATGGCTTTCATTAGAGTCTGAATTCTATGGTTTGTTTGCATGTTCTGTTGTACTGAACACCACCTGATGGTCTCAAATTGCTTTTATTTTATTTATTTTTTTCAAATTGCTTTTAAAATGGCCCTTCCATCTACTCAGATCCTCTGAAGGAAATATTTTGCTGATTCCTAAATGGAGGAGAGGACACTAGAGACATGGTGGATCAGGGCTGTGAATTTTGTTGTTCAGTCATTTTCAGTTGTGTCTGACTCTTCATGACTCCATTTGCAGTTGTCTTAGCAAAGATACTGGAATGGTTCACCATTTCCTCCTCCAGCTTGTTTTATAGGTGAGGAAACTAAGGCAAACAGGGTTAAGTGACTTGCACAGGGTCACACATCTAGTAAGTATCTGAGGCCAGATTTGAACTCACAAAGAAGAGTTTTCCTTACTCTAAACCCAGTGCTCTATCCACCGTGCCACCTAACCAAATACTTATGTTTTTTAACAGCTCCCAGACTCATCCTGAGGGCTACTTTCTGGGAATCTAAAACAGATATTCCTTCTTTACCACAAAGAATGCTACATTGGAGTCCAAACCCCTGGGTTCAAGTCCTGATGATGACAGTTACTTGTTATAATACTGTGTAATCTAGCCAAAATGACTTTCTTCCTTTTCCCCAAACACTGTGTACCTTTGGCTGTTGCCTAGAATGTGTTACCTTCTCATAATTGTCTTTCCCAATAGAAAATAAGCTCCTTGAGGTCAAGGAGTGTTTAATTTTTGTCTTTGAATCCTCAGCATCTTCCATAATGGCTAGCACAAAGTAGGTGCTTAATAAATGCTTGCCAACTTATGAATATGTGAAAGTCATGTAACCTTTTTGGGCCTAATTTTCCTCATCCATAAAATGGAGATAATAATTTCTGCCCCGCATACAGCTTCAAGTTAAACTTTTTGTGAGTAGGGATTATTTCATTGTTTTTTTGCATTTGTATCCAGAGGTATTAGCATGGTATTAGGAAAGTACTATGCATTTGGATAAATGCTTGGTGATTGTTGATTGTTTAGAAGGAAATGCTTTGAAAATTCCAAAGTGCTAAATAAAGAAGTGCCAATCATCATCATCATCATCATCATCATTTTCAGAAGCATTGCAGAATAAGGTTTTATCTATCCAGTGCTAATAAAAACAAGTCAGTCAAACAGGACATTTGGCACCATGGAGGTTAGGGGAGGATGGTTGTTGAACTGAATTTGACTTTTAAAAACAACTGAATTGAGTCAAACTTATGTGTTTCTATAGTAGTGTAACTACTTGTGCCATGTTTCCACAAACTTCTATTCTTTTAAGGAAGTAGGAGAAATAAAGGTATTCTACAAAAAAACTTAAGCCATTTAAAAACTAATTAGCTCCTCAAATAATTGCTCTCTGCTCACGTATCACAAAGGATGTTCCTGTAGCAGGAATTCACAACACAGATTAATCATGGTGTTTAGTTTTCCATGGGAAAGCACCTCTCTTATTTAACATCAAAATACAGAAATTGTCCCTCCTGCCCCCCACCTGTAATGTTCAATAAATGAAAAGAAATTGACATATACATGAGAATGTACTAACAAAGTAAACATTTTTTCTTCTAATTCTGAATGGTGTTTTCTCAGGGGAATTTAGCCTTGCTCTATTTAAAACACACTCCTGAGCCCTGAGAAGCTTCTCCCCCATCCTCATGGACCTGCAGCTGTGCAATGTTTCTCCACTGCTTGATTACGATTTGGCAGTCATTTCTGAATAATTTACAAATTTTGGATTTCTATGCACCCAACACACATGTGTTTGCAGCCAAACAGACTTGAAAGGATATGCAAATTGTACTTTTATGTCAAAAATGAATAACTACAGTTTGGTGGAGAATGGGGCTGAGTGTCACTCTCCTGTTTTTGTTTAGACTAATCTGTATGATGTCTGCCCCACATCATATTGTATCAACATTTTCTCAGGTATATTAGACATAAATGTTTATGGCTGGAGATATTGGATGCCAAATTGGCAAGTAGCAAAAATGATCCTTAGAGTATTTTCTTTGGGTTCCACAGAAATATCCCAGGGAAATATTCAATCAAATTAAACTGCCAAGGTAACATTGTTCTGTGTGCATAGACAAATTCATGGGTGGCTCTGAGGTTCTGTCTAGTAAAAACTTCCGTTTGAAGGCAATAGCAGAAAAGTAGGGAGCAACATTCTCTACAGATTCTAGTCAGCTTCCATATAGCAGTCTATTGGAGACTTCCTTCCAAAGAGGTCCAAGTGCTAAAATCTGGAGGAAATAATTCTAGCCTTTTGTACAACCCATCAATAATTCTGATGTTGTACTTGAAATTGTTAACTGTCACGCTATTTCATACCAAAGGGAACCAAAGTTAGGTTTCTTACCAGGACATGACAAATTCTCTTGCCATGGGTAGTCCTAGATTCAAGGTTCACATTCTTCCCTCAGGAAGATTCAGGCATTGATCATGAATGTTCAGGCCAATTTGGGCTAATTCCTGGGACAAGTCAAGAATCTCCTTCCATGTAGCCTCAGACTCTGGGGATGAATTACTGTCTCTTATTTCTCCAGTAGGAGTTTTTTCCTTTGGGTCAAGGGGAGTAGGTTTTGAAAGATCCTTACGCTAACCACATCATTCTAGTCTCTCTTTTTATGAAAAACCTCCTGGATTTCAGGGACTCCTTCGGGGGGTTAAAGAAAAGACAGATACTATTTGCATTGTACTAGCTCCCAAGCAACAACCTTGATGATATTTGGCAGGTGGCTACAGTTGTTCAGTTGTTATGCCTGCATACAGATATTTCTGTTGTTGTAAATTTTGTGTTCTTGTTTTTTAATTATTTTGAAGGTCATAGTACCTTGTACATAATAAATATTTCTTAATTTTATTTAAATATAATAACTTACTTTATATAATAATTTGAAGTTTGCAAACTGCTCTACACATATTATTTCAGTTGTTCCCTCGTAAGCTTACCAGTTCAGTGTTATGGGTATTATGCCCATTTTATTGGTGAGGAAAAGTGAGGCTCAGAGAGATTAAGTAATTTTACCAAGACCGCCAAGATAATAATTGTCAGAGGCTAATGCAATGTGGTCAATGGGCACATTATCTCCCCTAGATAATTTTCAATTAAAAAAATCTTTGGTTAGCATCAGCATCGAACAAAAATATGACAGTTTTTTTTAAAACAAAAGGTCAGCTGTCTAGATCACTATGGATGTGATTGAGGGTGAGAGAATTCTCACAGTAGCTTTCCTGAAAAATATCTAGAATAACAGTGCTCTGCTTTTATACAAGCTTGACAGTTTTGTAGCCCTTCACAGACCCAAAGCCCAGACCTGAGTTCAAATCCTGACTCTGCTACTTACTACCTGGATGAGTCTGGGTCTGTCACTTAATCCTCTGAACCTTATCTCATTTGTAAAATAAGATGTTTGGATTAGACAGTCTTTTTTTTTTCCCCTGAGGCAATTGAGGTTAAGTGACTTGTCCAGAGCCATACAGCTAGTAAGTGTTATGTGTCTGAATTCAAATTTGAATTCAGGTCCTCCTAAATTCAGGGCTAGTGCTCTATCCACAGCACCACCTAGCTGCCCCTGGATTAGACAGTCTTTAAGATCGTTTCCAGCTTTAAATCCATGATTCTATGCTGGGAAAGTTAAATTTTTAAAAGACTTATGATGTCTTATGAATAAAATCACTAAAGAATGTGCATATTTTTCAGCCTCATATGGTACCTTTTCAAAAACAGACCATGTGCCAAGTCAAGAAAATTGCTAAATAAATATGAAAAGGCAAAGATATTAACCACATTCTTTGTAGAATTAAGAAATAAAAATAGTAATATAAGGAATATAAACAAAAGGTATAGATTTAAATAAAGGCTCTATAATAATGTCCTGAATAACTAATTAATCAAAGAACATATCATAGGAAAAAATAAAAAGTATGTGAGGGAGCATGAGAACAATGAGATAATTTATCATTTTATGTATGACTTCTGAATGAGTCACAAGCTGTTTTTGGCTTTCTTCAAATCTCAGCCTCTGGAAAGGCATCCCTTTTCACAATGACAAACCTTTTCCCAAATCTCTACCCATACCCACATTAATCACATAAATGAGGATTAGTAGACGATAGATTTTCTTTCATATAAAAGGGGGAGTAAAACCATAGTAATGGAAGTACAGTGAGCAATGGAGGTGGGGGAAGGAGAGATGGCTTATTTAGACAGCAAGCCAGTGACTTGCACTTCTAGATGTTCAAAGCTCCTGAGCTCAACTCTCTCCCAAAAGGAAAAAGAAATTATCAATGAACTTAACAGAAATATAAGATTTAAGCCAATTTCGCTTTAACAGACAAGTGAAGGGAAATGCATAATTCTCTATGGCTGCTCTACAAATCTCATCAATGTATAGTTATTAGTTCTTTGCCCAGTGGGTATGGAAGAATTAGAAAAGTGACCACTGTTCCAATTCTCCACTGTCAGCTCACTGAATCTAAGAAGAAGGAGGGAAGAGAGCCAGCACCCAGAAGTTGCTTTCTTCTACCTGCTTTTCCATTTATATTGTGATTAATAGCAAGAATACCACTCCTTCCACCTTAAAGCTTTTTTCTCTCCTAGAAACCTTCCAAAACAGAAATCAAAGTACAAATATATTACCACCTAGTGAATTCTGGAACAGTATCTGTTTGAGTATCACCTCCAGGTGCATACTTGCAATGTAGGTGTTACACATCTATATAGAAACTTAGTGGGAAAGATCTACTTGCACACTGGAGGTATCCTTGAAGAGGGTATTAAAAATAGAGCAGGCAGACTTTCACAGATGGTGTTCTTCAATAGACTACATGAGATAATATTTGTTAAGCATTTTGCGCAGTGCCTGATACATAGTAAGCACTTAAAAGTACTTGTTCCCTCCTCCCCATCACCTCTACACAGTTTACCAAAAGATGTAGATAGTATAAGATCCCATTTCTTAAAGACTTTAACAAAATGTTTACCCATGCATACCTCAAAATAATACAAAATTCTTTGAAAGACATAACAGAATATTTAATTTTTCAACAACTTTTTTCTTGTTTATTTGTAGCCAAGAAGGTGGCTAAAACAGAGGCTGTGGAACACTTAGAGCCTGGTCAGACACTGAAGATGCCAAGGTAATCCACTGCATCCTGGGCCCCAGTCATCTTGACTTTCGTCTTGCCACTGGACTTTGATAATTCTGGAAGAGAGAGTGAGGCTGATGACTTTGTGCAATTCTGCCTCACTTAAACCCAATTCACACCTGAGTCAAGACATCACCCCATGATGTCATTGGTCCTCTTTGAAACAAAGGACAAATAATGGACAGAGGGTTAACTAAGTATACCACCATATAATTGATAAGCAGTAATAGTTTTGTTTCTTCACTGCCTATTTTTATTCCTTCAATTTCTTTTTCTTGCCTTATTGCTGTACCTAGCATTTTTAAATACAATATTGAATAATAATGGTGGTAATGGACATCCCTGATCTTATTGGGAAGGTTTTTACCTTTTCCCATTACAGTTAATGCTTGCTCTTGGTTTAAGATAGATACTATTTATCATTTTAAGAAAGGCTCATTTCTAGTGTTTTTTGTAGGAATGGTTGTATTTTGTCAAAAGCCTTTTCTGTATCTATTGAAATAATCGTATGATTGTTGCTATTTTTGTCATTGTTATGGTCAGTTATGCTTAGAGTTTTCCTAATATTGAACCAGCCCTGTATTCCTGGTATAAATCCTACCTGGTCATAGTGCATAATCTTTGTGATATATTATTGTAATCTCCTTGCTAGTATTTTTATTTCTTTGTTTTTGTTCTCCCATGTTTAGGTATCATAACTACATTTGTGTCACAAAAGGAATTTGGTAGGACTCCTTCTTTACCTATTTTTTCCTAAATAGTTTATATAGTATTGGGATCAATTGTTCCTTAAATGTTTGGTAGAATTTACCTATAAATCCATATGGTCCTGGGAATATTTTCTTAAGGAGCTCATTGATGGCTTGTTCAATTTCTTTTTTAAAGGTAGAGTTATATAAGTATTTTATTTCCTTTCCTGTTAATTGAGACAATTTATATTTTTGTAAATATTCCTCCATTTCACTTAGATTGTGAGCTTTACTGGCATATGACTAGAAAAAATAACTCTCAATCACTGATTTAATTTCATCTTCATTCGTGGTACATTCTCCCTTTTCCACACTAGTAATTTGATTTTCTTCTATTTTTCACATGAAATTAGCCAATGGTTTATCTATGTGTTTTTCATAAAGCCAGCTCCTGTGTAATTTATTGGTTCATTTTTTTCCTTTCAATTTTAATCTCTCCTTTGATGTTCAGGGTTTCCATTTTGGTGTTTAATTGGGCATTTTTAATTTGTTCTTCTGATTTTTTTAGTTGCATGAACAATTCATTAATCTGCTTTTCTTCCTTTTTTATTGATGTACTCATTTAGGGATATAAATTTTCCCTTATGAATTGTTTTGGCTGCATCCTTCAAATTTTAGTATGTTGTCTCGTCATTCTCTTTAATGAAATTGTTGATTGTTTCTATGATTTGTTTTTGACCCACTCATTCTTTAGAATCAAATTATTTAGTTGCCAATTAATTTTCGGTCTACACTCCTATGGCCCTTTATTGAATATAATTTTTGTTGCATTATGGTCTGAAAAGGGCACTTTTAATATTTCTTCTTTTCTGTATTTGGTTGTGAGGTTTTTATGTCCTAATACATGGTCAATTTTTGTGAAGGTGCCATGTACAGCTAAAAAAAAAAGATATATACTCTTTTCTATTCCCATTCTTTTTTTCTCCAGAGGTCTATCATAATTAACTTTTCTAAAATTCTAGTCATCTCCTTCTTTTCTTATTTATTTTATGGTTAAATTCATCTAGTTCTGAGAGGGTAAAGTTTGGGTCCCCCGCTAGTATAGGTTTACTATTTCCATCTATAATTCATTTAAACTTTTCCTTTAAGAATTTGGATCTATACTGTTTGGTGCATATATATATATATATATAGTGTTTCTTGATATTACTTCTTTGTCTATGGTGCCTTTTAACAAGATGTAGTTTCCCTGCTTATCTCTTTTAATTAGGTCTATTTTTGCTTTTACTTTGTCTGAAATCATGTCTTCTACCCTTAACTTTTTTTACTTCAGCTGAAGCATAATAAATTCTGCCCCAGCCCCTTATTTTAACTATCTGTGTGTCTCTCTGTTTCAAATATGTTTCTTGTATACAACACATAGTTGGATTCTGGTTTCTTATCCATGCTGTTATTTGCTTCAATTTTATGGGTGAGTTTATCCCATTCACATTCACAGTTATAATTATTAACTGTGCGTTTTCCTCTATCCTATTTTCTTCTTCTTATCCTTCTGACTCTCATTTTATTCTGTCCCTCTCCTAAAGTCTGCTTTGCTTCTGACAACTGCCTTCTTTTATCTGCCCTCCTTTTTGTTACCTCGTAGTTCTCCCAATCCCTTCCCCTCCTACTTCCCTATTTTCCTGTTGGGTAGACAGATTTCTACTACAAATTGAGTATTTATTCTTCCCTCTTGAACCACTTCAGATGAGAGTGAGGTTTAAGCATTACCTACCTCCCCACCATCACCATTTCCCCCTCCATTGCAAAATCTCTTCCTTTTGTACCTCTTTTATGTAAGATCATTTCCCCCATTCTTCCTCTCCCTTCCTCCTTTTCCCACTTCATCTCTCTTTCTCACCCATCGATTTTTTTAGATCATCACAAAATAATTGGCTCACTTCCATGCCCTCTGTATAGGTAGAGTCCTTCTAAATGCCGTAATTATGATAAAGTTCTTAGGAGTTATGTGTATCATCTTTCCATATAGGAATGTAAACAGTTCAACCTTATTCAGTCCCTTATGAGATCTCTTTCATGCTTACTTCTTTGTGCTTCTCTTGAGTCTTATATTTGAAAGTCAAATTTTCTACTCATCTCTAGTCTATCAGGAATGCTGGAAAGTTTTCTATTTCATTTAATATCCATTTTCCCTCCACGAAGATTATACTCAGTTTTCTTGGGTAGGTTATTCTTGGTTGTAATTCTAGTTCTTTGCCTTCTAAAATATCATATTCCAAACCCTCTGTTCCTTTAAACATGAAGCTGCTAAATGTTATATGATCCTGAATGTGGCTCCACAGTATTGGAATGGTTTCTTTCTGGTTCCTTGAAGTATTCTCTTTTGGGCTTGGGAGCTCTGGAATTTAACTATAATATCCTAGGAAGTTTTCATTTTGGGATCTCTTTCAGGAGGTGATGGGTGGATTCTTTCAATTTCTATTTTGCTTTTAGGATATCTGGGCAGTTTTACTTTATAATTTCCTGAAATATGACATGTAGGCTCTTTCTTTGATCATGGCCATCAGGTAGTTCAATAATTTTTAAATTATCTCTCTTCAATCTATTTTCCAGGTCTGTTGTTTTTCTGTCGGGAAATTTACTATTTTTTTTCTTTCTTTTGATTTTGTTTTATTGTTTCTTGGCATCTCATGGAGTCATTAGTTTCCATTTGCCCATTTCTAATTTTTAAGGAATAATTTTCTTCAGTGAACTTTTGTAACTTTTTTTCCATTAGGCCAATTCTGCTTTTTAAGTTATTTTCTTCAGTATTGTTTTGTGCCTCTTTTATGAAGGTGTTAATTATCTTCTCATAATTTTATTTTATTGCTCTCATGTCTTTTACCACATTTTCCCTACCACTATTATTTGATTTTTAAAATCATTTTTAGCTCTTCTAAGAAGTCTTTATGGACTTGTGTTGAATCACATTCTTCTTGAAGCTTTGCTTGTAGCTGTTTTGACAATGTTGTCTTCTTCTGAGTTTGTGTCTTGATCTTCCATGTCATGAAAGTCATTTTTTTATGGTCAGGTTTTTGGTTTTTGTTTTGGTCGCTTGTTCATTTTCCCAGTCTATTTCTTGACTTTGAACTGTATGTTAAAGTTGGGCTCTGTTATTGGAGTGGGGAGAGCACTGCCCCAAGTTTCAGGGTTTTTTGGTATGGCTGTTTTCAGAGCTGGTTCTAGGGGTTTGGAAGTTTTCGGTGTTTCCAAGGTGATGTGGTCCAGGAAGAGATGTGGTCATTGTTCCCTTTGGAATGGAAGTGATACTATCCCTCCAGGCTTCTGCTTCCTTGGGACCAGAAGTGATGCTACTTCTCAGGGTCCCTGTTGCCTTGTGACTTAAAATGATACTGCTCCTCAGGGCCAAAAGAATGTAAATACAAAGAAGATTCTCATGAATTCAAAAGTAATTTTAATGACCAATCTTGGCCTTGGAAAAGAAATGAGGAGATGAACCTACCTCCTTCTTTTCTTTGGACAACTGGAGAACTATGCATGTGGAATATTGCATACACTGTCAGACATGGTTGCTGTGTCCCTTGGTTCAGTTTAACTGTTTTTCTTTCTTATAAAAGTTGGCTCACAGAGTGCCTTTGGGATATATCTGGAAATGACTATAACATAAAAACAAAAGACCTCAATAAACATAAAAAATGAATTGGAATCTTAAAAAAGAGTCAGAATTGTTTGAAGTTCCAAAAAAATCCTTCCCAACATAGCCACAGCCTTCCTTTTCTAAATCAAATCGACATCTACATGGAATTGTTTACCAAAATAGTAAAACTCTATAATGCCTGTTAAACTTTGAGTACTTCAGTGATGTTTAGTGAATCAGACATTGAGCATTATAGAAATGCTCTTCTATGTAATTTAATCTACCAAAGGAGTTTTTGCACATTTCACAGACATTAAAATGTCTGAAGTTATCATCTATTTTAGGAAGTACTATCTGCAGAAGGATGTTATATGTGTAATTGAGCTATCCCATGGAAATGTAATTTGAAGAAAATGAGTTTTGTGCTCATAGTTGCTATGGCTTATTGCATTTATAGCATACTTTATTTCATATCACTTCATTAATTCTGAATAAAAAGATAAAGGAACTGATCGATCCATGTTGAAACAGAATATATATTGATATAAAAATAAATAACACTTAATAATAATAGTATTTACATAGCACTTTAATATTTTCAAAGTGCTTTGCAAATTTTATCCTTACAACACGATGAGGTAGATACTGTCATTATTCCTATTTTATAGGTGAGGAAACTGAGGCAGATGAAGATTAAATGACTTACCCAGAGTCACACAGCAAGTAAGTGTCTGAGCCTAGATTTGAAGTTAGGTCTTCCTGACTCCAGGTCCAGCATTCACTCCATTGTACCACCTAGCTGTCGCAACAACAGTAATAAAATAAACTAGCCAGGGGTGGGGAACCTGAGGCCTCAGGTTCCCCACCCCTGAGCTAGGCAAATTCCTAGGCAGCTAAGTGGCACAGTGGATAGAGACTGGAGTCAGGAAGACCTGAGTTCAAATCTGACCTCAGACACTACTAGCTTTGTAACCCTGGGTAAATCACTTTACACTGTTTGCCTCAGTTTCCTCATCTGTAAAATGTGCTAAAGAAGGAAATAGCAAATCACTCCACTGTCTTTGCCAAGTAAGCCCCAAATGGGGGTCATGAAGAGTTGGACACAACTGGATAACAACAGGGCAAGCTCCTTGGTGCTCCATCTTTGGGGTTTTTTGTTCACAATTTAGGTCATTTTGGTGTTGGGAAATTTCTCTTCAACCTTGTAAAACAGAGGGTTTAAGGTGAATTCCTACTCATCCTTTCCTCAGCTATGAATCAGTTGTTACACACCTACTGTCTCCTTCCCTATACACCCTTCCACATCCCACTCATGAAGACCATTTGGGAAACTCTTTAGTTGTATAAAAACCCTGTTTTGTCACATTCTAGATGGACCGTGTTTCAGCTAGTGATTAGAGTACAGTATAATAATTTAATCTAATGACAGTTTAAGCTATTTCACTTTGCCTAGGTTGTTTGCAGGACAGAATAAGCCAGTGAGGCTGGGTCAGAGGATTGGGGAGAAATTCTTCTGTTCTTGTATCTTAAAGGCAATATCCTTAAAACCAAATAAATATATGTGTATATGTATCATTTTGTGTCTATGTATGTGTATAATATAATGAATATAATATATAACAAATATATGTATGTATATATGCACATGTATGCATGCATGTACATGTGAATGTATGTTATATATGTATGTACACACATATACATAGATAAAGATGATGCTTTGAAAAGCAGAAAGCAGTGGGAAACTTGAGCTATTAATGTTGTTGTTTTTACCCCTGGTTTTTAATACAATGCCTGGAACATAGTATATATTTAATTAATGCTTGTTAACAAATAGATCTATACAGAAATGGAATGGGTTGCCTTAGAAAGCAGGAGGCTTGAAGACACTGGAGATCTTAAAGCAAAGGTTGGATTAATCCTTTTTTTACCCGTATATAGATTTCTTGTTCAGGGATGGGTTGGACCAGCTGACCTCTGATACCAATTCTGTGACTGAATGCTTGTCCATATGACCTCCTCTTACCACTCAAACTCAGTGAACCTCAGTGAATGCCATGCTTTTCTATAGGTAACTGCTCCTTGACATTCAAGCTAATGTACTGGTATAGTTCTTATAACCACAGCTGGAGAGTTTTTCTTGGCTAGGTTTGCTGTATAGTTCTTGTGTTTTGACTCATCATAAATGCATGCTTTGAAATATATGTGAAGTGAGTCAGTTCTCCTGGCCAAGGTTGGCTTATGCCCATTACTAGCTCATAATGAAGAAAGAACCACAAGCAATGGGCCAACTGTGCAGTCTCTGGAACTTTTACCTTTGCCCTCTGTTTGGGTTCCTTCGGTATATATGGCTTCTTCTACTCCTCTTCCCCCACCTCTCACCCATGGGATACTAGAAGGAACCAAGGAGAATTCTAAAGCTAGAGGATATGGAGGTGACATGGCGTATAGTGCATGGAATATGCAGTCAGAAATGCCCACAACCGAGTCTAGTTCTCCCACTTACTAGCCATGTGACCTTGGGTGAATCCTGTAAACTCTCTGGGTCCATTTCCTCATCTTTATATGAGAATAATACTTGCATTGTCTTCGTTATCAGTTGGTGTTAAGATAACATATGTGAAAGCACATTGTAAACTGCAAAGTTCTATATAAATGTAAATTGTCATAATTGTGATATTGTTTTTATTGTAAGATTATCTAATACAAGCCTCAGCCTTCAGTTTGGTAATGTCTAAGCCATTGATAGAATACCTGTCAAATTTGCAGATGATGCCAAGCTGGGAGGAATAGCTACCGCACTGGGTGATAGATTCAGGAATCAATCAACAACATCAAGAGGGTCTAGAAGACTGGATCAAATTTAATGAGATGAAGTTTAATGGGATAAATATAAAGTGTTCCACTTGCATTAAAAAAAACATTACCTTGGGGCATCTAGGTGGAACAGTGAATAGAGCTCTGGCTTTGGAGTCAGGAGGACCTGAGTTCAAATCCAGCCTCAGACACTTAACACTTACTAGCTGTGTGACCCTGGCCAGTCACTTAACCCCAATCGCCTCACTAAAAACAAAACAAAACAAACAACAACAAAAACACATTGCCTTTACAATCCTTTGTCATGTTCAGTTTCCTTGTACTTCAAAGTACATAATTAGAGTAGGTTGGCCAGAGAATTCATCTGAAAAAGATCTGGAGGCTTCAGTGGACTGCATATTCAGTGAGTCAACATTTATACATCAGCCAAAAAAAAGGCTATTTTTGTCAATTGAGGGTCCACCTAGGACCGTGCCCAGGGTGGTAATAGACTCTCTGCACTTCTTCCATGGTCAGACCACATCTAGAGTTTTGTGCTCAGTTCTAGGCACAATGCTTTAGAAAGTCCCTCAGCCAAGGGCCACATTGGCTTAGAATATTAACTCATTTGGAAAACATTAGAGAGGTGTTGTATTGCCCCATAAAACAGCAAAGAGTAGTGGAAAGGAAAATGATTGCAGAAAGCTTGGCACACAACCCAAGTAAGCCCAATTATCCCAAGGGTATTTGTAGATGAAACTAGGAAGAAAAAAGAGACAAAAATGGATCAGATCCATCAGTGTTTCTAAAATGACATATTCTCATCATTTATGACAATGGAGCTGCAACACTGAGGGACTCTATTATCTCAGTTCCTAATAATGAAGTGGCACTTAAGGAAATAAGGTTGGAGATGACAAAGGACTGGAAAAGTCAATGTTGTAAAGTTTGGTGGAAATACAAGTACAAGTACTTATGTGCTCTTGGTGGAGCTGTGAATTGGCTCAATCATTCCAGAAAAGAATTCAGAATTATGCTAAGAAAGTGACTAAATTGCCCATACTCTTTTGACATAGAGATCCCACTACTAACCATTTAACCCAAGGAAATGAAATACAAAGGCCTCAGAGACACCAAAATATTTATAGTTGTAAGATACTGGGGAAAACTGGATGCCCATTGATTGGGGAATGGTTAAACAAGACCTGGTAAACAAAGTGTGCTTAGCCATAGCTAGGTGGTATAGGCTAGGCCTGGAGTCAGAAAAACCCAGTTCAAATCTAGCCTCAGATAGTTAATAGCTAGGTGACCCTAGGCAAGTCATTTAACCTCTGTGTGACTTAGCATTCTTAACTGTGAAATGAGTTGTGAAGATCAGATGAGACAACATTTGTAAAGTGCTTAGCACAGTGCCTGGAACATTAGTAAATGTTTCCTTCCTTTGCCTTAGTTTCCCTGAATTTCTCCAAGATTCTGCTCAAGGAATACCTTCTACACAAAGTTTTTCCTGGACTTCCCCTGCTCCCACCTCATCTGGGGGCTCCCTTCCCAAAACTACATTGTATTTTTTTGTATATATTCTGTATATAGGGTATCCCAAAAGTCTTAAGACAGTTTTAAGCTACCGACACTAAATCTCGGGGACCCTTGTATACTCATATGTACACGTGCAGTTTGTCCCTCCTGTTAAAGTGTAAGAACCTGGAGAATAAGGATTGTCTTCATTCTTTGTATTTATATCCTCTGTGCCTAGCACAGGACCTGGCACATAGTAGGTGCTTAACAAATGGTTCGTTGTTTGCTTGTTTAGTCCATTGATTATAAAAAGAACATTTCATGTTTGTTTATTACAAACAGAACATTTCAAAGCAAAATGTAGTTTTGAAGATTCTCCTCAAACAATGTGTCTGCCATGCATATGTTAAGATCAAATGACTCCTTAATCCAGGAATTCTTAATGTAGACTTCATGAGCTTGTTTTTAAAAATATATTATATTTCAATATAATTGGTTTTCTTTGTAATACTTTGTATTATATTTTATACACTTAAAAACATTGTTCTGATAATGGGTCAATAGGTTTCACCAGATTGCCAAAGGGCCCATTATCTACCCATAAGATTAAAAAAGGTTCAGAATCTTGCCTTAATTGATGGAAATACAGAGATTACTTTGACTGTCTATATCAAATAAAACATAAAACAGGATGTTGTATACTCACCAAAAGTGAGGGTGGAGTATGTCCTGTGCAGAGGTTAAGCTGAAGAGAGATTATCTACAGACAGAAAGGTCTTCTAATTGGGCCAGTTTATGGACAATAGTGAGTAGGTTCCATGAAGCCCCCCCCCCAAAAAAAAAAGTCGTTCTTAAAAGAGAAGACCATTCAAAAGAGACTAACCTAACAACTTTCAGCCAAATGAATGAGGAGTGGTTATTGTCCAGTCTATGGCATGCAACTAGATGAGCATTTGTTGTCTATCAACAGATGTATCTTGGACAGGAATTGCAGATGGACAATGAGTTAGACCCAGAATTAAACAGGAAGAAGACAGCAGGCTGCATTACTTTTGGGAAATAACCCAATGATTTAAGTTATCCTAACCTGCTTCTTGATGCAGAAGCCTATCTTTCAAACAATATTCTCACAGTGATGCTATGAGCCTGCCAATATGATCATTTCTGAAGAATAAAAGTGGCGAGCAATGCAAGCAGCAATGGAAAGGCTCATGACGGTTATAAGAGGACTGCAACATGTTATAGATGGTGTTAGTAAGAAGTAGTGTAAAGATACACTCCAGAAAAATGTATCATTGGAAAAGGAAGGGGCCTGGTTGGGTAGCAAGAGCAAGGGACAATGGATGGATGGTCTACATGCTATATTGGTAAACATAGAATATTTAAAGAAAAAAACCTAATAGAAGGACTCTAGCACATTGGGTCTTTGTTTCCTCATTGCCTATTCTACTTCCTTTAATTTCTTTCTCTTATTGCTATAGCTAACATTTCTAATATATATATATATATATATATATATATATATATATATATATATATATATATATATATATATATCACATATGTGTGTGTATATATAAATATATATAATATATGTATAATTATATATATATTATATATGCACATATATATATACATATATATATATATATATATATATATATATATATATAGAGAGAGAGAGAGAGAGAGAGAGAGAGAGAGAGAGAGAGAGAGATTGAGAGGGAGAGAATAATATTGGTGATAATGGGCATCCTTGCTTCACCCCTAATCTTGTTAGGAAGGCTTCTGGCTTATCTGTATTACAGATAATGCAAAAAAATCACACAGGATGAGAAAGCATGGCTAAATTGTAGTCTGTGTCATTGGGGGAAGTATCCACATGAAAGAGATATTTGATACATTAAATTATCAAAATAAATTCTTCCTTATGGTTAAACATAATATCTCTTGCTTTAACGAAAGCTTAATTCCTCTCATATATCTCTATCGTGGACAGTGGTGGGGTGTCAGAGCTTCTGGGAGGATTGTAGTGGCATTCTCAATCCAAATTGAATTTTTGCCTTTGTTTCATAAGACTTCTTTTGCCCTGCAGGAAACGTTGACATCTAGAGAGATGTCCTCAGAATGAGCAAATTGGAAGTTGTAGGAGGATTCAATGCAAGTCATCAATGTCTTCACGTTCCAGGTTAGTTTCTAAGAACTTGCTGGAGACACATGACATTTAAACTAATAGTTGAATTGAAATTTTGTTTTGTTTTGTTTTTCAGTCTTCCTTCCCTATCCCACTCCAGTTCTGGGCCATTTTTCCCCTAACCTCAACCCCAGATCTCTATTGTTAGAAAAAAAACCTTTTTTTCACTTTCACACTCACTACGAAGTCTACTTTTTCTCCAACATTGGCCCTAAAGTCAATGTACACTTGAGGCATTTCTCTGAGCTTCATGGAGCCAGTATCCTCTCAATGGATTCTAAATCAAATGCTTAATTTCTTTAAAGCATATTCTTTTTAGGAGAGAGGCAATGATGGTCATGACCAAACCGTAGTTTCAGAATTGCACTTTTTATGCCTTTGCATCTCTGACAGTCTTCTTCACATCTCTAACATCTTTCTCCACCCACTACCCCATCCTTCAAGGTCAAATCAAGATTTCATGAAGCCTTAAAATCAGGAGACTTTGGTTTGACTCATGACTGTGCCTTTGTGTGACCATTTAGTTTCTTCACCTGTAAAATAGGGATGGTCATATTCCATTACTTATCTCACAGAGTTGTGGCAAAGGAATATCTGGTAATCTCATTCTCACTAGAGAAATATGAGCTATTGTTGTTATTATTACTCCAAAATACATCAATCTCTTCCTTCTCTGAATTCGTGTAGTTAGTACTTTACAATTTAATAATTTCATGATACCATTATTTATTGCTTTTAATTTTCATGCATTTATTAGCTAGACTACAAAACCTCAAGGGTAGACACTTTCTCTTTCTTTTCCCCCTCCTGAATTCCCTGTAGTGCCTAGCCAGTCAGTCATTCAATTTGTTAAGTATTTATTAAGTGCCTACTTATTAAGTACAGGAGTGTCCTGCCTTAGTCACTTACTACGTGACTCTGGGCAAGTCACTTAACCATTTGCCTAATCCACTGGAGAAGGAAATGGAAAACCAACCCAGTATCTTTGCCAGGAAAACCCCACACAGGAGTCATGATGAGTTGGACACAACTCAATTAATGACAACACCAAGCATCTACTTATGTACCAGGCATTGAGGTAAGCTCTGGGGATACAAAAAGAAGCAAAAGATAGTCCATAGCCAAAGGAGTTTATGATGGAATGGAGGAGATAAGATAACAGGCAAATAAAGATGTGCGAATAATCCATTTGCAGGATAAATAGGAAACAGTGGAGGGAAGGCACTGGAATTAAGAGAGGTTGCAAAAGACTTCCAGTAATAGATGAGATTTTAGTGAGGATTTGAAAGAAGCCAGGAGATGGAGATGAGGAAGGAGAGAATTCTGGGCCTCTGGAAAAACCAGAGAAATTGCACAGAGCCAAGAGATGGAGGGTCTTGTTTGTGGAACAGTCAGGAGCCCACTGTCACTGAAGGAAGAATACATGTTGGGGAGCAAAGTGTAAGACACTTTAAAGGTAGCAGGAAGCTCAGTTCTGGAGGGCTTTGAATGCCAAACAGAACATTTTGTATTTGTTCTTGGAGGTGATATGGAGCTACTGGAGTTTAGGCTGAACAAACTACAACAAATAATAATGAGAGTAACTCAAAATTACACAAGATGGCCCCAAAGTCTTAGTGTAGTTTGTAGTTTTTAAAGCCTAAAACTACACTAAGACTTTTGGGCTACCCCAAATAGTGCTTTAAGGTTTGTAAAGTGTTTTACATACTTTATCTGATTTTAATTCTCACAACAGACTTGTACCATTAATATCCCAATTTTATAAATGTCATTATTTTTTGCTAACCGGGTGCTGTGCTTAGCACCTAGTATCTACCTTCTGAAGAAATACATGTTGTCAATATTCTCTAAATCTCAGCAACCTGGGACAAAGCTGGAGTTGCCCTACTTCATTCTGGTTGCAGGTGTATATGTTTGTGTGTGTGTGTGTGTGTGTATGCAACCTCCAGTTGAGGCCCAGTTGTTCTCACATAGGGTAAAATTTCATTGTGGTACCATTTCTGCCTCAAAGACACCAGGACTTCTCCAGGAGATAATAAAAAAATCTTTCATTCTGCCAGTAATTTTCTTTTCTTTTTCTTTCTTTTTTCTTTCTTTCTTTCTTTCTTTCTTTCTTTCTTTCTTTCTTTCTTTCTTTCTTTCTTTCTTTCTTTCTTTCTTCTTTCTTTCTTTCTTTTTTATTTCTTTTTTCTTTCTTTCTTTCTCTTTCTCTCTCTCTTGTTCTTTCTTTTTCTCTTTTTCTCTTTCTTTCTTCTTCTTTTTTTCTTTTAATTCTCTTCTTCTTCTTTTTCTTCTGGTGAATTAGTTGGAGTTAAGTGATTTGCCTACAGTCACACAGCTAGTGAGTGTTGTGTCTGAGGCTGGATTTAAACTCAGGTCCTCCTCTGCCAGTAATTTTCAACATGCCAAAGCTAAGGAATCCAGAGGAAGAATATTCCAATAGTAATGTCTGAGCTATTGACTGAATTTCATGGTCTTTTCATTCCAGGGTATTTAATTGCCCCCTAATATGTCCGTGGGCATATTACTGGATAAGGTAAGAATTGATGACCTTTCAAAACATGAACTTGGGATCTGAAAATGACATTTTTTGATAGGAAATAATTGGGCTCATATGAAATGAATATGCCAATGAAAACACCTTCTTCTCCTTGTCTTACCTTTTGTACTTTCCTATCTAAAGAGGCAATAAGAGATGAAGATGTAGAGAAGACATAAAATGTAATGCTTGTGAGTGATAGACACTGAGAACTGCACAGTTAGAATGCCTGAGACACCAGGAGTGACTCGTTAGAGCAATTGCTGGGGAGGCCTCTTCTCTGATGTCAGGAAACAACATGGGGTATGTGCCTGATGTCAGCCTGCCCACAAAGCTGGCAGTCAATGGATGGGAATGTTATGGCTTGGTGGTACCACTTCTAACATGGGGAGTCTGTCTTCCAGAGACAGAAAACCCTTTTTTAGGGGAATGGTTTGTTCACCTTAAAGTGCAGTATAAGAGAGAGCTGTCCATAACTCAGTCACCCAAAAGGTTCCCAGCTGAAGAAAGTTTCTCTTATCTCACATAATTAAAGGCATGTATAATGTATAAAAAGAAGAAGGAGGAGTAGGAGAAGGAAGAAAAGGAGAAGGAGGAGAAGAAATGGTAATAATAATTCTAGACGGAATCTCTTTTGGTTGAGTATATCTTAGGATAATTGGCCTTCTTTAAAGTCCTCCTCTGGTGCCTCATGGGGGCGTTGAGGCAACCTTGGATTCTAAAATGCTATGCCAGTGAAGGGGAATTTCTGGCCAACCCTGAGAGGTCTTTGAAGATCAGCCTGGCTAAGTCTAGTTCTGGCTCATCACCAGAAAGGTAGCTAACTAAATCATGAACTATCGTGGTCATAGAGACTCATGAGGGTCACCGCTAAAGTGTGGAAGGGTTATGAACCAAATCCTGCCTCTGATTCTGTATGAGCCTTCCTTCTCTGTGCCCCCATTGTCACATCTATAAAATCAGGATAATAAAAACATCCACACCTCCTCCCTCCAGGTCATTGTGAGGATTTAGGTCAAGAATCTTGCAAACCTTATATGTGCAAGGGATAGAGTGCTGGTCCTAGAGTCAGGAAGACTTGTTTTTGTGAGTTTAAATCTGACCTTAGACACTTACTAACTGTGTGACCTTGAGCAAGTTGCTTAACCCTGTTTGCCTCAGTTTCCTCATCTGTAAAATGAGCTGGAGAAGGAAATGGCAAACCACTCCATTAACTTTGCAAAAACAAACAAAACAAAACAGAACTCCAAATGGAATCACAAAGAGTAGGATATGACTGAAAACAACTGAGTAACAGTGACGGTGATGACAATGATGATGATGGTGATGACAACAATGAAGATGGTCTGAGTTTGCAGAAGGGGTGCCCACACCAATGAAACTAAGAATAGATTAAATTACTGAAGAAGGATCACAGAAAAAGCTAGAAAGGACCTTAGAAATCATGTCATATCAATCTGAAATTTTCCTAATGAAGAAACCAAAGTCCTGTCAAGTGACTTGCCCAAGGTCATGAAGGTAGTTAATGGAAGAGCTGGAACTGTATTCCAGGTGTCCCAGGTCAAATTCCATACTATCTCTTTTTAGTTTTTTTTTTTTAAATCAGTCATTCATAGTATGGTATATATATGTATGGTACGGTATATATGGCATATATATGGTACATATATGGTAACTCTCAGTCAGACTTTGGGATTAACTAAGTAAAATTCCCATCTCCTAAATAATATGACAAATAAGAACTTATGAAATGTGCAGTAGCCATACATCTTGGTGATTTCAGTCATGTATATGTACATTTATACTAATCCATACATAAAGGGAAAACATGCTCGCATTTTTTTCCTTACTATCATTAACTAGTTTGCAAAAAGCACAGTATTAGTTGAAACAACATTACAACATTAGTTAATATAGCAAAGAAATGTTTTAAATGGGAAATATGTTCCTGGGTGGCCAAAGTTTGCATTTTAAAAACTTAAAATAGGCCTTTATAGAGACCTTAGACTATACAATTTTTATGATAGTATTATTATGATTTTTCCCTTGGCATTTAGGGAACACAAAAGTGGTGCATTGGTGAGAATTTTGAATTTTGGAGTTAGGAGACCTGAGTTTCAATTTCAGTTATCACTTACTGACTTCCTGATCTTGAGCCAATAACTTCAGTTATCTGGACCACAATGTCCTCTTCTGTAAAATGAAGGGTTAGACTAGCTAACCTCTAAATCCTTTTAAGTTCTAAATCTATGATGCTATGATTCAAATGGTAATTAGTAATACAAATATTATCAGTCAGTCATTTCAGTCATGTCCAGCTCTTCATGACTCCATTTGGGGTTTTCTTGGCAAAGATGCTAGAATGGTTTGCCATTTCTTTCTCCAGCTCATTTTACAGATGAAGAAACTAAGGCAAACAGGGCTAAGAGACTTGATCAGGGTCACACAACTAGGAAGTGTCTGAGGTCATATTTGAACTCTGGTCTTTCTGATGCTAGACCCGGAAATCTATCTACTGTGCCACCTAGCTACCTTATAGAATAAATATTACACTATGCTTTAAAAAGGATTCTTGTAAGTTCTTCCACACCCTATACATTCTCCTAATAATATAACCATAGCCAGTGACTGCCACCAAGGGGAGATAACATCACTGGGGCTAACAAGGGTTGTTGTTGCCCATTCAATCTACCTACTAGGCATTTGGCCAAACAAGGGCACGTAAGGTTTCATGACACTGGGATCAGGTTTTGATTATAATGTATTAATTATATTATTGTGAAAAGATATTGGTTAGAACAACATTCTGCAGGTAATATCTATATTTCTATACAGCTGTATCTGGTTATGGCCATGACTTTCTGGTTTGTTATGTGTATTCTTACATATTTATTTCCCTTGATCTGTTCCCCTATTTGGTTGTAAACTTGGTGAGAGTAGGAATGGCATTTCTTCTCTATTTTCCATTTTTAAATTTTATTTTTAATTTATGGAATAAAACAAGCATTTCCATAATTGTACGTGAATGTAGATGATTGTACATGAAACTGCAAATCTACTATGCACAACTTGCTATTGCATTCAAATATACAACAAAATTATCATGTAAATTTCTTTTTTTTTCTCCCTGAGACATGGCTATCATTAGACACAAATATATATATGTGTGTGTGTGTGTGTGTGTGTGTGTAAAATTATCCTATACATCTATTTGTCAGTTATTTTTCTGGATGTAGATAGTGTCTTTCTTCATATGTCTTTTATAGTTTTTCCATAACAGTGCAGTAAAAAAGATGATTGCGCTTGAAACTACAAATCTACTATGTACAACTTGCTATTCCTTTCAAATATACAACAAAGTTGCTATATAAATTTCTTTTTTTTTCTTCCTCTTCCCTGCCCTAGAGATGGCTACCATTCAACACACACACACACACACACACACACACACCACACACATACACTTTCTCTCTCTCTCTCTCTCTCTCTCTTCATATATATACATATATGTGTATATTTAATCAGACTTATGGATGGGCAGGTAATCTATCTTCCATTTGTACTATGACCAGGACCCCACTAAGCATTTCTCAGTCCACAAGGAAACTCATTCTGTTACTGAGTCAAATTTAGCTTCCCTATAAATAATTCCACCACTTGCTCCTAGGTCTGTCTTCCAAGGTCAAGCAGAATAAGTTGAAAACCCCTTCCTAATAATAATTCTTCAGATACTTGAAAAGAACGTCCCACCTCTCCTGATATCTCTTCTTCTCCAGATAAAACATCTCCAATTCCTTCTGTGGTTGTTGTCTTATGGTATGGTTTCCAGTTCTCTTACTTTCCTCTATTTTATCAGAGAATCACAGAATTTGAGGTTGGGAGGGACAGTAGCTGCCATCCAGTCTAACCCATACTCAAAAGGAATCTCCATGATAACATAGTAGACAAGTAGGCATCCAGCCTCTGCTTGAAGACCTTGAGGGGAGAGGAGCCCTGCACTTCCCAAGGCAGCCCATACAACTATGTGACAGCCCTAATTATTAGGAAGGGTTTTTCTGGCCTCTTATTACCTTCATTCCATTGCTCCTGGTTTAGCCTTTTGAAATCAAACAGAATAAATCTAATGTGTCCTTCACATGACAGCCCTTCAAATGCCTAAAAAGAGCTATCATGTCCCCTCTGAGTATTCTTTTCTTCAGGATAGACCCTCTCATTTCCTTCAAAAGATACTTATATGTCACGTACTTAAAACCTTTCACCACACTGGTTGTCTTCTTCTGAACATTCTTCAGTTCATTGATATCCTTCATGAACCTCAGTACCCAGAAGTGAAGGCAATAAGAGGTCTGATGGGGGTGGAGTACACGGGAGAGATATGTGGAACAGTACTTAAGCTTGGAATCAGGAAGGCCTGAGTTAAAATCCAACCTCAGATAGTTACTAGCTGTGTGATTCTGGACAAATCACTTAACCTCTGTTGACCTCAGTTTTTTCAACTGTAAAATGAAGACAGTAACATCTAGTTCTCAGGATTATTGTTGTGAAGATCAACTGAATTACTATTTATTATATTAATTATTAGCATCAATTAATTAATAATTTATAATGATATAATATATTATGTAATAATATATTAATTAGCGTGAATAATATTAGCACAGTACCTGTCACGTAGGTGCTATATAAACGTGTAATCCCCTTCTCTTCTCTTATGCCACTCTCAGTGTGGCTGAAGAACACATCTTTTTTGGCTACAGCATCACATTGCTGGTTCACATTGAGCTTTTGTCCATTAAAACCCCAATCTCCTTTTCTAAACAACTTCTTTCTATCCATGCCTCCTTCATTTGATACTTGTGAAATTGATTTTTTGTACCCACATGCAAAACTTTACATTTATCCATATTGAATTGTATCTTATTAGATTCAGCCCATTGCTCTAGCTTCTCAAGGTCTTTTTGGATCCTGATTATGTCAACCCAATGTGTTGTTAGATGTACCTGTTGGTTTTGTGTCATCTGCAAATTTTATAAGTATATCATCTATGCTTTATCCAAGTCATGGATAAAAATGTTAACTAGCACAAGGCCAAACACAAAAGCCATTGGAGACATCTGGCCATGGTGATGCTAAACCCTGGGAGCCCTATGATTTGGAGGGCATAGTGGGCAGCTCATTCCAGAACTTCCATTTAAGAAGGGCGCCCAGGACAGTGATGTCTTCATTTCTTACCCTGCTGCACTCCTTTGACTTCTCCGTCATTGTCCCCTATGCCAGGTAACATCTCCTCCCCACTCATCCTCCTTTCAGCTACCTTTCGTCTGTTATTTTCCCCCATTACAATGTAAGCTTTTTTAGGCAGGGACTGTCTTTCTTTGTCAAATTTCCCCAGTGTTTAGCATAGTGCCTGGTACACAGTAGGCATTTAATAAATGTTAATTGATTTGCTGACCGAACCACTAATATTACCCTCTGCGTAGTCATCTAATCAGTTCTGAATCAATCTGATTGTATTGTCATTTTGTTTTTGCCACCACAAAAAAGAATGTGAAGTGTTTCTTTTTTACCAAAAGGAAATGATTTTTCATTTATCTCAGCTAACCTTTATCTTTTTGGATTCAGCTCACTACTCTTTGGGAAGTTCCATATATTAAGCCTTTTTCTGGGAGCGTCTAGATACTGAGAAAGCCATAATATAAAAAGAGACCTGGTTGTGAAAAGAAAGACCCTGCTTTTTCTGGGAGAGCTCAGAGATGGGTGCTGACGACTCACATTAGCCTCCTGGGCCAGATGGTTTGGGGTGTCTCAGGTGTAGGTTGGGGGTGAAAGGGCACAGAGGCCAGAGAGGGACCATGTTTTCCATTACCCAAACATCTCTCGTTTCAGGCTCCAATTTTTTTGAAGTAAAATAATTTTGGCCCCACACACAGTATCTGGTTCTGGAACTGATTATCTGCTTTGTTAAGTTCAGAGGCATTCTGATAAGGATAATTTAATTAGGCTTTCCAGGAATCAAACAGGCAGACTTACTGCCATGGTAGGGGGTCTCTCCTTCAACCCCCCTGCTCCTTGCTCAGAGTAGCTGATTTCCCTCCACAGAGTTCCCATTGGAGCATCCCCTTTCCAAAGTTCACATTGCCCTGGGCTTTACCTTTGAAGATTTTCCTGTGGTTGGGGAAACCCCACTCTTTAAGAGATTTTTGTGCTCTTCCAAAGTCCAACCTCGAGTCCACCCTGCCCCATTTTAGAGACACACTGTGAGGATCTTCCCTAGAAGAGAAGGAATTTCTAGAGGTTCAAGCAGTGCTCCCAAGGGGGTAAGATAAACTGCATTCAAATGTTTTTGGTCTGGAATTAGTCCCAGTCTTATGGGAGAGGGGAGTGGAGGACAGGGATTCACTAGGAGACTCCCTTCTTGGTCTTCACAGTCCCCACAATACTTCCTCCACCTGAAATGACAGGAGTCTGAGCATTGGCAGCCACTTAAAGGATTTTTTTTTAAATCATGAGTTTACAATAATGTATTTATACTATGTAATAGCATTGACTTGGCTTTTAATACCAGGCTTCTGCCTCTCTCAGTATCTCAGCATCTCTCTCTTCCATCTCCCCACTCACAGAAGCCACTGATGTATCATTGTAACAACCTTAGAACCTCTCTTCACCTTCTTTCCACTAGAACAAACTGCAAAAAGGAGAATAGGAAAAAGAAAGGAAAGATATTTATTATGAACATGGAGACGGGTCAGTGGAAGTACAGTTCTCAGAGCATGTTGCTGCCCCATGGGAGGGGTTTGGTGAATCTATTTCTGGAAGTGCGTGATGCTGTGTAGTGGTGTGGGCCTGACTCTCTCTATTGCAGACATGCGCAGGTATCCTTCTGGCGACTGTTTCTTTTCTACTTTCTACTTCATTAAAAAAAAACCAGCCTTTTAATTGGCTATTGATCCAGAAGTGAAACTGAATACAAAAAGCTCCAATGAAGAAACTCAATCTCTCTTTTCCCTGGTGGTGAGTGAAGCAAGTATTGCTGTAAGCATCATGGTGGGAGAAAGATAGTGAGATCAGCTCACTCATCTGACTTGGGCCAATAGATGGCCTTCAATGCACAGCACTGCTATTTCTTGTATCTCAGTTGTACTTCTTTCTTCTTGCTCTTAGGTGAATGAGTGTTGGAGGTGGAAAAGACCAGGCTACAACCCTGTGAGCATCAAAAATTAGGAAGAGTCACCAGCATTCTAGTGGTAGAAACTGGGAAGCAGACAATTCTGAAAATAGACTTGCTTGACCCATCCTAACAGTGTAGTGATCCTGTATTTGAGACACCGTGTTCCATAAGCAAGATATCAATCTGTCCATCAGCTATGCTCCACCTAGAAGGGAATGAACTTGGTGTTGAAAATATTTTGAAGTTACCACTTTAAATCTGAATATTAGAAATATTCAAATTAACTATAAAGGACATATGAAGAAAGACTATCTGCATGAAGAGAAAGGACTGATAAATAAAGGTATATAGAGAGTAATTGTTCATATATATAAATATATATGCATACATGTATAGATAGATATAGATATAGATATAGATATAGATATAGATATAGATATAGATATAGATATAGATATAGATATAGATATAGATATAGATATAGATATAGATATAGACATAGACATAGACATAGACATAGATAGATATAGATATAGATATAGATATAGATATAGATATAGGTATAGGTATAGATATAGATATAGATATAGATATAGATATAGATATAGACATAGACATAGACATAGACATAGACATAGACATAGACATAGACATAGACATAGACATAGACATAGATATAGATATAGATATAGATATAGATATAGATACCTATTTGTGTCTAATGGTAGCTGGGGGGGGAGTAGGGAGGGAAAAAAAGAAAAGAAATTTACATATCTCTATTATATATTTTAAAAGAATAGGAAGTTGTACATAATAGATTTACAGTTTCATGTGCAATTATCTTTTTTATTCTACTGTGTTATGAAAATGCTTGTTTTCATAAATTAAAAATTTAAAAATACATTAAAAATTGAACATACTGCCCCCAGGGACTAAAGGAGTCAAAGGGAGATAGCATCCCTCTCAGTTTCTGAAGTGGTTGTACTTTGATTCTTGCTATAACTGTTCAGTAAATATCTCTTTATAATAGCTAATTGATGTTAATTATGAGTGATATTTAGGAAATATCAAGGGCTAAACGATTTGTTGTTGGTGTTCAGTCATTTTAGTCATGTCCTACTCTTCATGATCCCATCTGAGGTTTTCTTGGCAAAGATACTGGAGTGGTTGGCCATTTCCTTCTCCAGATCATTTTCCAGATGAGGAAACTGAGGCAAACAGTGTTAAGTGAATTGCTCAGGATCACACAGCTAGTAAGTGTCTTCCTGACTCCAAGTCCAGCTGTATTACCTCAGTGCTTAAAGCTTTACTATTTATTAAATTTCTTATTTAGAGCAACATTATTCTAGGCCACTTCCTCCCTCCTCTGTCTTTCAAGAACAACTGAAGACCCCGCCTGTCCCGTGAGCCTTTTCCTTACTGCTTTAGCCATGTTGAGCCTTGCCCTTTCTCCTGTAGCCATGATAATCAGTCACACAGTGAAACACTTCATGATACACTGTCTTGCATAATTCAGTGGTTGTTTGGGTTATTGTGATGCTTGCCCAGTTCAAATGTGTATTCCTTGAGGACAGTGACTGTGCCTTCCCTTTCTCTTGCACCCTTTGTGTGCCTAGTGCAGGGCTAAACAAATAGGAGGTGTTCACTAAAGATTGTGGATGGAATGACTGGCTTATTTCCAGGGCTACCAGAACAAGTTCATTTCATCATTTGGACCAGCTTGTCTGGCTACCAGAGATGAATGAATTCATTCCCTTGTCTGTATCTCCAACAGACTTACACAGTGCCTAGCACATAGTAGGTGTGCAATAAACATGCATAGATTGATTGGTTGAGTTTATAGAAAGGAGAGAAGTGGGCTGGAGTGGTCAGGGCAGACTTCATATAGGGGATGAGATTTGAAACAGGCCTTGAACATTTAGAAAGGCTGAAGAGTGGAAACAGAGGGATTCTAAGCAGGGGCAACTGCCAAAGAAAAACGCCTTGTTCTCAGGAGGTCACTAATAAACGTTTGTTGAATTTCAATTGGAACAAAAGTACCAAGGTGGGAATGAGCTTTGGCATACCAAAGCTCCCCCTCCTGGTGAACAATGAAGGTATGGACCTGGCTGGAGTAGAAAAAACCTACAGGGCAGTAGCGATAGGAAGAATAGGACCAGACTGAGGACACCTTTGAATGCCAGACAGAGGAACCTTAAAGTGAACATTATGAGTTAAATGATGCTGTTCTCCCTCCCAGCCCTATACCGAAGGCCTGAAGGCAAGTGGGTCAGAATAAACTCTTTATCTGGGAAAGAGAAAAGGGGGTGTGAAAATAAGATGCCGTCTTCTATTAGAGGCACACATGTAAATATTTCCTTTGGGTCTCACTGGCCATTTTCTATACACCACACAAGTAAACAGTTTGCGGGTGGGCCTCACGCCAGCATAAACCTTTGTGTGGAAAATACCATGTGTGCGGGCATGGAAAATGCCCTCTTGCTGACCATAATTATACAGCATGTGTGCAAATAAAGGCTGAAATAAAACACTTTTGCAGAGGTGTATTTTTTTTCTGCCCTTATTTTGACAGAGAGAAGGAGAGAAATTCACAGACCGTTTCTCATTCTCCCAGTTGGGGCAGAATGAGATCACGCTGTATTGACTGGATTGGGTGTTGTGTTTCAAGGAGAGAACCCAAGCTGTTGCCTATTTTTGGAAAATGCAAGCTCATACATTTACAAAAAAGCTCTCAACACCAATGGGTAGGAGGGGAGGAACTTAAGAGGAGGTGAAATTTTGGGGTCGCTGAGGCTGCCCCTCTGCTTCTTGGCCACTTAGTCAAACGTGTCTTCTCTAGATATAGGAATCTAATTGGAAAGACTGTTTTTCTCTTAGTGCAAGTGACCTGGGAGAAGTGGACATGTCCGGAGGGACAGCCCTAACTCTTTGGAGCCAATTTAAAATCTTAGAACATTGGATCTAGAAGGGATCTTTTGAGATTCCCTCCTTCCACCCACTTTGACATAGGAGAGGCAGTGTGGTAAAACAGAGGATGCTACTTTAGGGATAAGAAGGACCTGTTTTTAAATACCACCTCAGATGTTTGGTAACTGGGTGACCATGGGCAAGTTACTCTTCCTTCTCTGAGCCTCAGTTTCTTTGTCTGTAAAATGGGGGCTTTGGGACTTGTTCTTGAGGTTTTCTTCTAGCTCTCAACCTGATGAGACTATAAAAATGTCATATAAAGAGGTTAAGTGATTTGCCGAGGTCAGCTAGTTAATAAGAGGCAGAGCAGGATCCTCAACTCTGTTCTCTCTCTTCCATTATGTTGATTCCATATTGGAGAACAATACTACTCTGCCTTAAGTTGTGTGATGCTGCTATCCAAACAAAAATCCAGAGATGGCAGAAATTTGAGTCTGCCTTCATGAGGAAACAAGGTGATGAAACAGATGGAGAAGACCTGAGTTCAAATCCTGTCTCAGACACTGTGTAACCCCCGGGCAAGTGACCCAACTTTTCTCAGCCTCAATTTTTTTATCTGTTAAATAGGGTAAGAGTTGTGTCACAGGTTTGTTGTGAGGATCAGATGATACATACGTAAAATATTTTTGCCAATCTTAAAGCACTATATAAATATTAACTTATTGTTGAGGAGAAGAAACTGGTGTGCTCTTTGAGGAAGGAGAGTCACTTCACATTTTTCATCTGATCTTTCAGCAGTCAGCCTTCTGTAGTAGTTCCATGGGCTTCAGAGGGAGAAGGGACCAGAGATCATCTAATCCCGGCTCCTTCATTTTACAGATGAAGAAACTGAAGGCCAGAGTGGTTACCCAAGATCATCCAGGTAATCAATACTGAAGCCTAAATATCAATTCTAACTCAAGTCTTTTGACTCTAAATCCAGCATACGTTCTACTGAATCCCACAGCCTCATCTTATTTTCTCTGTCTAGGTCTTTTAGAAAACATGTGATTAATCCAAAGACAAAGAAATGGAGTTTGCCAGTCTGACCACAAAGTATCTGGATCAGCAGAACCAACCAGCATTTGAACCAAAGTTCAGTGAAATTGAGAAAGGAAGGGGCAGGCATCAGTATTTGTGTTAGTGGGCTCTCTAAGGACACCGTCTGTAAGACTGGAGCTGTGTCTACACAGACAAACACCAAGACACCACCAGAAAAAAAAATTTCAGTTCAATTGGTTACTTGGCGTTAGGCTAGCATAAAAAAAATAATAATCCCCCTCCCATCTCCCTCTACCTGAGTCTTTGAATTCAGTCATTTCTAGAGCACGAATTTTGTAAGACAGGTCTGGGCATATGTATACACACAACCTTCACCTTCACATGTCAGTTTCACCTAGAAAAATGAGGCCAGTCAGGGTGGGTTTCCTGGAAAAAAAAATGTCCCTGGAGAAGGCTTCCTCAGCCAAAAGGTTGAGAAGTGGAATGGGGGGAGGGTGGCTTACCAAAATAGAAGTTACTGTGGAGCTGTTTGATTCAGCAGAAAGGGCACCAGGAGTTATCATCAGATGATGACATCTGGCACCCTGATTAACTTGCTGGTAGCAAAAGAGACAGTTTCTGCAAGTGGGCGTTAATGCCTGTTTCATCACAACTTTTAATAACTCAAGTCAAGAACAGCTGAGCTCAAGAGTGGGAATCAGGATGCAGATAGAGAGGTCAGCTCACCCAGAATTGGTGCCCCAGATTTGGAACTTCTCCAATTTTGCTGGCCCTGTTGGAAAATGTGACTATTAGCTCTCTAGCTAGCAACCAGCCCGCCTGTGTCTAATTAACGGAGAGTCCCTCCCACCCATAAAATTTGATGTGTGGAAAGAGCGGTATATGTGGAGTCAGGAAACCTGCTCTGGTGCTAGCTAGCACTTACTAACCTTCTGACTATGGGCAAATCACTTACATCTTTGGGCTTCATTTAGTCAATCAGTCAACAAACAGTTATTCCATGCCCACTACATTCCAGACACTGCCAGGAGCTGGGAATATAAAGACAGAAATTAAACAGTCCCTGTACACAAGGAGTTTACAATGTGCATGTGTGTGTGGACATAGCATACACACATACAAGGAGCTAGGTGCTAAAAGCACTAGGCTACACTCTCCTGGATTTCTCCATCAAGCCTCTTCAGAGTATCTTCTCTCTCTCTACACCTTTGCAGATTCCTCTTATGTGTTGTCTTCCCCATTAGAATGTAAGATCCTTTTTCCCCCCTTGTTTTCCTCCCCTCACCCCCCCATTCCCTCGCCCTAGAGATGGCCACCACGAGAAACAAATATGTATATCTATGTAAAAACATTCCATACATACTTCTATTTATCAGTTCTTTCTCTGAATCCAGATTATTCATATACATATACAAAAGCATATACAAAACCCTGATTGATGGGCATCCCCACAATTTCCAGTTCTTTGCTTGGTAATATTATTATATATTTAAAAGGTATAGCAAGTTATATATAATAGATTTGCAGTTGCATGTGCAATCATCTTTTATTATACTGTGTTATGGAAATGCTTGTTTTACTCCATAAATTAAAAATAAAATAAATTTAAATTTTTTAAAAAAAGAATATAAGCTCCTTGAGGGTAGAAACTACCTTTCTTTTTGCATTTAGGCATATTCCCAACCTGAAGTGTAGTGCCAGGCACATAGTAAGCCCTCAAAAAATGTTTACTCATTGACTGATGAGAGCTGATCATTAAATATTCAATATGACCATTTACCCCTAAGAAATTGGCTAATGCCGCAAATCAGGGCTTGATTTATTGTTTCACTGATAGCTGAGACTGAAGAAACTGATGGAGAACAAGTTAATGATGCATATTAAATTTAAAAGTATGTTGTGCATACATTTTTTTTGTTGTTGTTGGAGATTGTTGAGTCATTTTTCAGTTGTGTCCAACTCTTCATGGCCCCATTTGGGGTTTTCTTGGCAAAGATACTGGAGTTGTTTGCCATTTCTTTCTCCAGTTCATTTTATACGTGAGAAAACTGAGGCAAACGGGGTTAAGCGACCTGCCCAGGGTCACACAGCTAGGAAGTATCTGAGACTGGATTTGAACTCATGAACATGAGTCTTTCTGACTTCAGGCCTGGCACTCTGTCCCCTGTGCCACCTAGCTATTTTTGGAGAGCTGGTGGTTAAACATTTGCCAACACAGCCCTACCTACAAGTGTATGTAAAAGGAACACAAGGTAATCTGGAGGCATCCTTGTCAAGTCTACAGATAACATGAAACTGGGAGGAATGCCTAACATGTTGGGGTCAGGATCCAAAAAGATTTTGACAGCTAGAATGATGGGCTATGATTCTAGCACTAAGAAGATGCAATTTAATAGAAATAAGTAAAATCTTGCACTTGGATTTTTTTTAAAGGCAAAAAAGAATCCTTCTCAACTACAAGATGGGGAAAGTATGGCTAAGTCATAATAGTTATTTGCCTGAAAAGATCTAGTTTTAGTAGAGTACAAGTTCACTATGAATCCAAAAAAGTTATCATCTTGGGTGATGTTAATAAAGACATATCTTCCAAGGCAAGGTAAAAGGAACATGCATTTATTAAGTGCCTACTATATATTAAGCACTGTGCTAAGTAAGCACTTTATAAATATAATCTCATTTGATCCTCACAACAGCTCTGTGAGGGAGGTGCCATTATTATCCCCATTCTACAAAACTGAGGAAACTGAAGCAGGCAGAGACAAAGTGACTTGTCTAGGGTCACATAACTAGTAAGTGTCTGAGTTTTGATTTGAACTCAGGTCTTCCTGACTCCTGACTCAATGCTCTATCTATTGTGCCACCTAGCTGCCTTTGGGGGGGGGGTGATAGGACCGCTTGGGTTGTTGCTGATTTAGAGTATTTGTGTTCAGTTAAATTTTGGGAGGGCAGTGGATAGAGCTCTAGGCCTGGAAGAGGGAAGACTCATTGTCCTGAGTTCAAATGTGACCTCAGACACTTAGTAGCCATGTGACCCTGGCCAAGTCACTTAACCTTGTTTGCTTCAGTTTCCTCATCTGTAAAATGAGCTGGAGAAGGAAATGGCAAACCATTCCAGTGTCTTTGCCAAGAAAATCCCAACTGGGGTCACAAAGATTCAGACACCACTGAGCAACAACAAAAATTTTAGGAAGGACACTGACAAGCATTAAAATAAAAAGAGGAGGATTATCGAGAACCATGATGGTGAAGGATCTCCAGATGAGGCTTTATGAGGAGGGACTTTTAGAAACTATGGCAGTTTATCCTGGAAAATAGAAGATTCTTTGGGGAGGAGAGGGAAAATCCATGACAACTGTCTTGAAGGACTGTCTTTGGGAAGAGCATTCAATTTGTTTTTCTTGGCCTCAGAGGGCAGATATTGGGCAGCGAGAGGAAGTCAAAGAGGTTTAATACATGGAAAGTGTTCGGAATAATTAGAGCTCTCCAAGGGTGGACTGTGCCCCATCCCCCCTTAGTTGCTCTTTCACTGGAGGTCTAGCCACTCGTTGGGTATGTTGTAGGTGGGATTGTTGTTCAGTGATAACTTGGCCTAGCAGGAGTGGGGAACCTGCAGCCCCAAGGCTACATGTGGCCCTCTAGGTCCTCAAGTGTGGCCCTTTGAATCAAATGAATTGAGTAAAGGGCTACACTTGAGGACCTAGAGGGCCATACGTGGCCTCAAGGCCACAGATTTCCCATCCCTGGTGCCCTAGCTGGTCTCTGAGATCTCTTCTGACTCTGAGATTCTGTTGTTATTATTCTGTAATTCCATGAATACCTCAGCCAACTGAAATTTCATGCATAATTTTAAATTTGAACATGGAAGAAAAAGAAAGGGCAGGGGGCAGAAGGGAAGAGGCATTTCAGAACTAATCATCTTCAGTATAGCTCATTTTCCCATAGGTTTGAAAGTTTGGTGATCATTTTTCTCACAGCAATCATATGAAATGGTCAGAACAAATTCCCATTCCTTAGGTAAGGAGACTGACACTTGGCGAGATTGGGAACTTGCCTCAGGTCTACAGCTGCTGTCAGAACTGGGACTCACACACAGGTCTTCTCACTTGAAGACCTGTGCTCTTTGTACTGCACTGTGTTATCTCATTAATTTATTTGAATAGAGGTCAGTTTGCCAGAAAAAAAAATTATGTGTTTTTTGGGGGGAAGTGGGAGGGGGAAGAGGGGAGGGGAAATCCTTATATATAGTTTGTCTGCTTTCTAGCCTGTGTGAGACAGAAGATATTATGTTGACAAGAACTGATAGCAAAGAGGTTTAGAAAGACTGGGGATTTCTAGACTCCTTACATCGGAGAGCTGAATTCAATCAACTGATCACCAATAAGCATTTATTTAACTCGGGTATTGTACTAGGCATGGGAGAATAAAAAAAATAAGTGACCTCCATTCTCAAAAACGGTACATTCTACAATGGGAGACATCCACATGGATAATTTCTTACAGAAGAAATACAAAATAAATGAGAAGGGAATCAGGAAAGGATGGCATTAATAGTTAGGGGAAATCAAAAGGCTTTGTGAGGAAGATGTGTTGTCTTGGGGAGACAGAACATTGAGGGACATTGACTACTCATTGCTCCTCTCTAGGTGTCACATAGAGGGTTATTGACTCTCTCATTTAAAAGTCCTAATTTTTTATTTTATTTTTTCTTTTTCATGAGGCAATGGGGGTTAAGTGACTTGCTCAGGGTCACACAGTTAGTAAGTGTCATGCCTGAGGCCAGATTTGAACTCAGGGCCTCCTGACTCCAAGGCCAGAGCTCTATCTACTGTGACACTTAGCTACCCCTAAAAGTCCTAATTTTTTAAAAAATTGACTTTATTTACCAATATATCCCTTTCCCTCCTAGAGAACTTACCCTTGAAACAAAGAATAAAAAAAGATAGATAAAAGAAATTCAGCAGAAGTAATCAGTACATTAACCAAATTTCATACAGACACACACACACACGTATGGTGTGTATGTATACATATACATACATATACATATGCATCATATGTTGATGTATGTATATGGTTATTGTGGTTTAGTCATTTCAGTTGTCTGACTCTTCATGATCCCATCTTGGCAAAGATACTGGAGTGGTTTGCCATTTCCTTCTTCAGCTCATCTTACAGATGAGGAAACTGAGGCAAACAAGTTAAGTGACTTGCCCAAAGTCACACAGCTAGTAAGTGTCTGAGGCTGGATTTGAACTCAGGTCTTCCTGACTCCAGGCCAGTGCCCTGTGTATTATTCCACCTAGCAGCCCCCACTTATGTGTATATATGCCCTTATATGTGTATAAGTCTATGTATATGTGTGTATCTATCTTCATACTCATAGTCCCCACTCCTATTTCTGCAAAGAAGGGAAAGAGGCACATGTTTTACACTCTTCTCAACTAAGCTTGATCATTATAATTATATAGCATTAAATTTCTTTTTTGTTCTTTTTATATTTACCTTATTGTAGTCATGGATTTGCCTGATTCTGCTTACTTCCCCTTGTATCAGTTCATGTCAGCTTTCCTATATTTTTCTGTATTGTTATTGTTATAAGAAATTATATTCATCATTTCTTACAGTGTAGAAATATTCCATCATGTTCATGCACTATAATTTGTTTATCCATTCCCCAGTGGATGGACATCTATTCTATTTTCTATCCTTTGGATCATAAGATAATATATTTAAAGCTGGAAGAGATCTTAGAAGTCACCTTATAAGGCCAATCCCTCATTTTTAAGATGATAAAACTGAGACAGGCAGAAGTTAAGTGACTTTTCTAAGGTCACACAGCTGGTAAGCATCTGAGGCAGAATTAAACTCAGTTCTTCTTGATTCCAAGTTCAACACTGTCCACCATGTCATGCTCCTCTCTTTGCTATTATGAAAAAGGTTCCATTGTAAGTATTTGGGTGTCTATGCAACTTTACTCTCTTCCTCCCTCCCTCTCTTTTCCCTTCCTTCTCTTCCTTCCTTCCTTCCTTCCTTCCTTCCTTCCTTCCTTCCTTCCTTCCTTCCTTCTTCCTTCCTTTCTTTCTTTTTTTCCAGGAAAACCTGATTTCTCAGACATATACTAGCTGTGTAACCCTGGGCAACTGAACCTCTGTTTTTTTCCAACCTCCCATTTTTGTTGTAAGGATCAAGTGAGATAATATTTGTAAAGCACTTTGCAAGCTTTCAAATGCTATATAAATGCTAGCTATTGTTACTGCTATTGCTGCTGTTATCCTTCTCTTTTTTTTTTCTTCCACGCTAAGCAATGGGGTTAAGTGACTTGCCCAGGGTCACACAGCCAGTAAGTGTTATGTGTCTGAGGCCAGATTTGAACTCAGGTCCTCCTGACTCCAGGGCTGGTGCTCTATCCACTGTACCACCCAGCTGCCCCTGCTGCTGTTATCCTTGAGGTGTTAGCTTAGCAGTGGATTTCTTTGGACTCCGTTTCACAGCAAACTACTGGAAATGAAGAGGATGTGCTTTTTATTGACATCACAAAGGAAGCCTGCTCCTTGAGGTAGGGGGTTATGCTAATTAGGCTCTAAACAACCCTCTTTTCTGATTGTTTGAAGCCTGCCCATTTTTCAAAGGCTAGCTCATGTCTCACCTTCTCCATGAAGCCTTCCCCCATTGCTCTATCCATCACTGATCTGCCTCCTTTGAACACTTACAGTTACACTTACAGGCCACCCCACAGAATCTTGAATAGGAGTAATTACCATTTTATCTGCTTCATAAGTTGGCTTTCTCCCATCCCATTTCCCCAACTAGATTGGGATTCCCTCTGTGAGGGAAGCCATTACGTTCTATATGTCATCTTCTTTCCATTCTTCTTAAGTGTCTAGAACACTTTAGGAGCATATAGGATGTGGGTGAGTAATAAGTGAAAATAGCCCTGCCTGGACTGAGTTAGAAGATCTGGATTTCAGCCTAAACTCCACCACTGTCACTAACAGGCTTTAAAATTTGAAAAGTGGTTTCCTCTCAACAACACTGGGCACCTGGTATTATTGTTCTCATTTTACAGATAAGAAAACTGAGTCTCTGACAGGTAAAATAACTTGCACATAATCACAGAGCTAGGAAGTGTCTGATGCCAGATCCAAGCTCAATATCCTGTCTCTGAGTTGGGCAGTGTCTATGTATTATGCTATATTACCTCTCAAAGTCACCACTCTACACGTGACCTTGCAGAAATCATCCAGCCTCTGAAGGTCTAAAGTTTCCTATAAATATAAAATGAAGTGTGGGCTCTCCAAATAACAGACTGGTGAATTTGGCAGCAATTTCTGGAAAAATCCTAAAACTTGTCATAGAGAAGGTTTATGAACATTTAGAACAGGAAGTAGTAATTCCTATGAGTCAGCATGAGCTCATCAGGACCAGGTCATGGCAGACTAACCTAATTTCCTCCTTTGACAGGGTTATTCTACTGCTTCACAGCCATAGTCTTGCTGGGGAAGAATAGTGTTAAAGAGACAGTGTTTCATTTTAGGGAGAAACTTTTGGTCATTAAAAGCAGCATAAATTCCCAAATACAGCTTGCTCTCATCCTCCTATCCCACTCTGGGCCCATTTTGCAGACTACCACCATAAAAACAACAGCAATAGCATTTGTATGAGTGCTTTCAGATTTGCAAAACATGTCTACACGTTCTTTCATTTGAGCTTCGCCACAGCCCTGTGAGGTTAAGTGCTATCATTATCCCTATTTTCCAGATAAGAAAACTGAGGATAGGAGAAGTTAAGTAATGGGCCCAGGGTCAGACTGCTAGTTAAGTGCTGAGGCAGGATTGGAACTCAGGTCTTCATGACTTCAAGTCCAACGCTATCTACTGCTCTATCTGTAGCATCTGTCTATAATATACATAGTGGTAGAATAGCACTTTGGGCCATCCATCTCATAGTTAGCTAACATTTATACAGCTCTTACTATGTGCCAGGCACTGTGCTAAGTACTTTGCAATAGTTGTCTCATTTGAGTGAAAGGTGCTATTATCATCCCCATTTTATAGATGAGGAAACTGAGGCAAAAGCGACTAAGTGACTCACCCAGGGTTACATAGCTAGTAAATGTCTGGGACTGGATTTGAATTCAGGTCTTCCTAACTCCATGCCTGGTACTGTATCCACCGTACCACCTAGCACCTACCCATATAGCCATAGCTGGAACATTTTAGCAGTGAAGAACCGCATAACAGATACAGCATTAAAGATAAAAGGAGATGGACTGATTTGAGTGAAAGGTGGTAGATGGACATAACTCCATTAGTACCTACGTAATATAATGTCAAGAAATTTGTAGGAAGCGTACCAGCAAGTTAGATGGATACCCATGGACGATTTACTCAAAGTAATGGACAAGAGTAACAGGATAAGGTATAGATGGCTGATTTTCTGCACAGCTGGAGGGAATCCTCCCATGAAGGAGAACCCAGATCCACCGAAATAGCCAGGTAATCATACTGATAGTTCCCAGGAACACAGACACAGTATAATTGGATTTCAGTAAGACATTTAACAGCATTTCAAACAATTAAAATACAGAAAGGTGGCTTCAGGTGGTAGAATGACAAAACCCAAAAAGCAATCGTTCACAGATTCGTGTCAGCTTTGTAGGAGGTCTTCAGGCACTTGTCCTTGTCTCTTTGTTCAACATTTGTGTCAATGACTTTGCTCTGGGTGGCATTTTGATTGGCCAGCACTTTGTATGATTGCTGTGATCCATCTCATGATTCAAGGTACTACTGACGTGTGAATTTCTCCCTATAGTAAGGCTCAAGAATGGACCCAACTCCTGAGTGGTATTGGTTCCATTTCTTGCTTTTTGTATACTGAGACAACCACAACCCCTTTGGGAAGATTTCCTTCCTCTGAAGAGGGAGCACTTGTATTAAGATTGGAATAGTGGAAAGAAAACTGGATTTGGAGACAGAGGGCCTGCGTCCTAAATAACCTGTAGATCTGGGAGTTATCTGTGTATTCAACCTGATGAGATCCCCTCTAAAATAGTACAGAGAAAGAAGAGGAGAAGGTTCAAGACAGAACCTTGGGAGACATTCATGGTTAGTAGACATAACATGGTTTAAAAATAAGCAAAGGTGGGAATTATTGGAGAGAAAGGAGGACAACCAGGAAGACAGTATCATGAAAACCTATAGAGGAGAGAATGATAAGGGGATGGTGACTGACAGCATCCAAAACTGAAGATAAATTAAGAAAGATGGAGATTTAGAAAAGGCCTTCATTGTTTATGTAAATGGGCCTCAGATTGCTCTGCTGCTGAATATTTGCTGTGCAACGAGCATATCAATGCTAGTCTTGTATCGACATGCCTATGGTTGGCATGGGACCAGGCCCTCTATAGGCCAAGAGGAGCACACCCTTACCAGGAACCATCCAAGGAGGCCCTGGCATCAGTTACTTTCTCCATGCTTGCTAATCCATTAAAGATCTAGCTTGTCATATTATATCCTTTAGTAAACCCCTTTGGATTATAGATGAGTTAGATGATTGGTTTTAATTATTCCTTTCGTGGCACAGTAGTAACATTAATCATGTAACTAATTAGAGAGAATTTTCTGGCAGATGTTGGAATGGGTGGGAAAAGCTGGTTACATCACCAGCTCTTGGAATTTGTCCCTTGAACCTAGTACAGACTTGGATAAAGGCATGTTTATCCAATCTGCCAATGACTCAGATTTCAGACAGAAATCTGGCACATTGGTTGACATGGCTAGGATCCAAACAGATATCGACACATTAGAATATAGGGGCAAATATAATAAGATGAAATTTAATAAGAATGACTGTAATGTCCTATAGTTAAGTTTGGGAAATCAATTGTACAAGTATGGGACAGGGTTAGATGACACTTAATGTGAAAAAGATCTCAAGACTAATGGATTGCAAACTTGATATGAGTTAATGGTAGAACACAGCAGCTCTTTCCTCTTACCACCCTCCTCCCACCAAAAGCCAGCTATTCATCTTTTTGTCTTCATCAAAAAAAGCATAATATACAGAAGGAGAAGGGGCAGCTAGGGGGCAACGTGGATAGAGTACCAGGCCTGGAGCCAAGAAGACTCATCTTTCTGAGTTCACATTTGGCTTTAGACACTTACTAGCTGTGTGACCTTGGGCAAGTCACTTAACCCTGTTTGCCTTAGTTTCCTCATCTGAAAAATGAGCCGGAGAAGGAAATAGCAAACCACTCCAGTACCTTTGCCAAGAAAACCCCAAATACGGTCGTGAAGAGTGGGGCATGACTGAAACAACTGAACCACAAAAATAGCCAGTATAGAAGGAGACAGGTGAAGTTCCATTCTACTCTTCTCTGGTCAGATCTCATTTGGAGTGTGGTGTTCATTCCTGAACATCTCATTTTAGGAAGGATATTGAGAAACTGGAGCACGTCCAGAGGAAAGCAACCAGGATCCATCAACTGATCAATGAAAACTAATCATTAAATGGCTGCTCCATGCCAGGCAGCATTCCATGTGCTAGGGATACAAAGAGTGAAATAATCCCTTTTTGCAAGGACCTTGCCTTCTAATGGGTTGGACAACAAGTACACATGTAACTATATAGAGCATAATGATGATGCTACCGATGATAGCATTTCTTTAGCACTTTAAGGTTTGCAACAACTTTACAGTTATTATCTTATACTATCTTCACTACAACTCTGGGAGATAGGTGCTATTAGTATCCCCATTTTACCAATGAGGAAACTGAGGAATAAATATAAGGTACATAAATAAAATAAATAACATGATTATTATACATATAATATATACATGTAAAACACATAAGTATAATAAATAATATAATTATTATATACAATACACATGACATATAATATACACATAATACATGCATATAATAAATGATACCATTATTATACAAATAATAATAAATACAAAAAATACAAAAATAAACAAAGGAGTCAAATACAAGGTAGTTTCTGAGTGAAGGCACTGGCAGCGGAATCTAGAATGGTTTCATGCAGAAGATTATGCTTGAGCTGGGGGGAGTATTTTTTTAAAAGTTTTTAATTGTGTTTTATCTTTTTTTGAATTAACAGGCATTTCTCTCCCTCCCAACTCCTCTCCTATTCTACCCCCTAAGAAAAAGTGGGGAAAAAAGAAAAAATTCCTTATAATTTTTGTGGTGGTAAAGTATTGGAAGCTAAGGGGGTACTCATTGGAAATGGCTGAACAAATCATGGTATATGAATGTAATGTGACACTATTATGTCATATGAATTAATAAAATGGAAGTTTTTCAGAAAAACCTGGGAAGACTTGTATGAACTGAGGCAGAATGAAGTGAGCAGAACCAGAGAAATAATTTATACAGTGACATGATTGAAAAAAGGAACAACTTGAATTTTAGTTTCATTTTAGAGGGTGAGGCTGAAATATGTGGGGAGTGCATTTCAAGCAAAGGGGGTTGGCCACTGAAAAGACATAGGGATGGGAATCAGTGTCCTGTTTGAGAAACAAAGGTCAGTTTGGCTATAAAGAAGGGTGTTCTAGGGGGAGTATCCTCTGATGTAGCTGAAAAGATAGTTCGAGGCCTATCTGTAAAGGGTTTTAAAAGCAGAACAGAAGAGTCACATGGTCAGATCCTTCCTTAAGGAAAATCACTTCAGCTGCTGTGGAGAAGATGGACTAGAGGGGGGAGAGAATTAAGTAAAGGGAGACCCAATGAGGAGGCTATTGCAGGGGGTGAGAGGTGATGGGGTCCTGAGGTAAGGTGGGAGCTATGTGACTGTAGAGAAGGAGATAGGATGTAAGATGTTATGAAGACAGAAATGGCAAGATTTGGCAGCTGGTAAGCTAGGTGGGGTGAGAGAGAGGGAGGAATCCATGATGACCTTCATCTTCACCAGGAAGATGCGGGTGCAGCCACTCGCAGACAAGAATTACTTCAAGGAGCTAGTGATATTTAACCTGAAGGAGAGCAAGCCTGGGGGGTATGCTTATAATATCTTCAAATATTTGAAGGGATGCCATCTGGAAGAGAAATTAGATTTGTTTTACTTGACTTCAGAAGCAAAAACTAGGAGTGATGGCTGGAAGTTATAAAGATGTAGATTTAGACTTGATGTAAGGAAAAAAACTTCTGATACCCCAAAGTAGACTGTGCTACCTTGGGACATGGTGGAATCACTCTTGATGAAAATCTTCAGGCTGAAGCTGGATGCCCACTTTGGGGGAATGTTGGAGACAGGATTTCTATTCAGGTATGGGCTGGAATCAATGACCTCTGAGACCCCTTACAAACTCCTTATTTATGGAGTTATTGAGACAATGAAGCTGCAAAGTGGTTTTAGAAATAAAAGCACTGCTCAAATACTAAGTCCTATGTAGTTTTTTTTAAATAGCAGCTTTCATTCTTCCAAGCCAAATTTTCTAGCCCACATATAAATTTACAGCAGCCTTCGTTATCTTCTTCTAAAGTAACCCTGCCCCCTTGCCTCTCCTCTAGAGAATCTGACTCATTTTTCTGAGTGATTCATAGATCTGATATGTCTTTCTACAACTGCCTCTGGTCCAGGTACACACACCTTGGGGTAGACGAGGCTTCACCCAATCTCATCTTTCTGGCCAACCCTAAAAAAAAAGCCCCCAAGCAGGTCTCACTCAGCTCACGGACTGCATTTCAGGCCTACTCTACCTCAGTATGATTAAATGTACACACAAACCCTCCACATTGGTGTTAAAAGCACATAAACCACTTTGGTTGTTAAGATTCCCTTGGCATGGGATGTGTGGACAATATCACTAAAAGCAGGTATGATGAATAAAAATGAATAATGTCTCTTTCCCAACATAAACCAAGGAGCTCATCCTTCAGTTCTGTTTATAAATAAAGGAGGGTCAATTTGTTTGGGAACCCCAGCCCCGGCAGTACTCCATTTAGATAACGGCAACATTTCTAACCCAGCTATCACTTCTGGGGTTGGGAGATGGTGATTAATCAAACACTGTTTGAGTTTTACCCGATATACATCTAGTTCCTCTGGTTTACAGTGGGCTGAAGATGGCTTCAAAAGTTTACAGAATGGCCTGTGCTGATACATTAGACCATCCCTGAAGATGAGAGCAGGGAAGACAACCTATCTAGCTGTTCCATTTGGGCTGCTGTAGACTGGGAAAGTTAGGCCAAGCTGGACAAGAAGAATTATCAACTCTTGAGGTGTCTAATGGGGCTGTGAATAGGATGAGAGTCCAGGAAGAAGCAGATTACCAACAGCAACTAGGATTCAAGTTTGCGTAAATAGAAGGGATGTTTTCTTTTCCTTGATAACATGACCTGGGTTCAAATCCTAACTGCTGCTTACTACCTACGTGGCCTTGTTTGGGCAAATCACTTTATTTCTCTGGGACTCAGTGTCCTCATCTCAAAAATGAGAGGATTGGATTAGGTCCTAGATTTTAGAACTAAAAGGGACTTAAGAGATCTTATAACTGTCTCATCTTAGAATGAGGAAGTTAAATGATTGGCCCAGAGACAGACAGGTAATAAGTAGTAGAGTCAGGATTTGAACCCAGGTCTCTGGAGTGAAAACCCAGAGCTTCTTCACTACAAGGCACCTCTCTAAGGTCCCTTCCAATTCTGAATCCTATGATGCCTGATAAATGAACTAACCAGGTGGTACTTAATGGTCTTCTTTCAGGAGAGGCAGCCTGATGTAGGGGATTGAGGGCTGGTTTTGGAATCAAGAAGACCTGGATTCAAGTATTGCCTCTAGTACACACTAGCTGTGCAATGAAGGACAAGTCAGGAAAGTCAGGAAATCATAGATCCAGCCTCATTCCCACTGCAGAGTAAAAACTGGTTTTAACTCAGATACAATTGAGTATCATAATGATTGGTATGGACGCCAAGTGCAATGAAGAGTGGTGTGAAGGTGGGAGGTGCATGGGTCTGAGTAGCCTTGGAAGGCTTCCTACAAGCTTATGACCCAGGGACCTCTTCTTATGGGGTGTCCAGGCAGACAACATCTCCGAATGTGTGATTGTCTTTTTCCCTCTTCTCTTCTTTCCTCTCCTCTCCTTTCCTCTCCTTTCCCTTCTCTTTTCTTCCCCTCACCTTCTCTCTCTTCTCTTTCCCTCTCCTCCCTTCTCTTCCCTCTCTTTTCTTTCCCTCCCCTCCTCTCCCTTCTCTTCAGCTCTCCTTCCCTCCCTTCTACTCCTCTCTTCCTCTTCTCTCCTCTCCTCCCCTCCCCTCCCCTCTCCTCCCTTCTCTTCTCCTTTCCTCTCCTCTCTTCTTTCTTTTACTCTCCTTTCCTTGATAATAAGCTTTTGGGGAAAGAAATGCCAACCAGGCCCTAAAGGCATTAGGCAGGTCCCATCAAAGGGCTTGCTGCACATGTTTTGAGGATTAGTGTTGGCTCTATCTAACAATCTAATTAATGTTTTTATAATTTACCAATTTCATGTGCTCTTCAGAGAGCTGTGGAGGAAAGCAACACTCCCCATATAAAGCCCGAGTTCGCCTTCATAATTAGAGAACTGCCTTTTCTGATCCTGTTAATGAGAAACATCCTTTCAGTCTGTGCCTGACAGCAGTTTTGCTGCTAGTAGGGATGGGACAAAGCATTTGGGAGATTGGTTTTAGACTCCAGGGTTAGTTTGGGATGCAAGGAGGTTGGAAAGGGGGAAGAGTCTGGATGAAAAGGCTGCCAGATACCCTCACTTACCTTCTCTGGACCTGACATATCAAATGGATCTAATCCTGCTTTATCTGGTTCATGCGGAGTCAAGGGAGGGGGGAGGAGGAGTGGCAGCATGGGGGAGAAAGAGAGAGAGAGAGAGAGAGAGAGAGAGTAGGGTGGGGCGCGGGGCAGGTCTGGCAAATGAGCCAATGGATGTGAAAGTTTTTTGCACAATATAAAGTTCCGTGTAAATAAAAAGTATAATTATTTTCCACATCCCATATTAGCCTGAGGATCTCTGAAGAGTAAAGGACAGTATCTCTTGACCTTCCCTCTCCTTCTCCCTTCAAGGGCCATGTAGGGATTTGGGAATTGTCCTTGGGTTCAGGGACCCGGGCTAGGTGAGGAAGCTGGGCAGAGTGTGATGAAAGGCTTTGACAACTGAGACAAAGCACCTGAACCATGGCTGCTTACAAAGGACTTGGGGTAGATGCCTATGGTGCCTGCTGGTTCCTGGCTAGAGGAACCGGGGGATTCTCCAGAACAGAGCTATCCATCCAGAACTCTCAGCACAGGACACCCTTCCTTTACACCATCAATTGACAGTCCCCTCAAAATTGTGTTCAATAATCTAGACAATCAAACCCTTCTCTTATGCCATACCATAGATCACAAGGAAGGGCCTGGCTCTTATTTTATCACTTTATTATCAGCAGAACCAGGTATTCAATTCAACTCTCACCCCGCCCCCAACATTCACTAAGTTACTGTTGCATACACTCCACATAGAAAAGTAACTGTGGCCATGGTGGATAGAAAAATGGCCTTGATAATATTTGTAAAGCATGGTTCCTGGCATGGTTAATAAATGCTTGTTAAATCTAAATCTAAATTTAGTCCCACCTCTGACACAAACTGGCAGAGTCACCCTGAACAAGTCGCTTAACTTTTCATTGATTCAGGCACCTCTCCAGGTTCATTATTGGCAGGATGACTTTCCTTACCCAGGAGTTCCCTATACCAACGAAATCACAAATCCAGTACCTCTCTAGCACAGTCATTGCACACAGTAAGCACTTAATAAATGCTCTCAGAAAGAAAAAAATTACCTTTCAGATCTATGGATCAGGAATGAATTTATGACCAAACATGAGAGAAAAGTTCACATAAGATAAAATGCACAATTCTGGTTATATAAAATTAAATGAATTTTCCCACAAACTAATCTGGTAAAAATTGAAAGGCAAACAGGTAAGTGGGAAAAATATCTTGGTGACAAATTTTTTTGTGATAAAGACCTCATTTCCAAGGTATTTAAGAATCTGATTCAAATTTATAAGACTAAGAGACATCTCCCAGAAGATAAATGATTAGAAGATTTGAAGAGACAATTTTCAAAGGAAGAAATCTAAGCTATTGACAATCATACAAAGAAATGCTCTAAATCACCTATAGTTAGAAAAATGCAAAGTAAGCAACTTTGAGGCTCTGCCTCATACCTGTCACTCTAGCAAAGATGACAATAGAGGAAAATGACAAATGTTATGGGAAAACAGATACACTACTGCACTGTTGGTGGACTTCAGAATTGGTCTAGCCATTCTAGAAAGCAATTTTGAACTATACCCAGAAAGTTACCAAACTATATACCCTTTGACCCAACTATACCATTGTGAGGCATATATATATATATATATATATATATATATATATATATATATATACATACATACATACATACACACACACATATATATACATATATGTATGTATGTATATATACACACATATATAGTATGTATATACACATATACATATGTATGTATATGTATATTTGTATGTATGTTATTTATATAATATTTATAGCAGCTGAAAATTGGAAAATAAATTGGGGTAGCTGAAAATAGGAAACTAAAAGACTGGGTTCAGGTTTCCCATTGTGGAATGGCTAAATAAATTGTGGTATATGAATTAATACACCATTATTGTGCCATAAGAGATGATGAAATGAAAGATTTCAGAGGAAAGTGTAAAGATGTTTACAGATTAATGCAGAGCAAAGTGAGCAGAAGAAGGAAAACAATAAAATAACAATTTTATGTGGAGTGGGGAAAAATCTTTGAAAGACCTTAGAACTCTGATCAATGCAGTGATAAACCCCGAGTTCAAAAGAATGAACATGAATCGTGCCCTACCTCCCCCAAGAGAGGAGTGAACTTACAGTGCTAAAAGCCATCCACGTTCAGATATGGTGAATGTCTGCCTGCTCCTCAGCCTCCTTTGGGAGCTCTTTCTCCATCTCACTCCTGCTAACAATAGCAGGGGGATCCTTCAATACGCTGCCCTGGGCCCTCTTCTCTTCTGCCACTGGACAACTTCACTTGGTGATTGCATCAGTTCCCATGATTTAAATAATCATCTCTGTACAGATATGGCTGAAATCTCCTTGTTCAGTCTTAACTCTCTCCTGACCTCGTCTCCTATCTCCAATTGCCTTTTAGACATCTTGAAATGGATGTCCCGTGTATTTCTTAAAGTGAAGATGTCCAACCTGAATCCATTGTCTTTTTCTCCCTCCCCTGACTGTTCCTTCTTTCTAACTTCCCTATTACTGGCAAGGGTACCACCATCCTCCCAGTCACCCTGGCTGACAAACTAGGTGTTATCCTCAACCCCTCACTCTGTCTCACCCCACATGCCACATCCAATCAATCGTTAACTCCCGTCATTTCTGTCCTCACATTTCTCAGATATTTCCCCTTCTCCCCTCTGATAAGTGCCTCCACTCTGGTACAGGTCCTCATCACCTCAACACTGGACTATTGCAATAGCCTGTCAGGGAATCTGTCTCCCTGCCCCAAGTCTTATCCCATTCCAATCTATCTTCTTCTCACTTTTCAAATTGATTTTCTTAAAGGGCAGGTCAGACCATATCACCTCCCCTACTTAATAAATTCCAAGGGCTCCCTATGACCTTCAAGATCAAGCATAAAATCTATCAGGCTTTCAAAACCCTTTTTAACCTGGGCCTTTTCTTCTTTTCCATTCTTCTTACACCTTATTCCCCTCCATGTATTCAGCCATTCAGTAACACCAGCCCTCTTTCTATTCCTCTTATGTAACTCCATCTCCTGACTGAGTTTTCACTGGCTATTCTCCAAGCCTGGAACTCTCTCCTTCCTCATCTTCTCCTGTCTTCCCTCAAATCTTACAAGGGAAAAAAATAACTTACATGCAATAGATAATATAAGGTCCCTACCATTTGCAAGACCTCCTTTGCCCTGAATTCAATACTGTATCCTACCTTTTTGTATCTGTCCAATCTGTCCAATTGCACCTTTAAAATTGGGCCCCCAAACTGACATGGATTTCTATTTCCCTTTCCAGAATTACAAATCATCATCTCAGTTCCAGGCTTTCATACTACTAGGAACCTTCCTGAGAGCACAACCCTTTAGGTCTCTCTCTGGGTCCCTAACTCAGAGACAGAAAAAGAAAGACCTAAAAAGAAGCAGGAATGGGAATGTGTTTGGCTAATTCTCATGAATCCATTAAAAACATAAAATAGTTTCTTGTACCTAAGACCCAAGTCTTTGAGGGCATGCCTATACTGGAGCCTATCTGTAAATCTCTGAGGTTAACATACTTTCTTCATGGGCCAGATGGATTATCTACAAAGCCACAGGCATGTTCACTAGTTTTGGCAAATATTCTACATGTCTAAGAAGGTATCACATTTGGCATGGACATTGCAAATCCTCTGTTGATTTTCCTGTTGAAGAAAGCACAAATAATGTGTTTAATGGATTTGGACAAAGGGGTTTGGACAATGACTCGTGAGATTTGGGGAATATTCCTTCCTCTTAAGAAGAAGATCATGGAGAAAATGATAATAGGGCTAGAGAACAGAAGTCTAGATTAGCTTTGGCATTCCCCTGTTTCACCAATCAATCTCTCCAAACAATCAATAAATAGGCATTGGCCAATATGTGGCCAAAATGGTGGTAGGTGTCTTGAAGGATATGTCAAGGATCTATAATATCCTTAGGGTGAGAATTCCTCCTTCTTCATGACTCTTCCTCTTTCCAAGTCCAGCACTCTGTACACTACACAATGTTGTTTCTTATGTTAACTGTAAGAAACACAAAAGGAACAATAGGCATGATCCATGCTATCGAGGAAGTTCAGGCAAAAAGCCAACTCACAGACATAAAATAATTTAGCAAACAATAAAAGGAACATATATTTATATAAGTACGTAATTAAGTTACTAATGTTGAAAGTTTAAAAATATGTTACCACCTGTGTAGGAAGGGTAGTTGGCCTCTAACCAATTAGTTCTCACCCCAGCTCCAGCCAGCACATACAACCACAGAAATTAAGGAGCAGAAAAAGAGGATGTTCAGCTATCAAGATTCCTCCTTAGCCCACATTTCCTTATAAAGTGTGAATTCCTATTTGAATTGCTGGTGACTTTAGCTAGGAATGATTGCTCTTGTCCTTGATGGCCCTTTAAAAGGCCAAGCTCCCAGTTCTACAAAGAGTCTCAGCTGGGAACAGTTTTGTGGAGCGTAATCTCTGTGCCAAAACCAGAGGGCATCTGAGGGGAGGGGAGGATTTCTTTATTTTCCCCTCCCCCCTGTCAACTGACAGGCTGGAGCCACTAGTCCATGGAGTGCAATCATTTCAGGAATTAGACAATTTAAGACATTGTGGAGGGAGCAGATTCATATTTTCCATTCATACACAGATACAAAGAGGTAGAAACATAAGGGAGGAAGCAGCCTTTAGGAGCATGACTTCTGGTATCAGGGAAGAGTCAATTACGAATTCTAGAACTAACTCTGGGAGCCAAGTCCTGTGGAAAGGAACTGACCCAGAGCATCCAGCCACGTGATCTGCCCAGTAGAAGATGCTAAACCCAAGGGGAATAGCATAAGGAAAGGATGCGCATTGAGGCCCTACAGTCCGGGAGGCATGAATTGGCTTGGCCACATGGGTTCCATTACAAATGTGTCTCACTACCATGAACTCTAGACTTGTTCTCACTCTTCCTGTGGAAGCTGTGGTTATTGGTGGTAGAGCATATCTCAATTTTATTAGGAGACAGTTTTAGCTATCGTTCTTGTTTTCAGTAAATCCTGTTGCTCTGAGCTAATTGTGACTCTTGCCTGATTGTTAGAGGAAAGTCCATGCTTGGGAGCTTGGGAGACATAGTTTTGTTAGGTCTGAATCCATAAGGTATCTTGAAACCTTTAAAAGTGGTTACTACCCAGAGACCCAACCCATTAATGCTAGTACAAGTGGTGGAAGTAGCCCAGAGGGAGTGATATATTTGTATGAATGAGTTTCAAAAACAAAAATATATTTGTGTAGTGCTCTCTGTCTTACAAAGCACTTTCACATGTACTACTTCATCTAACCTTCATGGTAACCTTTGAGGCAAGCAAGGACATGGCCAATTGGTGACCATCTTTATGGTCTATAGGATCATAGGATTAGAGCTTAAAGGGATGTTCAAGGTCATTGAGTCTGACTTCCTCATTTTACATATAAAAAACCCCCTGATGCTTGGACAATTAAGTGACTTATTCTAGGTCACTACAGAGGTAGCAAGTAGTTGATCTGGCTTTCCAGCCTAGGTCCTCTGACTCAGAAGGCAGTGTTGCTTCATCAGCTCAATTTATAGCATTGTTAAGGCACTGTCTGCGGCAATGGTCAAAGGCAGGCTATGTGACTAGCGCTGGAAGACTAAGCATCAATGTGAAGCCAATTATTTGAGGTGGGGAGAGGTTGGAGAAGGAAACAAAAATTTATTAAACATTTACTGTGTGCCAAGCACTACAGTATGTGCTAGAGGTGTAAATATATAGAATGAACTAAGCCCATAAGCCCTGCTCTGAAGGAACTTACATTCTAATAGGGGAGACAAGAAATACACGTGCACAAACACATATGTCTCTGTGTATACACAAATATGTACACATATATGAACATATGCAACACGTGTATATGTGCACATGCATATATACATACATACACAATATAAAAATGCTAACATACAGGCTAAAGGCAACTGCTTGATTAAAGTCCAAGGGCTAGTTATCTGCACCACTTCCTGTTTTCTACCATGTGGTGGTATACGGGGTTCATTACTAGGGTAGCCTGACTTCTCAAGTGATTAGGCTTCCTACTCTCACACTCATTAGCTCATCATCCTCATACCAACTTCTATAGGGACACTTCTGGTTTTGACTTTACTCTAGGCTTTCCTCAAAAAGGGAGAAAGTAAAAGAAGTACTCAAAGTACAAAGATGATTTTAGTACGGGACAGATTTATTTCTACTCAAAGAAAGCCTTGCTAAAGGCAAGAGAATCATAATGTGCAGAATTCAATGGTTCACTTACTACTTTTTGTATAGGTAGCTGGAAGGTCAATATTCGAGTCTTGCTGGAACATAGATTAGTTTCTGCAAGGCCACTGGTTAAGCTCTTTACATTTCACCTCTATCCTGGTCATTGGTCCAATAAAACAACTGAGATAGATTTTTCTGGTGGCCTTTCTCTTTCTTTCTTTCTTTCTTTCTTTCTTTCTTTCTTTCTTTCTTTCTTTCTTTCTTTCTTTCTTTCTTTTTTTTCTTTCTTTCTTTCTTCTTTTTTTTCTCTCTTTCTTCCTTCCTTCCTTCCTTCCTTCCTTCCTTCCTTCCTTCCTTCCTTCCTTCCTTCCTTCCTTCCTTCCTTCCTTTCCTTCTTCTTTCCTTCCTTCCTTCCTTCCTTGGCAATTGGAGTTAAGTGACTTGCCCGGGGTCACACAGCTAACGAGTATCAAGTGTTTGGTCTGAGGCCGGATTTGAACTCAGGTCCTCCTGATGTCAGGGCTGGTGCTTTATCCACTGCACCACCTAGCTGCCCCCCCCCACTGTGCCACCTAGCTGCCCCTGGCCTTTCTCCAATGCCAATTTTTGCCTTGTTGAAAGTCTGATCCTGCTACTGCTACTACAACTGCAGGTGATCTAGGAGATGTCACAGTCAGCTCTTGCCACCACTGAAACTAAGATGTCTTTAAGGAAAGGAAACATAAACAGGAAGGCAAAGACATCCAGGACCCCCAGTGCATGCTTCCCTGCTTAAGTCTTTTGGCCCTAGATGCCCCCTGTGCTAAATCATCATGACCCAGCAACAGAGAAGGACTCTATTTCTCTGCATCCTCTGACGGCATCACATCTTGACTTCTCAAAACCTGTAGCCAGGAAGATACCAGCTGGAAACTGTTTCTTCTTTTCTTAAAGGTCCCATGAGTCCTCAGTTTTTCTGGCTCAACAGTCAATCAGTGGACTCTCATCAAATAAGTCATATATAGCCAGGAGTCAGATCATAAATTTCCCTTCTGTTCAGTGTTAATGGCGGCTATATGCATATTGAGGAAGGGAAAAATATACCAAAAAAAGCATATACAGAATAAATATAAAGAGTATAAATTTGGGAGCTGCTAGGTGGACACTTATTAGCTGTGTGACTCTGGGCAAGTCACTTAACACCAATTGCCTAAAGAAAAAAAAAAGGAAGAGTATAAATTCATCTAGGCAGAACAATGGCTAAAGCAACAGACTTAGAGTCAGGAAGATCTGAGCTTTCATTCTGCCTCAAACACTGACCAAGCTGTGTGACCCTGGCCTCTGTATGACTGGTTCTCTCTCAGCCTCAGTTTCCTTATCTGTATAACAAAGATAATAACACCATCCACCTTAAAGGGTTGTTGTTAGAATCAAATAAGACAATATATGTAAAAGTCCCTTTCTAAACTATAAAACATTATATAAATGCTAATTTAATATTAATTAAATAATAAATAGTTATTAATAATAAAATTAATAATTAATGATAATGAAATAATAATCAGATAGTTATTAATTATATTATAACAGTATTAATAATAATCAAAATAATGATAGTAATAGTGATTAATACCAAGTAGTTGAATGCATGGTGATTTGGGAGGAGGAGGAAGCCACTAGCAGTTGGGGAAGGGGAGTCAGGAAAAACTTCATGCAAAAAATAGTGCTTGAGCTGCATCTTAAAAGGAGAGAGAGAGAGAGAGAGAGACTCTTTGAGGCTGAGATAAGGAGAGACTGCAATCCCCAGTGTGGGGATGTGCAATGGTGCCAGTTCAATGGTAGTAAGCCTGGAGATGGACTGTTGTATGTGTGTCAGTAACAGGTAGAAGCACTGGCACCCAGCACAATGTCCCTCATGTAGTAGATGCTTAACAAAGACATTAAATAAATGAAAGGCCTGGGTTAGGTGTCAGTCTGTGACTGAGGATGGGGGCTGCTGGTGGGGGAAGGGTCAGTCTGTAGCCATCTAATAGAGCAAAGCTGACACATAAAAGTATATGGCAACAGAATCCACAATCTTGGCCTTACTAACTCTATGTTGTTTCCTGCAAAGCTAACTAGATGCATGAATAAATTGTTAACCCAGGCAAAAACCAAAGTCTAGACATTCCCATGTTACAAACACCAACATATTCTATAAAAGATCAGTCTTTTGACTGCTCGCATCAAGACTTGAGAAACACTACAAAGATCATGTTTAGGACCCTAGAGGTATTCTAACTTCAGGCAGGGGTGGCACAGACCCCTGCTCCTGCACAGCTGGTTCTCTTTACCTTGTACATTCTTCTCAGTGGCCTGGAGGCTTCTCATGCTCCTTGGAGGGCATCCCTGCTTCCTGCCTTGCAATAGGTCACAAAATATGCCTCTCACTTAATAATGGAACAATAACAAATCCTCACATTGGTCTAACTTTACACTTTGCAATGTGCTTTCGCACACATTGTTTTATTTAAGCCCTATGATATCTTTGTGAGGTAGGTTTGGCAAGTATTATTATCTCCAACTCAGAGGTAGGAAAACTGAGGCCCAATGTAACCTTCTGGCTAAGATAGAGAGAGGTAGAATAATAATTAAGTTAGAAGGGTTCAGATCCTGTTAAGTAACTGGCTTAATGAATAGATGTCAATCTGCAGGGAGGTCTTTAGTGAAATGACCCAGGGATCTATCCTTGGTCTGGTGTTAGTCAACATTTTTATCAGTATTGAAGGCAAAGATGGAATGATTTTCAAGTATGTGGATGTCACAAAATTGGGTGAGACAGGGTTGGGATATAAAAACAAATATTTTTATGAGCTAGGATGATGGGATGAATCTAATAAGGTACAATTTAACAAGGTAAAATATGAAATCCTACACAGGTTTAAAAAAAAACCTGCACAAATATAGATGGGAGCTATGTGATTAGATAAGTTTATATTAAAAAGATCTGGGGTTTTTAGTGTACCACAAACTCGATATGAGTTAACAGTGTGGTGCAATAGTTAAAAAAAGTAATTTGATTTTAGACTGCAGTAATTGAAACATCATATCCAGAATAAGGGAGGTAATTGTCTTGGGCTCTGCTCTGTGACATTTGAGGACTGTATTCGGTTCTGGGTACCACATGAAGAAGGTGATCAAAATGGTGAGGGGACTCAAAATCCTTTCCTACAAGAACCTGATGGAAATCCTGGAAAAGAGAAGACTTCAAAACAACTTCACGGGTCCCAGGCTAAAAACTCCTGCATAGAACTTCACTTACTAAACACAGAGAGGGCAATGTAGATGTTTTGACCTTTGCTTTATATATGTATAACCATATCTGAATAGCTTCCCTCAATATATAAGCACAGGCACACATAGACATTTGAATGAGAGAGACAGAATGATAGAGTGGATAGAGAACTACCTCAGAGTCAGAAGGACCTGGGTTCAAGTCATGCCACCAACACAAACTGGTTGTGTGACCCTGGGCAAACTACTTAACTTCTTAATGATCCAGAAACTCTCAGAGGTTTTAAGTTTCAGAAGAGTTAATGATCACAGTGGTAGAGGGAGTTTTGTCCCTGGAAGCTCCCTATATCAATGAAATTATAAGGTCTGGATGACATACACATATATACATGGAAGACAGCATGTCATAGTGGATAAATATCTGGGTCCAAGTCATACTCTGATATACCCTGGCTGGGTGACCCTAGATAAGTTACCTAACCTCTCACTGTCTCAGGAAATTCTCTAAGTTGATAAGTTTCAGAATAGTTGCAGGTTTTCGGTGGTAGGAAGAGTTTCCTCTCTAATATTGGTTTACGATTCAATGGTATAGGGAATTCCCTGGTGAAGAAATTCTCTGTGTCTCTATCTCTGTGTCTCTGTGTCTCTGTCTCTGTCTCTGTTTCCATGTCTCTGTCTCTCTCCCTTTCTCTTTCTCTCTGTTTCTCTCTCCCTCGCTCTTTACCCCTTCCCACACACACACACACACACACACACACATTCAAATACTCAAAAAGGTCCACAATCTCTTTAATGTGATAGTTCCTTCCAATGACATATATTGTAACCCACCCAAGCTCTTACAGCCTTTGTCTATGCCCTCTCAATAGTACTTTACAGGGAGGTCTATCCAAAGTTCTGGGGTGCTTCCTTATTTTCTCTCAATGTCACAAGGATGCCAGTGGAGTGCATGGGTAATTCACTGGTTAAACTTAGCTCTTGCCACTTGATGAACTCATCTTGTCTTTGGATCATATATTTCTTTGATGATATATTCTGTTCTGTTCTTCATAGCTCTTTATTAATTATGTTTTGCTATGTGCTCCTATCCACCACTCTCTTGTCCTCTGAGTAATACTCATTTTTAATTATTCAGAAAGTATAATGTTCTATTACTTAAAGTCATAGAACAAGACTAGTAGAGTATTGAAATGATAGGTCACCCAGGCATGGTAGTACCCAGGCATGGTAGCACATGCTTATGGTCCCTGCAGCTAGGGAGGCTGAGGCTGGTGAATGGCTTGAGCTCAAGAATTCTGAGTTGCAGTGAAGTGAAAGCCAGTTAGGTGTGTGTACTAAATCCTGCACCAATATGGTGAGCCTCTTGAAGTAGAGAACCGAAGGAGGACCAACCAACCGAGGTCAGAAAGAGAACAGGTCAAAGCTGCCCAGCTAATCATCAGTGGGGTCAGACCTGTGAGTGGCCACTGCACTTCCAGCCTAAGTTAAATAAAGAGATCTAGTTTCTAAAAAACAAATTTTAAAGAATGAGATGCCTTTATTTCAGGAGAGTGTTTGGGGTCACATATCTGGATTAATCCCTCAATGCCTCTAAAATTGCATTACCTCCACAAACCTCCTCCATGAATAATTGGCCAAATCCAGATGTTTTTCTCATTTTTGTTTTTTTTAGCGCTATTTCTATTTCTTTGTACAGTACAATTGCTGAACTTGAGGTAAGAATCTAAATCTAAATCCACTGTTATTGATAGAGGAAAAAAATACAACATTTTAACAGATCTTTTCCATTTTTCATCTGTTTGTTTTCCTCTTAGAGCAGCTAGGTGGCACAGTTGATACAGTACTGGGCCTGGAGTCAGGAAGACCTGAGTTCAAATCCATTCTCAGACTCTTACTAGCTTCATGACCATGGGCAAGTAGCTTAACCTCTATCTGCCTCAGTTTCCTTAACTGTAAAATAAGGATAATAATACCATCCACCTCCCAAGGTTGCTATGAAGATCAAATGAGATAATATTTGTAAAGGGCTTAGCACTGTGCCTAGCACATACTAGGTGCTTAATAAGTGCTTGTTTCCTCTCCTTTCCTTCCTTCCTCTTTCCAGTTTCATCTTTAAATGCCCTTATGATGACTTGACTTAGTTGAGTCTCTCATCAGGTTTTCTATACATTTGCATTTCTCTCCATTGCTTCTCGCTGTCTTATGAGGGAATATCGTTCACACTTTTCTATCATTCTTCACCATAAAATTTTACCTGTAAGCACATATTCTAAACCAGTATTGCTCTCAGCTACATATTTCTCTGCTTGGCAAGGAGATCAAACGTTTGACAGCTGAGATGTGTTTAGGCCTCTTTTGACTTCTTGTTTATGGCAGTTAATTTACATGAGTTAAACTTCTTTAGGAAATGATAATAGCTTGGGATAATGTCTGTTATTCTAACTATTTCCAATTTGTTCATGCCCAAAACTTGCTTAAATAGGTCAGTTGACTCATGACTTATGCTGATCTATGACCTTAAATCAGTCATTACCTCAATTGCATGTCATATCTTTTCATTTTTATTCTTTTAAAGAATTTGATGTTATTTTATCTTTACTCTAATAAGTTGGTGGTTTGATTGTAAGTAGATGATTTAGAAATTGTTCCTATGTTGGTAACTAGTCATTTTCTATCTATTAAAATCAAAACAATTTCCTTTTTTTGTGATGTGCCTTGCCCTAGTCAATTCCCCCTAACTCTTCATAGTATTCGTGGTGTTCACAGTATATATGTTTTAAACTTCTTCACAGAAGGCTTTGGCTTGTCTTATTTCTTATTCCTGAACTATTTTCCAACATATTCTTACCATTGCCCCTCAGGCTCACCTTTTCAATGAAGTCTTTCTAGAATCTCTCTACCTGTTCATTCTCCATAGTAGATGTTGGCTCACGAGCTGCAATTTTCCCCCTGGTAGTCCTTTTGTAGATGCTTATCTTGGCCACTGTGATAGAAGATGACCAACTATCCCATGACATGGTATTTCTCAATGCCTTTTAATCAACCAATCAATGAGCATTTGTTAAGTACTTAGCTATGTCCCAGACATTGTGCTGAGGAAAAAATAAGTTCTTTGCTGTAATAAAGAGAGCAACTGCAATCATTTTTGCACATATAGATCCTTTTACTCTTTCTTTGACTTCTTTGGAGCGTGGGCCTAGTGGCGGCATCCCTGGGTCAAGGGGTTAGTACAGTCATGGAGCAAAGTTCCAAATTGCCTTTCAGACTTGCTGGACCAATTCACAACTCCACCAACAATACCTCATGTTTTCAATTAGTCAGTTAATAAGCATTTGTTAAATTCTCACTATGTACCAGGCACTGTGATAAGTGCTGGAGACACAAGATGTTAAGGAGCTCATATTCTAATGAGACAATAACATTGAGACAACTGTGCATAAATAAGACACATACAGGATAAATGGGAAATAATTAGCATAAGTAAGGCACTTGCATTGAGGAGGATTGGGAATGGTTCTTGTAAAAGATGGGATTTTAGCTGGGAGTTGAAGAAAGTTGAGGAAGCCAGGAGGTGGAGATGAGGAGGGAGAGAATTCCAGGCATGGGTGACAGCCAGGGAAAATGCTAAAAGTGTCAGACATGAGGAAGCCAGTGTCAATGGACTGCAGAATACATATGGGGAATGGGATGTAAGAAGAATGCAAAGGTCAGAGAGAGCTGGGTTATGAAGAACTTTGAATGTCAAACAGAGTATTTTACATTGGATTCTGGAGGTGATAGGGAGGTCACATGCACTTTGGGAAGATCATTTTAACATTCAAATGGAAGATGGACTGGAGTGGGGAGAAATTTGAAGCAGGGAGACCAACCAGCATGCTATTGGAATAGCACAGATGTGAGGTGATGAAGGTCTACACCAGGGTAGAAGCAATGTCCAAGGAGAGTAGGGGGCATATACAAGAGACATTGTAAAGGTAAAATTGACAGGACTCAATAACGTTTTAGATATGGAGATAAGACAGAATGGGAAATGAGGATGACACCTAGCTTGTGAGCCTGGGTGACCATAAGGATGGTGGTAACTGATATTAATAATAATAATAATAATAGGGAAGTTAGAAAGAGGGAAACAGAAAGAAAAGACAATGGATTCAGTCTTGAGTGTGTGAAGTGTAAGATGTTATGGGAAATACAATTCAAGATGCTCAAATAGGCAGTTGGAGATGGAAGAATAGGAGTCAGGAGAGAGGTTAGGGCTAAATAAATAGATCTGAGAATCATCAGCATAGAGATAATATTGAATTCATGGAAGCTGTTGAGATCACCAAGTGAAATAGTATAGAGGGAGAAGAGAAGAGGGCCAAGGACAAATCCCTGCAGGACACTCATGGTTACTGACTATGATTTGGATGAGGATCCAGCAAAGGAGACTGAGAAGGAATGGCCAGATAGGTAGGAGGAGAATCAGAAGGAACTAACTCCTATTGGAGGTGATTATTAAATTTTCACTGTGAACAGTTATACTTCAGAAATCAAAAATGCTATGGAACAGGGATTGATTGATATTTTTTATTGATTATCTAGACTTGAGAAAGTGATGGAGAAAATGTTAATAATGCAGATTAAACAAAAGTGTGTTGTTGGCAATGTGCGGAGTGGGAGGGAGCCAGTTATTAAACATTTACCATTACACCCCTGCTTTTTCCAGTCCCCTCACTCTGTAGCTGCTAATACTTCTTTCAGATTTTTGTTGTTGTTGAATCATTTCAGTCATGTCTGACTCTTTGTGACACCATTTTGGGATTTTTCTGGCAAAGATATTGGAGTGGTTTGCGTATTTTACAGATGAGGAAATTGAGGCAAACAGGATTAAGTGACTTGTCTATGGTCACACAGATGGTAAGTGTCTGAGGCTAGATTTGAACTCAGGAAAGATAAATGTTCCTGATTCCAAGCCCAGAATCCTATGTACTGCACCATCTCCCTGCCCTCTTTCAGATTACATTCATCTTTTCTGTGCATGTCTTGTATATACATAGTTCTTTTCATTTTGTCTCCCCATTAAGCGTGTGAGCTTCTTGAGGGCTAGCATGCTATTTTTGCTTTTCTTTGTATCCCCACTTCTGAGCAAAGTGCCTGGTACATAGTAGGCACTTAAGAAATATTTATGCTCTCATAGACCCTCCAAAAATTCCATTTCTCGGCTTTCTCATCAATGATAACAACATCTTTTGTCATTTTTGCCAGTTATATGTATATGAAGTGGAACCTCACAGTCTTAATTTGTATTTCTCTTGTTACTCGTGATTTTGATTATTTTTTTTCATATGATTATTGATAGCTTGCATTTCTTCATTTGAAAATTGCCTATTCAGAATCAGGAGAACATTGTCCACTGTAACAACAACATTGTGTGATGGTCAACTTTGACAGGCTTAGCTCTTCTCAGCAACACAATGATCTAAGACAATTCCAAGGGACTCATGATGGACAATGCTATCCACATCCAGAGAAAGAACTACGGAGTCTGAATGCAGATTGAAGCATACTATTTTCACTTTTTTTGTTTTTTTTCTTCCTCATGGTTTTTCCCTTTTGTTCTGATTCTTCTTTCACAGCATGACTTGTGTGGAAATATGTTTAATATGACTGTACATGTGTAACCTATATCAGATTTGGTTGCTGTCTTGGGGAGGGGGGAGAGAAGGGAGAAAAAATAATGGAACTCAAAATCTTATAAAGGTGAATGTTGAAAACTACCTTTACCATGTAACTGAAAAAAAAATGCTATTAATTGCAAAAACTTAAGAAAGAAAATTGCCCATTTATATATCCTTTGACCACTGATCTATTGGAGAATGGCTCTGTCAGCCCCTCATCGGATCTTTCTTCCTCTGACTTCCTGTTGTGTCTTCCTCCCAGGCTTCCAGAAGTCTGTCCAAGGTCAGGGTCAAGAATACAGGAAACTTGGTAACACTGAGTAGCCTGCCCAGTTTCCAGACTCCCCCCTTCCCCTTCCCCCTACAAAAAACATCCCTGTCCTCATGTTTCCATAGAAATGACTTTGTGGGTGTGGCAAAGCCTAAATATATTTGGAATGTGAGTAGTGGGGCTGAAACATCTGGAACAAGAACTCTCAGCAAGCCCAGGTTTCCCAGCTCTGAACTGGAATCTGTGTCTCCTTCCCATCCCTGTAAATACCTATCTCTTGTACTTCCACGTGTCCTCCTGCCCTGAATAAAGTAGCTTTTGTTGCTCTCAAGATCCAAAGAGCATCCCTTGGGTAAAGTATGCAGATGGAAACCTTACGATGCCCCAGGCCAGAGTAACAAGTCCTAGGGGCTGCAACGGCACAAGCCGGGAGATCTACTTATTTTAGAAAAACAGAGTAATCTGAATTGTATAAAATGGGAGTTGGGGGTGGGGCTAGACTAGAAGATCACTGAAGGCTCTTCTAGCTTTAAATTCTACTGACTGTCTTTAGTCACTTTTGTATCTCCAGCACTTAGCATAGCGCCTGGTGCATCAAAGGTGCTTAAATATTTATTGATTGACTGATCAAATGGGACTTTTAATCAGAAGAGGAACAGCAGGACTGGATCCCCAGGGTGGGGTGTCCTAGAATTTTAGGACTTAGAGCTGGAAAGAACCAAAGAGAGCATCTAGCCTACCAGTCTCTCTCCTGCCCTCCCATTTTATAGATGAAGAAACTGAGAATCAGAGAAATTATCACAGAGCTAGCAAGGAGTAGAGCTGGAATTTGAATCTCAGGGCTTTTGACTCTAAAATCCAGAGCTCAAAACCACTAAACCAGGCTTTGCCCAAAAGAAGAACTTAGAAAGGGGAGAGAAACTTGGTAGGCATTACTGTGACCTCAAGAAGGCTCTATCAGACCACAAGTGTGGAAATGTGAAATACCAAGGTTTAATGTTTATCTTATTTAATCATCAGGTCTCATGACTAAGGCATACTTGGAACTTTGCCCTTGGGTGTGTCTAGGGAAGAGAATGACAACTATGTTAGGACGTTGTTTGTGTCTCTGTTATCCTGTAGAGGTCCAGAAATGTAGAAAATCAGCATTTTGTTGTCCCCTTGGCACTTGGGAAGCAGCCTGTTTTGGCCAGGCGGGAGAGGAGGACTGTAATGGCCCAGTTCAATCCAGCCTCAACTGTCTAGAGAGCCAAAGGAAAAGCAATAGATTATAGCAAATCTACGACCTTCCTTCGAAAGAAATAAATCCCTATCCCCACCCCAGGGAGGCCATTGGGATGATGATGATGATGATGATGATAGCTGTGTGATTATGGGCAACACATTTCCTCCCTAGCCTTGATTTACTTTATCCGGTAGCTCAGGATTCTGAGCCCAAGAGCCTTGGGAATAGCAGTTCCCTCTGGACCAACAGACCTGCTTTCAGTCCAGCCTCTACAGCCATCACTGAAGGAAGAAATCATTGCAGAGGAGGGTCCCCTTTCTCATCACCATCAGCAACAGCTGCTGATCAAATGCCATCAACAAGCAGAAAGGCACAGCAGTTCTGTGAGTGGCAGTATCTTCCAGACCGTGAGTCCTGCTTCCAGCCCAGCCATCATCCAGCAAAGCAACTCCTGTGGAGTTTGGGTCAGCCATTTCTACCAATTGCCCACCACCTGCCACACACAGAGCAGGAAAGGCAGCCTCACTAAAGCAGCAAGGTATCTCATGAGAGAAATGGAAGGCAGCATGTGCCAGAAATTCTGATCACCATCTTGCACACCATCTCACCTCAAACCCTGATAGAGACAGCCTGGGACCCTGAACCCAAGAGCCTTGGAAATAGCCATGTTTCCAGCCCAGTGCCCTTCGTCATCAACCTGAGAAGAAAACCCCATGGATACGCACCTCCAGTCACAGCTACTGAAGACCCAGAAAGGAAAATTCTTTCCACCCAAGTCCTGTCAAATGGTTCAGCATCAGAAACTGATAGAACTTTATCAGTGGAAATGACATTAAAGAAGAGGTGTTGACATTTACTTTGCCTCTGTACCCTAACTAAACATGTGACATTTCCATCCGATTTGCAGCTGAAACCTTCCATATGTGTTCTCTCCCCTGTTAGAATGTAAGCTCCCTGAGAGAAGGTCTTGCCTTACACTTCTCTTTTTATGCCTAGCATTTAGCGCAGTGCTTTATACACAGAAAGCACTTAATAAATATTTGATTCCTTCCTTCATTCATTCATCTATAAAACAAGGATAATAATCTCTGTGCTATTTCTCTCCAACAGGGTTATTGAGAAGATCAAAAGAGATATTGTATATAAAATACTTTATGAACCTTAAGGGCACTATGTAAATGTAAGTTGTTATAATTATTATTATCATTCTATAGTACTTTATAGTTTACAAAGCACCATCCTCACGACAACCCTGTAAAGGAGGTAATAAAGATATTATTGTAATGAAAGTATTATTGGAGCCATTTAAGATTAAATAAAACCAAGACTCAGAATGGTTAAATGATATGGTCCAATGGCTAGTTAGTGGCAAAAGTAGAATTCAAACCCAGATCTTTGGACTCCAAAACTGGAGCTCTTTCTAAAGATGATAAGGGATGGTTGGGAGAAAAGAGAGATGTTAATTTAATTCCAGTCAACTCAATTCTATTAGTGGAAAGAATACTGGATTTGGATTCAGAGAACCTTGATTGAATCTGGGTTCTGAAACTTAGTTCATGCCCTTCTTTGGGAAAATCAATTAACCCTACATAAGCTTCAGTTTCTTCGTCTGTAAAAATGAGGAGATTGAGACCAGATGATTTTTTAAAATTCCTTTTTAATTTGACAAACATCAACAAATATGAAAATTTACTTATACAAAGATAAAAAAAAAGGTCTGCCTATAAGAGTCTGAATCTGTACTACATATAGTCTATTTTGTTTACTATTTCATGTGGAACATGGTAGTTCCAAGGTTGCCTTGCTTATCTGCATCCACCTTCTGAACTTTTTTCTACTCTCATCGGCTTAGGTTTTTAATGATTCATTGACACTTTTAAAAAGTCTAACTATGACTTCTTCCCTGCTCCCCTATCTAGTTGTTCTTTTGTCCCCCCCCCACTAAATAAAAGCCATCCCTTATAATATGTATGTATGTATGTATGTGTATGTATGTATATATACAGTCATAAAAAGGATATATTGGCCATATCTAAAAATATATGTCTAATTATGTACCACCATAGGTTAGTAGATGATCCTTTCATTTAAGGCCTTTTTTTGTCCTTAAACCTATGCTCTTAATTCAATTCAACTCGATCAATGAGCATTTTTTTCATATGGAATCATTTTGTTTTCTAAACAATATTATGAGCTCCATGAACTAATAACTAAAGATTATCTTTTCATCTGTTCTTCACAATGTGTAGTATAGACATGAGCTGAATACCACCTTGTTGAATAAGAGAGTGATTGGTAAGTGAATAAATGAAAAGTCTATTCCTTGTTTTAAGTGCTAGGCCTTGAAATAAAAAAGCCTTTAAAATCTACCAATCTATCCATCTATCTATCTATCATCTATCTATCTATCTATCTATCTATCTATCTATCTATCTATCTATCTAATCTGTCTATCATCCATCCATTCATCTACTTATGTGTCATCGATCTCTATCTTTCTATCTGATCTTCTATCATCTATCTCTATCACATGTCTATTTATCTATCTTCTACCATCTATGTATCATGTATCTCCAGCTCTATCATCTATCTATCATTTATCTATCATCTATATTTATCATCTGTCTATTATCCATCATCTATTCATATCATTTATCATCCATACATTTATTCATCTATCTATTACCTATCTCTATCATACATTTACTATCCAGCTATATTTTCAATAAACATGTAAGCATCTACTATGTGTCATGCACTGTGCTAAGTGCTGGGGATTCAAAAAGAGGCAAAAGAAAGTCCCTACCCTCAAGGAGCATACAGTCTCTCATCCATCTATCCATCCATCCATCTATCTATCTATCTATCTATCTATCTATCTATCTATCTATCTATCTATCTACCTATCTATCTATCTATATAATCTTGGGAGATGAGTGGGTCTGCATTTAGGTGAAGTATCTCTTCCTCCAGAAATGATTTCTTCATCATTTCCATGTTGCATATCTAGCCTTCTGGAATTCAGGTGATGGCTTCTGCCAAATTCTCTGAGAGGCATAACACTCAGGAGCATTGTCTAGTCCCTCATAGAGGCACTAAGGTTTTCCTAAGGATTTAACCCGTTGAAAGTGCCTGCAGTTAAGAAAACTTTGCTTTTGTGACTGATGTTCCAGAAAAGCCAGGTAATACCAGGGAGATGAGTCTATTGTCTGTTATAAACCAAAACAGTAGAGAATGGAAACAAAATTAGCACAATGTCACATTCTTTCTTGCATATATTTTATTTTCATGATGATCAGGCTAGAAACTACTTCTTGCACAATTTCTATGGGCCAGCCAGGGTAATAAGAAACACTCACTCAGAGTGTGTCTGAACACAAACTAGTATTCAGGTTTGGTTTGACTTTTTTTTTGTTTAACAGATACACTATTGAATTCAGTCAATCCAATGGTTAACAAGTAATTGCCATCTTTTGTTGGGGTCATATTTCCCAAACTTCAGGTCACACTGCTGATTTCCATCTCTCTGTCCCAACTTCACCCTCTCAGTCATAGATGTGACATAATAGGTGGAGATCTGGACATCAAAGCACAATTATCTGGGCTTGAATCTTGCCTTAATAAGCACAACTTAACAGCTGTGTAATAATGGACAAAGTATTTAACCTCTCAGAGCCTCAGTTCCTTTCCCCATAAAATTGGGATAATAATGTGATAATAATATCTATAGTGCCTCATTTTCCTTCTCTGTAAAATGGGAATAAGCATACTTGTACATATCACCCAGAATTGTTGTGAGGCTCAGCTATATCATTTGTATAAAGTGCTTCACAAACTTTAAAACACTACATAAATATCAGAAGTCTACTAGAAATATTTACAAGATTGGGTTTTTTTTAAAAGATGATATATTTGGCTGCATAGAATGTACTCATCATTTATACAACCTCAGTTCAAAACACGTTCAATTTTTCTTCCAAGATTTTTGTATCGTTCCACATTAAAGTCATCCCCAGACTCTGTCTATCTTCCGCCCCCACTCCCCCCACACACACTTCAAAATACTTGGAGACCCTTTGGGTCATCATCTTACCATTCTTCCCTTGTGGGGGGGAGATATCTCTATCTACATGCACTGAAAGACTTAGTTGAGGGTCCTTCTATCTGATATGAATGGTAGGTTCATCTTGTTCAACCAGCCCATTCCAGTGTAACAGAGAGACCCCACTGGACTTGGGCTAACTGGAGGATGTCAGCAGGTTATGGGAAAGGGAAAGCCGCTCTTCATTACAGACTATTTTGGGAAGCAAAATATTCTTCTCACAGCTGACATTCCTGGTCGTGGCATAACATCTACCTGACCAGCTACTGCTTCAGAGGTCGTTACACAGATGTCAATTAAGCCTCATCCCAGTCGAGGCGATGAAACGTTGCCTGACGTATATTTAGCGTACAACTGACTCTCCAGGCTATTATGATAAAGATGACTTATAAACCTTAAAGCTTCTGCTTTTGTGGCTACTAGGCCCAAATCCAGCCCAAGAGCCAGGGTTGGGGTCTGTCATAGCTAGACTTCTGAAGTGATTCTTCCACCCCACATCCTCTCTTCCTGGTAACACAAATCAATAAGCCACACAACCAGTTAAGTTATCTAATCTGAGGAGCAGAGTCCTGCACAGCAGAGGTGCCAAACACATGGTGAGTATTGTGGTCCGCAGCACTCTTACCTGAACCAGATTAAAATGTAATTGGGAAGCATTTAAGAAAATAAAGATACAATAAAACATAGACAATGTTGATTTATGTTTTTTTATGCAGTCCATACGTATCCTTATATATGGTTTAGTAGCCTCCTGTTTCTATTTGAGTTTTAGGTCACTGTCACATAGGAAACTTTGGGAGAGAGGATATTGCCCACAGGGAAGTCCCACTCCAATGGAGAAATCGGGATATAAACTACAGCAGAAATGTGTGAAAAAGGACATAGCAAGACATACACTGTTCTTTCATACCAAGATGACAGGTTTGCCATCATTAAGTCTCACCCTTTGCACTGGGGATGGTTAGCATCAAGCCTTCTAAAATCTACTACTGCCAATGGCATATATTTACAGACAGCTGGCCCTGGCCAAGTATGTAGCCTAGGTACAGAAGACAGAAGTTTTATGTGCATGAAGTCTAGCTGTTCCCAAATGTGTTCTCACTAGGCACCAATATCTAACCAATGGAGCTAATTGTCAGTGGGTAAGCATTTATTTTATTATTTTTTTTTTTTTTGGTGAGGCAATTGGGGTTAAGTGACTTGCCCAGAGTCACATAGCTAATAAGTGTTATGTGTCTGAGGCCAAATTTGAACTTAGGTCCTCCTGACTCCAGGGCTGGTGCTCTATATACTGTGCCACCTAGCTGCCCTGATAAGCATTTATTAAAAGCCTACTATGTGCCAGGCACTGTGCTAAGTTCCAGGGATATAAAGAAAGGCAAAAGACAATCTTTTAAAATTATCATTGTTGTTTTGTTAAATATTTCATAATTACATGTGAAAAAAATTAAGTCATTTAAAAAAATTGGAGTTCCAAATTCTTTCCTTTCTTCTTGCCCCTAAAGATTATATGAGGCCATGCAAAAAAAAAAATTATATTAGCCATGTTGCAAAAGAAAACACAATCAAAATAAAACAATAAAAATTAAGAAAGTAAAAAAGTATGCTTCAGTCCGCAATCAAAGTTCTCTCTCTGGAAGTGGATTGCATTTTTCATCATGGGTTCTTTAGAATTGTCTTGGATCAGGATATTTGTCAAAGTAGTTAAGTCTTTCTCAGCTGATCACCATTACAATATTGCTGTTACTGTGTGCAACGTTCTCCTGGTTCTGTCCATTTCACTTTTGTCAGTTCATATAAGTCTGAACAGGTTTTTCTCAAAGCATTTGGCTCATCACTTCTTATAGCACAATAGTATTCCATCATAATCACATACCACAGTTTGTTCAGCCATTCCCCAATTGATGGGTATCCCCTCAATTTCCAGTTCTTTGCTACCATAACAAGATCTGCTATAAATATTTTTGCACAAATAGTCTTTTTCCTTTTTCTATATCTCTTTGGGATGCAGACCTACTAGTGGTATTGCTGGTTCAAAGGATATGCACAGCTTTGTAGCCCTTTGGACATAGTTGCAAATTGTTCTCCAGAATGGTTGGACTAGTTCATAACTACCAACAGTGCATCACTGTACCCATTTTTCCATATCCCCTCCAGCATTTGTCATTTTCCTTTTCTGTCATGTTAGCCAATCCGATAGGTGTGAGGTGGTATCTCAGAGTTGTTTTATTGGCATTTCTCTAATCAGTAATAAATTTAGAGCATTTTTTCATGTGACTATTGATAGCTTTGATTTGTTCTTTTGGAAACTACCTATTCATATCCTTTGACCATTTATCAATTGGGGAATGGCTTGCATTTTTATAAATTTGGCTAAGTTCTCTATATATTTGAAAATAATGCTTTTATTGGAGAAACTTGGGACAATTTATTTCCCTTTTAATTTTGGCTGCATTGGTTTTGCTTGTGTGAAAGCCTTTTAATTTCATGTAATCAAAATGTCTATGTCTCTTATTTGGACATAGACTCTTCCTTTAGCCATAGATCTGACAGGTAAACTTTTTCCATGCTACCCTAACTTATTTATGATATCACCATTTATGTCTAATTTTTTTAATCTGATTTTGGTATGCAGTGTGAGATGTGTGTCTATGCCTAGTTTCTGCCAAACTGCTTTCCAGTTTTCCCAGCAATTTTTATCAAATGGTGACTTACCCCAAAATCTTGGATCTTTAAGTTTATCAAGCACTAGATTACTATGGTAATTAACTTCTGTGTATTGTGTATCTAATCTATTCTACTTATTTCCTACTCTATTTCCTAGCCAGTACCAGATTGTTTTGATGATTACTACTTTGTTATATAGTTTGAAATCTGGAACTACTAGACTACCATCCTTAACATTTTTTTTCATTGATTCCCTTGATATTCTTGACCTTTTGTTGCTCCAGATAAATTCTGTTACCAATTTTTCTAGCTCTATAAAAAAAAATCTTTGGTAGTTCAATTGGTATGGCGCTGAGTAAATAAATTAACTTAGATAGAAATGTCATCTTTATTATATTGGCTCAACCTACCCATGAGCAATCAATATTTTCCCAATTGCCTAGATCTGACTTTATCTTTATGAAAAGTGTTTTTGTAATTATGTTCATATAATCTCTAGGTCTGTCTTGGCAGGTAGACTCCCAAATATTTTATATTGTCTGCATTTATTTTAAATGGAGTTTCTCTTTCCGTCTTTTCCTGCTGAGTTTATTGGTAGTATATAGAAATGCTGGTGATTTATGTGGGGTTTATTTTATATTCTGCCACTTTGCTGAAGTTGTTAATTTTTTCAACAAGTTTTTTGGTTGATTCTCTAGGGTTTTCTAAGTATACCATCATATCATCTGCAAGGAGTGATAGTTTTGTTTCCTCATTGCCTGTTTCTATTCTTTCAATTTCTTTTTCTTGTCTTATAGCTATAGCTAGAATTTCTAGATAATAGTGGTGATAATGGGCATCCTTACTTCCCTCCTGATCTTATTGGGAAGGCTTCAAGTTTATCCCCATTACAGATAATGCTCGCTCTTGGTTTTAGATAGATACTACTTGTCATTTTAAGACAGGCTCCATTGATTCCCATGTTTTCTAGCATTTTCAATAGGAATGGGTATTGTATTTCATCAAAGGCTTTTCCTGCTTTTATTGAGATAATCACATGATTTGTTGTTATTGTTTTTTACAAGGTCAATTATGCTGATAGTTTTCCTAATATTGAACCAGCCCTGTATTCCTGGTATAAATCCCGTCTGATCACAGTGAACGATCTTCGTGATATATTGCTGTAATCTCCTTGCTAGTTTTTTATTTAAAATCCTGTGTGTCTGGAATGAAGTAATTCTTCACCTTCACCCCCCCCCAACTTCCATAAAGGGAAACACAGGTGATGCCTCCTATAGGGGGCCTTATCCTATACCCTTCTCCATCCCTAGTTATTAACAGCCTCTGTCTTTCTCTTTATGATTTTTGTTGTTCAGTCATTTTTTTCAGTTTTGTCCAGACTCTTCACTGCCACATTTGGGGTTTTCTTGGCAAATATACTAGAGTGGTTTGCCATTTCCTTCTCCAATACTTCATGATACTCTATATTAATTTTTTACCTATTTACTAGTATACCTGTTGTATGCCCCAGTAGAATGTAAGCTCATTGAGGGCAGGGAGTATTTATTTTTGTCTTTGTATCCCCAGTGCCTAGGACAGTGCTTTAAATGCAGCATCATAGATTTGGATCTAAAAGAAACCTCAGAAGCAACCTAGTCTAATCCCTTCATTTTACATGGATTCTATGATTGCACTGAATTGCATTGAATTTTGGGAATATGTATTTTTTAATTTACCCAAATTATTCCAACCACTTGATCCAATGAGCATAGGTCACCATTTTCTCGTTTGAGAATTGATGTGATACACTCTAATTTAATTTATACGATCATCAATTTGGATCTCTGATTTATCTGATGCTCATTTCACTATGTCTTTAATTTGTATAAGACATTTTTCTGAGCGATATCTTTTCAATTGGGGTTTGATAGGGATTGTCACCAGGGAATTGTTTCTGGGTTTCTGAAAGCCCAAGCAAGGATGCTTCAGTAGAACAGACATACACAGGGGCAGTAGAAAAACCACCAAACTTAAAGTTAAATAATCTGGGTCTAATCCACCTCTCTGACAAACTTACTAGCTTGTGTGACTCTGGGTAGGCCTCTTAACTGCTCTGTCACTCAATTTCTGCTTCTGTAAAATGGGGATATTAGTACCCACTCCTATAAGGTTTATCTAAGGAAAGTGCATTATAAACCTTAGAACACTATGGAAATGTGAGTTAGTCCCTCTCCTTATCCCTTTCCTCCTGTAGAGGAGGAGGACTCAGGAACCCCTCCTGATTCTGTCTTATGAGATCATCAGAATATACTTAACCCTACCAACCTGAATACATACTGAGCTTCATTTGAAGGAAAGAGATTTCCTCTTGAGAATATGAATTGAGAATGTTTGGTCACTGGTAGATTCACTTGCCCGGACACTCTCCTTAGTTGTGTGCATCCAGGCTTACGTGTGTGACATAGACAGATGCACCAAATAAACATGCCAAGGAGCCCCTTATTCAGGATCTTTGCAAGTGATCCATCTTTATGTACTTACATTGCTGAACATGGCTTTCCTGCTTCCAGAGATGGCCTCGGTAATTATATGGAAAGCCACAGCAGTGAATGTTTCTGAGGTTACACCACAATCATCATGTTCCTCTCACAGTTATGGCTCCTTCAATTACAGGATTACCAACCAGAATAACCATAGGAACACCTTGGTATTATGCTCAACTTGCCAGTGACTGTGTTTTATTTATTATATTCCTACCACTCTATCCATCACCAACCCTCCCCCTTTTTAATATACCTTATGCTTATCGCTCATTAGCTAGTTAACAAAAACCTATTGTATGCTACTAGAAGGATTTTTAAAAATATGCAATAACTGCAAAGCAATACATTTATTAAGCATCTGCCATGTGCAATGCCTGGTATTAGATACTGGGAGACAGGCAAAAGAGAGCTCCAGGCATAGAGTTTGAGAAATATTTGAGGAGGGAGAAATCACTTTCACCTGGGGAGGATGGTGGTATCAGGGAAGGCTTCAAGAAGGAGGTATCAACAAAGTTGGGTCTTGAAGGAAAATCCATTCAAAGGAGGAAATGATCTCTCCTTTCCCCCCAATTTTATTGATTTTTTAAAAATCATGATGTCTCAATATACTTCCCCTGCCACCTTATCCCACTGAACCTTCCCTTGTGACATTACCAAGCAGTGAAGCATAAGCAATTGACAGCACTCAAGTCTGAAGATGTGTGCTACATTTCCCACCCATAACCCCCCACCTGTCCATTGCGAGGAACAACGTACTATAGTTTCTGTCTTCCATTACCAAGACTTTTCATTGCAATTAATCGCAGTTCAGCTGCCTTTGAATGATGTTTTCATTTATGCTTTTGTAGTCATTGTGTTTATTAGGGGTTTGGTGGGGCTCTCTTTGTTTGTATCACTTTATATGTCTTACCATATTTCTCTGAATTCTTCATATCTCATTATATTCCCTATGCCACAGCATGTTCAGTCATTTTCTCTCTCACACGCACACCCTTTTTTTTGCTGCCACAAAAAAATGCTACAGTAGATATTTTGTCATGCATGGGATCTTTCTTTCTGGAATAACTAACTACTCTTCCTCCATTTTGACAGCAATGGAGAAGATTATGATGGATTGAGAGAGTGTCAGGGTTGAGGAAAGCTTTTTTTTTCCTTCTAGAATAAAGGAGAAGCAGAGTGAAAAGAGTCAGTCAAAGATTACCAGATTTAGAAGAAGTAAGGAGGTAAGCAACTGAGTTTGGGGGTCCACCCCCTCCCTGTCTCTGCTAGCTGGCTAATGGTTCACACTAAACATTTTAGGGATAAATCATAACAAACCAGATCAGATGGTTTCTTTATTTTATCTCCATGTAAGCAGTTTGCCAATATGCTTGGGCAAATGCCAGTTTGGTGGTCAAACCCAATAATTTTGTAGCTTCCTGTCTGCTTCTTGGTCATTTTTAATGGGTACATTATGCACTTGGTTACAGAATGTACATGCGTAGGCTACAAAGTAGGAATTATGGTGCGGCATTGGCCAGAACTCTTGACATGTGTGGTGTAATAAGCCCCTCTAAAAACAGTCTGGTCAGTGTGTCTTGCCAGAAATATCGGGAAAACCAATGGTTTCACCTCAGGTCCCAAGAGGAGTTTGACTAAGTACGGTCTAGAAAAGTATTTCCTAACCTAGACTCTACCAAAGAGGGGGAAAGTATTTTAATTCTTCACTGCCCTCAACCCAGACTGGCCAACCTTCATTCTCCTACAAGCTCTATTCCTGAGTTTCTGGGCTTTATTTCTCCTTGTCTCTGCTCTTGACCTTCCCTCAAAAACCCCAACCTGCTCCTACTTTTCAGCTCCCTTATGTGTGTTCTGTCTTCCTTATTAGAAGCTATGCTCCTTGAGAGAAGGGAATATCTTTATTTTGCTTGTATTTGTATCCTTAGTGTCTAGCATAGTGCTTGGCACACATAGCAAGTGATTAATAAATGCTTGTTTCCTCCCTCCCTCCCTCCCTCCCTTCCTTCCTTCCTTTCTTTCCTTCCTTCCTTCCTTCCCTCTTTCCTTCCTTCCTTCTTTCCTTCTTTCCTTCCTTCCTTCCTTCTTTCCTTCCTTCCTTCTTTCCTTCCTTCCTTCCTTCCTTCCTTCCTTCCTTCCTTCCTTCCTCTTTCCTTCCTTCCTTCCCTCTTTCCTTCCTTCCTTCCTCTTTCCTTCCTTCCTTCCTTCCTTCTTCCTTCCTTCCTTCCTTCCTTCCTTCCTTCCTTCCTTCCTTCCTTCCATCCCTCTTTCCTTCCTTCCATCTTTCCTTCCTTCCTTTTTCCTTCCTCTTTCCTTCCTTCTTCCTTCCTTCTTCCTTCCTTCCTTCCTTCCTTCCATCCCTCTTTCCTTCCTTCCCTCTTTCCTTCCTTCCTTTCTTCCTTCCCTCTTCCTTCCTTCCTTCCTTCCTTCCTTCCTTCCTTCCTTCCTTCCTTCCTTCCATCCCTCTTTCCTTCCTTCCCTCTTTCCTTCCTTCCTTCCTTCCTTCCTTCCTTCCTTCCTTCCTTCTTTCCTTCCTTCCTTCCTTCCTTCCTTCCTTCCTTCCTTCCTTCCTTCCTTCCTTCCTTCCTTCTTCCTTCCTTCCTTCTTTCTTTCCCCCACACTGAAAATGAGTTTAGTGAAGAGGCAGCCCAGCTGTCAAGCAACCTGCTGGGATCAGAGATATCGTGCCATAAGTGGAGCCAGCCCAGCTGCACAGCAGAGTAACTTGTCCAGCAGCAATACCCCACTCTGCAATGAACTTTGTGAGGACCCTCCAGACATGAAGACCCAAATGTGTGCCTGCTCTTCCCCCAAGTAGGCTGAGTGTGCTTTTGTGGGAGACATTCTTGATAACTATGTTCTTGCTATACCTCTTTAGTCAATACCTTTGCAAAAGAACTATTGAATCTATGATTAGTCATTAAGAGGAATAATAATAACTAATATTTATATAGCACTTACTATGTGCCAAGCACTGCACTGTGCTAAGTGCATTACAATTATTATCTCATTTGGTTCTCACAGCAACCCTAGGAAGTAGGTATTACTATTATCCCCATTTTACAGATGAGGAAACTGAGGTTTTAAAAAAGGGTTCAGTGACTTACCCAAGGTCACATAGCTAGTAAATGTCCGAGGCTATATTTGAACTCAGGACTCTGTTCCGGTACTTTATCTGCTGCGCCACCAACTGCCCAGGGAAGCAAGTTAGTAAGAGGTTGCCGGCTAGTATTAGTAAGATATCAACTCACAAGGTTATACCCAGCATCCTGAAAGTAGTAGTAGCCTCCCTTCTGGAGATCCAATTGCCAGTGTGAATGAGGGAGGGTAATCGAGGGATGTGTCAAATACAAATGAGGGAGTTAAACTTATCCACCAAGGTTATACATGTAGTGAGCATTAGATGGTGGATTTCAACCCAGAGCCTCTAACTCTAGAGCCGGTTTGCGTTCTTATCTGTCCCTCAGATCACCTGGCCTCCTACTTTAATGAGAAAATTAAGGCCCTTTGTCATAATCTTCCTTATGTCCTCTGCTCTGCAACTCAAAACCTTTCTGCATATTTCACCCACCCTTCATGCTTTTGTTCCAATCTCTGACAATATGCTGACCCTTCTCCTTGCCAAGGCTAATCCTTCAACTTGTGACTGCTAGGGGGATATGAATCTTCACACTTGTGGCAGGATCATGCTACCCCACTCTGACTCACAGGTGCTGGGAATAGTCTCCGATTCCTCCTCCTAGTAGGAGATTTTTGGCTCAGTCACCTGGAGGAACATAGGAGGTAGAAAGGGAGGCTGAATACTTTTCTGAATCCTAAAAAAAAAAAAAAAAGATTAGAGGGATGTGCTGGCCAACAATTGGCTTGTCTGGGTTCCGAAGGACAGAGGAAATAAATGGGTTGGATTCATCCTAATGCTTCCTGTATTGGAAAACAGAGACTAGGTCCAGCAGGGTGGGGAGAAAGTGGTTCCCACAGTGCTCAAACAAGCCCTTTGTTTGTAGGTTGATGCTTTGTAAAAGAGGAGAAGGAGGAAATAGCTGGGAGGCATTTCGGCATGAAAGACCTATAATATGGTAGGTGGGATTTCAGATAATCCCACCACAATTTGGCTATTCAAGAACTGACACCATTTCTTGGTGAGATGGTGCAATTTCTGGAGCATAGAAAGCAGAGGAGTGCTAAAAGCAGGGAACCATAATTAAACCAGTAATGCATAACTGAAGAAATTGCATTGGGAAGAACCACTATAATGGGCAGAAATAGTAGTGAAAAAACCAAAGTGACAGATGCATGGTAGAAACATGGTGAAAGATGAAAGACTGTGAAAGCAAGTGGGAAGGCACAACCCTTATGTTACCCTCACTAGAGATGCAAGAACTGTGCATTCACAACAGATAAAGAGAAGAGGAGAAAAGACTCACCATCCTGCAATTCCAAGGACTTGCTGTGGGGCAATAGATAAGGAATCACTTTTCCGGAATACCATGAGCCTAAGATATGGGCATTATTTAGAGAAAAGTGGGGACCTACTTTTCTTTAAAAAAGGGTCCAGTGCTCAGGTGCTGATTGGACTAGAGATAAGATTGTTTGGGAGCAAGATGGAGCTGGAAATGGGGAGACTCATGGGAAATTACAGCTATGGGCAGAAATTGTGTGGGCAGGCAGGACTAGAGCAAAAAAGGATGTAGAAATGGCACAGAGTCCAAGGCAAGGGGGCCAAGACCATGGAGGAAGCCATGACATGATTGGGAGATGGTATTCTTCTAACCCTACCTACACTTGATTGCCACCTCTCCCACTCCCACTTGGCCCTGTGAGGTTATTTAGGTAAGGCTTAGAGTAGGAGCATGTTGGAGTGGTTAGAGCTGACTTTCTTGACCCAAAGCTGAAGTTGGGGAAGGAAGAAGAAAATGGCCCTATTTCCTTGCTGCTGGGCTCATAGACAAATTCTATTAATGCACTTATATTCTGATAGTAAATGTTTCATGTTCAAAGTGCTTATTAGTAGACTTGGTTGTTTCCAGATGATCAGACACAAGCCCATAACCAGCTGAATTCAAGTTTTATGCCAAAGACAGACAGACAGAGAGACAGAGACAGAGGGACAGAGACAGATAGAGAGACTGAGACAGAGAGACACACACAGAGACTGAGACGGAAAAAGACAAAGAGAGACAGAGACAGACAGAAAAACAAACCGTTCCCCTCCCCCCTTTTAGCCTCCCTTTCCGCCTCCCCGCACCCCGGACAAACACAAGCCACATCAATGTTATTAGGAAGAAATCTCCCAAAGTCAAGCAGTCCATATAATCAGAGCTTTGTTTCTGAATATTTGAACTACAAATAAAACAGGTTTTATGTCTGATGCCTGGTAAGGCTGAGTACTGATAAAGGAAGCTGCCGTTACTATTGGGAAGGGACAATATTTCCTGGTTTCACCTGCATCAGTGCAAATAGCTTATTCAGAGGCTCCTCATGCTCTCTTAATTGTAAAATTCAATGACCTTTTCTCAGTTGTCATTTCTCTCCCCTTGACCTCTTTGCAACTCAGACACTGTTTGAACCCCTACCTTTGGGGCACTCTCTTCCATGACAATGATCTCTCCTGATTCTTTTTCTACTTGTCTTATTCTTTACATTTCCTTGGTTTGTTCATCAGCCTCTAAATTTTGAGTGTTCTTCAAGGTGCTGTCCTGGACCACTTTCTCTTGGTGATTTCATCTATCCCCCTGGATTTAATTTTCATCTCTCATGGATGACTTCCAAATTTCTCTCTTGATCTCCATCTCTGTCTTTGCGTATCATTATCTGTCTGCCTCTATCTCCTGTGTTTGAATGTAAAGGGCTTTTGGAAATGAATTTCTTCAGGCAGAGAAAATCTTCAAAGACTAGCTATGAGGGTCTCTGAGAAATGAAGTTCCAGATAACACTTTGAATTTCTGTCTTAGGAGGGACCGAGGCAATTGTGAGCTCTGAGCTGGGTGTGGCTGTGGGAAAGATCGGTGAATTATAAATTCCACTGACTTGGGAGTTTTGGCCTGAGCCTTCAGTTGGGGCAGGGGCAGCTGGATGCAGCAACAGCAGCAGCAGCAGCAGCAGCAATGACAGAAACACCTACAATTTGAGTGATTGAGAAAATGGATTGGCAGCTGGAATGGAGGACTAAAGACTGAGGAAGCTGAGCATTAAGATGCAGCAGCTGCTTGTGGGAGTCAGTGCCTGAGCCCTGGATGCTGAAGCTGGCTCCACTTTCTGTGGCCAGAATAGGATCATGGTTATTGACTTTACATCTGTGGTTACCTTACTTTCAAGGTACCAGATGGTTACTCCTTTTTTTCCACCTGAGAAAGCAGACATTTACTCCAAGGTTTTGCCCCCCTTTAAAGTTACGTTTATATCTTTTCTTTTAATTAGAATCACTTTTTTTCACTAGATAAAAATTAGATCTATCTTAACTGCTTCAGAGTTCTTGTATTGCTTAATTATGAAAAGGGAGACTGCCAGGGATGGTGAAACCTTGTTGGCACTGGCACACAGAGAGGAAGAAAGAGGTCTAATCTCTCTGTCTGAAATGCTAGAGTTTTATCCTCAATGGGGGCTCCAAGCTAAAAATATATAATCTTATGATTTTAATTTGTTAATAATTTTAAAAAATAAACTTTCCAAAAGTGGAACTAAACTGGGTCCAGGGTTTTTCCTTCTTTTGCTTTACAAGAAAAAATGAGTCAGAGCACCATTTTGCTACCTGTGACAAAGCTACATTGTGAGATACTTGGCCTTCCTCAGTTCTTCTCTACCTCCTCTCCCCATACATGCATAGAGAGAGCTCTCTGTCTGGGTAGAGTCAAGGGCAGTAACTTGGAAGTAGGAGTAGGAGGGATAGAGGTGTGGCTGGACCTGGGTGGCAACTCACATTCCAAAGATGGGGGCCAGGAGAGGGACTGAGCATTTTTTTTTTTCACTTTCAGCTTTGCCTGCTTCCTCAAGCCTATACTGGATAACTACAAATGAGAGCTTTGTCCATGGGGATTTTCCCCCTCAGACATTTGGTTCTATCTTCCCTTTGAGAGTTTAGACAATGCTTTACTTTTTATTTCTGATTCTGTCAAGTCAGAACTTTCTGAATAATTGATAGATAGTTGTACAACAAAAAATATAATGCTTTGAATACTTGAATGCTTTGACTGTCCACGCAACCTGTTCAGAGGCGTTTAGGAGAATAGAGTCAAGCAGTGACAATGAGCATCATAAAAACACCAACTCTTCCATTCTGAAGTGGATTCAGAGAAATTTGATTTTGGGGATTCTTCCATTTCAGAAGAATGCAAGAAGTAATTTTCTCAGGAGCTCATTCCTACTTTGTGACTATCCTGAGGAAAAACTCACAAGATCCAACTCACTAACTCCAAAACATGATCTAGGAAAAAAAAGATGTGTGTATGTGTGTGTGTGTGTGTGTGTGTGTGTGTGTGTGTGCATGTGTATGCATGTGTGTGTGTTTGTAATGGATGAGGAAAAGAATACTTATTACTAATAAAAATTGTCTTTGCTCTACAAGAGCAAGACTGGCTACAGAGCCCTCTCAGAATGCTAAAGGTATTTGAGGGCTATCTTTTTCTGCTGCCATTGGCTTAAGCCACCACCAGCTATGTTCTTCTCACTATTAGGTGCCAATCATTACCATTCAACATCAATTGTCTTTCACAAAAGGATATATTCTTCAAAGATTTATCATGAACAAAAATACGAGCATCTCCCTAACCTGCAGTACCTCAGAGAGCACATTCTATACCTCTGTCTTTGAAAAGGGGAGTATGTTCAAATATAACTCAGTTCCTAAACAGTCTCACCATTAGTCTTCCCAGGTTCAAATCAAAAGCGGCATCACTTTCAAGATGAGTCTTTATCTTAGACACTCAAAGGTCATTTCCAAAGACCACTCCTTTCTTTGATACTGTGCTTGTTTCTAAACTCAGAGCCCAAGATTTTGCGTTGCTGGGGTACTTACTTGGCCCTTCCAAACTTACAAGACCAGAGCTTCCAATCCCTTTACTTATAATGGAAAGGAGCAAATCTAGAGACCAAGAGAGCCATATGATCATAGAGGGCAGAAGCCTTGGGCCTGCTCTCCTTATAGCACTGGCATCTCACCAGACACTATGAACCAAAGGGCCCAAGCACCAAAGCAGAGCTAAACAGAAAATGGCCAAAGAGAGATGGTGGAGGCTAGCAAAGGCCTTCCTTTTGAATGCCTTCACCACGTGGTTAGTGGATCAGTTAAAGAATGTCTATGTGTGCTCCAATTTCTCTCTAAGGTATCTTTTTTCCCCCTATTTTTTAAATTTTTTTTTAAAAATAAATTTATTTTCAGTTTTCAATATTTACTTCCACAAGATTTTGAGTTCCAAATTTTCACCACATCTCACCCCTCCCCCCACCCCAAGATGGCATGCATTCTGAATATCCCTTCCCCTAGTCTGCTCTCTCTTCTTTCTCTCCCCCTTCTCTTATCCTCTTCCCCTTCTATTTTCCTGTAGAGCAGGACAGACTTCTGTACCCCATTTCTTGTATTTTTTATTTCCAGTAGCATGTGAAAACATTTTTTTTAAACATATGTTTTTAAAACTTTAAGTTTCAAATCTTCTCCCTTCCTCCCTCCCCACCCACCCTCATTGGAAAGGGAAGCAACTCAATATAGGTTATACATGTGCAGTTATGCAAAACATTTCCATAGTAGACATGTTGTGAAAAACTAACTCTATTTCCCTTAATCCTATCCTGCCCTCCCATTTATTCTGTTCTTTCTTTTGACTTTATCCTTCTTCAGAAGTATTTGCTTCTGATTACCCCCGTTCCCAATCTGCCCTCCTCTCCATCATCCCCCTGTTCTTTTGTCCCCTTCTTCCCCTATTTTCCCATAGGGTAAGACAGATTTCCTTACCCAACAGAATGTGTATGTTATTCCCTCCCTAAGCCAAATCCTATGAGAATAAGATTCACTCATTCCCTCTCACCTTCCCTCATTTCCCCTCCACTGTAAGAGCATTTTCTTTTCTGGTTTTTTTGTGAGATAATTTACCCCATTCTACCTCCCCTTTTCTTCTTCTCCAAATATAATCCTCTCTCATCCCTTAATTTTATTCTCCAGATATGACCCCTTAATCTCCAACTCACCCTGTGCCCTCTATCTCTTTATCTATCTATCTATCTATACATACATATAATTTTTTTTTCCTCCAACTACCCTAACACTGACAAAGGTCTCATGAGTTATAAATATCATCTTTCCATGTAGGAATGTAAACAGTTCAACCTTAATAAGTCTCTTATGATTTCTCTTTCTTGTTTACCTCTTCATGTTCCACTTGAGTCTTGTATTTGAAAGTCAAATTTTCTATTCAGCTCTGGTCTTTTCATCAAGAATGCTTGAAAGTCCTCTATTTCACTGAATAACCATTTTTTCCCCTGAAGGATTATACTCAGTTTTACTGGGTAGGTGATTCTTGGTTGTAATCCTATCTCCTTTGCCCTGCGGAATATTGTATGCCATGCCCTGTGGTCCTTTAATGCAGAAGCTGCTAAATCTTGTGTTATCCTGATTGTGTTTCCACAGTACTTGAATGGGGTTTCTTTCTGGCTGCTTGCAATATTTTCTCCTTGACCTGGGAACTCTGGAATTTGGCTACAATATTCCTAGGAGTTTTCCTTTGGGGATCTCTTTCAGGAGGAGATCAATTTCTATTTTGCCCTCTGGTTCTAAAATATCAGGGCAGTTTTCCTTGATAATTTCTTGGTTTGTTTTTTGTTTTTTGGTTTGGCTAGACAATGGGGTTAAGTGACTTGCCCAGGGTCACACAGCTAGTAAGTGTTATGTGTCTTGAGGCTGGATTTGAATTCAGGTCCCCCTGAATCCAAGGCCAGTGCTCTATCCACTGCGACACCTAGCTGCCCCTGATAATTTCTTGAAAGATGACGTCCAGGCTCTTTTTTTGATCATGGCTTTCAGATAGTCCAATAATTTTAAAATTCTCTCTCCTGGATCTGTTTTCCAGGTCAGTTGTTTTTCCAATGAGATATTTCATATTCTCTTCTATTTTTTCATTCTTTTGGATTTGTTTTACAGTGTCTTGATTTCTCATAAAGTCACTAGCCTCCAATTGTTCTATTCTAATTTTTAAGGAAGTATTTTCTTCAGTAATCTTTAGGACTTCCTTTTCCGTTTGGCCAATTTTTCCTTTTAGGGCATTTTTCTCCTTATTGGCTTTTTGGACCTCTTTTGCCATTTGGGTTAGGCTATTTTTTTAAGGTATTTTCTTCAGTTTTTTTGGGGGGGTCTCCTTTAGCAAGCTGTTGACTTGTTTTTCATGATTTTCTTGCATCACTCTCATTTCTCTTCCCAGTTTTTCCTCTACTTCTCTTACTTGCTTCTCAAAATCCCTTTTGAGCTCTTCCGAGGCCTGGGACTGATTTATATTTTTCTTGGAGGCTTTGGATGTAGGAGCTTTGACTTTGTTGTCTTCTTCTGAGTGTATATTTTGATCTTCTTTGTCACCAAAGTAAGATAATATAATCTGACTCTTTTTGCACTGCTTGCTCATGATCCTGGCCAATTACTTGAATTTTAAACTCTTTGTTAAGGTAAGAGTCTGCTTCCAATGTGGAGAATGTACTGTTTCAAGCTTTGGGCATTTATATAGCTGTTTTCAAAGATACTTGTAGGGACCTATAAATTTTCAGTTCTTGCAAGGTGGTATGATAGTACTGAACCACATTTGCATCCCTACTATAAATCCAACTTACCCATGGGAATAGTTTTTAATATATTACTATAGTCTAATTGCTAAATTTTGTTTACATTTTTTATCAATAATATTAATAATGTTAGTTTGTAGTTCTTTTTATATGCTTTATCTCTCCTTGATTTGGGTATAAAGACCATATTTATTTTTTTTCATATATATATATAAAATATTATTTTTTCCCCAATTACATGTTAAAACAATTTTTTAACATTTGGGATTTTTTAAAGTTTTGAGTTCCAAGTTCTATCTCTCCCTCTCTCCTTCTCCCTGCCACCAAGAGGATAAGCAATCAGATATAGGTTATACATGTACAATCACATAAAACATTGCCATATTAGTCATTTTGTACAAGAAGACTAGAATAAAAGAAAAAGAATAAGAGAAAAAATGAAAAATAGCATGCTTCATTGTGTATTCAAACACTAGCAGTTCTTTCTTTGGAGGCAGGTAGTATGCTTCATCATTAGTCCTTTGGGATTGTCTTAGAGCATTGTATTACTGAAAATAGCTAAGTAATTCACAATTCTTCATAGAACAATATTGCCATTGCTGTGTATAACATTCCCCTGGTTCTGTTCTCTTCACTTTGCATCAGTTCATGTAAGTTTTTCTGGGTTTTTCTGAAATCATCTTGCTTGTTATTTCTTATAGCACAGTAATATTCTATTACAGTAACATACCACAGCTTGTTTAGCCATCCCCCGATTGATGGGCACCCCTTTGATTTCCAATTTTTAGCCACCACAAAAAAGCTGTTATAAATATTTTTGTACAAATACTTCCTTTTCCCCACCAAACCCCCTTTTTTGGCTATAGACCTAGTGGTGGTATTGCTGGATCAAAGGGTGTGCACTTTTTTATAGCCTTTTGGGTACAGTTCCAAATTGCTTTCCAGGATGGCTGGATCAGTTCACAATTACACCAACAGTGCATTAATATATTTCTCTTAAAGAATGAATTTGATAGTGTGTCTTCTCTTTGTTTTTGATAAGTTTATGTAGAATAAGGATTAGTTGATATTTATTTTTTTGATAATTATAATAATAGCTCACACTTATATAGTGCTTTAAGATTTTACAAAGTGCTTTACATACACTATCTCATTTGATCCTTAAAAAAAAAAATCCTAATGAAGCAAATGCTATTATTTACCCTGTTGGGAAAACTTGTCACTCAGAAGTGTCTGAGACAGGATTTTATCCTCCTGACTCCAGATCTAGCAGTCTTTTTTTCACTAGGTTTTTTGCTTTGGCAATGTATTTATGGCTTGTTCAATTTCTCTTTCTGAGATTGGGTTGTTTGGAATATCTAATTCCTGTTTTGTTAATTTAGGTATTTACATTGATATTCACCTATGTACGTTCTCAGTTTTGTTAGTGTATTTGTGTATGATAGTTTCTTATAATTTTCCTTATTTCCTCTCCATTTGTTGTGAATTTTTTTAATTAGGAAACCTAGTGTTCTCCTTACTTGTTTTGTTTTTGTTTTTTTTTTTTTTATCATATTAATGGTTTGTCAATTTTGAAAGATTTTTTTTAAAGCGTGTATTTGCTTTATGGTTTTTTTGTTTTAAATTTTCTTCCTCCTTTGACTTTCAAAGTTTTGTGTTTAAGTATTAATTTGTTTTACTAATTGTACATTTAGTTCATTAATTCTCTTTTTATCTTTTGCTAATATATATGCTCAGAGATATAAATTTTACTTTAAAGACTGCTTTAACCACACCTCATGAGTTTTATGTTGTCTCAGTGTTAAAAGCCTCTTTATTTTTAAAAGTTTTATTGATGCCTTTTGTTTTCATATAATTCTCTTTATAGAAACAGTTACTATTTTCTCATCTGTTCTTTGACCTACTCACTGTTTAGGTTATCTTTATTTGGTTGCCATTTAGATCTGTATCTTTCATAGGATCATAGGGTTAGAGTTGTAAGAGATCTTGGATGTCCAACATTCTCATTTTATAGATGATTGAAGCCCAGAGAGGTTAAATGATTTATCTTAGGTCACACATTAGGAAGTGGCAAACCAAGATTTAAACCTAGGTCCTCTGACCTCAACTCCAAATCCAAGAATTTTTTTGTGGCATCCATAGTTCTTTTGTGGCTGATCTTTTAAAAATATGTTATAGTCTGAGAAGTATGTGTTTACTATTTCTACCTTTCTACATTTATGTTTCTTGTATACTAGCAGGTAATCAACATGCTAACAATTCCACTTGGTCTGATGGGATCTCTGTACCTCCTTAGCTCACCAGGTAGCCTTGGTACTCCCATATCAGAATACTCATGAAACTAAGATCAGGAAAGAATAAATACCAAAAACCTCAGAGATGCCAAGTGTTCAAAGACACATAGTGACTGGATGGCAGACATCATTCAGATGCCTCCTCCCCTTCCTGGCAGCTAAATACCAGTTCAAAGTAGCTTTCCTCACTCAAATCCAGTAAGCAAAGAAATTGGGAGATGAGCAGAATAGCACCTGTTGTAGGCATACTTAGCTCTGGTTTAGCAACTCTTGAGTCATTGTTCTGCCTCTTAATCCAATTAGCAGACTTTTTTCATCACACTGTACGAAACTCTGAGTCACTTATGACAGGAAACTTTGTCCCCAAAATTTCCATATGATTAGGTTGAAAGATAAGAACATCTGAGCATTCTCCAAGGGCTGAGACTAGGCAGGGCATTAGGGAATACCTGTACCTGCGTCAAAGACTGGCCTTCTCTCATAGGCCAGCCCCACCCAAGCCATATTTCCTTATGAGGAATTCTTCACTCCCTTATCTTTTATTTTTATGCTCTTTCATTTTATTTGGAACATTCCTTGTTGTTCTGAGGTGATTAAGTGCTGCCCGCTCAGTCCACCATTTGCCTGGAAGTTCCCAGGTTCATCTACTTTTTTTTTTTGAAGTCTGGAATTCATTCATTTGCCAAAAAAAATGCCCTCAGCTTTAACCTAAGTGTCTTCCACGTAGACATCTTGGTTTGTCTGGAGGACACAGTAGAATGTTAGTGTGAGGAAATGTGATGTCAGGCAAGAAAAGAGACTACCAGGCTCAATACCCATGCAGGTTTTCTTCCTTCTCTACTCTCATTCATCTGCTAATCTACTATGGCAAAGGACATGGGACCACAAACAGGAATGGAAAAGTGGAAAGTACTGAGGTTGTTGCAGAACAACAAAGACATCTTGTCCTCTCATGGGTGGAAATCTCAAAACTCCTTCTAGAAATGTGTGCCAGAAGAAGGGGGTAGGGAGGACAATTAAGACACTGGCTTAGATGTACTAAGACTTATCCCAAAATAAGATGCGGTTTCCTTTTTCTGATCTAGATCTTTCATTTCATCAGTGTATAGAGCTCCCAGCGTGGAAACTCCTTCCACAGATACATATGAGTAGTATGTCTATAACATAGATTCATATTATAGAAATATGTGACTAGATAAGACAGTCTGTTTTAAAGCTTTTATTTAGTATTTTGTTTTCCCCAGTTACATCTAACATTCGTTTTTAAAACTTTGAGTTCCAAATTCTCTCCCTTCCTCCCTCCCACCCCACCCCCCATCACTGAGAAGACAAGCAATTCAGTATAGATTATACGCCTGTAAAGACTTACAGTCTTAAAGAGTTCATTGAGGACATTGAGGAATTAAGTCACTGGTCCAAGTGTCATATAGCCAGTATGTATTTATTACATGGAAGACTTTATCCCAGGTCTCCCTGACTCTATTTCTCTTCAGGCTCTCCAGACTTCCTTCTCTACCATTACCAGCAGCCTTCTTAGTGTAGATGATCAATCCACCCCTGAGGCCCCTTTCTCTGATTATTCAAGGTCCTCGCAGAACCTCCATTGATATCTTTTCTTTTGTTTTTTTGAGATTAGAATTCCCTGTGTCATACAGGCTGGAAATATAGGTGGCTGCCTCATAGTCCAGTCCCACTAATGATCAGCACAGGAGCTTTAACCTGCTGCTCCGTTTCCGACCTGGGCCAGTTCACAGCTACCCACTAGGAGTACCAGACGTAGAGTGGACAGCTGACTGACTTAACCCACCGCAGCTCAGAGCTCTTAAATCCAGTAATCTATCAATCTCAGCCTCCCTGGTAGCAGTAATTATAAGTAGATACCACCACTCCTGGTTCACTGGAACCTCCATTGTAAAGAAAGTGCCCAGGGGAGCCCCATTAACCCAGACTTCTTTCTCCTGCAGTTCCCAACTTAATAAACACTTCTAGACTTGACTCTAAGAGGCCAGGCCTTGATCTGCTACACCACAAGAGGTAACAGCATAGGGGAAATCCAGTAAGCATCTGAAAAAAAAAACCCATTGAATTTAAACCCAGAGGTTCTGGATTTGAATCCTACCCCTGCCGCTTACTACTTGTGTGACCTTGAATGAGTTGCTGCTTTCTCTGGACCTCAGTTGCCTATTTTGTCAAATAAGGGAATTTCAGGGATTTTTAACCTGAGGGTATGTGAGTTTAAAAATATTTTGATACATGTATTTCAATATAATGAATTTTCTTGTATCCTGTATATCTGGGGCATTTAAAAACATTATTCTAAGAAGAAATCCACAGGCCTCTCCAGGCTGTTTCCAAAGGGGACTGTGACAAAAAAAAAAAAAGTTAAAAATTCCTGAAATGGTTGATCACTGGTGTCAACCCTTGATAAGTGCCTGTCACATAAAATCTGTATTAGGTTAGTGGTGGGGTATATATGCACAACAAATATATTATGAGTATAGAGAAGAGTGAGGGAAACTGTATTTAAGTCTGAACAGTCTACTTTCCTATCTGAGGTCATTTCCACGTGTCAGTATCCAGCCAGCTCAGTTCTGGATCAAACTACCCCAAGTCACTGGCACACCTCTAGCTACCCAGGGCCTTCAAAGGGTCTTGGTCCCTAAGTGTGTTTCTGTCTGTGATGCCCTACAGATGGAACTGAAAGGAATCCTCCTCCCCTCTCCCCACCCTCCCACCCCCACTATGGGCTCTAATCAAACACTGGCATTTGTCTTTCCAAAGAAATGATACTCCCACTTGGGTCCTTCTATACTGCCTTCGTATGTAACTGACTTCAGCTACCACCATTCCACAAACACTGCGCCCCACCCTGCCCCCTCTCTAGTTACTTTGTTGGAGCATAAGAAGTCTGTCACATTGGAAGGCATGAGCCCGAGGTGACTCTCCTATGAGATCCAGATGCTGAAACACCTCGAGATTTTTTTAAGTGAAGACAGTAACACTCTGATGTTTCAGAATAGCTATTTCCATTCATTAAGTTGTAATTCAATTCCTCCTTAGTGACTGTGTCTTGAACAAATGTACTTTAGGGAAGATGAATCATCCTTTTGCTTGCATTGTGAAGGCCTTGGTTATTGACAGGTGACTAGACAGAGCTCAGGATGGTTTCAGGCAAAAGTTGAGTAAATTGGATTAGGTAATGACTTTCATGAGAAGGGTTTTTTTTTCCTTTTTGTTTCTTTTATACAAAATATATAAGGTATTGTGAAAGCAGTGTGGAAATTCTCAAAATCACAAACCTGGTAGGGAAATCTACGATCCATTATTTTCAGGATGTACTAGAGTTGGGGAGCGGGGCCAGGCAAGCAGTGTATTAACATTTCCCCCCAAAACGAACTTTGGCTGGAAGCTTTGTATCCAATTAGCCTTGCAGAGTTTGATAAGGATTGTTTGATACAAACAATGATTATGACAATGTGAATGGAAAATAGTAGCAACAAAAGTTGAAACTGAATGGTATGAAATGATTGTCCCCATGCCTGATGTGAAAGGAGACAGCTGAGAATTGAATTCCCTTCCTTCTCTGCCCAGGTGGGAGAACCTACGTGTGAAACACTATATATTTATTACAGGACTCGGGATGACGGCTCTGTTAGTTTTACTGAACTATTATTTTTTCTTCTTTTTCTTTGCTATAAGGGATGACACTTTGGGAGAAGTAGGGAGGGATGTATAGGGAAATGAAGATGGTATAGAAACAAAAGACATGAATTAACTGGGTGGTAAAATGGATAGAGCACTGGACATTGGATGATGTGCACTGGATGTATACTTTGAGATGAGAAAGACCTGAGTTAAAAAACCCTGCTTCTGTCACTTACCAGCTGCGTGACCTTGGGCAAGTCACATAAAATGGGGATAATAATGACACCTACCTCACAGGGCTGTTGTAAGGATCAAATGAGACAACATTTGTAAAGTACTATATAAACGTTAAATATTGTTATTAAGAATATAAATTAAATAAAAAGGATTATTTGAACATTTCTGTTGTACTTTTTCAAGGAACTGAAGATGCTCCAAAGGCTGAAGTTTCCAAAATGAAAAGATTCTAAGGACCATTTCAAACAGGGAAGGAATGTCCCCTCCCTCTGACCTCCCAGAATCCTTACTGTCCATACCACTCAATCACTCATCATACACTGACCAGCACTATCGTCTTTTTATTGTATAAAAATGAAATTTATAATAAAATAATGTTGATAAATATTTCAGTTAGATCTAACAAAATAGATGATTAATAAACAGTGTACTTATAATAATTCAATTTGACAAACACTAAGTACTTTCCGCTTGCCACTATATTAGTTGCTGATAAAGAAAAGACAAAAGTGAAATATTTCTTGCCCTCAAGGAGGATACATTTTATTGGAGAGAAACAGCATAGACTAAAATTTAAACAGAATACATACAAAGTAATTCCCCACAGACAGGCACTGCTTTAATTCAAAATGTACCTTATTAATGCTTGAAAAGGACTTCCATGGGGCACATTGGAAGTAGATTGGAAGGAGACATGAGAAGGTTGGGGCTAACATAGAGGGAAATGATCAAAGGAGAGGTCAGCCAGTGGAGTCCTGGTGTTTGGTTGTAGAAGGGTGAACCACGTTTAATGTACTCACACTCGAATTCTTAACTAGGCGAGCTCTGACCCAGGGCTTGTTCTAATGCCGAGTAGATTATTTCTCCCATGGTGGGGCGAGGAGGGTGTTCAGAGAGATTTTGTGTTCTAGACTGGGAACTGGTCCATAAAGGCAAAGGAAGCAAGAGCACATGATTAGTCTTGAATGATGGTCATGGATCATCATAATAACAAGCTGATTGAGAGCGATTTTCTTCAGGGTCCCCAAATGCAGCCGTATTTGTTTTATTCAACATTCATTTATAACAATTAAGTATTTATTTAATTTGCCCTACCTCCAATATATTTTCATGGTATGTATGAGACCCAATGTTCTCTAAGGCAGAACACAAAATCTGGCAGGCCTGGCCATGCTAGAAAGACTTCGGATACAGCCACAGAATCAACCCTTGCAGGGTCAAGCAAGGCAGCGAATTCAGCTAAAGGCAAACAAAACTTTTGAATTTGTGCCCTCTATACCCCCAGTCAGGAAATTCCAAAGATATGGTTCTCACAGCGATGGGAACATACTAACCAGTTGGACTGTTCAATGTATGGCTTATAATACAGTCTCCCTGCGCCACGAGGGTGCCTTTAGGCTCCCAGAGTAATATTAGATTGCACACATGCCGCTCTCTGGATTAGCTGCTAGATTTGCAAATGTATAGTTTACAATGTGGTAAAAGCATTGTGGGGGTGGGGCGGGGAAAAGGGGAGCTCTGAGAGGCTTAACTGTGGGATTGTCTACTTGGGACTGGGGCCTGGGTGGTTACCATTCGAAGCTCCCAGCTGCATTAGTATAGCTTGGGGGCCTTCTGTGCACTCATGGCATGAGAATAAGCCAAAAAAGAGATTTTTTTTTTCTTGGGGGGAGGGAGCTTCAAATGGAACCCAATTTGTTTCCCTGTTAAAGCCTCTGGTGCCTCTGAGAGTTCAGATAAAATTTTAGAGGCTAAAGCTGGATCTTTATCAGAAGTGGTTTCTTATTCAATGAAGGGCTGGGTGTGGGGCCCAGCTTCTCCCCTGCCTGGCTTAGTTAGACTTCAAACCACTGGGAGTATGGAGAGGCGGCTGAGAACCTGGAGCCCAATGCACCTGTACTGTTGGTAGAGCCTAGGACTAATTATCTCCTACTCCTTTGACTACAGAACATGACTCCTCAGCCTTCTAGACAGGTAATATGGCCAGAGGGGTTTTATGGTCTAGGAGGTGGGAGACCTGGTCTCTGCTTTGTTTTCTGATTTAGGGGGAGTCAATAAGTTAACCTTTGTTCAATATCCCATCATGGGGTCTAGAGCAAAGGTGTCAAACACATTACCTGCCTGCTTCCTGTGCCCACAACACCTCTCAGTATGGCTGAAGCAGATTCAAATGTAATTGGGGAAATCTTTAAGAAAAATAAGTAAAAACACGATAAATCATAGATAATATTAATTTGTGGTTTTCTAAATCAATACGCAACTCACAAAGATCCTCATATGTAGTTTAGTGGCCCCATTTCCTTTCCCAGCTAATATCCTATCTTTTACAAGAAGCCTTTCCCAACCCCTCTTAATTCTAGTACCTTCCCTCTGTTCATTATTTCCTATTTATCCTATGTGTAGCTTGCTTTGTATATATTTGCCTGCATGTTATCTTCTGTTTACAGAAAGTAAACTTGCAAGAGGAAGGAAGGAACTAAACATTTATTAAGTGCCTACTACATGCCAGGCACTGTGTTGAGCCCTTTAATAAATAATTGCTAACATTTATGTTATTTATGTTTGCTTACTTTACATGTGCTGCCTTACAATTATTATTGCATCTGATCCTCACAACAGCCCTGCAAGGTAAATGCTGTTATTATTCTCATTCTACAGAAGAAGAAACTGACTTGCCCCAAATTACAGAACTGCTAAGTTTCTGAGGTCAAATTTGAACTCAGGTCTTCCAGATTCTAGGCTCTTCACTGTATTCATCATACCACCTAGCTGCTTCTAGAGGTAGAGAAACAGGAGAATACTCACACCTCTCCTAGTATGACTCCTGGTAAGGGAGGGGAAAAGGGAAGGAGAGGGGTGATGCTCACCAGCTCTGATCTCAGCAGTCTAAACAGTTCCAGCAGACTGGACATCTGATCTGGGTGCATGACTAGATCACACAGCCCCTGTCCTGCATGTAGTTCAGTGCTGAGGGTCTCACATTTGGCACTTTCTCCATAGTTCTCCAGTGCAGTCCTGTGGGTTTCTAGCCCAAATGCTGATTGAAATCACAGCCCTCCCCTCTCTGCTCACTGCCATTCTCCAGTAATGGTATGTACCTCTCTGGTGATTTCTACTCTCTACCTTTCATAGTATAAGTGGCGCTAACTTATTAGTTAGTCTGTTTCTGGTCAGTCATAGGGATAGGGCTGCTGTCTTGAGGGACTGGGACAGAGTCACTGAGCTATTTCTTTCCTGATCATAAAGTATCCCATCTCCAGAATCCATATTTCCTGAGCAACCCAAAGGATGTTGACACTGATAAGACACTATCTACCCCACCCTCCCAATAATATCTCCCACATCAGCCAGCCTGTTGAGGTGTCTAAATCTTACCGTTAAGTTTATCATTTAGGGTCCTAAGGGCTTGTCATTCTTTCAGTTTCTTCTATAAACATGGCCTTGGTACTAGGAAAGAATAGCACAGTAAACTTTTTATTAGGTCATATTTTATTTATTTATTTGTTGGTTTTTTTTTTTTTGGCTAGGCAATGGGGTTAAATGATTTGCCCAGGGTCACACAGCTAGTTAAGTGTTATGTGTCTGAGGCTGGATTTGAGCTCAGGTCCTCCTGACTCCAGGGCCAGTGCTCTATCCACTGCACCACCTAGCTGCCCCTTAGCTTATACTTTAGATTAGATTATTTGACAACTAGTACAGATCAAGAGAGGAACCTATAGGTAGAGGTAGGGGTGAGCCTGGGGAACCAGGGGTACAAGGAAAGGGAAGATGAAAGGGGCACTAGGAGGATATCAAAGTGTCACATCATTGTACCCATAATTTTGTAGAGATTGGGACCCCATGACAGTTCATCACTGCCTGTGTGGCCTTCCACAAAGGGGAAATCAGAGAATCACAGAATCAGAAGAGACCGCTGAGGTCCTTCCTATGAGCTCCCTGGGTTGGTCCATGCCAACCCATGCCTGACCAAGAATCCCACTACATCACACTAGACAAGCAGCTATCCAGCCCCTGCTTGAAGACCTGATATGAAGAGAATCACCACCTCCCAAGTATGCCCATTCCACTTTTGGCTAACTCTAAATGTTAAAAAGTTTTTCCTTTTATCAATCGAGCATTTGACTCTTTGAAACAGCCAACCATTACTCCTAGCTCTGTTCTGTAGAGCCAAGCAGAGAAAGTCTAATCTCACATCATGACTAATGTGAAAATACGCTTAATACAAATATATAAGTAGTGCCTCCATCTTGGGGAGAGGGAGTGGGAGAAATTTTAAAACTCAAAATCTAATGGAAGTGAATGTTGAAAACTAAAAATAAATAAATAATTTTTTTAAAAAAGAAAGCCTAATCTCACTTTTAAGTGACAGATCTTTGTTTATGTTTTTATTTGTTATTTTATTATATATTTTAAAATTCATACATTTCAAAATTTCCATATGAAACTTCTATAGATAACTATTAAATATCACTGCATTTGGGGATTGATTATTAAATCTACTCATGTCACTAGAAGCAAGTGGTTAAGTGACAGATCTTGAAAGACTTAAGGACAGCTGTTCTGTTCCTCACTTCTAGCCTCTCCCACACTGCCCCCAGTCTTCTCTGTACTGGGCTGAGCATCCTGAGTTCCTTTCACTGACCTTCATATGCCATCACATCAAGGTCTGTCTCTATTCTGGTCACCATTCTCTGAATGTTCTTCAGCATCAGTAGAGTGGTACCCAGTGCTAAACACAGTAGTCTAGGGGAGGGTCTGACCAGGGCAGAGTACATGGGGACTATCAACTCCCTGGAAGTAATGAGGCTGTATCAACACAGCCATTGACCCAAGTGTTTTGGCTTAGGATATTTTCTTTGGCACCTCCATACATAGCAACAAAAATCTCCGGGGCAGCCAAATGCTTGAAAACTGCTGCTGAATACACCCCTAGTCTTGGTAGTTGAGAGATCTGAGTTCTTCACAGTTCTGCTCTTCTAGGCTTTAGTTTCCTCATCCACAACATGCGAGGAGGACACAAGGTAACCTCAAAGGCAACCTCAGCTCTACCATTTTAGGACTTTAAAAGCCCTTTGGGATTTGGATCCTTACCTACCTTAGGCGAACAATCCATGGAGAGAAAAAAACAAAACTGAGCTCCCAACTGATTATATAGGCTGACCCAGCCAGGAAGTGGCCTGCCTACTAAAAGGGAAGATGACATGGTATGATAATGGTAAAATAATAATAATGATAACAACAATAACTAAGATTTGTATAGTTCCTACTATGTGCCAGGCACAGTGCCAAGTGCTTTGCAATTATTATCTTATTTGATCCTCACAATAACCTGGGGGTTGCTATTATTACCTCCATTATACATATAAGAAAACTGAGGCAAAGAGATAAAATGACCTGCCCAGGGTCATAAAGCTATTTTTAGCCTGGATTTGAACTCAGGTCTTCCTGATTGTAGGTCTAGTTCTCTCACCACTTCACCTTCAAGGTCATCCTGCACGTTTTCTCTCCCAATTATAATCTCCTCTCCATGTGGCTGTGACCTTAGGGGATCTCCAGACACCAAGGAGATGTGAGCTTTCTTCTCTGGTGGGATTCTCTAAGGCCATGCTCCTGCAGTTGGATAAGTCCCAACTAAAATCCCATTTTCTACAGGAAGCCTTTCCCAACCCCTGTCAATTCTAGTGCTGTCTCTCTGTTGTTTCCTATTTATCTGGTATTTCAGTTGTTTGAACGTATTTATTTGCTTGCTGCTGCCCCCCCCATTAGATGATAAGCTCCTTGAGGACAGGGACTGTCTTTTGCCTCTTTTTGTATCTCCAGCACTTAGCACAGTGCCTGGCACATAAGAGGCACTTAATTGGTTAATTGATTCTACAAGCTAAACCACTGCTTTGAGTTTTCCTCATTACATTTCATCTCTCCAAAGCTGATGTGCTCTCCTAGGCAATTTCCATTTACAGAGGATTGTTATAGGGTGGGAAGGCATTAAATGGCTTCTTACCTTCACTTCTTTGATAATGTGCTAAATCCATATAACTCAAAGACCCCTTTTCCTCCACTTATGTCTGCTCAAAGGAATTTCATTCCTACTGTCATCTAATCTTGACATCTTAGATATGTTTACAAAAGTGAGAAAGGTCGAAAGGGGGTGAGAAATGATACCATGACTTTCGGTCTCTTTCTCCAAGATGGTGATTCCCAACTTGTTTTTGGATTTTCAAAGCCTTGTTTTATTTTATTTTATTTTTCACAATGACATGACCACCAGGGCACTCCCCTACCTTCTCCTCCATGACCTCCTGTATACCTCATTCCTACCCTCCAATATTCCCACAAAACAAGGTTGTTTGGCATTTAAATGAAGGATATTGCCTGAATCTGGGATTTCACTGAGGTTCTAGTGAGGAAATCTCCTTTATCAATGTATATCAGCACCTTCTTTGTAGCTTAAAGTCAGAGAGTTGCCTAGAACTCAGACAGGTTACATCCAGAATCATATAACCAGGATGTATCAGAGATAGGATTTGAACCTAGGTTTTCCTGGCTCCAAGGCCTGCTCCTGTCCATTATATGATGTTGCCTTTTTATTGTTGCTGTTGGTATTCAGTCGTATTTAACTCTTCATGGCCCCATATGAGATTTTCTTGGCAAAGACTGGAGTGGTTTGCCAATTCCTTATCCAACTGATTTTACTGATGAGGAAACTGAGGCAAACAGGGTTAATGATTTGCCCAGGGTCACACATCTAGTAAGTATCTGAGGCCAGATTTGAACTCAGGGAGGTGAGTCTTCCTGACTCCAGGTCTGACACTCTGTGCACTATGGTCACCTAGTAGGGGATTGCTAAACATGGTGGTACATGCCTGGAATCCCTGTTCCCACAGAAGCTAAGGCTGGTGGATCTCTTGAGCTTGGGACATATAAGCTGTAAAACACAGCACCAATATAACCAGCCCTCCAGAGCTACAAGCCATCAGGCTGCTCGAGGAGGGATGAACCAATCTAGATCAGAAACAGAAAAAGTCAAAGTGCCTGTTTCAGTTAGAAGTAGGATCAGTGATGTGAGTGAGTGGCTTCCAGACAGGGCAAGATAAGGAGACCCAATCTCAGAAACAAAAACCACAAAAAAGTGGATTGTAAATTCCATAAGGATAAGTATATAATAATTTCTATGTTTCCTTCCCCATTCAAATGTAGGCTCCTTGAGGGTAGGGGCTGTTTCTACTTTATCTTTACATTCCCAATGCTCAGCACAGTGCCTGGCACACAATAAACACCTACATATTTGTTTATTCATTGATTCATAAATGTTGGATTGAGGTGAAAACTTAGACTCATGTTTAAAAGTCAATGAAATGAAAGGAGGGAGCCAGCAGATGTCCAGATTTATAGTTAGTCTGGGAGTGGAGGGAGGGAGCCAGGAGAGGCAACTTTTAGGATCAGTGGTTGAAAAGGCAGGGAGGAAAGAGACGTTTGTAGACTCGTAAGAGATAGAAAAGAGGTCTGGGATGTTTGTTAGTGTCTGCCAACCATGTAGCTAAGTTAAGAGCGGCTTGCTTTACTTTAGTCGTTATTCCATTCTCATTTCCAATGGGCCTTTTTTGATCCAATGTTTCTTTGATCCCATACTGTCCTATCTCTTGTGATTGATACAAGATAGGGGCTTCGATACCCAAGGATGTTAGGTCATAGGTCATAGATTTAGAGCAATAAGGGACTTCAAAGACCGTCTAGTTCAACCTCATCATTTTACAGATGAGGAAACTAAGGCCCATGAAAGTTAAACAGCTTCTACTTATTCTGTGTCTTTCCTTTGGGGTGTCCCCAACCCTGCAGAGTGGGGTCCTGCCCAGAGAACTTCCAAACTGCAGGAATAGGGCTCAATTCTACCCATAATGACAGAGTTTTTCATGGATGTTTCTTTGGGGACACCATTCTGGTATCAGCCATTCACAGTAATACAGCAAAGTCAAAGTCTCTGTTCTTTGTTTCTCACTTGACTTGTTTTCTCTTAATCACATGTCCTCTCCTAAGGTCAAGTTCCAAGAAACCTGGGTAGTTTGCTCTCAAGTAATGCCAGAGATCCCCTTTGAGAGATTAGAGAAAGGGAGCTGCCTGCTAGGGTCCTATTTCCCTTTACTCTTCTCTGAGCCTTTTAGCTGATTTGATGGATTACCATTACAGTAATGCACATAGGGTCTGGACTTACTCTCCTAACCCCAGTTCCAATAAGTAGTTCAGGTCTCCAGAGCAAGACTGGCATTCCCCTTTGGAGTTTTGGCAGTGAAGCTGAGAGACTAAGGGCTTCTTTTCTAATGCTATATCCCATGAGCCCTCATCTGGTATACTTCCCCTATGTCATTGCATCTCTTCAATATCATCTAACTAATAATTACTGTGTCAATATCAATTAACCAATTGATTTCTCCTCAGTGTCATTTGCCAGTGATTATCATACCAATATCAGTTACCCATTGACCTCTCTTCAGTAACATTTAACCAATTAATATCAACTAGCTTTTATATCAGACCCATCACACAAAAATCTTCAGAACCAGGAGCTCACTCTCATCTACCACCTCAGTTCCTAGGGAGAATGGGACCGCAACAAGCATCTCCCTACATACTTCCCTTCTTAATGTGGCCCAGCTGACGGATAAGTTACTCCCTTGCTTGCAGGGCATGGTGTCTCAGTAGCTGTATCAATTCCCTGTAGGGATGGGTGAAGCAGGTCACTCCTCGGGACTGGATCCTCACCTAGCTTGGCTGCTCTGGCTATCAGCAAGGCCAATTGTAGTGTCCATCTGCTGGACCTCCTATGGCTCTTCTGAAGCTCACAACCTGGTGACCTGGTCTATATTCACTGAAGATGAGGAAAGAAGAAACCCAACAGGGAATGAATGATTGAATGAATAAAGCATTTATTAAGTGCTTATCATGTACAAAGCACTGTGCTAAATATGAGAATAAAAATAGAAAAGCAAGATAGTCCTTACTCTTAGAGCTCACATTCTAATGGGGAGACAAGACATATGCAAGCTGCAAGTCAGGTGTAAAAGTTCCATTGTCCTTAGGGTGTAGAAAGGAGACAAAAAACAAAAAACCCAACCTATAGCGCCAGGTATTCATGGCCACATGGTAGCGCTGGGTGTAGACATAAGGCAGTTGCCCATAGCACCTGTTATCTCTCTTCTTATCAAGAGGCTTATAGCAGTTCTTCCTCCTCTCTCAAAACCTGACAGGGAGAGATAAATCTAGCATGTGGGTCTTTTGCATGTGCATTCAGCCCTGGTTTAGCAATCAGTTAAAATGCTTTTCATCACCAACAGGAAGCAGTCATAGAATACCTGAGCTTACTCTGAAGTGGAAAGCAAGGGTCCCTTGATTATGCTGCCCAGGATGAACTAGGATATGCAGCAGGCAGAAAACACTGTGTGTGTCCCAAGGACTGGACCCCACTAGACCAGTTCCCCTCCCTTCCCCCTGTTAAAGTGGTAAAAACAATATTGTTCACTTAAGTGGACAAATCTAGGAACCCAGCACCAGATGGAGACTCCTGGCCGCTGTCTGGAGTGTGTTCTTTTACAACCACTCACCTTTGCCACTTGGTTTGATTGATATCTTATATTGTCTTCTAATTGTGACTGAGTCTCACCTCCCATCTAGACAGGAAAGCCTCACTAAGCTCCTACTCATATTGCCTACCCAGTGCCTAGCACCTAATACTTCAGTATTTTAAGGGATATATAATCTCATCGATATTAGGTATGTCCTCTAATAGTGCATATTGATGGAGTCTGAGTGGGAAATAGTTGTGTGTGAGAAGTAAAGGCACACAGTTGCCCACAAATCCTTATTAGGTCTCCAACTTATTTAAGATGCAGCTGTAGAAATCCTAATATGAAGAAGAGTGGAAGTAGAAATTAGTCTTGACTTCATGGAAGCAGTGAGGAAGATTGATTATCTGTAGACAATAGTAGTGATGAGGAGAGAGAGAGAGAGAGAGATAGAGACAGAAAGAGAGAAATTAGTGTCATGAACATGAATTAGTGTGGGCTATATGGGGGACTATCAGACACTTGGAAAATTCAACTCAACAGTTTATGAATAGCTATGGAGTGAATCTGTTAAATGGAAAGGAGAGACCATGGCAGTGAATGAATTGAGTTGATGAATTCAGTGCGTTGAAGGAGATTCAGAGTGAATTAAGGCTAGGTGGTCTATACCCCCAGTGGGCAAGTGGGGTGTGAGAATGAATACATGCAATGTGGGCTGGATTGTTTAATGGATCTCAAGTACCACTGTTATACTCATCCCATACTTGGATATCAGTGTTCGGATTTCTCATGAAAAAAATCCCAAAAGATTCAGAATTACATCTTAATATATGTATGTATATATGCACACATATTTTCATATATACATGTATGTGTATATACACATTTTCATATATACACATATATGTACAGATACACATACATACATACACACTATACGTATGTAGAGATAATGCAGACACATATATATGTATATATATGTATGTATGTATGTATGTATATATGTATATATGTATATAGTGTCAAACAGCATAGAATGCTGAGCTTGAACTCAGGAGGATCTGAGTTCAACTCCTGACTTAGCCAAGGTCCTGCCTAGCTGTGACCTTAGGCAATTCATGTACAGCTGTCTGTCTCAGTTTCCTCATCTTTAAAATGGGGATAATATTAGCACTTACCTCACATCATTATTGTGAATCTCAAATGAGATGATATATGTAGTGCCCTTTGCATACCTTAAAGCTTTCTATAAATTCGAGCTATCTGAATGGCAGGTTTCTGGCTTCCTAGTACAAGAAAAGTGAGCACTCCCAGGAAAGCAGTCAAAGAAGGGAAGATTTCTCCTCTCCTCTCCCCCTCCCTTGTGCTGAGGAACACAACCCCAGCCCTTACTTCCCAAAGCATGTCAATACCCTGGGACAAAGCACTGTTTGTCCTGCACTAAATGTGGCTCTGTGAGAGAAGACACAGTTAGAGACATGGAACTTGACAGGAGGAGAGAATCTGAGTGGGGAAATATATCTGAGTCAACAGCATAAAGACAGTTGTTAAAACTATGTAAGCAGATGAAGTTTTCCAGAATGCCAAAGTCTGGGAGCAAGAATTAGTATTAATGCCAAGAGAGGTTTCTCCACATACTGAATGACTTTTAAAAGTTAATCCCTCCGGGGTGGAAAAAACTGTCTCTTGACTCGGGTAGTTTGTTAATTTTTGTTGATGGAAATTTAAAAAAAAAAAAAACCCAGCGGGGGTGAATCATGTCAAATCTTCACCATTGGCTAATCGTGATATGTTTGTGAATAACAGGAGATCCGAGAAAGGGTAGACAAAGAAGCAGCTTGCTAAGCATTTCAAGTAACTCATTTATTTTGGACTGAACCGAAGCGAGAGGAAGTCATCACAACCTAACCCTTCGGCCCTGGACACGTGGCAACAAGAAAGATCAAGACACAGGTTTGGCTCCATTGCGGAGCAGCAGGGCGAGATCTGGCCACCTACTGCAACTGAAGGGAATGAGGCTGGAGACGCTGAAGAAGCATGCACAGTCACACAGTGAAGCCACATGTGGTACATCAGTGAATGACACAGAGGCGAGGTGTCAACATACTGACATCCCAGAGACAGAGGCAGGCGGGGCTCTCTGTGCATTTGAGCACCAGGTGGCAAACAATCCTGTCTCTGCCAATAGTTTCAATGAATAGAGGCAGGCTGCATAGCCAATGCAAGAGTTGCAATGGGGAAAGAGAGAGAGAGAGAGAGAGAGAGAGAGAGAGAGAGAGAGAGAGAGAGAGAGAGAGAGAGAGAGAGAGAGAAAGAACGTTGTTCATCTGTATTTTGTTTTTTGTAGCATTCATTCAATCCTTGACGTCTGCCTTGTGTTACTGTAAAAGTGCAGAGAACCAGCTTTCCTGACGGGAAGACCTAGGGTTAATATTAATAATAGCTGGCATTTACATGGTGTTTTAAGGTTTGCCAAGTGCTTTCCAAAGATTATCTCATTTTGATCCTCACCACAACCGTGTGAGATAAGTGCTATTATTATCCAAGTTTTATAAATGAGAAAACCTGGAAGAGGGTAAGTGATTTGCCCAGGGTCACACAGCTAGCAAATGTCTGAGGCAGAATTAAAACTCAGGTCTTCCTGAGTCCGAGGCTGTGTCCACTATGCCACCTAGCTACTAAAAGGATTAAGTCCTGGGTCTGGCACTGTACCTGGCAAGTTGGTTATCTCTCAGAGAGGCCACAACTGTACAAGAAAAGTGTCAATCAGCAGTGAGAGAAGTTCATCACCGAGGGTTCCCTACACTGATTAAATCACAGGTCAAGTAAGAAAATAAATTAGTGTGTAACAGGCAATGTGGCATAGTGAATAGTGTGCTAGACTTAGAATCAGGAATATCTTGATTAGAATCTTCATTTAGAGGCAGCTAGGTTGGTAGGTACAGTGTAGATAGAGCACTAGACCTGGAGTAAGGAAAATCTGAATTCACATCTTGCCTCATACACTTGTTGGCTGTGTACCTCTCTGTATGCCTCAGTTTCTAGCACCTTCCTCCCAGAGGTATTGTGAAGATAAAATGAGATCATCCTAAAGTCCTTTGCAAACCTTAGAGTGTTATATAAATGTGGACTATTACTATTGCTGTTCTCTGAGTTCAAATCTTTGACACTTATTAGCTCCATAACCAAGATCCATTTCAGCTCCAAAGCTATAGTCTTATCATGCCATTTAACCTATCTGTGTCTCAAACAATTCATTGGAATCTACCATTCCAGGATTGGTGTCACTGTCCACCAAAGTTCAGATGCCTCATTAAGATGGGGAATTAACTCCAAGTTCTCAAAGATTTTGGCAGGAAAGCACATGATCTGGTAGCTTGGACCAAATTGGAAAGAATTGGAGTATGGACCTGTATAGACTATGCTTGGCATCTGAAGACTAGACTAGCTAAGTTTGAAGAGGCTCATCACTGCAACAGCCATAGAATTCCACATAAAATGGGAAATTTTTTTGGTCACAGCAACTTTTGAAGACTGCCTGCTTAGTTGTACAAAGATTGTGCTCAGTGTTGGTGGAGGGTTCATCTGTGCCAAGGAAATCAGAGACCCTGGAAGCGCTGAAATATTGTTATTCATCTTTTCATATGTTCTTAGATAGGACTAGACTAGGAGCTCTTTGAGACTATCAGCTTCCCCCCCACCCCCCACTACTCATCTGTCCCTTACAATGTCTAGCCCAGTGATTTCCATTCAAAAATAATAATACCTGGAACTTTTACATCACTTTGAAGTTTGTGAATTGCTTTACATTATCTCACAGGAACCTCAGAAGAACACTTTGGGGGTAGGCAGGACAGCTATTATTACCTCTGTTTGACAGAGGAGGAACCTGAAAATCAAAGCAGGGTCACACAGCTCATAGGTATCATAGAGGGGATTTGGACCCAGATCTCTCTTGACACCAAGCCTAGTTCTCTTTCCATTGCTAGGCTGCTTCTCTCATTTAACACTCAACATGTATTGATTTATTTTTTTCAGCTTCACCTACTCACAGTAATAGCAGTCATCATCCATAGCATCAGCTTTAAGTGCGAAGAATAGTTGGACTTGTGTATTTTTTTTAACCTGTGAACAGATTTTGTAAGCAGGTCACTGGAAATATTTGTTGCTTACTGCTGTCATAACCGCTCATGCTTATTTACAAAGTGCTTTCCCCATGACAACCCTCTGAGAAGACTATTAGTTGTAAATTACCTTTTAATAGGATGCACATTCTTTTGAGATTGATATGACAAGATTTAATATCTTCTTTTATATTTCCTGATGGGAAACAAACTTTAATTTCAAAGTTTGCACTGAAATGAATACTTAACCTTGCTTTCAGCTTTAAAAGGTCATTATATTAGGGTGATTAAAAATATGGACTCTGCATATTAACTTTTAAAACCTCAGGACTGTCAGATTGTCCCAGAGAACTTTCCAAAGTGGTGACTGCCTTCTCAGAAAGAAGAGGTTCTCATTTTGTTCTTTGCAGGATCAGCAGCACTGGAATAATTTGTTAAAGACACTGATCTGAAGTCTTTGGCTGAAACAGAACTGGGTAAACTCAGTCAAATAATCCTCTACTCATCTGCAATCCAGGAGTGTGGCAACATTATGGAAGCCAAAGTTACTCCACCCATGTTCTGAAGGCGGGTGAAATCTTGTTAACACTTTGACATTGGCTTTCTTGTTGGTTTTTATTTATTACACTGTCTTGCTACCCCAATTAATTAACAAGACAACCCCCCCCAAAAAAAAGAGGATTAGAGTAGCATCAGGACAGACCCTTTCCAGAGTAACTTGAAGTTGGAATTTCCCAATGGTTTAATAATCCATTTGCAGGATTAGTGACTGCAAACCCCGCTCAGGTCAGTTCAGCAGAGTGGGATTTGAGAGTGGGCACTTTGGGGTGGTGAAAGAAGGCCAGGTTTCTAGAAGGAAGTGCTGGACGGTAGTGGTGAATCAGCTATTATCATTGTTAGCTCTTAAGATACTTTGAGGATAATCAGGAATTAGGAAGGTCCCCATTTTGTGCAAACTGATCAAATACAGATGTTTCCAGGGAATTGACCTTATTGACCGTGACTTAACTAAAAATTGCATGGTAGGCAGCTGGTCAGTAGTGGGGTGAAACCATGTTTGGGCAGTAGGGTGTAAATGTGTATACAATTTATAGGACATGAATGACACTGCAAAAACATCTGTTCTATTGATAAATATGTTTCACTTCCAAAAAATGTGTATACCAGGGAAATGTGGTTTAAAAAAATAGTGCCTGCCTTTGCTAGGTGTCTTCTCTGCGTGCTAGACTCCTAAAAGACTTAGGATAGAAAATATTTAAAAATGGTACTAACTCTCCCCTCTTCCTGAAATATCAGATTTCATATAAAACTCATCAGCTGAGCTAAGTATTAGGCTTGATCAATGGCAGGAAACCAGGGGATCAAATGTTAATAAATCAGAAACAGAAACCCCTACTTTAGCAGAACTATATCATGAGGCTAAAAAATAGGGCAAAGCACTTGCTAGTTTTTTTCTGGACATTATGTATACAGAAGACAAATTATTCAGAAGATTTACCTTAGAAGGGAAAAAAAATAAGGAAATAAAAGTCTTGTTTTCAAGGGGGGGAAAACATTTTTTTAAAATTACATTTAAAAAAAATTGCATTTTAAATAGCTTACTTACAGAGTCTGCCTAAAGGATCCTGATGGAAAGTGAAGATCTCAATCTCTCACAGTATGTAGATGCAGTTCCATGAAGGCTGATTTAGTTATTTAGAAATGACTATATTAATAATGTACTAATAATATATAAAGCCTGTTAGGTAGGCTTTAATGGATGTTTTCTCTTACGTGGCCATTCTCCTCCCAGACCACACCTTCGGTGATGTATCTGTTTACAATCTTATTGCAACCTCTCCATAATTCTAAACATCTTTTCAGTATAATTTAATACTACATATTAGTGTCCTACTTTCGGATGCAGCTGTTTCAGCCATCCAGTCCTGAAGGCATACGGACTTCTCTCATTTATTCCAGCAGACCTCAATCCCTCTACATTTACTTCAGCATTCAAAAGCTGAGGACTGAGCAGTCAGCTAGTCAGGGGCAAGAAGCTATAAAAGGTTCACTGAGCTAAGATCAAATCAACAAAATGACATGTCTATAAATAACAAGCTACCTTCTGCATTTTTGAAACTTTCAAGCTCTCCTAGCTTTTATTTTCTTACATGCCTTTTTGCCTCCCTCCTCTCCCCACCTTGAATGAAAGAGGACTCGGGTCTTCGGTCTCTCTGGCTGGAAACTGTTTGCTTCTGTGAAAACAGAGAGCTAAATTAAATTAGAAAATCCTGGTATTCAGTAGGACAGAATTTCCTTTCCTTCCTACTTTCTCAGTTCACAATCTATCACCTAGAGTAATTAAGACCAGGGAGGTATCCTCTTCACTGGATTAACCTTAACTAAATTGTGTTCATTCAACAAATGCCCTTTTGATTAGCCAGAGCCAGGCCTGCTGGCTTGGATACACCCACCTTGTAATTCTACACACTTAATTAATTTCAGATGAATAGCAAGGGGAAGATAAGTTAAATTCCCCAATTAATAAACATATAGATTCTCATGCATTTTAGCTTAGCTTAAGGTTTTCTTTAAGAAAAGAAAAAAAGAAAAAGACTAACTAAAGGTTTCAAATAAACAAACTGAAAAGTACACGCACACGTAATTGTGCAAAGCTGGTCAGTGACTGGTTCGAGCTTCCTTACAGAGGGCAAACATCACAAAACAGACAGCAAAAAGTAATGGCAGAAACATGATTTTGGTTTGGGTTGTTCTCTGTTTGCTGACAGGAAGCATTTTTAGATGCTCCACCAGATTTCAGATCTTTTTTTATTTTTTATTTTTATTTTATTTTATTTTTTGTTTAGAACATAACTATTTGGGGGAGATTCTTTGCTGTGCTCACAATTGATTCCAGCAAATATGTGTTTGAAAAAAATACATTTCTCAGTAGTAGAACACTGTGAGGAAGAACAGGATTCTCAAGGGGGCATAGTCTAAAGGTGTTTGTTTAATCACCCAGATTTAACAAGTGTCTAAGCTACAATAAAACACCATTGTAGACCTTTCTGGCAGCAAAGAAAATGATTCCCTTATAATAAACTAGATGTAGGGGACTTTTATGTGCTATAATTTATCTCACATTAAAAAGATGGCAAGCCAGTTGCACAGGATAGATTTATGGTCTTTTTCTTAATCCCAGGAAATTTATATGTCTAGTTTTTAGTCATTTTAAAACAAACTAACTACTGATCTACATAATTGTATTTTTGAAAAAAAAAGTCTCTATGGTAGCTCTCTGGAAGGAGACATTAGTGCCCTATGTTGGATCCAAATGAAAGAATGGATACATAGGGGGTTAGGTGAAGTATAAATTTGCTCTTTTCTTAAAGTCTGGCAAGGAATCCTAGTTACATAAAACAAAATATAGCTCCAGAATGTCACAGAATGTGTTTAATTAGGTGGAGAAAAACTGTTCATCGGGGTTGGAAAACTAAGTAAATGACACAGTCCACTTCACACATGAGATTGCTTTGAATTTGTAAATTCTTCCCTTTATTGTGATTTAAAAGAAGCTAGTTATGTATACTTTGGCTTTGGGTTTTAGCCATTTACAGAAAGTAATTGGAAAACCCGGTACCCCACTTTTGACTGAACCACTTATACTTGAAGCTGATTAAAAATCATTACACATCACTTTGCCCACAAATTAAATAGGGAACTCAGTAACTAACCACTAAAAGGGGGTGAGGACAAAGTGGGAGACTTCAGTAATCAGCTCACTAATTGGTTATTTGTAAAAAAGCCTTTGAGGTGGTTGATGCCATTGATGAGATAGCTACAAATAACAAGTGCTATTCACCGATGGCACATTTATGCATGTATTAGTCCACAATAAAGTCAGGGCCAGAGCTCACTGCAGTATGTTTTTTCAGCATCTACCACCTAATGAGGTGTCAGATTTTTCCTATCTTCTCAGTTTCAGACTTGAGAGAATCACACATGGGTAGTTCAGGTCCCAGTAAGAATATCTTAATTCTCTTTGTCCTAAGCATGGGTTCTAAGTTTTGGCTCTTTGAAAATTAAGGAGGGGAAAAAATTAAAGGTAACTTGAGCTAAGTCAACAACTCTCTTCTGATCATCAGAATTCTTTACAAAACTTGCTTCTGACTATGGGGAACCCATTTAAAACACTTTTTTAACTTAAAAAAAGATGATCCATTTTGTTGCTTTTGTCTCTTCTTGTCGGGGAATAGCTGAGATTTTCTCATGAAAAGACAGTTGAATTCTGTCACTGAGTGACATCAATTGATTCACTCTTCGTATAGACACATGATAAAAAAAAAATCAAAATATGATTATTCGCACAGCGACCTTGCAGCTCACCAAAATATGCTCGGTCCTGGTGGATCCAGGAACTATTCTAAGTGCTGGTCTGGGGGATAACTTAGAGAATTCATTAGAAGGATAACCAAATTATCTGGGTTTGTTTGCTGCAGGGAAATTTGTTCAGCCAAACACTGCTTTAAAATAAAAGAAGAAGAAGAAAACATGGGGAAAACTCGTTAGTTCCGCTAATCTAATGTATGTAGGCCCTATTGTTCGTAGTTTAATTCCTGGGTCTCTCCGCTGTTATGTCGTTGTACCTTTAACAAAATCTGGCTCGATACATTCACATTTTTTTTCCCTTCGAATTTCTGCTTTTGAATTAGGTCCTGAGAGAAGTCCATGCACATAGAGGAAACATGAACGGGGCATATCCGAATGTGTTGTTTAATTCACCTCTAAAAAAGTAATAGGAGAGAGTCACACCGTCAGAAAATAACCTCTAAATATTCCCTTAGTCCGTAGTTCGTATCCATCCCAGAAGGGAATTGCCAGACTCCAGAAATAACGTAGCCCGCCTGGAGAGGTACTGGGTGCTGCTGAGGGTGTTAACACCCCCTCCCACACTTCGGCGGCGCCGAGGGCTGCGCTGTCTGGCCTTTGTTTGTGGCCGTGACCCTACCATGAACCCGAGGGTGGGGATGAACTCCCTGCTGCCCGGGCTGTGCGCTGCAGGTGCTCGCGGGTTCAGCAGGGGTGCAGCACGGGGACCTTGCCCTTCTTCTCCCTGCCCAGGTGGCACGGCACCCTCCAGCCCGCTCCTCCTGGCCTGACAACGGGCTGCGAGCTTCTTTAGCCCAGATTCTCCTCTGCTCCGCTGCCGCCGGCCACCCTGCCCGCCTACCTGTGCCGGACTGGTGCGCGCTCTCACTCTCTCTTCCTGGGAGACCATCGACCAGAGCGCACGCATTTTCGTGGGGGCGAAGGAGGAGGGCATGGCCACCAGCGAGAAGGAGCGATTTTCAGGACTGCTCTTCTTCTCGCTCTCCCGCGCCGAGAGAGCTCTTCTTTCCACCTCTATGGCCAAAGAGAAGAACAGATCAGGACCGGGGAGTCCGTTCCTTCAGCGGCTTTGAGACTTCCAGGTAGACTCGGGGATTCTTCTAAGCTGCGCCTCGGCTGGTTCCCGTGTGGGCCGCCGAGATGCCCTCTGCCCCTCCTTCTCTGGTTCCCTCCCTCCCCATCCCCGCCGCCTCTCAAACAAGAAGGCCGCGCTATGCTAGCAGATGGAGTTGCAGGGGTGTGCTGGGGTCCCCGACTCTCTGGGGGGACAGGAAAAGTCAGAAACGCGCGGGCTGGCAGGCGGGTTTCCGATGATAGGAAAAGGAGGAAAAGCGCCGGATCTGTGAAGGAGGGACGGATTATAGAGTTAGGTGTAGCCTTCCTGCCTCTCTGAGCTGCTGAGCTCATTTTCGTTCTCTTTCTTTTGCTTTGAAATGGGGAGTAGAAGAGCTCGGAAGCCCGCGCTCGGATGTCTGCAGATGCAGGTAGATGTGAATGGGGGAAAAGAAACTCAAAGTGGGGAGGTAGTATGTGTGTATGCAGGTATGGATAACTGAAGCCAGAAGGGTCGCGAAGTGACAAGAGAAGAAAGAATTCTTGGGTGAATAAATACTCCCGTGTCTTAAGCTATGGGGATTGCAGAGAAGGAAGCTTCGGGCTATGGGGCTAGGAGTGGGTACAGAAGAAGGAGATGGCACATAGACCATAGGATTTAGAGCTGGAAGTCAGCTCATTCATTTTACATATAGGGAAACAGAGGCCCAAAGATGCTTGTTCAAAAGTACCTGTCCATCATCATGCCAAGTTGCTGAGTCAGGACTCGAACTTGGTCCTCTGAGGCTAAAGCCAGGGTCTTTTTTTTTCTTCTACATCATGTCATGGGGATGGAGGAGAAGACCTTTCATTCTTTCATCATTCTCTTGGGAGCAAAATGGAACTGACCCAGAAAGGGAGACTAGGAGACTTGAGGGTTAGGAACTACGAAGCCAGGGCTAAGTGGGGAATGGGTGAGAGCACATGGATAGCACATGCTGTTGGGATCACGTGCTGGGATCTTCCTGGGAATCCTTGCTGTATCCCTGATGGGTGGGAGAGTCTAAGAAAACTGGCAGAGGTGGAGAGCAGGTGGGGAGACAAGATGTTTTGTCTGCTTATGTAGCAACTTTCCAGAAAAGAGCAAGACAGGAACATATTGTAACCAGCTCAGGTTCTTAGTTTCTCCCCCTACCATCCTACTGAAAGCTCTTTAGATTAGGAGTGGGGAGGAGAGAGCCAGTAATCTGGATAGCAGTGGTTCTGAAGTCCATCAAGGCTTGGGATTTGAGTCTCTTGTTCTGGAGCCTGCAGAGAGAATTAGTTTCCCTATCTCCACCCACCCACCTTATGAACAACAGGCAGAGAAGTTTTTCTACCTGATACCCTTCAGACAGTCACCCCATCTTTCCCAGAAAACAAACACCACTCTTTGTAGCCAAAGAGGTCAAAGACTCAAGAATGGGAATTGGTTGAGAGTTGAATTCTCCCCCTCCAAGCACACGAATAATATTAGGAGAATCAGACTCAGGCTCTTATGCCCCTTGAGGTCTGGCACTATGTCCTCAACACTCTGCCTACTAGTTCACTTCTCAAATGGCTAGACTGGTCCTTGGCCTGGCTGTTTCTATTTATTTATTTTTACTGAGGGTAGGGGTACGAGGTGGGATGTGGGGTAGAAGAAAGTCCTTATCCTTTGTTAGTTTGATCTGTCTTGCCCTCCCTTCCTATCCCATTTCATGTTCACCAATGGCTGCCTTCTTCTAAGGGCTGCCACCCCAGAGTTGCTCACTACTAAGTCTCTGAAAAAAGGATTCTTTGGCTCTAGTAATTACCTCTCTGAAGTCCCAGGTGGAACCTTTGAGGGACACTAATTACAGATCATGAAGCTAGGGGCTGAGAAAGGCAGCCCTCTGTTCAGATGCTTGAAGTCTAATGCATTGGACAAACAGATAGTGCCCACTTTGGGGGAAATTTTGACAGAAAGATTGGGGTTACCTGATGTGGTATGAGCTCCTAGGACCTCAGGATGTGTTCAAAGTTGGGAATATTGGCCCCTGAACCCCAGAATCATGGCTCTCTCTGAGACTTCCCTTGCCCCAACCCAATGGGCATCCTTCAGGCCAGCAGACAAAGGGAGCTTGGGACACAAAGGCTATGGTGTACAGGCTGGGGAGCAAAGGAGTGGGCTTTCTTCGTGGCCTGCTACCCAGGCCTCCGGCATGTTTGTACCTTCCTTGGCCTCAGGCATGGGGAGCAAAGAGGAATGTCCCCTTGTCTCCCCTGCCCTTAACATCTGTACTTGTTTAAAGCTCAGCTGGTGGTCCCTGTGCTCTGGAATGCCAACTGCAGGGCTCTTCTTAAATAGCAAAATGCTCTGATTAGGGAGTCAGGGCAGGCAGGCACTGTCTTCTGAGATGATGAAAACACAGACGACCTAAACATGCTGAAAGGTTACTGGGTCTGAGCTGGAGTTCAGAGCTGGGGTTCAAAAATCCTTTACCTGGCTGGTCTGCAGCCCCCAGGAAGGAACTCTGAATTCCAGAGCTTGCAGGCTGAGTATGTATGAAAGGGACCTGGGAGCAGGAGAAATGCTAAGAAAACGTGTCAGGGCAGGGACATGCAGCCTCACATATGTTCCCAAGTGTGTGTATTTAGGCATCACACACCCCTATTTCCAAATACTCCTAGAAAGGAATGGGCAGGGGAAAGGAATGAAATGTGGTGACCCAGACCTGGCCTGGGCTATAGGCCCCTTTATGACCATTGCATATGCTACCCAGACTTCCTTTTTATACTATACACATTTGATCCAGACGAATATACCCTAGCTATAACCTTATAAAATAGGAGCCTAGTGGTTTGCATTTTTTTTTTTGTTCAGGATTTTAAAAGCCGCAAGAAAGCCATGCATTTGGAGAAGCAATCTTTGACAAACACAACTTAACATATTACTCTTGTGAAATATAAGCAGTTAGAACTTTCTGGGACTTAACTCCCCAGGAGGTTTTTCTTTTTCTTTTCTTTTCTTTTTTTTTTAATTTAAATGAACTTGAAACATTTCTCTGGGATTTCACACTATGCTTTGGGACTCTTCAAGTCTGAAAGGTAAAACTGAGGCCCGTCTGTATTTCTCTGCTTTTGCTTACTCTGAAGCTATTACCCCCAGAAGGAAGTTGTTTTTAGCAATCTGGAAAAGAGAAACCATGTGCTGAGTCAGCACAAAAATGGGCCCAGTTCTTTCAATAACATTGCCTATATAATACACGTAGTCTTGTGGAAGTAATGGAAAAAGGAGACTGGAGGCTGACTCTAAATGGTGGAAATGCCCCAGGGGCTGCTCCTACTCCTCCAGGGACTTGATTGAACAAGTGCCCTTCCTTCTAGGGGAAAAAATATATCAGGGACTGTCTCTTAACAAGGGTTAAGTCAGAGCTCCCTTAATGTGAAAGAGAACATGAGAAATGGAGCCAAAGTACAATTCTCAAATCATAACAACACGAAATCTTTTATCCTCCCTAGCAGTTACACCACAGAATGTTTAAACATGGCCCTCAGCTCGGCTTTTTGGACAGTCAGGAAGACGGCAGGCTCCCAGGATTGGAATCTTAGTTTTCGTGTGATGTCTTGAAAGGCATTTCTCAAAAATGTGTCTTTTCTTTCTTTGGGATTTAGAAAACAAATGTCTGCTTGCAGATCCTGTTGGGATTGGACTCTCCTTTTGCTCATCAGTTCTGGTTCTGGATAGAAATAGATAGAGACAAACCGTTAAATCTTTTATTCCTCAGTCTGTTAAAGTAAGCCTTACACAGAAAAATTACTTACATTTTGGTTGGCCGGGTGTTACCTGAATTTCCAGAGTAAAGCTTCCTACTAAAGAATTGAATTTCATTGATGATAATTCAGTGTTTCGGGGGTAACTCTTAACAGTGTCCTTATATTGGCTGTATCTATGGTACAGTACAAAATTTACATGTGTATATACATACATGCATATATAAAGCATATGGTAAGAAATTGGTTATTTCTAACAGTTCCCATTTTCTATTTTATGGTTAAATAAGACAAACAAGTAAAACTCTGGATAAATATTTCTAATGTTGATGTACCTCTCAAAAGGAAAAAATATAGGCTGCTTCTACATGATGAAAAAGTGACAAATTCAGTACCGCAGTGGAGGTGAGCCATCAGAATGACTGACCAGGGTTTGTTTTTCTTTTTTCATCCTGTATCTGAATATTTTGGTGTCTGGTAGAAGGCAGTCTTTAAGACAGCACACTTTTATTTTGTGTGAACATCTTTTTTTTCTCAAGTCTCCTGCAGAGCATAATTTACAGTCACACATAGAGAGGCACTAAACATTCTAATGTTGTAAAGCAATCAGTATTTGATTAAGCTCAAGGATTGTCTTAATCCTTAGGGGACTAAAAAAATTAAGGAGGGGCAGAGATGGTGAAGTGTGAGAAAGAGTGTCTTATCCACTGAGAGAAAAAACTTGAGACAAATACCACAACTCTCAAAAATTCTTCTGTGGCTAAATTAAATCCCAGGTGCTAAATAGAAAGGGCATGGTGCTCACCTGCAACTTAGACATGAGCACATTTCACCTGGGTTCCAAATGGATGTACTTACACTTGCCAACTATTCCTTACATGGATTTAAATATTTTAAAATGAGTTTTATTGATGCCTTTTGTTAGCATATCAGTAATTTCCAGATATGACCAGTATTGAGCTCTCTTTTGAAACAAAGGAAAACAGTTAACCAAAAACAACTCAGTTCATGATATTGTCCATAATTCTCTACCTCTACCAATAAGACACAAATATGTTTCATTTTCCCTGTTCTTCAGGACTGAGATTGGTTGTTAGATTTATTGTTTTACTGTCTGATCTTCGTGACCCCATTTGAGGTTTTCTTGGTAAAGATACTGAAGTGGTTTGCCATTTCCTTCTTTAGCCGATTTTACAGATGAGGAACTGAGGCAAACAGGGTTAAGTGACTAGCCCAGGGTCACACAGCTGGTAAGTATCTGAGGCTAGATTTGAACTCATGAAGATGGCTCTTTCTGATTCCAAGCTTAGTGCTCTATTCACTATGCCACTTAGCTTCCCTATATTTGCTCAAATCCTGTTAATTGTTTTCTTTCCTAGTCACTTTTTGCATCCTGTATACTATCTGAAATGCTAGATAAATAATGCACATCTTGAGTCCCTAGAAAAATTGTGAATGAAAAACACTATAGAAATCTAACCAATGAGAGACACCACAGTACTGAGAAAAGAGCACTGGATTAGGCATTTGAGGTGCAGGGTTGGAATCTTGCCTCTGCTACTTCTTATACCAGTGTGACCTTGAGCAAGGCATTTCACCACAATAAGCCTCAGTCTCTTCATTTGTAAAATTAGAGGGTTAGAGTAGATGACCTCTGATCTCCCTTTTAGCTCTAAGTCCCTGATCCCATATAAGAAAATGATGATCAAGCTTAGACTGTATGGAAGATGTATTGTCTAAGTTGGAAAATCCTAAATTTAAAAGTTAATGTAAAAATAAATAAATAAAAGGTGAAGTATTATCAGAAGTATCAGTGACAATGTGAGAATCCTGAAATCATTCACAGAGTAACAACAAGTAGATCTGTATCTGTAGAGTTCTCAAGTGTCACCTCCATTTCATCGGCAGTACAACTGAGGTGAAAAGATCTTGTGAACTGGTACAAAATCATGGGGATTTAAGGCCAGGAGCAGGGGCAGAGGTTCTGTCTCCCCCGTCTTTGCTCTCTTCACCCGACTGTTTTTAGAAGGACGATCATAAGAGGGGGAAGACCTTCCGTTAACTAGCAGATAAACTCTAAGAGAAAATGAATTCTATTCTTCTTATTACCGCACACAATCCTGGGTCACAGAGTTGTGTTAGATCACGAATGGTTATGAATGTTAAAATATCATAAAATTCTGCCACTTAAACAATTGAAGCAAGAAAAACATACCACTTTAAATAGAGCTCTGGACGACTCTGAATCTGAGACTTGGGGAGCAAGGCTTGGAGTTTTCTGCTGGCCCAGAATCAACTTTGGAAATTAATTTCCCAGGGATTTTACATACTTCGGGTACGGAGGCTGGGGCTCTACACATCTTGAATAGTTAAGAAAAGAGAAGCCAAATGTGAGTCTCTTGACTGCATATGAAGCAGGCAGAATTACAGTTATTTCCTCTGGTTGTAGCAACTGGAGTATTTTGGTGGCTATTAATGCACAAGAGAGATTAGAGTCCTGGAATCCTAGAAGATTGCGCCTGCAAAGGGGCCTTAGAGATCTCTGGTCCGACCCCCTCATTTTACAGCTTGAAGATGCCCGAGGCCCAGAGAGGTCACATACCTTGTTAATGGCATAGCCAGGACTAGAGCCCAGATCTCCTAACTCTCAGGCCAATGTTTTTTCCACTACACCAACAGGCCCACTCCGAGTTACAGATTTCCAAATAATGTCCAAGAAACTGACACCCATCAGTATGGTGGAAAGAGCTCAACCACATTCATTAGTTATGCGTCTAGGAACCCAAAATACAAGCCAGGCTTTAAGCAGGGTCCCCTCATTCGTCTTCAGAAAAAAAAGGCAGAATATGGGAAAAACAGAACTAATAAAACTTCGTCAACTTCAACAAGTTGGCCCACTGCGTTGGCAACAAATGACAGATTAACTCTTTACAGGAAACTCAGAGCACCTTGGAAAGGCGTCTATAGTCTGCTTTTGTTGAGTGACAGGCACAAGGTATTTTTCACTGAGATTATTATTATTATTATTATTATTTTAATTATGCATTCAGAAGTTTCAAATTCATACTTATAACCAGAGGGTGAGGGAATGTATCCAAGTGTCCTTCCTTATGGAAAAGAACAAGGTTGATGATGGGGGAGAAATTCATGCATTGTAGTACCTCTGGGCCCATTTACTGGTCTAATGGCATGCAGACCAAGTGGCATTTGTGGGTTAGGTTGAATGAAGAGTAAGAGAAAGACTTAAGAAAAAATTCTTTTTAGATTATTTGAGGGAGGACTCTAGGAGAGTCACAAGAGATTAGAAAATAAAACCTAGGGAGAAATGAGGAACTGAGATTAATCAGAATAGAGAAGAGAAGGATGAAAGTATCCAACAATGACCTTTTAGTCCATGGCAGGTTATTTTACTGAGGACAGAACAAAAGAACAGGATTTAAATTGTGCAATAAAGGGCTTAGGCTGACCATATAAGGGAGAATGCCTGGGTAGGTAGGGCTATTCAACCCTTTGGAATGGCTTACTAACGACAGCTACAAAATCTCTTTTTCTGTGGATCCTCAAAAAATGGGACTGATTCTCACTGACCTTGTACCCATATGGAAGTGAAAAAAATGGACCAGATGATGTCTAAGGTTCCCTTCTATTTTATATTCCATTTTCCAACAAGCAGAGTGTAAGCACATTACTGCCAAGAAAAGAAGACAACTCTTTACCTGTCCATGAATATTATATCCTAGGAAAAGGAGGAAAGGGCAGAGATTACAACATGAGAAGAGGGAGGACAGACAGAATGAGTCAGAAAGGAAAGAGAAACAGTCTTCATGAGTGGTCTATAAGGATGGTAGTTTGGATGAGAACTATTCTCTATAATGAATATTTTTAAATAAATTTCATTAATTCTTTTTTCTATCACAGTTATTTCCACTATGACACCACCGAACCTTCCTTTGTAACAAAGGTAAACAAAGGTAAAAACAGCTAACTCCATGGTCCTGACAGCATGCGCCATCTTCTGTCCTAATAAATGCCAACCTAACCAATCAAGAGGAGGAAGGTATTTTTCATTCTGCTCTCCAGAGAATGAGATTCATTATTAAAATTACCCAGAGCTTGGCTTATTTTTGATACTCATTTTATTTACATGATTAAATTCTTTGTATATATTATTCTCTTGGTTTTTCTCTCTTCATCAGTTCATACAAGTCTTCTCATGTTTCCTGTTTCTTGCTGTGCAATGATATTCCATTACATTAATATACCACAGTTGGTGCTGTATTTTCTTGGTCCATGGGTACTGAACTGTTTCCAGTTCTTTGCTATCACAAAAAGTACTGCTATGAGGATTTTGATATAAATGGTCTCTACACTGACTTAACTACTAGTGTTCTTTGAAAAGTAAGATATTTCTAGAACCAATGGGGCTCCTGTGATAAATAAAGAAGCTGCATGTCTTTACTTATCTACCCAAGACGTGAGCCAGAGCTACCAGGAAGAGTTAAACTGGCCCACTTGCCTCTTCAATTTGCTCTCTCAAATAGATCATAATTTTGGCCATTTCCTGGCAGTCAAGCATGAAATCTCTTTAGCTGGATGGCTACCCATTCCCTTTGACCTGCATAAGAAATCCTCTCTTCCTCTCTAATCCCAAGAATGCCAAAATCCAGAGAATTCAGGGACAACTGGTACTACATGCCCTGCTCCTTTGGGCCCCTCTATTTCTTCCCACCCTCCCCACCCCCAACCAAACTACCAAACTTTCACATCAGTAAAAGGATATTGGGATTCCATTATCTTTCTCTTCTCTATTATCTACTACCTCTCAACAGCCAGCTGCTAAATTCATCGGGAAAAGGCAGCACATAATTTTAAATTGCAGCATACTCAGAGGATCTTTTCACAAGGAAAGCAAAAGGCTAAGGGCTGCAGCCTTTGACTGACAGGCTATGTCTCTAGCCGTGAGGTAATTTTTATTTTTTCTGGACAAGGAGCTCCCTTTTAAGATCTGAGCTCCTGAGTGCCAAATAAAATCTCAGAAAACCTCTGCTTACTGTTTGTTAATTTCTCAGTTTGCAGCTCCCCAGTTTCAGCAGATGATCTTCCTTTCATAGGATCCCCATCATTCAGGGGCTGCCTGGACAACATTTATAATCTGGTCTGTATGGTAAGAAGAACAGCAAAAAAATCTTTACTTCCCTATTCCCTATATCCAAGTAATGACCCACTTAGTAGGAAAACCAGTTCAACAATGTAAGTAGAAAAGAACAAAAACAATGAAAAGCTAAAACCGAACATGGTAATGAAAATGACCAAACTGATACAAACAATGTGAGAATGCGCTTCCTTCCCTTATTTGCAGAAGTGAAGATGACTGAGTCTGGAACGCTGCATATACTGTGAGACTTGATTGATGTGCTGGTGAGGGTTGCAAACAGCCTTCCCTTTCTTTTTTATTTCTTGTTATATGGAATGACTCTCTGGGCATGGGAGGAGGAGGGATATATTGGGGAAATGAAGGGGATGTAAAAACAAAATCTATCCCAAAATTTAAACAAAAGAAAGAAATGAAAATTAATCAAGCTTCTTTGTTTGTTTGTTTTGTTTTGTTTTGTTTAGCAGTCTTGGGATACCTCTCTCTTCCCCTGGGGTCAGAGGGAGACTCAGAGTAGGATGGAGGGAAACCAAATTGACAAAGAAAGATTGGGAAGGTCATTTCATTTTGAGTGAACTGAAGCCTGTGGCCAATCTTTCCAGTGGCTCCTGTGTCTACCCACCACCATGTACTCCTTACTGCAGATTGATTCTTCCAATGAAAAGTGGTGTTTCTGTGGACAAGATCCAAAATGACTCATTACAAATAGCATGTGGCAGGATGAGGCTTAGTGACTGGACATCTGTCATGCTGCCTAGACTTTAAACTTTTCTCCCCTAAATGCTATGGACAGAAGTTAAGCAACATGTTTCAGGCCAGCCTTTGTATGCCAGTGGTGGTAAATGTTCTTCTATTGACAACTTCTTCAGAAGTGATGGATAAAACAATCCCTAATATTATACACTGGAATTCAGTGTTGTTGTCTTATAGCTTCTCAATTCTTTTTTTTTGTCTTATTTCTACCAAATACAAACACTCTTGAAAAATGATGATGATGATGATGATGATGATGACGATGATGATGATGATGATGATGATGATGATGATACCTAGCATCAACATGGCTCTTTGGGATTTGCAAAGCATTCCACATCTGTTTTCTCCTCTGATCTTCACAACTACCTTGTGAGTTAGGTGTTACTATCCCCATTTTATAGATGAGGAGACTGAAGCACATAGCAGTTAAAATACTTGCCCAGAGTAGCCACACACCTCGTGTCTGAGACAGGATTTGAATTCATATTTTCTTGTCCTCTACCCAGTGTGCCACATAGGTGCATTAAGAAAGTGTCAAAAGGGATACTTTAATATTTGGACCTTGGTGCTGCTTCTTGGACTATTAATTTGTCATTTTCGATTCAATTCAGTAAACAGTAGGTACTGGGGCAGCTAGGTGGTGAAGTGGATAGAGCATTGGCCCTAGAGTCAGGAGGACCTGAGTTCAAATGTGGCCCCAGACGCTGATTAGTTGTGTGACCCTGGGCAAGTCACTTAACCCCAATTGCCTTGCTTAAAATAAATAAATAAACATTAGGTACCTACTCTATGTAAGATACTATGCATTGTTATTATAATGTAAAGTCCCTTAAAGATATTCATATTTTAATTTTGAAACAACTCCTTGATGGAGGAACTATATGTATTTTTAGTCCCCACTTTTTTTTTTAACAGATGAGGAAACTGAGGCTTGGAAAAGCTAAAATATTTGTCCAGCTACTAAGTAACAGAAGTGAGCTTTGAACCTAGGCTTTATAGACATCAAGTCCAAGACTAGTCACTAGGCTAGGCTACATCTCATTTGCAAATTTGCCTGTAGAGTTACCATTTGAAGGTGAACAAGACTGGGCTTCTCCATTCTTCTCATAATCATAGCTAGCAACAAATGTTAATTGAATACCTACATGCCCAGGGCACTGTGTTGGAGCTGAAAGAAGATAGGCTTGAACTATGTAAATTAATGGGTGGTGTTGACAGGATAATCATGAGTTTTGGCCAAACCCAGAATATTATAGCTAAAGGCTGTACCATCCTCCCCTTTTCCCATTCCCTGAAGCCTGAAAGAGAGAGTTTTAAATTGAGAATTCCTTACACACCTCAGAGAGAAATGGATTGACGTCAGAGGTAGAATACGATGGAAGTCTAAGGCTTAGAACCACCTTGGAGCTGAAATTACAGGACCTGGCATCAAATCCCAGCTCTGCCATTGGTGATTTGAATGAACTTAGACTCTATGGACCTCACTTTGCTCTTCAATAAAAATTAGGGGGTTGGACTTAATGACTTCCAAGGTCCGTGATCCTTAGCTCTGTGATCCTATGATAAGTCATAATGGATTAGTAAAAAGAAGCTGGGAAGACTGAAGATATTCCTAACATTTCAGAATGAGGTTTTCCCATCTATACATTATCTATAAAATGAGCATGTTGGACCAGAAGATCTCTGAAGTCCCTTTTAGATGAAGCACTCTATAATAACTATGTCTTCTCTGAAACAGCCTTTCGCTGCCTCTAGGAGTTTGCCAATGCTATTATTTCTGTCTAAAACATATGACCCAAAGGCAGGTTTCCAGGGGGCCTGCCAGTTAGAAATGCAAACTACTGATCCCTGAGAGGCTTACATCCACAAAGTCAGAGGGCTAAGGTAGGGACCTGTAATCTAGACTTTGTGACATAACCTCTTCCCTGCCCTTTTGGCTAGGTCTAAACTCACCAAGCAAAGTCAGGGATCAAGGCAAAAATGCAACCATTCTTCCCTTTCCCCACACATCACCCTCAAAGATGCACAATTCTATGGAAAATATCTGAATTTAGAGTTATAAGCCCTGGGTTTGAATCCTGTCTCTGCTACAAACTTTCTGTGTGACCTTGGGCAAGTCATTTGACATCCTTAACATCTTTTTTTAAAATGAGGAGGATGGATTTTTTCCAATCAGAGGTCCCTCTTAGCTCTAAATCTATGATACTGTGATCTGAGAATTTCAACATGAGTACCAAGGAGGGCCATTATGGTATACAACAAAATCTGGGATTCAGATCTAATGACTTGGATGACAGAGATATGGACAGAGAGAAAGACAGTGAAAGGGAATTTTGTCTGCTTGCTTATTTTATTCATAAAAGGAATAGTCAATTGGCATAAATGATATGATTTGAGGGGTCCAGAAAGGATCTTTCCTGACCCTAAATATCATGCCCAGAGATGGCCAGAGTTCTATGACTGAGAATTCATTGGCATATGTTAAGTGTGAGGTAGCTAGTTGGCATGGTGGAGAGAGTGTTGGATTCAGAGTCAGGAAGTTCAAATCCAGCCTTGACTCGTACTATCTGTATGACTCTGGACAAACACTCGATCTCTGTTTGCTTCTGTTTCCTTATCTGCATAATGGGGATTATAATAGCACCTCTCTCAAAGGGTTGATGTGAGGATTAAATGAGATAATGTAGGCAAAATACTTAGTAAACCTTAAAGTTATTTTATTCCTTTCCTTATTCTCTTTTAAAAATGGAGCCACTCAAGGAAGGCTAACATATCAAATCCCTGCAAATAGCAGAAGTAGTTAAACTGTATTGATAAGATTTCCTCCCTGATAGGAGAGGCTGGGGCATCCTGAATGTTCCTGGAGTAGGGAAGAGGTACAAAGGAGGAGCCCCGAAGATGAACAGGCAACTTGACAGTTTTCTTCAGGGTCAAACTGTGGAATAGTGGAGTCTACTGGCCCACCGGGAAGTCAGCTTTTATAAAAGAAAAAATCACGTGAAGAAAAAAGTCATTTAGGAGACAGCCAATGCCACCTGAAATTAAAAACAGAGTCAGGAGAGGCACAGAAGTTCTCTTCAAAGCCAAGGGAGGAACTCATAGACTTAGTAGACTTGCTTCCTTTCAGCTGGGAGAGATGGTCCTTGCCAGTGAAAATGCGAGGGCATGACAAGTCTTGGCATCACTGGGGTATGAATTTGTACTGGGTAAATTAGAAGGACTTTCTGGGAGATGGGGCAAATTATAGAACAGAGGGTGGAGAAGCACACGTGGTCCACTGAAGCTTACTCCCTTTGCAAGAGTATGCCAAAGGGAAGGAAATCTGAAAGGGAAAAAATAAAGGGATATGAGTCTTCCCAGTGCCAGATACACCATTTCCCTGAATCAAACACATCATAAAATGTTGCAAAGCTGAATGAAGTGCATGGACTCAGTGGGTATTATAAATAATCAAGGTTCTTCAGTGCTATAGCACCAACACACTACCAAACAGAGCTTAAAAGGTTGTTTGAAATAAGCTATCCTGGCCAGTCTCCTCAGCTTTATTTCACAACTGAGGAAATCTCTATTTCAAGGACAGAATTTTTGTTTTGGAAACACTGAATAAGAAACCATGGGTTGTTATTTAATCTGCTTCCCATCTTCCCTTTCCTAAAAGTTTCCAAACTTGAGGAGGATGAGCTGGGATCAGTCATTTTATCTCCTGATAAATAAACCAGCCTTGAATTTTGGACTGACATTGAAGATAAGGCTATAAGATGGGTGTCCTCACTTAGTGGCAGGAAGAATTCAGCAGGAGCCATAGTTAAAGGAGACTAGCTGGAGCCCCTACCTTGGACCTGGTGGAAGGATAGAGGGAGTTCAGACAGGAGTTCACAGAATATCCCACTTTCAACAAGGTGCTAATGATAATTCTGTCTTATTTTCTAATATAGAGGGAGTTGGATAGCATGCCTTCTAGATTTGGAGAAAGAACTTGGACCTTAGACAGTTATTAGCTATATGAGTCTGGGCAAGTCCATTGACCTCTCTGAACCTCAATTTTCTCATCTGTAAAATAATTCTGTGGGCTGTATTATTCCTTCCAGCTCTAAATATTTCTGGCTGTGTGGCACTGGGCAAGCTACTTCACCTCTGTTTGCTTCATGTTCCTCAACTGCAAACAGGGGATAATAATAGTATCTCTCATAGGGTTGTTGTGAAGATCGAATGAGATAATATTATCCCAGTGCCTGGCACATAGCAGGATCTACATAAATGTTAGCTGTTATTGTTGTTATTATCCACTCAACCATCCATCCATTCATTCTTGGATTCTATACATGGGAAAACATTGTAAGTCTTGGTAAATTATTTTTATTTAGAAGCTTTTAAAAAATTAGTCAATGCAAGTAAACTCTGAACACATATCTTGAGGGCTCTCTTTAGCAATAAAAGAAATTAGGGTTATTGGCTACAAGGGTCTTCCTTCTATTCTAAACAGTTGAGTTCCATTGAATTGAACAGAGGGATCTGAGGAATTGGGAACCCCCCCCTTGGAGTCCCTGAAATTTCATTACAGATCCTATAAGAAGTCAGAGAAGGAAGAGATCAGTATGGACTGGAGTAGGGAGGAAGGACTTCATAGATGAGGCTAGACTTGAGCTATGGTAGGATTTGAACAGGTGGAAAGGAAAGGGTCAACAGTTTCAGTGAGCAAAGCCACAGAGATGGAACTGGGCATGGCATGTGCAAAGGTTAGTGAGGAGACTTTGTTCCATGCCTGGAGATAATCCTTTCCCCCCATCCCTGAATTTCATGTATTCTGTCATGTGATTTGAGTGAACCTTGACATACCAAGAGCTAGACTATGAAGTGCTAGGGCTATCCAGATATTCATCAGTAACCCTACTTGACTTGACCCAAGGTCCCATGGCTCTTGTACTCTGAGGACATCTTTCTCCAAATGCTCCATCTAGAAAGCAGTTCTGAAGAGGTCTGGCTCCAAGCATGGCTGGCTCCAGGCCTGACCTGTATATTTCCCTTGGGATCCACAGTCATTAAGAAAGTGCTTGTCATAAATATGCCAACACAACTACTCCCAAAGCACTTGGCTTCCTCCACATCTCTTCACCTGCCCATCCTTTCCTTTCTGTCTCATTCCAATGTGGCAACATTTCTTTCTCCTCTCCCTCTTCCTTCATGAATGGTACTTCTTTCACTGAAGCTTATTAGAGACCAAAGGGCCATGAGAAGCAATGAATTATGATGTTCAATCGGTTCTGCTATATAAAATGTGAGCTACACCAGCATGCTCATTAGGTCTGCTTCTCATGCCCAGAATGCCCCCAGTGCAGACAGATTCCTCTTTCTTTCTGGAAAAGTAAATGGAAAATCAAGTGATTAAAGGGAGAGAGGAGAGTTTGAGGTTCTAATGGGGCTCCCTACTCATAGGAGGGTTGCTTGTCACTTCAGAAGACTGATTTGATTAAGAATGAAGGCCTATGAGTCTTTTAGGGGACCAAGGGGAGGGAAAAGTGATATAACCTGAGCCTGTCAACAGAAACTGTTTAATGATGGTGATACCTTGAAGTCACTATGCACACCCTCTTTCCTTTATCCCCAGCACCCAGTGGCAAGACACGTGAGTCAATTGTTTGGTAGCGAGTAAGAAAAAGAAAAACCATATGTATGTGCACTGTCTTAGTCCCCTTTCTCCAGCTAAGCTGTTGGCTCCTCAAGATGATGGAGTATACCTCCTTTTCTTATATTCCCCACAGTACCTAGCACAGAGAAGAGCACACGGTTGTTCGATAAATATTTATTGAGTGATTGACTTCTAGTCCACATGCCCGGATTTGGACCCACTCACCCCCAAGAACTTAGTCCGTCTTCCTCTACAAGAGGCAATATGGTGTAATGGGTAGGGCACTGGACTTGGAGTCAGGAGCACCTGAGTTCAGATCCTACCTCAGATAGCTATGAGTTGTGTGAGCCTAGGGAAGTCTCTGTTTCTCAGTTTCCTCATCTACAAAATGAGGGTGATGAACTCCATGGTTTCTAAGGTACCTTCTTGCTTTAAATCTGTGATTCACCCAGTTATCCAGGTTCTGTTTGATGTCCCATTCAGAAACCCCATGTAGGGTTGTGATTAAAATGATTTGGTCCACTTAACAAGGTTAAAGGATAAAGTCTTTGCTCTGGGCTTGAAAGCTATATGGGCATTCCCAGTGAGATAAATGATGTATCCTTGGAGAAGGCACAAGAGCCTATCCTTTTGAAGTGGGGTAACTTTTTAGAATCCTTGCACTGTGGTTTTATAGTTTAAAAACACTAAATAATAATTAAAAAAAATAATACAGTTTCCACCAACAGTAAGAGGAAGAGATTCTTTCATATGACCAGAATCTTGAGACCTTATCCATCAAGAAAGATGAAGGCTAAGAGGGGATATGATGGGAGTCAACAAATTCTTGACTAGGAATGGAAAAGAGCCAGGTACAGTTGGTCACCAAATGCCAGGTACTAGAATGATAAGAAGAGAGGGGCCTTTGATGCTTGAGAGAGAATTTTTGACAAATCAAAGATCATCCTAATTCACATCATTGGAGAATAAGTTTGTGGAACTTATTGCTTCAATAGGTGATATAGGCTGAAGAATAAAAAAAGTTCAAGACCGATCTGGATAAATTCATGGATGATTGATCCATGGCAGTGCACTAAGAGGTAGTTGAAAGCCTATTTCTAAGCTTTTGAATTGGACAGCATGGACAGCTAAGCATGGTTTCTACTGAATTGTTTTTTGGTGCCTCCTTTAAAGACAAATCTCTGGGCTCCAGGAATCATGAGGCTGGACTGGTGAGGACATTTTTTCCTGGTTTATGTTCTCGTGTCTTTATTTGTTTCCCAGGTCTGGTGACCTTCAGTCTAAGTTGAGTATGCCTTATCTATGTATTTTCCACATTAAGGAGACACTGAGATCCACAGCCTCTGGGTTTAATGATGATGATAGCAAAGAGAGAGAGAGAGAGAGACAGAGACAGAGAGAGAGAGAGAGAGAGAGAGAGAGAGAGAGAGAGAGAGAGAGAGAGAGAGAGAGAGAGGGAGAGAGAGAGAGAGAGAGAGAGAATGACAATAGAGGTCTCATACCTGCAGCTTCCAAGATTAAGGGAACTTGACTTTGGGATGATGCGGTAAAGTAAACAGAGTTGGGCAGAGGCTCTTCTGATCAGATTTATGAAAGATGCTCCACAAAATTGCACATTCTCTCCTCCTCTACTTTGTGTTTTAGGTCTGGTGGGCCTTAGAGTAAAGAGAGAATTGCATGTTGATACACCTTCTCTGCATGGGGGAAATGCCAAAAAGATCCAGCATCTGAAAGAAGAATAATCACTGCAGGCAAATGTAACAGACACCAAGGTTCTCAGTCCAAGCTGGGAGTGCAGTGATGATCACAGGATTGCCAGTGTTTGTTTTGTGAAACTGTAAACTGGGGAAGATTTTTGCTTAGGGGGTTCAAGATAATCTATTTAGCCATGCTCTCTGGTCCAAGTAGATAGAAACAGTACTAACAAGAGAGATCAAAAAGATTCAAGGGATTTCCCAGTATAAAGTCTTTCTTCCATAATCATAATAATAACTGCCATTGATGGAGGATCTTAGCATTTGTAGAATGCAATACATTCATTATCTTATTTGAACTTGACACGCACTCGGGGAGGTGGTTACTCTGAGTAGCATTTTGCACGTTTTTTTTTGTAGTTAAAATTGAAGCTCATTAAGGTTAAATGTTTCCCCCATGGATGCACAGCTAGTAGAAGGTGGAGCTGGATTTGGAGTTAGATCTTCCCAGCCTCCAAGTCCAGCACTTCATCCATTGGGTGTCTTCTTACATCATTGTCTTCTTATGTAGTCCTTTTCTTTCAGGAATGTCAAAAGACTTCCCCTTGACAAGTTCACGGATGTTTAAAAATGTTCTTCAGAGGTGGACAGAGTTAATTACTTTCCGGGAGACAAAAATAATGAAGCAGGCAGATGTTAAGTGATTTGCCATCATGAAGCCTTCCCCAGCCTTGTCTGCTGGACTCCTTCCTCAAAGGAGGCCCATATGGTAAGGTGGAAAGGTCACTGGACTTGAAGTCAGAGAGACCTGGGTTCAAATCCTAGTGCCTGTGTGAACATGGACGAGTCGCTTTATCACACTGGGTTCAGTTTAGTCATCTGTAAATCAAGACAATAACCATTGTACTTCCTATCTTTCAGGGTTGTTGTAAGGAAAGTACTTAGCAATCCTTAAAGCCCTGAATAAATATGAAATCTTTTATCTTTTATCTTTTATCTTTTATCTTCTGAATCCTTATGCTGTTCTGTCCATTATCTCCTCATGGCACTTATCAAATTTTGCCTGATTTTTTGGGTGTTATTTGTATATATGGCTTCTCTATGATTAGGTGATAAATTCCTTAAGGTTAGGAACTGTGTCTTATGTATTTTTGTATCTCCCACACCATTTAGCATATGTCTTGCAGGTGCTTTAATAATTGTTTGCTAAATGAAATGAATGTTCAGAGTGACAGCTGTCAAAATGTGGTCTAGGAATTTCAGAGGGGCTGTGAGGCCAAAATTATTTTGATTAAAATTCTAATGGATTTTAACTTCAAATATGGTGAATATCAATTGATAAAGCCCACATACACAAAGGCTTTTTGGGTCCTCAATCATTTTTAAGAGTATAAAGGCGTCTTGAAACCAAAATGTTTGAGAACTGCTGACCTAGAGTTAAGAAATCTAAGGGCAAAGGGTGAGGGAGAGAAGTTACAAATAGCCTGGGGTCCATAGGCCCTCACCTCCCTAAAGGAGTCTATGGACACATGTCAGGGGGTCTTTGAACTTAGATGGGAAAAAAACTACATCTTTATTTTCACTAACATTTGGTTTTCTTTGTAGTTCTATTTATTTTATACATTTTTTTTTTGGTGAGGCAGTTGGGATTAGGTGACTTACCCAGAGTCACACAGCTAGTAAGTGTTATGTGTCTAAGGCCGGATTTGAACTGAGGTCCTCCTGACTCTAGGGCTGGTGTTCTACCCACTGTACCACCTAGCTGCCCCTATTTTATGCATTTAAAACATTATCCTGACAAGGAGTTCATGGGCTTCCCCAGATTGTTGCCAGAGTAGTCCATAATACACACAAAGGTTAAGGACCTCTGAGAGTGTAGTGGTCCCTCTGCTAGATCATGACCTTAACATAAAATCCACAACATGCAGGTATATTTCCTCCTTTAAAAAGAAAACTCAAGTTTTGGAGTGGATAGAAATTCTAAACAGATAATCTTGAGCATCCTAAGGAGCACTTAAATGTATAAGAACAATTTTGCTATTTCCTACCTTGATGACTTTGGGCAAGTCATTTAAGTCCTGTGGGCTTTAGTCTCCCTATTTGTAAAATTTAAGGAGTTGAACTAAATGACCTCTAAGATCTCTTTTAGCTGTGAATTGTCATCTATGATACTATGAAAATAGAAGCAATATTTTACCTATCAGTTTGGGATTTCTTAGTAGCCAAGCTTAGGATCATCAATCAATATGCATTTATTAGGTGCCTACTATATGCCAGGCACTGTGCTTGGCATTAGGGATACCAAAACAAAACAATTCAATTGTCCCTGCCTTCAAGGAACTTACATTCTATTGGGGGAAATAATATATACATTTATTAAATATATATAGACTATAGAGAGAATTAATACAAGGTAATTTGCAGGAGAAGACATTAGGGAAATTGGGAAAGGCCTCCTGTAGAAGGTAGTGCTTGTGTGTACTTTGAAGGACACTAGGGAGTCTAAGAAATGCAACTGAGGAGGAAGTGCATTCTAGGAATGGGGGAATAGAGTATGAAAAATCACGGAGGCAAGAATGGTTTATGATGTACAAGGAACTGCAAGAAAAGCAGTTTGGTGGGACGAGCAAATGAAAGAGTGTCCTGGTACCAGCTCACACCAGCTCACAAGACCAGATTGTTAAATTGCTACTATAAGCATTTACACCTCAGAAGTTGGCTGACGCTATAAATCATGGCTGGATTTATTGTTTTGTTCCATGTCTAGACTTAAGAAAGAGATGGAGAAAATGTTAAAAATGCAGATTAAACTTAAAAGTGTGTCTTGAGGCTTTCTGGAAAGCTGAATGTTCAACATTTACCAGCTAACAACTGGATACATGTACATAATAAGGCTGGAAAGAAAGATTGGAGCTAAGATGTATGGATTTTAAGGGAAATTGTGAAAGATTTCACAGTGGGGTTTGAGTAGTAAGTCCTGAATATGTCTGGAGCCTCCATGTTGGTTGAAACTGTTAAATGCTTGATGGATTATTTGGAGCATACTAAGCAAACATCTTATCCTTTTCAGCATCATCAGTGTCTAAGCACACCACTTTATATGCTAAGTACCAGGGGAATTTCTGAGAACAGCTATCACAATGTCTGATTTGGGGGAGTTCTCAGCCTGAGAGAGGAAACGATATAGAAAAAAATAATAAACTACTGTATTTATACATCTTTGTAACAACAAACAAAAGTCCTAGTAGAGAAACGGTGCCCCCTAACTTAACTTTCTCCTAGGGTTTCCAGTTTTAAATTTGCTTTTTCCCCCAGTGCTCTAGAGTAGAATAGGGTGACACAATACAGTAGAAGGAATATCAGATCTGAAGTCTGCAATCACAGGGTTCAGATCCTTAGCTCTGCCGCTTACCACCTGTATGATCATGGGCAAGTCACTATATCTCTGTAGGTGTCCATTTCCTGTTTTGTAAAAATAAGAGGGTTGGATTTGACAACTTCCGTAATTCCATGATTGCATTAATGTTCCATAATGGAAACAATATAAGTTCTATAAGGGGAAGACTCCAGGAATTTTGTAGCTTGGGGAGTCTTGGAATGTGAGGTCATAAGAATTAGGGCTGACTGTATCCTGTATCCGTATGCTGCCTGTATCTTCCTGTATCACATGGGAAAACTGGGACCCAGGATTAAGCAAGGCCAAAAATCGACCATTTAGAGAGGCTAGGCCTGGTGCCTTGAGACCTCCTCTCTCTTCCTCCCCTACCCCCCCCCGATAATGGTCTTTCTCCAATTGTCCATCTAGTTTTATTTGATCCATTACAAATAAGAATTCTGCTTTTTAATAATAATAATAATAATAATAACCAGCATTCATATGGCACCTATTATGTGCTGGGCACTGTGTTAAGCACTTTACACATATTATCTCATTTGAGCCTCACAACAACCCTGGGAGGTAGGTGTTGTTATTATCCCCATTTTACAGTTGAGGAAACTGAGGCAGACTGAGGCTAAGTGGCTTGCCCAGAATTATATAGCTAATAAGTGTCTAACACCAGATTTGAACTCAGGTCTCCTTGATTCCAGGTCCAGATCCCTATCCACTATACCACCCAGCTGCCTCCAAAGCTACAGAACTTCTTTAAGATGGGACATAGACTAAACAATATTTTCATTGTCCTGGAACAGTGACAAAGCAGCCACTCAGGGGATCTGTGACTAGTTCTTTCCCTTCTTGTCTTTCTAGTTCTGAGCAGTGAATTCATGGTAAGACTAATTGTTAAGCCAACCAGGTTCAGCCTCATGTGCAAAGTGATGCAATTTAAGGAATTCTAGGAAAGACATACAGGTGTTAAGTCAGGATTCAAATCCGGGTCTTGGGCCTCCAAATCTAGTGCCCTATCTATCCACTTCATCCTAACCATTCCCTGGTGCCATGACCAGACTAACAATGGACTTGACTATTGTCATTTCCATGGCTCTCCCTTCAGGAGTCAAGACAGATAGCCATTCTAATCATATAACCCTATCAGAAAGCACTGCTTTGAAGATTAGGTTCTACGCGGCTTCGTCTTTAAGGTGGACTTGTCACTAGACTTCCTCCGGCACATTAGCAAGCATCTTTGGTGAGCACATGTCTTCCTGTTTTGCACCTTGATTGATATTAATGGTCAGCAGGTTGTTGAACCAAAATATCTCTGTTTTTGCATCTTTCAAAGAATCTTGAATAATACTAATGTATAGATGGGAGGCACCTTGACTGCTGAGAGACTTTAAAACAGCATTTTATTCTGCTGAATCAAATGTTTCTTTTTATTTTTTATTTTTGGAGGCAATATAGGTTAAGTGACTGGCCCACACAGGTAGTAAGTGTCTGAGGTCACATTTAAACTCAGGTCCTCCCGACTCGAGGGCCAGTACTCTATGCTACTTTGCTGCCCTGAAATGTTTCTTTTTAAATTAAGACTGGTTCTCCCCATCTCAAAGTACAGAGGGTGCTCACAGCCCCAACACCACTGATCATTCAGCACAGGAGTTTTGCCATGTTGTTTCTGATCTCAACCAGGTCATTCTTCCTTAGGCCATCTGGTGCCCCTCCACCCCTGCTTCTGGGGGCTCACCATAACTGATGCTGGCCTTAGTGCGGACACCCCATCAGCGTAGCCCACTGCGGCTCAGAAGTCCTGAGCTCGAGACCTGCTAACCTCAGCTTCCCCGCGAGCCATGTGCCACCATGCCCAGCTCAAATGGCTCTTTTCAAAAATAATGGATAAACAGTAAACACAGTGAGATCTTGCATTCTCTACATCATTTAGCCAATTATATGATGGTGGAGAGACAGCATCTAGAGCAAGAGAAGTGAGAGTCCCATTGTACTTACTCTGCTCTGGTCAGACCATGTCTCGAGGGTATTGTTCAGTCTGCAGGTCACATTTAGAAGCTGGCATATGTCCAGGGAACAACTAGACTGGTTGCCATGCCTTACTGGAATCACTTAACAGCCCTGGTTTTATTTAGCTTGAAGAAAGGAAGGCCTGGGGAATAGGCCATGACAGTGGTCTTCTAGTATTTGAAGAATTCTCTTATGAAAGGGAAATTAGACTTGTCCTCAGTGCCAGAGGATCATGATGATATAATAATAATAATAATAATATAATAATAATAGCACTTTCTGGTTTGTAAAGTACTTTATAAATATTATCTCATTTTATCCTCACAACAACCCTGAGTAGGTAGGTACTCTCATTTCACAGATAAGGAAACTGAGTCAGGCATAAGTTAAGTGACTTGCCCAGGGTCTCACAGCTAGTTGGAGGCTGATTTGCACTCAGGTCTTTCTGATTCCAGGGCCAAGGCTCTTACCCACTCTCCCCTGGCTGAAGGAGATGTATGATGCAGAGAACCAGGTCTCAGCTCTATGTAAGGGGCAACTTTGTAGCAATAACTGTCCCGATGTGGAATGGGTCACCTTGAGAGGTAGCAGGTTGCAGGCTGGATGACCAGTGTCAAGGAGGCTGCAGGGGCTGTTTTTGTCCAGGCACGCATCGACCTCAAGGGTCCCTTCTAACTGTGAGATTTTAGGAAGCTTGTCTTCAGCACTGTCCACCTCTTCTTTCTTTCCCTCTTCCAAGTGCCCATGGCTTCTGCTCCTGCTCCTGCCCTCGTTTCCCATCGAAATCCACACTCAAGGAAGATTCTGATACCAATCATTTGGCAGTTCCGATGTAAGCCACACTTTCACCTCTCCTAAGATATCTGCACTGTAAGTTCTTTCTCCAGTTGTGTTACTGCCAGATAATGGAAATGAGGCCCAGATAGCTGAGGCGGTCCAGCGGATAGAGCACTGAGCCTGAAGTCAGGAAGACCCAAGTTCAAATTCAGTTCAGATACTAGTTGTGTGTGACCCTCCGCAAGTCACTGATGCCCACCTGTATTTCCTCAGTTCTAAAATGGGGATAACAACAACAACAACAATAATAATATCTACCTCCTAAGAGTTGTTATGAGGATCAAACAGATAATATTTGTAGAGTGTTTAACACAGTGGCCGGCACACAGTAGGCTTTTTCTTCCCTTACCATATATTTATAGTGTTTAAAAACAGTCCTATAAAGTGGCACAAATGTTATCTTCATTTTACAGATGACGAAGTGAAGAAGTTGACATAGCTAATATATGCTGGACCCTCAGGGATTTGAACCTTGGTTCTCCTGGCTCAGAGATAGGTATTTTTTTCTACCGTGCCATGCTGTTCTTGCCACTTTATGGGATTTCAAATATCTAAGATGGTGAAGCTATTTGGCGTAAGTAGGCTTCCTGTGCCCCCAGCAATAGGCTTACCACATAGACAGTCATTGACTGCATCTTCCTATAAGGTGGACTGTGAACCCCGATGGGGGAAACAACCTTTTAAAAGGTGTCCCAGAGACTTAACCCAGCACTGCCCTTTCCTACTTCCATCCACAAGCAAGGAAATCCACTTTGAGTTCAGCCTTTGTAGAGGAGGGAAACAGAGTCTTTGCCAAAGGTTTGTTCTATAGCTACTCCCTTCTATGGTAACAAAAAAAAGGGAAGGCACAGATGTACATCTGGGGTAAGCCTCCAAGGCTGAACCTCAGTGCTTCTGTCCAGCTATAGAACCTTTCCAAATGCCAGAGTATAGTTATCCCTTACAAGCCTTCCCTAGCCAGAGACCGCAGTAGATTTCATAGCTGCCCAGGAAAGCCATCCCTCTAGTGGTGAGATAAAACATGAGAGTTTAGAGGAGATAGACAAAATTAGCTACCTGGCATCTTGGAATGTTGGGAGAGAACAAAATGACCCATCTCCTCATGTGTCCAAATGGAAGGTGACTGATAGGAGGGACAGTGAAGCCGGCAATGTGCCTGGTTGGTTTTCCATTCATGAAAGTTTTGCAAACACACTGAGGTGAGGGATGGGGGGTGGACAGGCACACTTCTCAGTGGCTTGAAGTGGTTTTCAGAGACTGAGTCCAAATATGTAATAGTTGCTCTCAATTTTCTATGAGAAGATTTATTCAAAAATAAATTTAGCTAAGGGGGGGAAAGGAAAAAAAGAGAGAAAGACAGATTTTTTGAGTTGACTTGTTGCCAAGGATTGAAACATCGGAGGCGGCCAGGCCCTTTCGGAGACAGCTGCAACATTTCACGGTGTAAAGTCAGCGAATTTCCACAGGCCCGCCTGCCAGAGACCACAAAATGGTTTCAAACAACGGCTCACTTCATGGTATTTTTGTTTTTTGAGAAAAAGGCGGGGAGGGAGGAGGGAGAATGAGTGTCCTTGCGCTGCTGAGTGGGCAGGGTGCACAAAGTTAGCAGATTAATGAAAATGTTTCCCTGGCACAGGGATTTTGATTGCCCGGGCTGCAAAATTGCTTGCAGATTCAAAAACAACATGTTTCATCTCAAGCTCATTCTCTTGCCATACATTAGCACTTGTCAATGTAACCATTAAGCACAGTCGGTGCAGAAATTTAATTACAAAACCATTTATTTTATTGAAAGAAAAATAAACCCAAGCTACCTCAAATGCATTAGGTAGGTTCAAAACATGTTCAGCTGATAACACCCAAGGGTAGAGAGGCTGCTACAGGAATAAATGTGTCTTTCATGTGTGGTGGGGACTCAATATTAGAACCAGCTGCCTATAAGTCATTCTTTATTTAGGTTCAATTATGAATTAAAGAACAACTGATTTAATGAAGGAACTTTTTATATCTGAAGTTACTCAGCTGTGGTATTCGTTCTCCTCTTCCCCATCTTTTTTAAGGGATCAAATTGAAAATGTTAAGTAGGTGAACAGCTCTTTTAAAAAAAAATGTTTCTTTTCTTCTCCCCTCATGCTTGTCTTTTGTTCTCCTAATGTTTGAAGAATGCAAGGTCTGTGGTATTAAAGGAAGTAACAAAAATGTGCTAAACACATCAAAAAGTCTCCAATCTGTATCTTATTTATGCCCACGCATTCTCTACCATGGATGTCTTCTCTGTGGTTGGAGAGAGCTCAGGGTAAGAATCTCTGGCGAAATAATAGATTTGGGTCAAGTGGTGGGCTGATGTCATGGGCGGCCTGTGTCTCACTGCTAATGAGCTGCCAATAACAGGTCTGTTTTACTGTTCTGCTGGAAGAAAAAAAAAAGAGTTATAACCTTAGTGGTTTGGACTGATTTGTCAATTTAAAGTATAATTTTTTTCTACATCTGAGCTATCTACCCACAATTTCATACAGACATCTTCTTGCGCAGGCCATTTGCTAAAGGTAAGTGAGATGGGGAGGTAAGTTTATATTTTTCCCTCATGAATGGGGGGAGGGATGTGTCAATATTGCCAGGGAGGCATCTCTCAGTTGGGTGGAGGAATGAGGAGAGAGAGAAAAAAAGAGAGAGATAGGCAGAGGCAGAGAGAGAGAGAGAGAGAGAGAGAGAGAGAGAGAGAGAGAGAGAGAGAGAGAGAGATGGATGGAGCCCTCTCACTCAACACCCCTGGCTCATTTGCCCCAATTCCTTTTATTCACATTGGGCTCCCCTTTTTGCCCCTGCTGCCTTCTCCTCATCCCACAACCCCTTGCCCAAGTAATACATTTGCTCGTGTCATTATTTCTTTTTGTGGGATTTAGGGAGGAAATCATGATTCAGAGGGCCTGCAAGCCTGTTACGGAACCTAGACCAGCCTTCTCTGGAGGGGACACACATCTTTGTCTAAAGCTTAGCAAACACCAGCATCCAGAGGCCAGCCAGTAGGAAATCCCGAGCGGGTCACAGAGTCTGGCATCCTTGAGAACTGAACTCAGCACCTCCCCCAGACAGCTGTCCCTGCCCTGATCTGCTTTTGACAGACACTGTCTTTTTGAAAGGTACGCGGAGTCTGAACCAGGGAAAAAATATTCTAACTTAGGGAAATGCAGGATCCAAGCTGCTGAGTCCTTTGCCATTCAATTCTGTAGCTTAAATATTCTAGGGAGAAGGAGGCTTCGAAGGCTGTGGAGAGGAGAAGGTTGGGTCTTTCCTTAATTTCCAAGAGATCTGACACCCAAATTTGGCAAGCTGCCTCGAGGAAGCCCCTGGCTGGCCCCCCATCCTGTTATCACAAGTGCACCAGCAGAGACAATATGAAAAAACTACAAACATTCCCTGATGGGGTCAAGGAGGTCAAATCCCGTTCCACTGGAAACCTTCTTACATTGCCACAGTGTGCAGGCCAGAGCTGGGGGTGGGGGAGGCAGAGGGGATGGAGAAGGCCAGGTTGGTGAATGCAATGTTACAGGCGGCATTTCCACTCAGAGTACATGCGGCCGACATTCTAGAGCATCACATCTCACTCAATAAAAGTGCATGCCAGCTCTGTGTTCTTCTCCGTATGTCTCTCGTCTGTCTAGTTGCCGTGACCGGCCGAGGAGCTTTTTGCCTGCCTCCAAGCCTTGTTAAGTGGTTTCTCTAATTGCACAATTCCTTTTCTTGGTTTTGAGCAGGAGAGTTTTTTTTTTAATGGTGTCTTCTAAAGCAATTGTACTGGTTTTAGAAACGACAGGATTTGAAGTTGGAAGCGATATATTAATAGGAACATGCTGACAAGCATTTAACAAGTGGCTTTCCAGAAGAAAAGAAAGTGCCCACAACAGATTAAAGTTTAATCTGAGTTATTAACATTTTCTCCATCATTTTCTTAAGTCTAGACAATTAGCAACCAATAAATCAAGCCCCACTTTGCAGAATTTGTCCATCTCCAAAGCATAAATGCTCACATTGAGAATCTAATAATCAGTTCTCATGAACCATTGGAAGCTAGCTCTAACACGCTGCTGTATATCATAGATATTTCAGCTTGGTCACCTTATTATACAGTTACTAAGCAGAAGAACTGTGCTAGGAAAGGTAGTATGGAAAAGTACTGGATTTTAAGTTGGAGGACCTGGGTACGAGTCCTGTCTGTAGGATTTATCTATGTGAACTTGGACAAATTTCTTAACCCCTCTAAGCCTCAGTTTCCCTATCTCTAAAATGAGGGGTTTGAAGGAGGTGATCTCTACAGTTCTTCCCAGTTCTGATCATATTGTAAAATGTTGTTTTCTTCTCTTTTCCTTTACATAGGTAATTTAATTCAGTAAACATTTACTAGGCACCTACATAGTAAGCACTTAATAAGCACCTAAGTAGTAAGTGTGTGTTGGGTCTTGGAAAAGATACGATATTTAGATAGGATAGGACTCCTGTCCCCATGAAGCCCATCTAGTAGAGATTTTTTCAAGTCAAATCATTGCATTTAGAGTTGCAAGAGACCTATGAGATCATCTAGTACATCCCCAATCCCACCCCCATTTTGCAGATAAGAAACTTCCCAGAACTCAGAAAGGATGAGCGACTTCCCCAGGGTTACATAGGTAATAAAGGGAAGAACAGGGATTTGAATCCAGGTCACTTGACTCAAAACCCAACTATTTTTTCTACTATACAGCAAGGTCCTGATTAGTGCAAATAATGAATCCCGTGGAGTAATGCATGTATTCAAATTCATACCATTTGAAGTTAGCGTTATGCAAAATGGGGCAGCTGGTTCTAACCCCATGGAAATGGGCAGTGCAAATTCAGATAATTAGACCTTTCTTAGGATTCATTATTTGCCCTAATTGGGACCCAGCTATACCATACTGCACAACATATTTTAAAGATGTAATATCTGGAATTTACATAGTGAGATATATATATATATATATATATATATACACATTTACATATATACATATACATATATAATCTCATTTGAGTATCCCAATAATGCTGCAAGGCAGGAATTATAGGTATTATTTATACCTATTTTACAGATGAGGAAACTAAGCCTCAGAGAAGTTAAATGTCAAAGGTAGGATCTGGACCCAAGTCTCACAGACTTTTTACACAAAACACATTGAAGCAACAAAATTGACAAAACAGGCAGTTCTGTGAAAGTCAAAAGTAACTTTTTTCCTGAAAAACAAAAAATGCTCCAAATCAGAAATAATTAGAGAAATATACTTTAAAGTCATTCTAAACTTCCACTTCAAATAGTAGGAACTTGAATACATGCATTACTCCACAGGAGTAATAAACAGAAGAAGTGGGAATTTGTTTTACTTGACTACATATATTTGTTACAAGATTTTTTTCTTTCTTTTTCTATTAAATGGGAGGGGTTTGTGGGAAAAAGTAGGAGGAAGAGAAAACAAATGTTTGTTAATTGAAAAATAAAGCAAAAAAAATTAAAAAGTCATTCCTTAAATCAAGTCTAAATTTGCTTCCGTATAATTTCTGTCCACTTCTCATAGTTCTGCTCTCTCAGACAAGCACAACACCTTTTCCAGGTGATAGCCCTTCATATACTTAAAAGACTCATGTCCTCTCTAAACATTCTCTTCTGTGAGCTAAACATCTCCAACTGTTTCAGTATGGCACGACATCAAGGCCTTTCACTTCACCAATTACCTCTATATCCTCTCCATGTTGTAATTGTTTTCCTGAAGTGGCGCCCAGAGCTGAACACAGTACACATGTGGTCTGATTAGGGAGGAGTGCTGTAGGACTATCACCTCCCTAGTCATGGTTACTACATCTCCCTGCCATATGGAGTTATTGGGTTTGGTGGGGGGGGGAGGTAAGAACTTATGCACAGTGTATTTAAATGTATGGAAGCGTCTTCTAATGGGCTTCTACTGCACAACCTATATTGTGCCTTTTGTTTACAACACTCTGCCTAAGTTTGAATGGCCCTTACAACTGACGGAGTTTAAATCCATTCTTGTAATAATTGTCCAGCATCCAGCTGACCAAATGTCCCAGGTCTCCTGGGAACCCTTTCCCAAAACACCTGCCACTATTACTGGCAGAGATTTGAGAGAACAACTGTTTAAACCCTTCTTGACTTTAATAAGGCTGGGGAGTAGTCGAAAGACCTTGAATGCTTATAGACCTTCTAGAAACTCAGTCTTTCCAGTTTTTATTCATGTGTTTAGTGATAGAGGTGAGGATTTCATGAAGAGAAGCTGGAAATGAATTAGTAATCCCTAGAGATCATTCACTGTTCCTTAGAAACTTGGGAGGTCCATGAGCACTCTTGTGGAATTACATGAGTATTGAATGTTCTCCCCCAGGATTGCAAAAAATAAAATGTACTCTTAGGGTTCTGTGGAGGGAAATATAGTCTTCCTCAGGGCTAGGTGGAAGGGAAGTATGCCCAAGGAAACCTTGATCATCTCTCTTCTTTAAGTCTCTCCCCAATTACTATGGCATGGACTGCAAAAATAGGTATGAATGCTACCCACTACCTTTTGAATTTTTGTGTCAGTGTTACACAAGATAAGGATTCTTCTCCAGTAGACATCCATTTATTTCATAGTTGGCAAGCAGTAAGAGATCTCTTTTGAAGTATTCAGTATAACTGTGGAAAGCAGTTTGAAAAAAAGTAAGCATAGACCAGCATCTCACACTGTATACTAAGATCAGGTCAAAATGGATAAATTATTTAAACATAAATTGTGATATCATAAGTAAATTAGGGAACTATGGAAAATTGTACCGGTCAGATCTATGGATAAGGGAAGAGTCTATGACCGAACAAGAGATAGAGAGAATCACAGCAAGTAAAATAGATAATTGAAATTAAAGTTTTTACACAAACAAAATTAATGTAGCCAAAATCAGAAGGAAAGCTGGAAGCTGGGGGAAAAATTTTTACAGCAATCTTTTCTGACGAAGCCTTATCTCTCAAATATATAGTGAACTCGGTCAAATTTCTAAAAATATGAGCCATTCCTGAATTAATAAATAGTCAAAGAATATGTACAGAAAGTTTTAAGAAGATGAAATCAAACCTATCAATAATTACTCATGAAAAAATGCTCTAAATTGCTATTGATTAGAAGAATACAAATTAAAACAACTCTGAGGTACCACCTCACACCTATCAGATTGATTAACATTATAGAAAAGGAAAATGACAAATGCTTGAGGGGATGTGGAATAAATGGGACCCTAATACACGATTGGTGGAGTTATGAACTAGTCCAATCATTCTGGAGAACAATTTGGAACTATGCCCAAAGGGCTTTAAAATTGTGCAGGTCTGTATCCCAAAGAGATCAAAAAGGGAAAAAGACCTAAACAGTTATGTCAGCTGTTTTTGTGATGGCAAAGAATTGGAAATTGAAAGGATGCCTATCTGCTGGAGAATGGCTGAACAAGTTGTGGCATATGATTGTGGTGGAATACCATTGTGCTCCAAGAAATAACAAGCAGAATGGTTTCAGAAAAACCTGGGAAGACTTACAAGAACTGATGCTGAGTGAAGTGAGTAGAACCAAGAGGACATTGTACACAGTAACAGCAACAATATTGTACAGTGATCAACTGTGAATGACTTATGATCAAGACAAAGATCTAAGAGATACTGATCAAGACAATATTCCAAGGCAATTCTAAAGGACCCTTAATGAAAAATGCTATCCACCTCCAGAGAGAGAACTGATGAACTCTGAATGCAGATTGAAGCATGCGTTTTTTCACTTTCTGTATTTTTCTTGTTTTTGTGTCTGTGTGTAGCCATATTGCAACATGGCTAATATGGAAATGTGTTTTATATAACCTCACATGTATAAACAAAATCAAATTACTTGCTTTTTCAAAGAGGGGTAAGGGGCAGGAGGGAGGAAGAGAATATGGGACTTAAAATTTCAGGAAATGAATTTTTAAATTTTCACATGTAGTTGGGAAATATTTAAGGAAATAAAAATATTTTTAAAAATAATTATTTAAACAGAGATCACTGGTTATTGGGCATGAGGAATGAAAGAGGTGACTGAGATTGCAAATTTATCTAGGACGGAGAATATAACATGGTGTACAAGCCAAGAGTTTGTGTCTGGAGAGCAAATTTTTCTTTCAGAGTCCAGAGTATTCGTCCATATTTAATCTTTGGTCTCATACCTGCCTGCCCAATGAAGTTCCCTAACTTAGTCCATCATTCTTCTCCTCTTCTCCCCCCTACCTTGACTGAGAAAGGCACAACAGTGACTAGAGCTTAAAACTGCACTAAGACATTTGGGATGCCCTGTACTTCATAATACATTTGAGATTTTGTGACCTGATGATCCAAGATCTACAACTTACTCTTTTTGTTCCTTAAAAATAAACTGTGGAAAACAGGCAAATGATAAATGTTGGAGAAAATGTGGGAAAATTGGAACACTAATGCATTGTTGATAGAGTTGTGAAATAATCCAACCATTTTGGAGAGCAACTTGGAACTATGCCTAAAGGGCTATAAAACTGTGCATACCCTTTGATCCAGCAATAACACCTCTAGGGCTATATCCCAAAGAGATCATAAAAATGAGAAAAGGACCCACATGTACAAAAATATTTATAGCATCTCTATTTGTGGTGGCAAAGAATTGGAAATTGAGGGGATCCTCATCAATTGGGGAATGGCTGAACAAGTTGTGATATATGAATATAATGGATTACTATTGTGTTATAAAAAATGATGAGCAGGCAGACTTCAGAAAAACTTGGAAAGACTTGTATGGACTGATGCTGAGTGAAGTGAGCAGAACGAGGAGAATGTTGTACACAGTAACAGCCACATTGTGCAATGACTAACTTGATAGACTTAGCCCTTCTCAGTAATGCAAGGATCTAAGACATCTCTGAAAGACTCATGATGGAAAATGCTATCCACATCTAAAGAAATAACTATGAAGTTTGAATGTAGATCGAAGCATACTATTCCTATTTTTTTCTTCTGTTTTTTTTTGTTTCCTTTTTCTCATGGTTCCTTTTATTGGTTCTAATTCTTCCTTACAACATGACTAATGTGAAAATATGTTTAATGGGAATGTATACGTATAGCCTATATCAGATTGTGTGCTGTCTTGGGAAGGGAGGGGGAGAAAAATTTGAAACTCAAAAGCTTATGGAAGTAATTGTTGATAAATCAAAATAAATTAATAAAAAATAAAAATAAATAAACTGTGGAGAGAGCATTCTTGGACTAATGAAAAGTATTTGGCAGAGGACAGAGAGGGTAAAGAGGCAATGAATTCAAGAATCAGAGTATATGGTAACAGGGGCAGTAAAAGCAGGGCAGGATATTAGGGATTGGGGTGAAGTGATTCTATTGGTATAGGGAGTCCCCAGTGAGAAAGACCCTCAACCAGTGCAGCCCAGCATCTGTTCTATAATTCATTGTTTGAGAGATTAAGTGCCTGTAGAGCCAGTATGTGTCAGAAGTCAGATTTGAACCCAGATCTTCCTGCTGCAGAAACCGACTCTCCACCCATTCCACCCCAACGCCTCTTAAGGCAGGACATTGAGCTTCAGATGGTTTAGTAGTTAAGTGAGCAGACAGATGAGAGACTGGAGTCAGTGATTCAGATAGCTGGAATAGTTAGAATTTATTGGGAAGACTCCAGTATCCAGGGCCAATTTCCCCTTCAGACAGATCTGATTACTAAGAGTCAAAGATTACCCAGACAAAAATGGTCTGGGAAGATTCCTTACAGAGACCATGTGTTCAGGATACAAACACAGGATCAGCAAGCACATATTATGTACTCAATAAATACTTAGGATCACAGATCTAAACTGGAAAGGACCAAAGAGGTCATCTAGCTCATCCTCCTCATTTGACAGATGCGAGGACAAAAGCCCAGAAGATTGAATCATTTGCCTAAAGTGGCAGAGATAATAAATGTCAGAGGGGGAAATTTGAACACAGGTCCTCTGCCTTTAGGGTCAGTGCTTTTTCCATGATACCACAAGCCTCCAGTTATTAGACTGAATTGTACTTTACAGTCTTAGAAATCCAGAGAAGATTTGGTTTGTATATTATAAAAGTGCTATTAAGCTTGCTGGAAACTCAATGTTCTCCAGACCAGTGATGATTCACTACTATCTACACAGTGACATTTTGAAACTGCTGGTCAAGTCCATTTTTCCCCTCCTAACTGAGAAAAGGGCCAGTTCTGAAAACTCAGCCATATGCTTAAAGCAACCAGTCTTCATGCCTGCCCAGCCAGGAGCTGCTCCATTACACCAAAGGGAAGATTCCTCTTATCTAACAACAACAACAGCAACAACATTGCCCTTCCTTTGCTAAAATTGTTATTAGAGATTCTTTGGGCACAGTATCTGTGTCCCACTTTCCCTCATCTACAAAATGTAAATGTCTGCTCAACAGTGTTGTTGTAAAGAAGGTGCTTGTACAATGCCCTGTATCTCGGGTTCTTAACCTGATGTCCATGAACTTTATACATACATACATACACACATACATGCATACATACATATATATATATATATATATATATATATATATATATATATATATATGTATATCTACCTATCTATCTATCTATCCAGGTAACTAGTTCATTATATTTGGTTTCCCTTATAATCCTGTGTACCTTATACATTTAAAAACTTCTTACTGAGAAGGAGTTCATAGACTGCCAAATGGATGTATGAAACAACAACAAAAAAAAAGGTTAAGAACCCCTGCTTTATATAAATATGAGGTGATATTATCAATAACAAGGAGTCTTTGTTACTCTGAAACTCCTTGCTACCTAAAGTTTGGTGTCATTCACTGACCATAATTATGTAAACACTGCTTTACCTCTCATCCAGTACCTTTTCTATGAACCAGCCCAGGAAGAAACCATATATCTTAATAGTAAAACATTTAATTATGTCAGAATAAGAAAGTAAGTAAGGGAAATCATGCAATAGAATGATTCCCCATACACCTACATGAAGGAATACAACTTCCCACAGATTACAAGACAAGCTCCTCAGACAAGTCATTCTCCCAGGTGAGGAAGGGTTGTGGCATAACAAGAAAACTTCTCACAGCTCCATCTCCCAGAAACCAGCTCTACCTCACTGGTACTGCCTCTGAAGTGACTATGTTTTGATAAGTTGTTGCCGCCATCTGCTGGAGCTGTCCTCTGCTGCTGTGGTTTCTTCTTCCTTGAAGAGAGTGTTGTTACTCTTCTGTGAGATTGTCCTGGGCCAATATATCTGGGGGCTAGTAAACACATTTTCAGCTCTTTTGTCAACAAGGCTGCCACTTATTGGCTGTTATTCAGGTATCTATTATACTTTTTAAAAACTTGACTCACTGTTTCCCCTCTCCCAACAGAAAGTCCTACAGCTCTCTTTCTTGAATTAAGGTAAATGAACTCTTTCAACTCCCATGATACCCTAGAAGCTATGTAAATCAACTTTGATTAGCCTCAAGGACAAACTTTGCAACAATGCAAGAAGACAAATGGAGCTGACCACTTTTGCCCTGTACTCCTCCCACTAGGCAAACAGTTCCTTTCCTCTTTATTATTATTTAGGTTAACAAGGGTGTTCTTTAAATTGCAAATACCCTTAGGAATGTTGTTGTTATTGTTGTTGTTTTGGAAGAGGACCAATGACATCACCAGGTGATGTTTCAATTTATGCATGAATTGAATTTAAGTGAGGAAGAGTTGCACAAAGTCCTAAGCTTCACTCTCTCTTCGCCATCAAAGAACAGAGGAAAGACAAAAGTCAAAATGACTGGCAATGGCCTGGGATGCAGTAGACGACCTTGGCATCTTACATGTCTGACCAAGCTCTAAATGCACTACGGTACCTGTTTCAGCCACCTTCTTCACTGCAGAACCATATTTTTCTCATTTGCCCATTCTACCAGAGGAAGTCTTCATATGCTTGGAGTAGACATCTCCCTAACTCACTGATGGGTTTGAGGCTTGTCAGTTACCCTCAACCTATTTTAACCCATCTACTGAGATAGCTTCTTGGAGTCCCAGGTGAGAGATGGGTGATAGGTGGACACCAAAGGTGGATAAGCAGCCCTGGAAAGGGTTCAGTAAGCCCTCACACCAGATGTGCTAGTCCTCCATGAATAACCTATACATTAAGAGTGTGGCAATTCCCTTGTTCACATCATTGTGGGAACTAGTTTAATCAATTCTCATTTCATTGCCTAGTTGTGATGAGCAGAATGGTAATTCTGGAGACAATGAGAATAAAGGGGAGGCCTGGCCTAGAGGGAGCATACTAGTGGTGGTTTGGGGAAAACTAGAAAAATATGAAAGCATTCCATATGTGAGGAATGGGGAAAAGGAGCCAAAGAGATAAAAATGGAGTGCAAGAGATAAGAAAGAAGTCCGTAAATGGAGACTAGAAGGCACCAAAGAATTTATCATCATCGCTACATTTTCTCTAAGATGATCTTTCTTAGTGCCGTTGAGCACATAAAACCAAATTCCATCAATTCCTTTGTTTTCCTAAGTTCTCCATTTTTCTAGGGCTGGTCTTTCTCATCAGTATTTCTTCTCATTTCTTTGGAGTACCATAATGAAAGCATGAAGGACCCCTGATTTCAGAACAAAAGTTATGTTCCAAGGTAGATTGAATCAAAGATGATAAAGATAGATGAATTAATGACTCTGAATCCTTCCAAGTCTAAGCTTTAAGAGAATTCAAGTTCTTACACTTCACTTACCCCACAGGAAAGTCAAGTCAACAAGCATTTATTAAGCACTTATCATGTGCAGGCACTATATTAAATGCTGGAAAACTAAATGCATAGAATATTATAAAGTCTGACTGAGTACTTTTCTCAACTGGAATTTGGCCATGGGTTTGGAGAGTGCTTCATCCCCAGCCTTAGGTTTCTCTCCTCCCCCTCCATTAAGTAGGTTATTGATATTCTAAATATGAGATCATTGTCTTATTACCAGCTAGGAAACATATGATAGGAGGAACTGAATCATATCAATTTTGATATTCTTATGAATGAGACCTTACGAAAGATGGAAGTATGGCTCATAGGTTCTCCTTGAAGAGGAAAACAAAGGAATTGGTAGAATTTGGTTTTATATTCTCAAAGGCACCAAAAAAGATCATCTTAGAGAAAATGTGGTCATCTTGTAGTGATGATGATAAGTATTTGCAAAGAGACCACCACAAAAATAATTGAAGCTTATGCATCTGTTACAGAGGATGAAAAAAGAGAGAAATTGTGTGAACTCTGAAGACTTATGAGAATTCCAAATTAAATAAATACATGCTTTGATAGTTATTATCTTCAATGTAAAGGGGGGTGATAATGGAGAAAAACATATTAGAAAATATATCAGGAAAAAAGAAGAGAGGTCAAAGACTTATAAAGACTACACATAAGCCTCTTACTTATATATCTTGAATACTTTCTTCAGGAAAAGAGTTGGTAGATATTAGACATAGTGAGCACCAAAAAAACATCACACACAACACATGCACACACGCACATGAACACAAAGAGATAAATTGGTTATATTTTACCAGACAGGAAATAATTTGTTATTAATGCAGAATCATTCATGAATCAGCTCTCTGTGAACAGCAAGACTACTAACTTGCTAGAGAAAAGAATAAGATTCATACAAAACTAAAAGAAAGAAAAAAATACAGCATGCAGTTGAAACAACTTAATCCTAACCCAGCTAGATGATGTAGTGGATAAAATGCTAGGCCTGGAGTTAGGAATACTCATCTTCCTGAGTTCAAACCTGGCCTCAGATACTTCCTAGGCAAACCACTTACCTCCATTTGTCTCAGTTTTTTCATCCGTAAAATGAACTGGAGAAGGAAATGACAAACCACTCCAGTATTTTTGTCAAGAAAACCCCAGAAGGGGTCATGAAGAATTGGACGTGACTGAAATGACTGAACAACAATAACATTCTGATCTATTCAAACGAGTTATTGATAATGAAAAATGAATAATGGATAGAGGAAAGGACATAGACACAGACTATAATAATTTCATATAGAAGTTTAACCATTATAAAAGCAAATGTCACTAATGAGAAGACCAAAAGAGCTTAAAACTAGCAAAGAGCTTAAATAGCAAACGCTTTACCTTCTTGCAAAATGGAGAGAAATGGCAACTTAAAGCAACACTGTTTTAAACTATGAAATCATTTATAAAATCTTACAGAGAATGATGATAGAGAATTATAAGCAGAATGGCGTCATAAAACAGAGAGAAGCAGTGGAGGACAAAATCATTTTAAAGGAAGTTTTGCAAGAGACCCAACTCAGCAGTCATATAGAAGATATTTAAGGATGACGATGAAAGGACAATAATCAGAAGAAAATGGAAAAGACCCATTAAGATTTTTCTAACAAACATTTTTCACCATCAAGGATAGCAGAGACATTACATTTGGACACTAATGTCACAATCCTGGGTATTCTGGAGGTTCAAATGGTGCTAAAAAAGAACAAAGATGTGAAAAACAGATAGGTTAGGGCAAATGAAGAGGTGATAGATCTGTGCTGGATGAATCGTCACAAGTTATCTGAAAGAGGGGATGATATCAAAGGCATGCAAAAACTTCTGACTTTTATTAATACTGAGAAAGACAACCAGGAAAATATCAACAGCTACTAACTTATATACCTACTTTCACACATATATAAAATTTTTGTGGCAGTCATCTACATATCAAATGAGATTATATACATACATACATACATACATACATACATATATATATATGTATATATATATATATGTATATATATATATATATATATATATATATATATATATAAACGTAAGGTGCTTTGGAAACTTTAAAGTGCTACATAAATGCCAGTTATTATCATTATTATTATTACATGTATCAAGATGAGTGTAGGGAATTGGTTGGTCTTTGTCTATATTTTCCAGAGCAGACCACATCTTTATTATCACACAGTTGTCTTAAAGATGTACAAAATATAAGATCCCATTTTGTTTCTTCCTTGTTGATAAATCTAATTCAGATTGGATATTGGATATTATTTGTTGATAAATTCAATCCTCATTCTATTGCTTTTAGATGGTTTTATTTATTCATGAGTTTCTATTTTTTAATGCACTTTCAGGTCATTCATCTCCTTTCTCTGTTTTGTAAATACATGTTTTTTTAGGGACATAATTTTTCCTGAGGATTTCTTTAGCTAAACCCCAGAAATTTTGGTATGTCATTTCATCCTTATAATTTTCTTTTATTTAATTGTCAATTGTTTCTATGATTTGCTTTTGCCTCCTTTTTATTTGGGATTTAATTATTGTGTTTCTATTTGGATCTGTGTATTTTGGTTGTGCTCCTTGATTATTATTTTTAATGAATTATGGTTCATAAAGCATGTGTTTACTTGAAATATCTCTGTGCTCTAATACATGGTCAATTTTTACGAAAGTTCCATGTGATGCTGAGAGATAAGTATATTCTTTAGTAGTACTATTCAGAAGTTGTCATAAGTCTTTTAGCTTTAGTTTCTCCAGCAATTTGTTCACCTCTATGTTTTCCATTTTGCTTATTTTTGTTAAATGTGTCCAGCTCTGAGAGGGGGACATTAAATTCTCCTTATCATTGTGTTACTATCTATGCTATTTCGTAATTCTGTTCCTTGTGGAGCCTCCCACACACTGGGAACTTGCTTCAGTTCCCTCTGTTTTTTAGTTCTTTCACTGAGTACTATTCCCACCTTCTTATACCTCCTCTTCCTCCTCTGCAAGAGGGTGGGAAGAGTTGAGGTTTGTTTGTTGCCACAGAATGGTGGGGTGAGGGTAGGGGTAGGATATACTGGCAGAGACTGCAGCAGAAGCAGGGAAATTGATTTAGACTAACATTTTACCACACAAAACTCAAATGAGATACGTGGCCTGACTCCAAAAATTATATTACTTTTTTAAAATATGAAGATAATGAGATGAAATACCCTCTCGCAGCAGTGGCTGGGAAAAACTAAAAATAAACAAATTAATGAATGAATAAAAATTAAACAAATTATATATATATATATATATATATATATATATATATATATATATATATATATAATTTAGGAGGGAAGAGGTAGAATGTAGTGATAATGATAATTTCAAAAATATGATAAAAATAACAATGACACTTTTTTTAAAAGTACACAGAAGAAACAAAACAAAATTCAGGAGGAAACAAAGGAGAGAAGAATAGCTAAAATATTGAATGTAAATTGTATATTTTAAAAAATAACAAGTTATATGTAATGGAGATTCAGTTTGATTTAACTGCATGGCAGAATATGGACAATAGATATTCTTCATCCACTCAGCCTCTCTTGTGGAGATGGTTAGGCCAAATGCTTTTGTGGTAACAAATTTCTTCCAGGAACCTCTTCAGTGTCCTGGGATTTAATGCAGGCCATCATCCACAGACTTCTGGATTCTGTGACTTATGAGATGGAATGCTAAACATTTTCTCCTGTTATCTCTAACTCTTAATAAGGACCCAAAAGAGTAAGTCTGTGCTGGAGTAGCATTACAAGCAGAGATGTGCTGGAGCCAGCTCAAACCACTAGCAAGAATGGATTGGTGAATTTTCTGTGTAAATGTTCACACCTCAGAAATCAGCAAAGTCTACAAATCAGGGCTTGAGTTATTATTTTGTTAAATGCCTACACTAAAGATAGTTTTAATAATTCAGATTAAACTTAAAAGTGTGTCATGCATACATTTTTATTTTTTAGAGAGCTGGTTGTGAAACCCAGGACACCCCTGATTACAACCCTCTCCACAGGCCAAGATACCAATAAGCTGAACAAGATAACAGCCTTATGAATTTGCGGTGGAGAATTCTAATTCCTGATATGCTCACTCACCACCAGTAGCCCTCACATTCTGGCAGGATATGCACAACCTGACTCACCCTCTTGCTTGGGAATCTGCTCAGTAATTTCCCTGCTGTTGAGATCACCTGTCACCTTATGTATCTTAGCCTAGATAGGCTACTGGTGTTTCACAGATGTGAGCCAAGGAACACTAAAGTCTCTGGAAAATTAAGAATAACTGTTTTTTAAAAATAACTCAACAGTCATTTATTAAATGCTTATTAAGTGCCAGGCACTGTGTAAAGTGCTGGGATAGGAAGAGAAGAAAAAATATGGTCTCTACCCTCAAGAAGCTCCAATTCTAACAAGGACAACAACATGCAAATAACTATGTATGCACAAGGCACAATGTTAACATAAGGTCTCCTAAACATCTCATAGCAGTTTCAAGTCTTAATAGCATTTAAGCTTTAAACTTTAATGGCTTAAAACTGTCCTAAGATTATTAGGATATCCAGAAGAGGGTAATTCCAAAAGGAAGTTACTAGCAATGGGGAGGGACTGGGAAAGGCCTCTTGTAGAAGGTGAGATTTGAGCTGAGTCAGAAGGTAGAGGTGAGAAGGAAGAGTATTCCAGGCATGAGAGAGAGCTGGTGAGAAGTCATAGAATAAAGAGATGGAGTGTCACGTGAGAGGAATAGCAGTGTGGTTGGATTGTAGAATGCATGGAGGTCACAACTGTAGAAAACTGGAAAGGTAGGAAGAGGCCAGATTGTGAAGGACCTACAACGTATCCCAGAGCGTTCTTGGTGGGTAGGAGTAAACTGCAACATATAACAAACAGAGAAATGACTTTGAAGAATAACTGAAAGAAAGGATGTCAGCATGGAAATATAGGAGCAAAAAAGATAGCCTAGTCATATGGTAAAAAAGGGGGATCACAAGTGTCAGTCAACCAGCATTTAGTAAGTGCTTACTGTATCTAGGCACTGTGCTCGGTACTGAGAATCCAAAGAAAGACAAAAAACCAGTCCCTGATCTCAAGGAGCTTATTGTAGTTGTGGTTTGTTAATCATTCTCAAAGAGGACCATGACACCAAGAAGTGTCATGACTTGCAAGTGAATTGGATTTAAGCAAGGCAGGGCTGTGCAAAGTCACCAACCTCACTTTCTCCTCCAGAGCCATCTGGGTCTAGCCAGATATAGATCAGGACAACTGGAGAAGGCCCCATCAAGAAGCTTCTAGCCCAATGGGGAAGACAACATGCAAAGACCTATGCACCAACAAGATAGATACAACATAAATTGGAGATAATCTATAGACAGAAATTTCCATTGGTGTCCTCTTAATGTTAGGAGAAAGTGAGAGAGAAGGCTTCTAGCATATGGGATGGACCCCTACTGGTGATCATATGGGAGGGCATGAACAAGAGCCACAAAGACCAGGGAAGGCCAAGATGGGTTGTGATCTGCATGGTTGGAGGGACCATCTAAATGGATGAAATCACAGAGCCACATTGAGTACTTGAGATCTGAGGACAAAGAGAACAAAGAGCTATCCTTTGACTCTCATTAAATCAGAGAATATCAGGATTTGGGAAGCCAGTAATTCACAGAAACCTTTATTTAGTGCTTCATTCATTCATTGCAGTCATTCATTCAATGGGTATCTAACAAACATTTATTAGGGGTCAGCTCTGTACATCAAACCAGATGCTGGAGAGAGAAATAAATTGAGGCCTTTAAATTCAAGAAGCAGTTAGGTAGCCCAATGGGTGAGTTAGGAATCAGGAAGACTTGAGTTCAGATCCCAAATCCAGCCTCAGATACTTTGTAGCTTTCTGTCCCTGGGCAAATCACTAATCTCTGACTATCTCAGTTTCTTCTGCTGTAAAATGAGGTCAATAATAATAACACCCATCTCACAGGGTTGTAGTAGTATAGTAGGCACTTAATAAATGTTTTCTTCTCCCCTTCCCATAATTGATATATTTGAGTACATGAGGCCTAATCCACATAATTGATTAGATGAGGGGGTATTTGATGGAAAGGAAAGTGTGTTTCCTTATATCTCTAAAACCACACCATATAAACCAAGGATTAGTAACCTATTTTGTGTTATATGCCCCCTCTGACAGTCTAGTGAAACCCATAGATTGATCCCTTCACAAAATAGTATTTTTTAAAAATTATTCATTTATTTATTTTTAGTTTTCAATATTCATTTTGGTAAGATTTTGAGTTCTAAATTTTCCCCCCTCCTTCCATTCCCTTCTCCCCAAGACAGTATGCAATTATTCATAGGCTATACACGTACAGTCATATTAAACATATTTCCACATTAGTCATGTTGTGAAAGAAGAATCAAAACAAAATGGAAAAACCATGAAAAAGAAAAAAAACCAAAAAAAACACAAAAAAGAGAAAATAGCATGCTTTGATCTGCATTCAGACTTCATAGGTCTTTCTCTGGATGTGGGTAGTGTTTTCCATCACAAGTCTTTTGGAATTGTCTCAAATCATGGCATTGCTGAGAACTAAGTCTATCAAAGTTGGTCATCACACAATGTTGTTGTTACAATGTACAATATTCTCCTCTTTCTGCTCATTTCACTCAGCACCAGTTCATGTTAAGTCTTTCCAGGTTTTTTGAAGTCTGCTTGCTCGACATTTCTTACAGAACAATAGTATTTCATTACATTCATATACCACAACTTGTTCAACCATTCCCCAATTAATGAGTAGCACCTCAATTTCCAATTCTTTGCTACCACAAAAAGAGCTGCTATAAATATTTTGTACATGTTGAGTCCTTTTCCCTTTTTCATGGTCTTTTTGGAATACAGACCTAGTAATGGTGTTGCTGGATCAAAGGGTATGCACAGTTTTATAGCCCTTTGGGCACAGTTCCAAATGGTTCTCCAGAATGGTTGCATCAGTTTACAACTCCACCAACAATGCATTAGTGCTCTAATTTTCCCACACCTTCTCCAACATTTATCATTTTCCTGTTTTGTTTAAATGCATAAAATAAAATACAAAAAATTACAAAGAAAATAAATCATATTGAAATGCAATTGTTAAAATATTTTTAAAAACAAGGTCATAGACCCCAGGTTAAGAACCCTGGAAGCGAACAGATACTTGCTCCGCCTGAACATACACCTTCTGTTGTATCTCATAGAACTAGCATAGGACAAGGCTGCGGTCAATGAAGACTTGGTTGATTTATTGACTGATTAAAATTGCTGATATTTAACATTAGAGGGAGTTCACAGGTTCGTTAGAAAATGTGGGTAAATTTGTCATAGTTGTGCCTGGTTTAAGTAAATCACCTAGTCTGTCAGTAACCTTTTCTCCCTCTTTATTCATCAAACAAGAGAAAGTTAAAGTCATAGTATCTTAGAATTGGTTGGAATCTCCAAAGTCAAGTAACCCAACCTCTATCTGAGGCATGCATCCCCTTTACAGTATTCACAAGTAGTCAGTCAACATCATCATCATCTTCACTAACATTTTTACTATGTGCCAGGCACTGTACTAAGCCCTTTACAAAAATATTTCAATTGATCCTCTTTAGCATATGACGTCACTGACTTTGGGGAAGTGATTATTTCCTATATAGTGGAGTGTAGAGGAATATCAGATATGGTAGAAGGTAAGCAAGGGTGACTAGTAGAAGAGGGCTTTGTTGCTTCCTTAGCGGCACACATCAACATGGTGTGCCTAAGATAGATCTTCATGTCCTTGCAAGTTCCCCATTCTAATCCCCAAAGAAAGGGGCTTCCTTCCTTCCAGCTGCTCTCGTTGCCATCCACCACATTTCTAAGTACTTGGAAGTCCTCTTCCATTCACCCCCAATCCTATTCCTTGGCCCTTGAAGTCTCTGGGACCCTACCCATCTCCTTCTCAGAGAGACTGGGAATTTGAAAGGTATCACTCTTGTGAAGAGAGTTATATGCAATTTCACAGGTATCACTGGAAATTGGTGGTACACAACTCATAATGTCAATGGAAGACTTATATCTTGTTCAAAAGGAAAAGATTAGACCCAGAGTCATATTGCATATCAATATTACGGAAATCTATGAACCTGAGGGAGGTTGCATTAGGTGAGGGCCAAAAGAGGGAGAAATAGAAACAATATTGTGGTAGGGAAATACAGTATTTATTAAGCATTTCCTGTGCACCAGTAACTGTACTGAGGGCTGGGGACATAAATATAATCAAGTAAGAGAGTCCCTGGCCTCAAAAAAAGTTATATTCTAATGGGGGAAGTCCATAGATAAAAGGAAACTGGAAAGAGGTGAATTGTGGTGGTGGTGGTTTTGGTAAGGAATTAGTATGGAGGCCTGGCTTTTGGGATTTGTTTTTGTTTTTGGTAAGATAAGGCAAAAACTCACCTATACAATATAGTTTTTTGTGTTTGCATGGATGTATGTAGATATGAATAATCTCTGCCCTCAAGGAGTTTGCAATCTAATGGGTGAAAGCAATGCAAAAAAGAAAGCTGAAAAGCTTTGGGGGGTGGGTAGAGTTCTGAAGGAAGGTATCTGACTTGAGGGGACATGAAGGAAAAGTAAGAAAAGTCTTAAAATAGTGCAGCCAGGTGAGAAATGAGATGTTCTGACCTGGACTCCCTCCTTAAATGAAAGTTTGGGAGTTCCTTGCTCCTCCCTCCAATCAGAGGGACAGAGGATGGTGATGAATACCAAGGCTGCTGGAATCTTGCAGGTTTTCCCAATAATGAGTTTCCTGGAGCACGGTGGAGAAGTCAAAGGAGTCCTAAAATAGATCGGCCAGGTGAGAAATGAGGAGCGTACACAAGTAGATGTGTGCAAATACAAAGAGTGAAAGAATTGTGACTTGCGAAGAGCTCACAGCAATTTGGACTCTGATAACATAACCCTGCCTTCCTCCTCCCGCTCCCTGAGATCATACTGACCCCAGTGCATTCCTGCCATTCTTCAGTCTCACAGGTACAAGATCAGATTGGCTGATGTGTGTTTGTGGAATAAAGAGCTTTAACAATTTGGCCGAGGAAGAAGGGAAAGATGAAACGCGATGACCAAAGTACCTCAAATACTGCCAAGATGTTTCCAGAAGGAGAGGTGCCAGTGAATAGCCTGACCGGGAGAGGTTGGGGGCCTCCCATACCCCATACTGACTGCCATATACAAGAGTCTTAAGATGAAGAATCCAGAGTGGAGGCTCAATTAGGCAAAGCATGAACTTCAATTTAGCAAATATTCAAGGCCCATGGGACCCCAACAAGGGGCTCTGGCTCACATGGAGTTGGGCTCATGCTGGGGAGGTCTGACCCCAAAAAAGTCATTTTTACCCTCTGGTTCTATCCCTACATTGGAGTAATTCCAAATAAATTTCTAAAATAAAGCTTAGGTATGGCTCATGTCTAGAATCTCCCCAAAATGTGGGTAACAGGCAGTAGTGTGCTTGCAAATGTTTAACAATAAGCTCTATGGGGCAGGTGGGGATGTATGTACCACAGCCTTCATTAACATTTTCTCTATCACTTTCTTAACTCTAGACAATCAACAAAATAATAAATCATGTCCTAATTTGTGTTGTTGTTCAGTCATTTCAGTCATGTTTGACTCTTCATGACCCCATTTGGGGTTTTCTTGGCAAAGATACTGGAGTGGTTTGCCATTTCCTTCTCCAGCTCATTTTACATATGAGGGGACTGAGGCAAACAGAGTTAAGTGACTTGCCCAGCTACTAAGTGTCTGAGGCTGGATTTGAACTCAGGTCTTCCTGAGTCTGGTGCTCCATCCACTGTGCCACCTAGCTTTCCTGATTTGTAGCATTTGCCTTTTTTCTAAGGTGTAAATACAGTGAAAATCTAACAATCTGCTTTTACCTATATGGATTGAACTGGCTTCAGTATAATTGGATCCCTTAAGGAAATTATATTCAGCTTACAATATGAGTATCATGTATAGGACAGCTACTTATTTCTTTCACCACAGATACTGAAAAACAAAATGGAATGGAATGGGAAAATATTTCATGGCCCCTTAACTATTTGCCAAGAGCTGTGCTAAATGAGACATTAAAAAAAAAATCAGTCTTTGCTCCCACAGGGTTCACAGTCAATTAGAGAAGACAACCCACACAGGAAAGTGCTGTAGCAGGGAAGATGAAAAAACCTAGATGGTCCTTAGAATGTGATGACTGGAGGAGAGGAAGGATGTGAGAGAAGAGAATCCCCTACCTTATCCCACCGGTAGAAATGCTGAGAAATCCTTTCCTCCTGCTTGCTGGAAGTTCAAGGGAGATTAAATGCTGGAAAACAGCCCCCAAAGAGGAGAGTAGAATCATCTCAATAGCTCATCTGGTCCACAGAGAAGTGGAGTAATTCCCATTGACAATGGGCCATATTTCTGGCAGATGGTTGCTCTGCTATGGTGACTGAGGACCAATCTGGAGCTCCTTGTGTAATCCTAGAAAAGTGCATGTAGCTCTCAGCAAGGAAACAGTGCTTGTGCCCAGCTCCATAAGAGGTGCCCCAGTCCAGTAAATCAATGTCTTCCCTGATTACTCCTCCTACATGTTTATTAAGTGCTTGTAATAGGTAAGGCTCTGGGAATAAAAATATGAAAAAAACCAGTACCTGCCATCAAGGAACTTACATTCTACTGGGGTTGGGGATGGGGGAGATATAGCATGTTCACTAATATGAAGTCATTTCAGGAGGAAAAGAATACTAACAGAAATTTGTCAGGCCCACAGACAGAACACAATGACAAATGGAAGCATCACAGAAAGCCACACCATTGGCACAGCTGGTAATCTTACCCTTTTTCTATTTAGGGTTTTCTCTGAGTATAAGTGCTTTGCAATCCCTGGAGGAAGAGCTTCCAGTGAGCTCTCTGCATTGCAGAATAATATTTGCATGTGACCAACTGTTTGGGAAGAGAGGGGACTATATCCCCATGATTAAAATATGCAGCAAATTCTTATCTGTCTTCAGTGGCTAGAATTCAAGGCTCTTAATAATTTGGCTTCAGTTTATCAATTTAACCTTTTCTGACTCTATCTCATCCTTCATAGATTCTGAACTCCATTTAGGCTGGGCTTTTTACATATGTAGAGATGCCCTCTCCGGGTGCTGTCTTTTGTTTTCCACCAGTAGAATGTAAGCTCCTCAGAGGCAAGGATTGTTTCTTTTTGTCTTTGTCTTTTGTCTTTGTAATCGATTGTGAGACATGGGAGACAGTAGCACAGGACCTCCCAGCATGGAGTGCCCACATCAAAGAAGGCTTAGCAAAATAGAATTGCTGCAGCTCAAAAGAAACATGAGATGCACCTCCATTCCAAATGTTCATAAGGACTACAATCTTTCAAGCTTGTATTGATCTAATTAGCCACAGTCAGACACACTGTACCTTGACCCCAACATAGTGATGTCATTATGGTCCTCTTCAAGAATGAAGGACAAGGCCCACCTAGTACAAGAGTTTTGCTCATAGTAAACGGATAGCCACTTCTCATCCACCTCTCTGCCCTGCAGCAATGGCAGTTTGTAGCGTTTATGGGAACATGTGTTTGCCTAGATGCCTCCTAAGGCCTTAGATGCCTCCTGGCTGTCTTCTTCCTTCCCTGACCTCATATTACATGCTTAATAAATGTTTATTGAGTTGAATCAAATTGAATTAAATCAAATCTCATACCTTTGTTTCTACTGTTTCCCCCAGCCTAGCATAAGCCAAATAAAGGTCCCATTCTCTCCCTCTAGCCAACTCTTATCCATTCTTTGATGCTCTACTCAAATAAACTCTTCTCCTGGATGCCTACCTGCTTACTTTTGCTCACATTGCACACTCCTTTCTCTGAATCCTAACAGAGGTTTATCACACATTGTCTTGCATTATTACCTAACTCCTTTATATAAGCATGCAGCCTCTTTGATTAGATTATAAGCTCCTTGAGGTCAAGAGCTTATATGTTGCATTCCTCAAGGTGCCTAAGTCTATCCTTCACATAGAGTAGGTACTCAAGAAATAGTGTTGAATTTACTTGAATGATTCATTGACCACTAAATTGGGAAATAGCAGAAATTAGTTTGGGCTAAAGTTGGCCTTTAAGGAAGAGTTTTCTTTCTTTCTTAAAACATTTCCGCAGTAATCTTTATGTGAAAGAAAGAGAACAAAAGGGGAAAAAATGAAAAAAAAAATCAAAAGTGAAAATAGTATGCTTTGATCTGCATTCAGACTCCACCAGTTCTTTCTCTGAATGTGGATAGCATTTTCTATCATGGGTCTTTCGGAATCGTCTTGGATCATTGTATCACTGCGAAGAGCTGTTAATCATAATTGATACTCACACAGTGTTACTGTTACTGTGTACAATGTTCTCCTGGTTCTGCTCACTTCACTCAGCATCAGTTCATTTAAGTCCAGGTTTTTCTGAAATTTGCCTACTCATCATTTCTTGTAGCACAATAGCATTCCATCACAATCGCATACCACAACTTGTTTAGCTATTCCCCAATTGATGGGCATCCCTTCAATATCCAATTCTTTGCCATCACAAAAAAACAGCTGCTATAAATATTTTTGTACATGTGAGTCCTTTTCCCTTTTTTATGATCTCTTTGGGATAAAGACCTAGGAGAGGTATTGCTGGATCAGAGAGTATGCGCAGTTTTATAGGTCTTTGGGCATAGTTCCAAATTGCTGTCCAGAATGATTCAAATTAGTTCACAACTCCATCAACAATGCATTAGTGTTAAGGAAGAGTTTTCTAAGCAAATTCATAATAAAAGTAAGATGAGGAATCTATTTAATTTACTTAAAAGAATAAAGCACTTGTTTTTATCTATTTGTATATAATGCCCTAATTCTAAATTATCATTATCTATTCATCAATGCCTGGAACCCAAAGAGCAAGAGAGGAGAAGCTGCTATGACCCAACTGAAAAGGGTGAGTATACCAGTCTTGAATCCTCTTAGAGAGTTTTGTAGCCTTCTTCACTCTGGAACATACTGTCATGAGCAGAGGCTTTTACTCTATTCTTCCTCAGGCCACTGAATCATACAAGAAAGAAAAAATGCCTCAGTTCTCTGCTACTACCAAGTGCCCAGAAAGGTGCCAGGTAATTGTCAATAGCTTGCTTATAGATGAAGGCAATGTCTACTCTATTCTGTTATTGAACCTGCTGAGAAAATATGGCCTGAAAATTCCCTTCTCCCCTTCTCTCCTTTTTGTTTTTTTGGAAAGGTGGGGGAATATGGGTGTAGAATGTCACATAAATGGTCAGATGTAGTTGCTATATTGGCTGACTAATTTTCTTTGTTACAAGAGAAGGTTGGGGGAAGTGGTATATCCAGAGATGATTGGGTTGTAAAGACAAAAGTCATCAATAATATGTGTGTGTGTGTGTGTGTGTGTGCATGTGTGTGTGTGTATATATATGTGTGTATGTGTGTATATATATATATATGTGTGTAAAATGTACATTTATTTTTGCGTGTATATGTGAGGCATACATATCATCCATTAATAAAATCTACCTATCTCCTTTTCAGAGGCATCATGACATAATGGAAGGAACACTGGCCATGGAGTCAGAGGACTTGAGTTCCAGTCCCAGCCATTCACTGGCTTTGTCACTATGGCCAAGTCATGTAAGCTAACAGAACCTCAGTTTCCTCATCTATAAAATGGGTAATCACAAATACCCTACCAACCTCACAAGGGTGTTGTGAGCATTAGAGGAGATAATTAATGCATGTGAATGTTCTTTGTGTATTTGTGTAAAATGTTATTGATTGTTAAGCTGTTATAATATAAGCTGTTATATAACCACTATCTATAAATTGTGGTTAAAATAAGAGAATAATAATATTTATGAGCTGAAAGAGACCTTAGAGATGATACAATGGGAAATATTTGGATCCAATAGAGAAGCATTTAATCATTTTTGTAGGATATATGCACATACAAGATATCATCAAACATTTAAAAATAGAAATAAATTATGTTTCAAAAATATATGCACATGTCATTATAATACATATTTATGTGTCATGAAATTATTTTTATATATGCTAACATAATACCCCATGTGTTAGTAATAATAATGATTATGATGGATTATATAATGAAACCACTTTTTTGCTAAACTTAATATATAATATATCCAATGATCACTTCTTGGATATGGTCTAATGGAGATTCCTTCTGTATATGTATTGGTCTAGATGGTCACTGATATTCTTTCCAACTCTCACAATATTAATTAACAAATAAAATACTCTGACATAAAAAGAAAAGAAAGAAAAGAAAGGAATGGTTTATCCATCCACTTCTACAACATACCCAGTTAGGGCAGGTCCTCCCCTGACGCTAAGACCTCAAACCCAACATCTGCTCTTCTCCAAGACCCATGGCATCCAAGGCAAAATCAGTTGTTTGTTGAGATCTTGAGGATGATTTAACAGCCCATTACTCATCTTGGACTGTCCAATAGTTTCCCTGTTCTCTGAGACTATTCATACTTACCTACAACCTGGCCATTTTCTGCCCTGAGGCTACTGCTCTACCTTCCCTATGGAAACTCTAGAGACCATGTCTGGTGGGGTGGAAGAGTGAAGAACTAAGCTTCTTACACTCTTTGTCTCCTTTCCGTATCTTATTCTGAGAATTATAATCAATCAGCACAATGGTTCTGGATACGGTGGGTCAGTGGGTTGACCTATGGTTCCACTAACTTCTTCTCTCACTTCCCAGACACTTAAAAGCTAAATTCAATGAATTTTTCCAATCCTCATCCTTCTTGACCTTTCTATGGATTTTGACAATGTCAACCACAACCTTTTCCTGCATATACTCACTTCCCTTTGTTTCCTTTACACTCTCCCATTTATCCCCCCACCTCTCTGCTTTTCTGTAGTTTACTGTATCGGCTCATCATTCACCTTCTTTCCCTAAATGTAAGAAAAGTTATAACTAGCACTGGATTTGGGCTTTGATACAAGGTGACAACATCTGGAGAGTTTGGCTTCTATTGCTTTGACACATAGTCTTCCACTGGCTTGTGCTAACACGTGCCACAACTGTCCCTCAGGTGCCATCCAAAATCCTATCACCATGGTGACCGTGGCCTGGGACCAACCTTTCTCTTCAACCCCCAAGGAAGCTCAGGATAAATTCTCTAGGGGACAGTCATCCCTCTTTCCCTGCTGTACAGCACCTGGAGTCAGACTATTCTTTGCAGTGCCATATTTTCTCCCATCTCAACTTATGGCATAGTATCCAACCCCTATTAGGCACTTAACTAATGTTTATCAATTGACCAAATAAATGAATTTGTCCCAGGTGTGAGAATTCCTAGTTAGGGCTCTGTGTTCACGTTCCTCAAAGTTCTGTCCTTAGACTCATTTTCTTCCCTGTGTATATTCCCTCTCTATATGCCCTCGTGGGTTCAATGATCTTCTCTGTACAGATGACCCCCCAGTCTGGCTTTGTATGTAGCTCTTAGAGTCCACGTTACCAGTTTCCTGATAGCTGTTTCTTCTTGGATTTCCCATTGAAATTCAATATGCCCAAAACAGAACTGATTATCTTGCCATTAATCCCCTCCCTCCTCAAAATGTTCCTTGTTCTATTCTATTGACACCTTTCCACTTATCCAAATTTGCTCCCTTGGAGTCACAAGACTCTTCCTTCTGCCTCCACAACATCTCTCCCATCTCTCATATCTCCTTAAACTTCCCATATTCTAGTTCAGAGCCTTATTACATTTTGCCTGGACTATTTCAATAATATTCTAATTGGTTTCTCTGCTTCCAGGTTCTCCCTTTTCTACTCTGTAGAGAAGGAGTTACCAAGTAATGGAGCTACCAAAATAATCGTCTCTAGGAACAGATCTCACCATATCACTCCCCTGATCTTGAATTTTCAGTGGCTTCATGTTGCTTCCAAGATAAAAGATGAACTCTCGAGCTTGACATTCAAAGACCTCCACCATCTGACTTCAATCTCCCTTCCCAGCCTTATTTCACATAACCTCCTTTTATGCAATCCGTATCCCAGACCAAAGTGACCTGTTATCTCTTCCCCATGCTTGACCCTCCATCTCCCACTTCTGCTTGCACAGGATGTCTTCTGTGCCTGTGGTGCTGCCCTCTCCAGGGAATATATTCCTGGTCCCCCTCTTGTTACTGCTTTTTCTCTCCTCCAATTACCTTGTATTCACTTATTTGTGTATCTGTGGTTTCCCCCCACTCTCCAGGAGAATGTAAACTCCTTGAAGGTAAAGATTGTTTTGTTTTTATACCCCCACAGTTGAGCATACTGCCTGCACCTAGGTGGCATTTAATAAATGCTAAATTTGATTAAATTGAATTGAGATGGATTCATTGAAATCTACAAGAGAACAATGAAATATTGTATTAAAAATTCAGAGATCAGGTAAGCAGTCTTGGGCTATAGGATAAAAGAATCAAGAAGAGAAATTCTATTCTTCCTGCAGTGGAGATGGCTAGCAAGTGGCAGTAGCATTTATGAAATTTTTGTTATATAATGGCAGAGATAGAAGGGCCATAGAAGTGACCTAATCTAACCTCCTTCTCAGAGTAGGAATTCCTCCTACAACTATCCCAAGCTGTCATCTAGCCCCTGTTTGAATATCTCAAATGCGAGGGAAATCACTACCTTACAAGACAGCTCATTCCATGGTCTAAGAAAAAGAAGATTGAAGGTGGGAGTCAATCAGTCAGTTAGCCTTTTTTAAGTACCTAGTATGTGTTAGGAACTATGCTAAGTTCTGAAGATACATAGAAAGGCAAAAAACAGTCCTTGCTCTCAGGAGTTCACAGCCTAAAGTAGGAGATAACATGTAAACAACTCTGTAGGAACAAGATTTAGACAGGATACACTGGGGGGTGATTTCAAAGAGAAAGCATTAAGATTAAGGAAGACTTGGAAAGGCTTATTGCAGAAGGTGGTACTTTACCTGAGACTTGAAAAAAATCCAGGAAGAGAGATGAGGGGAGAGTGTTCCAGGCATGGGGAGAAACCAGTGAAAACACCTGGGGTTGGGAGATGGATAGTCTTATGTGAAGAAGACCTAGGAGATCAATGTCACTTGATTACAGTGTGTAGGATGAGAGTAGGGTGTATGAAAACTGGAAAGATAGGAAGGACCAGATTATTAAGGGCTTTGAATTCTAAATAGATGACTTTATGTTTCATCCTGGGGGTGTTAGGGAGCTACTGGAGGTTACTGAATAGGAGGAGGGGTGATATGGTCAAACCTGCCTTTTAGGAAAATCAATTTGACAGCTGAATGGAGGTTGCACTGGAGTGGGAAGAAACTTGAGGCAGGGAGACCGATCATCTTCCCAGTGCAATAGTCCAGGCTTGAGGTGATCAGACCTGGACCAAGCACTGAAAGATACAAAATCAAGAAGGAAACAGAATTTTCAGTGTGATCAGGCAGAAGTTTCTATGCAGGCATAGGTTCTGGAGTCAGGTTTCCAAAAAGGTATAGTAGAAGGTCCCAAACGCAAAGCACTTTATCAAACAGGGAAGCCAAGGGTCACCAGAGATGGATGAGAAATGCCAAGGGAGTTTCTAACCATTGCCTGGCGGACTGACTATCCAAACCCTCTCACAGGGCCATTGTGTGTTATGAGGCTCAAATGAGAGAAGAGAAGAGAGAATGCTTTGCACTTACTAGGAAGATGTATATGAAGGAATTGACAGTGATGGCATGTCTCCTGCATCTAACTTTTTGGGGGACTTTTGAGGAATGTGGACAGAATCATAGAGTAGTAGGTGACTCCAACTTCCATAGTCTGCATCCAAACCAAATACCATAATATCATATATTCCTTTTCCTTCTCTTTTCCAAAGAGATCTCAAGGAAACATGCTACAATGACTGAATCCTTGATAAAATGAGGCCTAAGATAATATGTTGAGGGGAAGGTTTATTTTTTTATAGTCTGTTTGCATTACCCCTCAAGGCAAAGAGAGACATAGAACAAGTACTCCCAAAGGACTTGGCCCACCATGACACAAATCCAACAGTAGGAAATGCAGGGGTTTTGTTTTCCTGTCTTTTCTTTTTCTGAGGCATCCCAAATAAAGGAGAGACAGAGACAGAGAGATATAGGAAGACATAAACATAGATAAAAAAGGCAAATTCTGCAGAAGAGGGCTCATCCATATGCATGGACTTTGCCATTAAGAGTAGGCTAAATTTATCCTTGAAGATAAATTTAGTTAAACCCCTGACAAATCTCCATGATTTTGGCTAGTGAAGAGCCAGGCAACAGGTATCATTGAATCTAGAGAACCCAAGGCCACCATTTTCAGTCAATAATCCAAACCTTCCTCTAGTGGCAGCGTTTACAAAATAAAACAACAACAAAACTAAAAACAAATCACTAGGCCATGATTACCAGGTTACCATAGTTACTAAGCTAGCTATCTCCATTTGCTGACATCTTCCTGATACCTCAAGGCCTAGCCCAAATACCATGTCCTCTTTTTTTTAACCTTAAATAGTATTTTGTTTTTCCCCAATTACATATCAAAATAATTTTTAGCATTCATTTTTACAAGATTTTAAGTTCCAAATTTTTTTTCCTTTCCTCTCTCTCTCCTTCCATCTTCTGAAAATGGTAAGCAATTTGCTATAGTTTATATATGTGCTATCATATAAAACATATTTCCATATTTGTCACAGTTGTAAAACATGAAAGATCAAAAGAAAAAAACATGAGAAAAAATAAAGTGAAAAAAATATGCTTCTATCTGCATTCACGGTCCATCACTTCTATATCTGAATGTGGATATCTATTTCCTTCATGAGTCCTTCGTACTTGTCTTGGATCATTGTGTTACTGAGAAGAGCTGAGTCATTCATAGTTGACCACCACACAATGCTTTTCCTGGTTTTCCTGGTTCTGCTCATATCACTTTGCATTAGTTTATACAAGTCTTTTCAGGTTTTTCAGAAATCTGCTTTTTCTTTCTTTCTAAAATATTAGTAATATGTTTTATTTTTATATTACAAAACATATATACATTATCCCCACTATGTGAAAGATCTTTTGTAAACAAAAACCAAACCAAAAAGCAAATGTCATGTCTTCCAGGAATCCCTGATATCCCACAGCTGGAAGTGAATTCTCCCTTATTGATTTTCATCAAATCATACTCCTGTTATATATTTATCACAATCTATATTATAATCAGAAAAAACAATCCAATTCAACTTGGGCTTTTCACAGGTAAAGTCTTTTCTTGGGGCAGTTAGGTGGCACAGAGCCTCAGCCTTGGAGTCAGGAGGACCTGAGTTCAAATCCAGCCTCAGAGACTTACTATCTATATGACCCAGAGCAAGCTCAAGGGGCTTAGCACCTATAAGTAGGGGTGAAGAGATACAACACACACATACACAAACACATACACACACAAATAAGTGTGGTAAGAGAAAAATTAAGGAAAAAAAACTAACAACTGGGAGGAGGGAGTCGCAATCAGGAAAGGCTTTACAAAGCAGATGGCACCTGATGCTGAGAGATGAGGAGATGGTACACTCCAGGCCTGGAAGAAAGCTTAGGCAAATGCACAGAGACTGGAGAGAGAATGTTGGAGAACAGCTAATGGTAACAGTCTGTCTGGAATGTCAAGTACATGGAGCAGAGTGGTATAAAAATAAGTCCTTTTTTAAAAAATAATAAATAATATTTTAATTTTTCCCAATTACATGTAAAAACAATTTCTAACATGGGGATTTTTTCCTAAGTTTTGAGTTCCAAATTCTACCTCTCTCTCTCTTCCCTGCCCCCCTCCCTGAGATGGTAAGCAATCTGATATAGGTTATACTTTAAAATAAGTCTTCATGCTTAGGGACTGTCTCACTGGTTTGGAGACTGAATAAGCATGTAACAATATTTGGTGATTGATTGATTGATTTTTCTTTTTTTTTTTCTAACCCTCCCCCATTTATTCCCCCTTTATGTATCATCTTCCCCTATTAGAATGTAGGGTTCTTGAATGTAGGGACTGTCTTTTTTTAACTCGTATTCCAAGTGTTTAGCAGAGTGCCTGACACATAGAGTTTACTAAATACTCTACCTCTCCTCCATGAGCCCAGATGTAGAGTGGACATTCAGTGAATGTTCATAACAACTACAACTCATATTTGGTGAGTTTTCTTTTATGTCTTACCTGATAGAGATACTTGGAGGATCACTGAACAGTATAAAGCACCCCATATGTTAAAATTCTCACTGTGTTTGCATCCATTTAGGAATCAATTTTTACAATGACCGGAAGAAATACACTATTGGAGGAGAACATGTTGGGTTTCATTCAGCTTCAGTAAGTTAAATCTTGGAGGTGGGGTAATTAATAAATAATAAATGCAGTGAAAATGTATGTTTTCTATACTTCTAAATCAGTTTTCTGCATCTCACAGTAAAATGTGAGACATATAATCTGTTGTAGAAAATTATTTGCAAAAGCCTGACTGTGCTCATCCCATATTTTCATTAAGTATACCTTTCATATATGTATAGAACATTCTCATTAAAAAAAAAATCAAGACCAAAAAATAGGCACATTTAGGTCAGCATATGCTGGTGTCCTTTTGTTTTGTTTGATAAAAAAAAAAATCATCCATAACCTATTTTTCTGGAATCATAACCTCTTTAAGAAGTATTTAAAAACTATCCCTCAGAGGCATTAAATTGTGTTTTGTCCTCAGCATGGATTCTTTGGCATTGATTTGGTCAGGTTCAGATGCTCCTGATTTCATTTTTTAGAGATATTTCTACTTCTATATAGACAGCTACAGAAATGCTGGCAAATCTGTTCCATTTCATCAAAATAACACAGTGGGTAGAGCGCTAAACTTGAATTCAGGAAGAACAGAGTTCAAATCCTGCCTCAGACACTTACTACCTTGTGAACTCAAGCAGTTCACTTTAACTTCTATAAGCCTCAGTTTCCTCATCTATAAAAACAAGAGGATTGAACCTGATGGCTTCTAAAGTCTCTTCAAGCTCTAAATCTATCATCCTAAGAAGTAAAAGCTTCCATTAATACATCATACAATATTATAATCAGAAGAAACAATCCAATTCAACTTAGGCCTTTCACAGGCAAAGTCTTTTCTTGGGGCAGTTAGGTGACATAGAGCCTCAGCCTTGGAGTCAGCAGGACCTGGGTTCAAATCCAGCCTCAGACACTATCTATGTGACCCTAGGCAAGTCACTTAATCTTGATTGTCTCCAAAGTGAGGGAAAAAAGGTCTTCAAACCACACCACATAAGCAACTTCCTCCTCTATGCACAAAGTATTTATGATGCACAAAACAATTTAAATGGATTTGCCCTTCACATATGGGGTAATAGGTAACCCTCCCCATTACTCTTATCTGAGAGATACAGATGCAAGGAGCAGACTGCATAGGTCACTTGCTGAATCACCAGCTACAGGGGCCTATGTTGTTGCCATAGGAACAACAGAAGTGAAACCCTTGAAAAAAAATATTTAACTTAACCCTTCATCCTCAGTTCAGGGAACTGAGATTAGAGCTGGGAAAGGTCCTTAGTCTGGTGAATTAAATACATTCATCCACCAAGTAAGATAAACACCTAAAAGGTGTTAAACCAGTTTGGAGGCAAGAAAGGTAAACAATAAACCTGGACTTTTCTTAACACTTCATCCAAAGTTTTGTGGTTACAGAGAAAACCTCCCTTACATTCCAGGGTGGTTGTTCCCAGGCACCCAAATGAGACCTTCTCACCTCTGGCTGGGCCAGGGCCACAGACAGCACCATCAACCCATGGGGAGTGACTGAAGGGGCCCTTCCATCTTTCCCTTCTGATGCAAAGTGGTGATTCCAAACCAGCCTAATTTTTTCCTCTTCCAATACTATTCCTTGCTACCTACAAATCCCCCTCAAATCTCCCCAGTCTTCTTACCACAAGGTGAGACAGATATCTCTAGATTCAGGGGTTCAGTTCTTAGCCTGGAGTTTGTGAACTTATTTTTCAATTATGATTAGTTTCTTCTGTAATCCTATGTATTTTATGTTATGCATTTAAAAACATTATTGTAAGTGGGGGAGGGTGGGGTGTCCATAGGCTTTACCAGACTGCCAAAGGGGTCCATGACACACAAAAAAGTTAAGAACTCTGATGGAGAAGGTCAGCGTGAGGGTATAGTGTAGATGTTATTATTGTCTCCATTTTACAGATGAGGAGACTGAGGATGAGAGAAAGTAAGTGACTTGCCCAGGGTCACACGACTAATAAGTGTCTAACGTAGGATTTGAAACATACATTTTCACTGCATTTATTATTTATTAATTACCAACTCCCTCTCCACCTCCAACAGCTTTAGGACAGTTCTCTACCCTCGGAGAAAGAGCCAATGGGCAGGTCCCTTCCAGAGTTCTTGGAAGACACTCACTCTATTGTTCTTGGGAACATCATTCCCTTCTTTGTAGAAAGGAGGTGAGAAAACAAAATATTCATTATAATTATGAGCACCTATTAAGCCCTCCTAGTGAATAGAGTTAGGAAAACCCAAGTTGAAATTCTGCTTAAGATATTTTCTAAAATGTGAGATTCTAAGTAAGTCACAGCCTCTCTGTGCTTTAGTTTCCTCATCTGTAAAATGAGGACCTTGAGCTCTGTCACCTTTAAGGAAGCTTCTGGCATCCCACAATCCTGTGGAAGCTTCTGCGACCCTCTGATCCAAGGAACTTTAAAAGCAGGTTCCTCACCCCTGAACTAAGGTAACTAGGCGGACAATTCAATTCTAAATTCCATTTAGAAAGCTCTCTACTTCTATTTGAATACACAAAAAGGTTGCTCCCTGCATGAAGAGTTTACCTGTGAGACGGATTGTCTGACAATCTGGCCCAGAGGCAGGAGGATACACTAGATGACCTTTTACAATCTTGAAATCCACTTCCTGTTTCTGTGGAGATCAGAATCATATGCTGAACTTTCTAATGGGACTCAGTTATTTAGGTCTCCAATGCCCTGAAGCACAGACCCCCTTCTTTCTTACTAGGAAGGAGGCTTTAATGCTAAATCAGGACAGAGGAAGTTTTACCACAGCTCACTTAATACTCATACTAACCTCCTTCCTACTCCCTCTACCCCACCCCGCCCCCCAATCTCATAACCTTAGAGTTTCCCTTCACACAAGATGAACTAACAGACCAGGATATGTCTTCTTTCCCAAGGCACCCACAGACTGCTAGCCTTTTCTGTTACAATGGTGTACATTTCATAACTGTTCACCATTATCAGCTTCTCAATTTCAGTTTTATGGGTCCTTCCAACCTGACCTCCTCCCCCACTTCCCCATATTCGTATTTATTTTCTTGGCTTACAGAAGAAAGACCCATTCCAAAAACCTGGAACCCTGATACAAATGCTGTCCCACTGTAGGCCAGATAGATATGATTTACCCAGCAAACCTTGCTCAGACATCAACACCAGAGATATGCCTGCCAATTCTTTTGGATTCTCCCTAAAGGTGCTGTTCCAGCTTTTCCTCCCAGCTTGAGCACAGGATGCTGAGAGTTGTGAAGGGGGAGGGTTAAGGTAACAGAATAGGGTAGAGAAAGGTGGAGGGAGTGAAATGGGGGTCACAAAATCATATATTGAAAACTGGAAGGGACTTAGAGGTCAGCCACCTCATTTTACACATGAGGAAGCTCGGGCATATGGAAATGATTTGACTCAGCATCACACAGGAAGAGTCTAGATCTGAACCCAGATCCTGGGACTTGAACTTCTGGAGCTCCTTTCCACTGTACCTAAATTACCTTTTCAATCTGGTTTTCAGATAGAACTGGTATTTTTTCAAAGTCATTTATAGTAAGAAAACTTGCCTCCATTGTCAATTCCCAAAGGGAAACAAGGAAAAAAAGTACTATAACAATAGCAATAATACTGGAGTTGTTCTGAGGAGTCTCTCAGTGAGCTTACAGAGAATGAGCTTACATCCAAATGCTTTTTTTTAACTATGCAAAGCACTTTTTATTCACCCGAAAAACAGGACAGTGTTTTGTCCCAGGACCATTTCTATATGAACACAATTGAAAAAGATGAGAAGAAAGAGATAATTATATAAGTGGCTAAATGTGTTAGAAGACTTACTGGCATTCTGAAATCAAAGCGGAATGGGGAAAACATGTTTAAAACAAATAGCGCCTATGCAAAACCAGTTGTAATTAATACCTCCAGTACTGTAAAATAAGCTATAATATATTTGGAAAGTATCTTAGCAAAAATATTAACCAAGCACTGGGCCTATCAAGAAAAACTAACACATTATCACCATAAAGGAGGAAGAACATTGATGGCTATTCTTAAAGTACATGAGCAGGTTTATAATAAACACTGCTGATCAACTGACTAAGTTATAGAAGTATTTTCAGAACAAGCAGACACACTTCACCAAGCAGTAAGAAAGACTGATAATAGGTACACAGCATTGGATTTATTAAATGTAACTGAAGACTCTGAAAGAACTCACCCCAGAAGTTGTGGATGAAGTAGTCCTTCTCTTTGTCCCTTTGTTTGCCAAGGCAAACCCCTCTGCACACACTAGGGATTTGCTAACCAATAAATGAAATCCAATACATGTGCAAGTCAAGACATAACCCTCTTGATGTCATTGGTCCCTTCAAGAAAGAAAGACGAACAAACACAACTGTTATGCCTGAGGTCTCTATGCATGAAGTCCTTTGCAAATATATTATTTTATCCTCACAACAACCCTGGGAGGTAGACGTTATTATTGTCTCCATTTTACAGATGAGGAGACTGAGGATGAGAGAGAGTAAGTGACTTGCCCAGGGTCACACAACTAAGTGTCTAATGTAGGATTTGAAATTGGGTTTCCCTGGCTCAGAGGTCAACACCCTATCCGCTGTGCCACCTGACTGCTGACAATGGAAATGTTTCAAGAGGAGGTTGTCAGAGATATAGCTGAGGAATTCCTTTTCAGGTGTGGGTTGGACTAGAGAGTCTGAGAGATCTTTTCTTTTCTTTTTAAATTTTATCTATTTTGTTCTGAACTTAAGAAATAAAACAAGTATTTTCATAACACAGTAGAATAGAAAAAAAAGATGATTGCACATGAAACTGCAAATCTATTATGTACAACTTGCTATTCCTTTCAAATATATAATGAAGTTATCATGTAAATCTATTTTTCCCCTTTTTTTCTTCCCTCACTCCCAGCCTAGACTGAGGATACTGTTCTTGTACCCTCCTAATCTTATGATAATCCTCATATATCCATTGCTTTATCCTGTAGTAAAGTTCAATGTACTGAGCCAAAGTAGACCCCAAAAGAGGAAAGGAAGTCCTGGGGGAAAAAGGATGTTGAGTAAGTGGGACCCAGAACTTAGTTTCTACAAAGAATTAAGTACTCCCTTACTGTTCCTAAGTGGTAGCGGTGTTTACCTGGGAAAGCCTGTGTGTCTTAACTACTTAAGCTTTGTTCTCTGCCTTCTTTTAGCCTCATAGATGTCAGAGCTGGAAAGGGCTTTAAAGATGTAGTCCAACCATTTCATTTTATGGGGAAAATGAGGCTTACAGAACTGAATTGTTTTCCTCTCCTTCCCTACCCCACCCCCACCCCCACCCCTGGCCAAAAAAAATTCATGGAACCCAGGTTAAGAAACCCTGATTCTGGAGGAAGAAGAAAGAGTGAATGCTTTCACCTAAGAGAATTAAAAATATTGTTAGATTTGGGCCCAGAATTTTATTCTCAGTTTCCTGAGAGTTAAGGCAAAAATGGGAGCACTTGGTTTGTGGTTTTCTTTTCTAGTAACAATACTTCAATGATCTTCCTATAGCATTGATCTGCCCACGTCATCTTCCTACTCAATAAAATCAGTGGATCCCTATTACCTCAGGAGTCAAATACAAACTGGTCTGTTTATCACTTAAAGCCCCTCACTACCCAAATCCAATCTACTTTTTTTCTAGTCTTATTACCCACCAGGTTCCTTCTCCAGTTCTTGTTCCTTTGCTTTGGCTATCCTCCATTAATGATCTGCCCCTCCCCCCCTTCCACCTCTGCTCAAATTCAACTTCTCCGAAGGCCTTTCCAGGTCCCCTCCAGCTGAACTGACTTGTTCTTCTCTCCCCTCAAAAAAAATTACCTTGAATTTATTTTGTATATATCTAATATATACTTATATTTGTACACATTGACTCCCTAGATGCAATGCAAGAACCTTGAGGGTAGGGACATTGTTGATGTGGGGAATACTAGGTCATGCACAGGCACTCCCACATTGTGATCACCACGCTACAAAAGAAACTTTTATTTCTTTCCTTCCTTTTTTTCTTTCTTCTTTTCTTTGCTGTTCCTCTTCTCACTTTTCCTTTCCTTGTTTCTACTTTCTCCTCTTTTTGTCTTCTTGCTTCTTTCCTCTCTTTCTAGATTTTTTTCTACCTTCCTTGCTCTTTCTTTTTTCCCATTCACTTTTCCTTTCTCTTTCTTTCATTTTTTCCTCATTCTTTCTTTTTTCCTTCTCGGTCTCTGTTTGTCTATTGCTGTCTCTCTTTCCTCTCTTCTCTTTCTTTCTTCTCCCTCTTGCCCTTACCTCTCCTCCCCTCTCCCACTTCACTTATGCCTTAGCTTTACTCTACTCTCTCAAGTTTCTCAGGGCTAATGAGGTTACTGAGCCCTGATACCAAACATTCACAGCAAGTAAGAGAGAGGCACCCAGATATCCAATAAAGACGAATGGTAGTCTGGCTAGTTGTATACACCTAAGACAAATCGTACAGGCCCAGAATAGTGGGCTAATTGTCAAAGGGATCTAGCCTGATTAATGTTCCTCCCAACAAATGTCAGACCTCAGACTTACATGGAGTCAAGCGCGTAACAAGAGGCCGGAGACTGGGGTGGATTTCTTGTTGATCTGAAGGAAATTCAGGAAAGTGACAGATGTGGCACTGGGGTCCACCTGCTAAGCATAGACTCATTTCTCCAATTGTTTTTCCTCATCCCCAAGCAGGGTTAGGCTTGGCATCAGGCCACCTCAGCCCAGACAGCCTTAAGAGACCAAGAGGTTGGTGAGAGGAAACAAACACCTAAACAGAAAACCAGTCCAGGGGCCTTCGAGACCACACAGTTCCCAAGTCATGCCTTTCCCACTGTCTTGAAATGCCTTCCTCTCCACTTTTCCCAGTCCTACCCATCCGTCAAAATTCATTTCAAGTCCCACCACCACTACCTCCTCTAGTCTGCTCCAGCCCACAGCAGCACCCTCTTCCCCACCATCCCACCCCCCAACCTTCAGCGCTTGCTTTTTAACTGTTTCATGCCACAAGGCATTTCCCAAACTAGACCGTGAGGTTTTTGAGAAACCATACCTTATTATGTTTCTGTCTGCCACACTTATTCATTCAGCAAACTTTTATTAAGCACCTACTGTGTACCAGGGACTAGGTAATTTGGCACAGTGGACTAAGAACAGCCCTGAGAGTCAGGAAGTCCCAGATTATAGCAGCCCTGTGTGACCCTGGGCAAGTCGCAGAATCAAACTCTCTGTGCTTCTAGCAATTTTCTAATACTTTAATTTTTAGTAATTAATTTACAAGACTTTAACAGCAACTTTCTAAGACTTTGCAGAACAGCTGTTGATTGGTATTGGTAAAGGGAGTTTTCCTCACCAGGAAATTGCTAACCTGATGCCAAAAAAAAAAATGTGCTAGGCATTGGGAACACAAAGATGAAAAATGACATAATCCCTGAAACTTGAGAAGCTTAGAATCTACCACTGAGAATATGACCTATAAATAAATGAGTATAATTCAAGGTTTTATGCAGCAGAGTAGAAAATGTGGTGGCTTAGGAGTCAGGGAGACCAAGGCTCAAACCCTGTCTCAAACCTTTGCTAGCCGTGTGACCCTGAGCAAGTCAATTCACATTTCTCAGCCTCAGTTTTCTCCTCTGTAAAAGGAGAAGGTGGGGTTCACTAAAGTCCTTTCCAAACTCTGTACAAGACACTCAAAGGAAATCTGAGGTAGAAGAGCTAAGAGGACCATAGGTTTTATTTTTTTAATCATGATTTTTTTTTTATTTAGAGGCAATCAGGGTTAAGTGACTTGCCCAGGGTCACAAAGCTAGTGTCTGAGGCTGGATTTGAACTCAGGTCCTCCTGATTCCAGGGCCAGTGCTCTGTCTACTGTGCTACCTAGCTACCCTGACCTTAGGATTTAAAGGTAAAAGGAGATTTTCAAGTCATCTAGTTCAGCCGTCAGTTTCTAGGCAAGGCAATTCCTTATTGGGAGAGGAGGGGAAAATCGTCAAAGGCTTCATGGAGAAGGTGGCACCTGAATTGGGCCTGATAGAGGTTTCAGACACATCGCTTGTTGCTCAATGAGGATTTCATGAACTAAATTTTTCAACAGGTTCAATTTTACTGAGACATCCATCTTTCTTTTGCCTTTCCCCCCCTCCAAATGAATGAGTTGGAGATGAAAAAGAATACATGTAGGAAGAGGGATGTTTTGGTAAGCCAAATAATCCAAGTTTAATTTAAGCCCTCTCAAATTGGAGAGGAGAAGGGGAGCATTTACATTATCTGCTACTCTCCCAAATGCAAGAATTTCCTTTCTTTCTCAGAAAAGAGAGATGCTTGCATGTTCCCACAAGCACACATTACCTCCTGCTCAACTCTCACAAGGAAATAAGGACTATTTATTTATTTAGCAGCATCCTGCAATGACCCAACAAACGCACACAATGTATTTATCAGCGATTTCTCACTAGGAATGGGCTCAGTGAATATTGAGAGCTAGTACCCTGATAGCTAACTTAGCTATCACTCCTCTTTGCTACTTATTTAAATAATGTCTATTCTACAAAGCCCAGTTCAGATCTCACTTACTCCATGAATCCTTCCTAAATGGCTAGACAATCATTCATCTGGGAGAAGAAAAAAGAAAAGATCTTTGGCAAGGGATACAGGAGGGAGGGTAATTCTTAGTGGATCATGAGCTTAATCTGAATCAGTAGAATAATATGATATCCAAAGAGGCTAGTACACTCTTGAGCAGCATTAGGAGGCAAAGCTCTCAAGAACTAGGTGACATGGTGCAGTGGAAGAGTACCGGCCCTGAAGTCAGGAGGACCTGAGTTCAACTGCAACCTCTAAGACGCTTACTAATTGTGTAACCCTGGGAAAGTCACTTAACCTTGATTGCTGAAAAACAAAAAAAAGAATGAGGAGGTGTCAGCACTATTGTACTCTGTCCTGGTCCTACCATATTTGTAATGTTCTGTTCTAGTTGTCATATTTTAGGAAGGGAAGTGACAAATTTCAGAGAATCCAGAGAAGGACAATCAGTATGATAAAAGACCTTGAGCCCATGCCTTAATAGTATTTATTGAAGGAACTGGGGATGTTTAGGTTGGAGAAGAGAAGACTTGTGGGAAAGGACATGATTGATAACTTCCAGTATTTGAAGGAGGAGTCATGTGGAAGAGGAAACGGGTTTGTTCTGCTGGGCCCCAAGGGGCAAACCTAGAAATAAAGGGGGGATGGTGCAGAGAAGAAAATTTTTAGATTTGATGTAAAGGAAAATTTCCTAATAATTATGGCTTTCTTAAAGTGAAGTGGATTGCATTGGAGGTAGTTGGGAGAGGTTTCCCTTCAATAAAAATCTTCAAGGGAAGGTGAGATTGAGACTGAATATAAGATAGAAGAGATTCTCATTCAGGTGGAGGTTAGACTAAATGTCCTCTGAGATCCCTTCCAACACTGAGATTCTGTGATGCTGAAATTACTCCAGTCTTAGAATTCTCACTTTGCTCTAAATTGCATAGCCCTTAATGTCTCTAACACTCATTTGGCACTTACCATGCACTACCTCATTCTGTTTGTTATCTTATTCACATATCCCCAGAGTGTTAGCTGCTCGAGGACAGAGATCTTCTCTCATGCTTACAACCAGAGGTGTGCTAGAAGTTAGATAAAACCTACTCTTCCTTGTGCGCTTGGAAATGATGAGCAGGATGTTTTCAGAAAAACCTAGTAAGTCTTATATGAACTGATACAAAGTGAAGTGAGAAGAACCAGGAGAACATTGGACCGAGTAACAGTTATATTGTAACAATGTTCGACTGTGAAAGACTTAGCTACTCTGATCAAGACAGTGATTCAAGATAATTCCAAACGGCCCATGATGAAAAATACTGTCCCTTTCCTGAGAGAGAACTGCTGAACTCTGAGTGCAGATTGAAGTATACTTTTTATTTTCTTTTTCTTGTTTAGTATATGGGTGTGTTTTCTTTTGCAATACGGAAATATATTTTGCACAACTATACATGTATAATCAATATTTTATTGCTTATCTTCTCAAGGGGTGGGGCAGGGGCAGGAGGGAGAAAATTTGGATCCCAAAATTTTTTAAAATGAATGATAAATTTTTAAAAAATATAATTGGTAAATATTTAACAAAATAAATAAAATATGGTTAAGAAAAACCAAAACCCTGCTCTTTAGAACTGAATGTTAAATTTTCAATGTGAGCAATTACACCTTGAAAATTGGCAATCACTACAAAATCAGGATTTAATTTGTTTTGCTGACTGTCTAGCTGTAACAAAGTGATGGAGAAAGAACTAATCATAATTAAACTTAAAAGTGTGTTGTGAGCTTACTCTTTTCTCCTGGAAAGTTGGTTGTTAAACATTTATGAGCACACCTCTGCTTATATCATTGTATTACCATGGTGCCTCACAATGTCCCTTGCCCATAGTAGATACCCAATAAATGTTTGATGAAAACTGTGGGTGGGTGGTGGTGATGAGAAAATTGGTTCTGGTCTTGAGCTATAGGAGAGAGAGCATCTTACAATTGGTACCCTAGCGAATATGAACAAAGGATCTGGAAGAGACTTCAGAGTCCATCTAATCTATCCCTCTTATTTAATAAATGGGGAAACAGAGGAATTAGTTGGGGCCACTAGGTAGTACAGTGAATAGACCACTGGGCCTGGAGTCAGGAAGGCTTGAGTTCAAATCTAACCTCAAATACTTGCTGGCTGTGTGACTCTAGGCAAATTCACTTAACCTCTTCCTGCCTCAGTTTCCTCATCCATAAAATAGGAATAATAATAGCACCCACCTATTTCCTATGGTTGTTGCGAGGATCAAATGAGGTACAGCACTTAACATAGTGCCTGTCACACAGTAGGCAATTAATAAATATGTGTTCCCTTATTCTCTCCTTCAGTTAAATGACTTGCTTAAGGTAGCAAGTAGGTAATGGAGTCAGGATTTGAACCCAGGTCCTTTTGAGTCCAAATCTAATACTTTACCCCTATAGCACACACTCTCTAGTCTTTTCACATCATACTGGGGAAGCAGAATGGTTCCCTAGAATTTTCAGAAAAAGGCCACCTTCCTACATTCTGAGCTCTGGTCACGCTGGGGTGTATAAATGCCTGATATTCCCTAGGTTGGTTAAAAAATATCTGTGGGAAACCACAGACCTCCACGGCCACGGCTAAATGAAAACTTATCAGACCTATGGAAAGGATCATATCCCTTCAGAGGGACTAATTGCCAGTAATTCTGACATTTTCCAAATTTTGCTTCTAGCATAAGAACATTTAAAATGTTTGTTTTCTCAAGATCTGCTCAAGTCCTAGTTCCATAGACTAGACTACTCTTTAGTCCCACTTCCTTTTTCCTTTTGCCCTTGGATGACTTTATAAAAGAAAACACCAAATAATTTTGCCACCCAAGAAAACTGATCTCAGAAGAGTTTTGTTTGTTGCTGGGTTGTTTTCTTCTGAAGTAGCTGAAAACGAATTGTGGAACACAACGGCTCTTGTCCTGATATAGGCGTACCTCAGAGATATGGTGTTCAGTTCCAGACCACTGCAATAAAGTGAATATTGCAATAAAGCAAGTCATATGAATTTTTTGGTTTCCCAGTGCATATAAAAGTTAAGCTTATCCTATACTGTAGTCTATTAAGTGTGTAATAGTATTATGTCTAAAAGACAATGTGCATACCCTAATTAAAAATACTTTATTGCTAAAAAAAAAAATGCTAACCATAATCTGAGCCTTCAGTGAGTGGTAATCTTTTTGCTGGTGGAGGGTCTTGCCTCAATGTTGGTGGCAGCTGATTGATCAGGGTGGTGGTTGCTGAAGGTTGGGGTGGCTGAAGCAATTTCTTAAAATTAGACAGCAGTGAAGTTTACCACATCAATTGACTCTTCCTTTCACAAAATATTTCTCTGAATACTACGCTGCTGTCTGACAGCATTTTACCCATAGAACTTCTTGAGTCAAAACTGTCAAACCATGCCTCTCTTTATCAACTAGGTTTATATGATATTCTTCAATATTGTTGTGTCTCGGGAGACAGGGAGGCCCAAAGAAAGGGAGAGAGGTGGGGGATTGGCTGGTTTGTTAGAGCACTCAGAACACATACAACATTTATCAATCAAGCTCACCATCTTAGACGGGCTTAGTTCATTCACCCCAAAACAATTACAATAGCAACATCAAAGATTACGGATCACAGATTAGCATGATAGATATGATAATGGAAAGAGATGGAAATATTTTGAGAATTATCAAAATGTGACACAGAGACACAATGTGAGCACGTGCTGTCGGAAAAATGGCACCAATAGACTTGTTTGATGCAGGGTTGCCACAAACTTTCAATTTGTTAAAACACACACACACAGAGACACACACACACACACACACACACACACACATACACACACACACCCCACAATATCTGTGAAGCGCAATAAAAGTGAAGCTGAAAAAAACCAAGGCACGCCTGTATATCCAGGGACCATAGCAGGCCCAGAGCCACAGGTCATTTTAAGTTCAGAGACATGGAACTAGAGGGTGCAGAAAGGGAAGGCTGAGCGTACTGAAGATAACTTCTCCAATTCCACAGTTTCTCCATGGCTGACTCTAGGCAGTCCATAGTCATACAGCCAGGTGGAGAGAGTTATAAACCCAGGACACAATCCTGAAAAAAATTCTTGTTTCTCCTTCTGTTCTTTGGCTAACACTAAACCAGTGCTAAGGCCCTGGGAATCATTGGATAATTCCAGCTAAGAGTTAGAAAGGGAAGAAATATCAAAATATCAGGACTGAGGCCTGACCTTGGCAAAACTGTCAGGTAGAAATCTGTCTTTAACATCTCTTCTGTCTCCCTACTCCCTCCCTCCCTCCCCCAGGTACTTAGGGCTCTTCCCCATCCCTTTCATTGTTTCTGTTGAACACATTGTTGTTTGCTATTCAGTCATTTTTGAGTCATGTCTGACTTCATGACCCCATTTGTGGTTTTCTTGGCAAAAATACTGGAGGGATTTGCCATTTCCTTCTCCAGCTCATTTTATAGATGAGGAAACTAAGGCAAGTGACTTAAGTGACTTGCCCAGGGTCACACAGCTAGTAAGTGTCTGAGGCTGAATTTGAACTCAGAAAGATGAGTCTTACTGACTTCAGATTGGCACTCTGTCCACAGCCCTTTGAGTCAACCAAATCTGCCACCTTGGTGTCATCCTTCATTCTACTATCCTTCAACTTACATAACCAAGTAGTTGCCAAGTCTTACTGTTTGTTTGTTTTTGTTTGTTTTTTATCTCCATGCCATCTTTAGCATATTCCCCCTTCTTTGTATTTAAATAGCCAACTTAGTTCAGTCTCTAATTACTCATCACTTTCACTATTGTAATAACCTCATAATTAGTCTTCCTGCTTCCATAGTCTTCCTTTATCAATTGACCAGTAAGTGTTTATTAAGCACCTACTATGTACCAGACACTGGATTAAGTGCTGGGGCTACAAAGGAAAAAAAAGAAAAAGATAGTCCACGCTCTCAAGGAGCTTACAGTCTAATGGGAGAGATGACATGGAAATTAATATATACAAAGCAAATTATATACAGAATAAATAAGAAATAAATGAGAGGGAAGGCACTAGAATTAAAAGGAGTTGAAAAAGGCTTCCTGTAAAAGGTGGAGTTTTAGTTGGAACCTACGCCAGGGCAGTCAGGAGGTGGAGTTGAGGGAGAGCATTTTAGACATGGGGAACAGCCCAGAGACAATGCCTAGAGCTGAGACATGGAGGGCTTTGCTCACAGAACAGCCAGGAGGCCAGCCTCACAACTCTACACAGTAGCCAAAGTGATACTCCTAAAGCACAGATCTGACCATATCACCCCTCAGCTAGAGACGTTCCATTGGCTCCCTGTGTCCTCTCGCACCAAATACGGGTTGTGTGTGGCATTTAAAGCCTTTCACAATATGGTTCCAGCTTACCTATCTAGGCTTATTACACATGCCTCTCTTTCATGTACTCTGTATTGTAGCCAACCTGGATGACCTCTCAGGCAACCTTTGCACAGGTTCACTCCCATGCCTAGACTGCACTGTTTCCTCTCCACTGCCTATTAGAAACTCCAGGCTTCCTTTAAAGCTCAGAATGAGTGCTAGCTCCTCCCTGCCATCTCCTTACCACTGGCATTCCAGGGAAGCTCTCCCTTGTTTTCCTTCCCCTCTATGTATTTTCCCCTCCCGATAAAATGTAAGCTCCCTGAGAGCAGGGACCGTCTTCGATTTTTTGTTTGTATTTGTATTCCTAGTGCTTAGCACAGTGTCTGACACATAGAAAGCAATAAATCTTTTGTCCATCCATCTGTCTATCCATCCAGCCATCTGTCTTTCCATCTGTCCATCCATCCATCCATCTCTTCATTTAGCTGGCTACCTCTTTCCCTCTTACATTCCCACAGGAGGCCTTGCTTAATTTCTGAGTTCTAGAGTTCCCTAAATTTACTTTGCATATTTTTCATATTTACTTTTATGTGTACATGTTGTTTACCCTGGTAAATGTAACCATCCTTGAGAACAAGGATTGTTTCATTATGGTCTTTATATTCCCAACACCTATAGCACAATACCTAATAGATAGTAGCAAATCAATACAAGCTTGTTGGTTCCTATGTAGGAAAAGGGTTTTTGTTTATTTGTTTGTAAACATTTATTAGGTGCCTACTATGTACCAGGCTCTAGCAAAAAACAGTCCCTGCCTTCAAGGAGTTTATTATCTGGTAGAAAGGTAGCCCAAAGCCAGATCATAAAGGACTTTAAATGCCAAAGGCACTTGCATTTTATCTTATAGTCAATAGGAGGTCACTGTAGCTTCTTGAGCAAGGAAGCAACACAGTCAGAATGGTGCTTTAGACAGATTATTTTGGCAGTCGTCTTAAGAGGAGAAACTAGACACAGGAAGATCAGAAATAACATTCATATTTTGACCCAAAGGAACAACACTAATACTGAGGTTATCAGATACTGACAAGCCACTGGACTTTAGCATGCGGGAAGACCTCTTGAGGTTGGCAGTCAGTCAACAAACATTTATTAAGCACCTGCTATATGCCAGACATTTTGCTAAATGCTAGAGATACAAAGAAAGGCAAAAGAGTCCCTGTCCTTAAGGAGCTCACAATCTAATGGGGGAGACAACATGCAAACAACTGTGTATAGTCAAGTTATAAAGAGGGTAAAGACATCCAGTGACCTTTGTACCAGTGAGACCCCGTAGGTGTCTGTTGATTCTACTGCCGTTCAGTTCCTGAGCTTGCAGGCTTTTTCATTGCTTTGGTTATGACTTTGCATAGTGTGAGAATAGTTTCAGGATCTCCATCACAGATCCATATGTATAAAGGGGGGGGGGCAGGGTTATATACTCTAACCCCTCATTTTGCAGACAAGGAAACTCAGACCCGAAGAAGTTGTAATTTGGCCAATGTCACAGAGGAGTAAACATCAAAGTTTGAACCCAAATCTTCTGATTTCAGAAGCAATTTTTCCTCCCGTTGTAGCAAACTGCTATTTCATCACTGTTCACTGAATCAAGTGGCTCAAGAACAGCCTGGAGACCCTGGGAAGCTGGGGACCAGGAGAAAGTGAGGTCAGGAGTAGGCAAGGTAACTCACATGAACTTGCTCACTTTACAGCTCTGCCAAGGGCTAACCTTATCTCATCATTTCTTTTAAGATCAAGGATGTCAACATAGACAAACATGTCTGAGAACCTTCAGGAACCGGGGGAACATGACCCATAGATGGTTGGGATCAGCTGTAAATAAGCAAATGTCCTGTGTTTTAGGGCCATTTATGGTTCCCAAAATGGAGTTGGGTGAGTAGAGTATGGTCAGTAGGTTGAAGAAAACCATTCCGCATCTCCTTCAGGTAATAAACTATATTGATTGATTACTAGCAGTATAGAGTGAAAGGGAGGAAAGTTGAGAAGTCCTCCTGGTCTAAAAGAAAGATATAATTTCCACCCTTCATTCACCTTTGGTTTCATGTAGTTCAGACACCCGGTCCTTGAACTGAGAGAACTCCTGGTCTGACAAGGAAGACGGAGCCCATGCCTTCGAGGAGCTACCTGACCAATGCAGGAGACATGGTCCTTGTCCTGAGGGATTTGCATTTGGAGAAGACTGAAGTTCCATTCTGATGCTTCATTACAATATGGATGTAATGCTAGTTTCCAGTGCCTATACCAGTGGATTAAAAACTTTGACAGACCCTACCAAGCTGGCAACAGGTTTAACTAGGACAACTATAGGTCTTCATAACAAGGTTGGCTATTAGATGATGGATTTAGGGTTCATCAGTGTATCACCATGGGAATCACAGATTTAGAATTGAAAAGAAACTTAAAGGCCAACTTGCTCAGCCTTTTCATTTTACAAGCAAGAGAGTCATAAAACTATTTCAGGTTCACAGGTCACATGTAGATAATAAAAGCAGGAAAATGACAAGTCAGGAGAAATATAACTACCTTACCCCTTGCGTTAAGTCATGTTTCTGTGCCTTTCCTTTGCCTAGTCATTAATAATGACTTTGGAGGCAAGAGGTGAGGCTGATGACTTTGCACAACCCTGCCTCACTTTAATCCAATTCACTGGCAAGTCAAGACATCATCCTCTGATGTCACTGGTCCTCTTTGAGAAAGAAGGATGAACAATAACAAAAAAAAACTATAGTAGTGGTAGTAGCGTAGTAGTAGTGGTGGTGGTGGTGGTGGTGGTGGTGGTGGTAGTAGTGGCAATAGCTGGATGGTAGCTAGGTGGTAGCTGGGCGGTACAGTGGAGCTGGAGTAAAAAAAAAATGCTGTATGAGTTCAAATGAATTCAAATATGGCCTCAAACACTTAGTAGCTGTGTGACTCTGTGAAAGTCACTTAACCCTGTTCCTCATCGGTCAAATGAGCTGGAGAAGGAAATGGAAAAATACTCTCATATCTTTTCCAAGAAAACCCCAAATGGGGTCACAAAGAATTGGACACAAATGAAAATAACACAACAGCAAGAACAAATAGAAAGAGGAGAAGCTAGTGTTTATGTAGCACTTCAAGGTTGGGAAAGTGACTTTTAAATATTCTTATCCTATCCTTACAATTCTGGCAGGCAGGTGCTATTATTTATAGAAGAGGAAACGGAGATAGACAGGTTAGATGACTTGTCCAGGGTCATCTAGATAGTAAGTATCTGAAGCTAGGTTTGAACTCAGGATTTCTTAACTCCTGGTCTAGTATTCTAGTGCTGGTCCAGAACTACCTAGGTGGTACAATAGATAGAGCACTAGGTATTAACAAATGTACCAAATAATTTGTCTGACCTTCTCCCAGTGAGAGGCAACCACCACCACATTTTAGATCTTTACTTTTCGGGGGTGGGGTGGGAGAAAGATACTATGAATTCAGGGTAAACAAATACCTTGGGCTTGTGACTATTAAATGAGGGAGTCAGACAATGTGAATGGTAAGGTCTCTACCATCTCTAAACCCTGTGAGTTCATGAACCTACAGTTCCCTTAACAGAAAAACTTGACACCAGACTCACACCAAAGCAAAATTTAGTACAGGAATAAAAATTGATCTAAGAAAGATCTAGCTTGGATACACCCATCCAAGTACCCAGGGCTCCTCCGTATAAAGTAGTTTCAATTATAAGGCAGGATAGATCTTTAAGGAGAACACAGTGTCCCTTCAGAAGAAAAATATCTGCTAAGAGGATGGAAGGTTAATCCTGTTGGCGTGTGGCCACTCCCTGGCTTTCCCCCACGGAGTTTTGAGGTGAGGGTGGGAGATAACTGGCAGTATATGTGTGTGGTGTGTGTGTGTGTGTGTGTGTGTGTGTGTGTGTGTGTGTGTGTGTGTGTGGTTCAAAAAACTCATTTCCGTGGATTTCCTGATGTGGCTGGCTCTCTCCTGGTCCATATCACCAAGACCCAGAATGTATCAGAACTAGGTCATCAGATTTTGTGCTCTCTCAATCTAGGGACTAGGGTTAGGGTTATAGAACCCAGTCTGGTGTTAACTCGGGATTGTGTTTTTTAGCAGCTAAAGTATCAACAGTCTCCATGGAAAGGTACTTTTGCATGTCTATGCATAAAGCACACACAGATTGCTATCCCCCACCAGGAGCAAATCTATAATTACCAAAGTGGCCGATAGGCTTTTCCCAAGGGGATCGCATTTCAGCTTTTAATGTAGTCATCTCTAAGCCTGGTTCATTTCTGCTAATGAAATGAAGCAAGCCAGGGTTAGTGGATTTGAGAAGGGATTTTCTTTCTTTCTTTCTCCCTCACGCTTTATCTTTCCTTGTCTCCAACTAAATTCTGGCTGGCCCTGCACTGGAGCTGGCCTCACTCAGGGAGTAATGAGAATTCAGTCAGCTTTGAAACATGGATCTGGCTGAATTGTGTTCACTCTGAGGATGCTTTATTGCAGAGCTGAGACTTAATTCTCCTTCCAAAACCATTGAAAATCCCACCTCACCCAGGGAGCCATCTCTGACAAGCTTTCCCATCTGTTTACTGTTGTGTGGAAATCTGTATATGAATTTTCATTTTACCCTCACTTGAAGGATATTTAATTATATTAGTGTCTGTATTTCCCCTACCAACGCAGATGACCCTTCAGCTTAGGAGGCAGTATGAGACAGTGGATTTGAAGTTAGTGAACCCGAGTTCAAATCATAACCCAGTCATTACCTGAAAAACTGTGAATGCCACTCAACTTCTCTGGGCCTCAGTTTCTTCATTTATATTATGGGAAAAAATACAGTGTGTTTCCAGAGTATGTAGCACAAAGGAGCAGTCACTAAATTGCAGAGCATCTCCCCTGGATAAGGCCACTCCAAGTTCTTAACTATTAGGTTACTATAACAACACACTTTGTGTGTTCACACTTACTCAAAACTCAGAACTCATGAACCCCCATTGATGTGTTTTCCTTACTATTCATCCCAAGAACACAATTAGTTCAAATCATAGACATTTAATAAAATAGCATATTAAGAAAAGGGACAAAACATTTACCCAAAAACCTGGAGTATAGTCTCCCACAAATACACATGCCATCAACGGGAAGAATGGACACACATAGGGAATATGCAGGAGAGGTATATAGACAGGGAGCGCATGGTCTGGGAGCACACATAAAAGAGCTCACATATAAAAACATGCATGGCCAGGGTGTACATAAGGAAGTAGGACGGAAAAGAGGAAGAGAATCTCTACAATGGCTAGTACCATTTCCCCATAGAAAGATTATTTTCCATCTACTCTGTATTTACCTTGTTTTCTGATATCAATATATAGATATATTACACACACACACACACACACACACACTGTGTGTGTGTGTGTGTGTGTGTGTGTATTGTTTCTCCCATTAGAATAATACCTCTTTGAGGTCAGGTCTGTTTTTTATTTTTCTTTGTATCTCAATGCTTAGTATAGTGCTTGGCATAGCAGTTAATTAATGCTCACAGACTTACTGATTAAATAGAGGTAAGACCTTGCCCTTTTCTAGGATTAGGTTCCCCAGAGGCAGGTATTTCCTGGCTGCTTATTAGCATAACTCTAACATGAGAAGACCTTGAGGACTGACCCTTCATATAAGCAGAACACTTAGCCAACTATCTGATATTATTTGGGGGGAGGGGCATAATTAAGTCAGATGTGACAGTGTCCCAATTCCACTCTTAGAACTTTATTCTTTAGGGTTGGACATCACACCCTTCTTGGTCTTTTAAGATGTTAAATATCTCAAGGGAAGTATAGCACAAAAAGTCCTTGATACATCACAGGAATTTCATGCCTTGAAAGGGATTTGGAGTGGTCTGAAGTCACTAGGCACTCACTGGGGTGAGTGAAGAGGGCCTGAAAATGAGGAAAGGGACACAGAATGAGAAAGCAGAAGGTGCCTAAGTAAATTTCGCCCAATGCACATGCCCATGGCCAAAGCTATTTTATTCAAATGATCAAGTGAGATAACATTTGTAAAGTACTTAGTACAGTACAGGGGCACATGGTAGGCACTAAATGGAGCTAGCTATTATTGTTGTAATCATTATGATTATGATTATGATTATGATTATTTATTTATTTTTATTATTATTCCTCTGGCTTTGGAGCAACTTACTGATGATAAAAATTACAGCAAATGATATTTGTTAATAGGACTTTGATGTTTGCAAAACACTCTAAATGTATTGTGTCATTTGAATTTTGTAAGTACCCTATGACCAGATTCTATGGGCGTTATTGTCCCTATTTTACAGATGAAGAAACTGAGGCTCAGAGAGCTGAAATGACTTGCTCTTGATTGCAGGCAGGGTTCAGATCCATGTCTTCCTGAGTCCAAGACTAATATGCTACCCACTTTACCACACTCTCTTCAAATACAATAAGAGAGAAACAGACTCATCTCCAAACTCTGTTAAAATAAAACAGAGTATTTGCTGACCCAAGCAATGATCTATAAACACAAAATAGGGTAAGGAAAACTTGTTGTGTCATTCATGAGTTATAACCACCACACTACTTCCTACCTTGATGCTGAAATCCTGCTGCAACGTGATTTGGTCAATTCTCAGGAAATAGGCAAATGGCTGCCAGAGGCTGGCTTAGCTAGTGGTTAGTAAGTTCCAGGTACATTAACATCTCTAACCCTCTCTTTCTCATAACTACAACGTGTACTGCATCTCCATAACTGCTTCTGGGGTATTCAGTATCCATTATGATGTTCATTCACCTAATGTTGTATTTTTTGTAGAATCATGGGTAACATTAGGCAAAATATGACCCTGTCTATCTATTAAATCAAATAAGTCAGCCTAAAAAATATAACACTGAATCAAAATATAATGCCTTTTACATCAGATCAGCTTTAGGTTCCTTCCATCCTGAGATTTTTCCTGTGATGGGGGTACAAAGAGATGGTTTGAGGTAAGCTAATATTGCCTTCCAGGGTATCAACTTTTAAAAGTTGGGGATATACCCTTTAATGACCCTCTTTCCTTTAACATGCTGCCTATTCTGCCAATGGAAAACAACATGGTGTACTGCAGAGGTGTCAGACACATGGCCCATGGGTCCCATGTGTTGCCCAAACTAGATTAAAATTTAACTGGGAAATATTTAACAAAATAAATGAATTAATAAAAAAGGAAATATATAAACACACGTGGTTTTCTAAGTCAACATACAGCCTGCAGGGATCCTTATATATAGTTTAGTGGCTCCAGTTTTTACTTGAATTTAACTTCACTGGTCTAATAGATTGAGCTGGCCCCCTATTCAGCAAAGACCTACATTCGAGCACACCTCTAACATTCTGGCTGAGTCACTGTAAGTAAGTCACTTACCTTCTTAGTACCTCCAGGCAAGTCTCTAGGTCTGTAAGTTGTGAAGTACTTGTAGTTTTGTATATTGATAAAGATAATTTTCTCATAGGAATTTCCCTATGCCAGTGAAATCATAGATTGGGTTAAAATTCAAAACAGAGCTGGGAGGGATCTTAGAAGCCTTCTAGTTCAAACCTTCATTTTACAGATGAGGAAACTGAGGGTGAGAGAGATTAAGTGACTTGCTAATGGTCACAGCTAAAAAGCACTGGATACTCAAACCCAACCCCAGATCTCCTAGTGAGTATTGCACACTGTCCAGTAATACCATAAAACATCTTCATTTTTAAAAAAATTAATTAATTTTTAGTTTTCAACATTCACTTCCATAAGCTTTTGAGTTTTCAATTTTTCCCCTTCCTTCCCCTTTCCCCTCCCCAAGAGGGCATGCAATCCGATATAGGTTCTACATATACATTAATATTAAACATATTTTCACATTAGTCACAACATCTTCATTTATAAGACTAAATGCCTCATGCAAGTTTCTTTTCTAAAATATGTACTCTGAAGAAGGGGACCCAGAGAGGCTTTCTGTGTTCTTAGAGATGGAAAGAGATTCCTAATCAGACAAACCCAGATCACTCTAGCATGGTTGACCTTGCTTGGACTCATTTGGAAATAAATAAGTAACTTTCATTGCTCTACCAGCTTCTCCTAGAAGCTTCCCCTTCTCTCAGAGCTTGGAATACTCTTAATCAGAAAATTGTCATAGTCTAAGACTTCTCCAAGGGATTTGGAGACACTGGTTGGGAAGATAGACGATAAGATGTATTTCCCAATAAACATAATTTTTTGGACTAATTCTTTCCCTAATTCCTCCTAATGGGGGCATTCCAAAAATCTCTAGTAGCACCTAATAGCCAGTTGGGAGGTTAATCTTCCTATTTTCTCACCTGAAAGCCTTCCAGACTGCAGGGTACAAACTATTCCTCTGTCATTAGCACTCAGAAAACACACTTAAGCTGAGCTGACACCATTTTTTGCCCATGACATCATTTTCTGCTTTCCCCAGCCCTGGGGTCTGATTTCCATGTCAAGGTGCATAACTCTTTGGTGAATAGGCCCAAGTGTATTGGGGGAGGGAAGGCAGGGGAAATAACCTTTCAGCTCAGCTGTAGGTGTTTTCCTTGCAAAGACAAATATAGCCCAAGCTGAAATCACTTAGTGTCAATCAAGGTAACTGGAGCAGTTCTGTGTTAATAATGAATTTGGATCACATGGGACAGCAGAAAGAAAAGTGTGATATAGTTGAGCACAATTTCCACGCAACACCAGCCTGCTTACATATTAGACCACAGAACTTGGATCCCAGCTGGGAATCCACAAGGTAATTTAATCCGATGCCCACATTAATGGCTAAATGGAGAGAATGATGAGAGAGTGGCCAGGAAAGGGCCTCATAAAGCCTGACTTCTAGGCTTGGCTACAGGTAGTGCAGGCACTCAGGTTATCCCTGCCTCAGGTTGCCATAGTAACTCAAAGAGCAGCCGCCGTTTCCTTCTCTGTCTGTCCCTAAACTCCACCTCTGGACCGTTGGAGGGCCCCAACTCCAGCCTTATTCTCTAGTTATTTATATGTCCCTTTACATAAGACCATCAAAAATAGAATATGAGGGCATGGCATTTCCAGGCCAGGGTATCAAAGTACAGTGTGTAGGAGGCCATGATGTATCATCAATGTATCTAATCCCTGTGAAATCCATTTGCATTTTTATACAAATCAACTTTTGGGCATCATATTTTTTGAAATGTGGGACAAGGAATGACCTTTGAGTTCAGCAATGTGGTGAATTTCACGTGTAGAAATTCCTTACACAAGTGCAGATCCACAATTGATTTGTAATTAATTATCGTAGAAGTTTCCTAAGATGTTGAGTTGTTAACTGGCATGCTCACAGTCCTATGGCCAGTACCCATCAGAGGTGAGATTTAAACATAGGTCTTCCTGACTCCAAGTCAGGACTTAATTGCTACACTCAGTGGTGTGCTGGTAAATGTTTAACAACCAGCTCTTGGGGTGGGAGTGGGGAACAAAGCATGACGTCCTTTAAAGTATAATCTGCATTATTAACAATTTCTCCGTCACTTTCTAAAGTATAAACAGTCAACAAAACAATAAATCAAGCTCTGATTTATATCATTTGTCAATTTTCCAAGTGTAAATGCACTGAAAATTTAACAACTGACAGCCCATCGTAGCTGGCTCCAGCGCCTCGTTGACAACATCGCTTCTATATAAATTTACTGTCTGCTCGTCTAAAGCATGATTACCTTTTGGTTGGCTTAAAACTACTTTCTTACAAGTTCAAGGGAGGGCTTTCCTCTCATCCCAGTATTCCTAATGTTGGAGTATGTCTACAGGCATGTTCCATCCCCTTCTGTGTGGGTATTCTCACTGTTTCTCTGACAGGTTCAAACCCCAGCAACACCATTTTTGAGGTTAGAAGATTAAATTCATTCAGTCAGGTATTTGTTCGACCAGTACTTGCTAAGCACTATGCTAGATGCCAAGCAAGATCAAAATGTGAATACATGAGCCTCTTTTCTTTAACATACACTTTACAACTGAAAGAGTAGCAACACAAATAAATGAATAAATAAGTGAATAAATGAATGAATAGATAGATAAATAACTAGCTAGCTAGCTAGATAAGGAATCTACCTAGTGTCATCTCATCCAGCTTTTAGAGAGCATGTCTGATAGGTAGCCCAGTGTAGTGAAAAGACCAGGAGTTCAAAGCCCTGACTAGCCTACTAAAATGTTGTTGGCTGAGTCAATTTAATTCACATCTCCGGGCTTTGTGTTTACCTCTAAGATGAAAAGGCTGGAATAGACGTGCCTGGCATGTATTAAAAGGAGTGCTGGATTTGGAGTAAGATAATTTGGATTTGAATCCTGTATCTACTACTTGTCATCTGTGTGATCTTGGACAAGTCATTTTCCCTTTAGGGACTTCTGTTTCCTCATCTGTAAATTGAGAAGTTTGGACTAGATCTCTAAGGTCCCTTTCAACTCTGAATCCTATTATTAACCTATGACCTGATGATCCCTGAAACTTTCCTATGCTATATTTGACTAAGACTTCTGTAATTACTTATCCCACTGCTTTCTTTCATATAAAGTTTTTATTCTTTACTTAAACAACAAAATAAAAGTAGGATTACTATATTTTTTATTTTTATTTTCAATTTCAAATTCTCTTCCTTCCTATAGTCCCTCCTTAACCCACTGAGAAGACAAGAAATATGATACACATTATATCTATAAAGTCATGCAAAACATTTCTGCATTAGCTATGTTCCCCCTTTTCCCCTGTCTAAAAGGCAAGGAAAAAAAATGAAGAAAAAAAGAATATGTTTCAATCTGCTCTCTGAGTCCATTAGTTCCCTATCTAAAGGTGGATAGCAATTTTTTACATCATAAGTCCTTCGGCATTGTGGCAAATCATTGTTTATCAGAGTTATTAAATGTTTCACAGTACAACATTGTTGTTACTGTGTAGATTGTTCTCCTTGTTCTGCTCACTTCATTTTGAATCAGTTCATATTAGTCTTCCAGGTTTCTCTGAAACCATTCCCCTCACCATTTCTTACAGCACAATAGTATTCTATCACATGAGACATCACAATCGTATACCACAACTTGTTCAGCCATTCCTCAGTCCATGAGTAACCCCTCAGTTTCCAATTCATTCTAACACACAAAAATAGAGCTGCTATAAATATTTTTGTACATGTGGGTCCTTTTTCTTTGATCTCTTTGGGGTTCTGTGTCAAGGGGTATGTACAGTTTTATAATATTTGGAACATGGTTTCAAGTTGTTCTCCAGAATGGTTGGACTATTTCACAGATCCAGCGACAATGTATTAGTATACCTGTTTTCCCACATCTTCTCCAGTATTTGTCATTTTTCTTTTCTGTTATCTTAGTCAATCGGATGGGTGTGAGGTTGTACCTCAGAGTTGTTTTATTTGTATTTCCATAATTATCAATGATTTAGAGCATTTTTATGTCTTCCTCAGAAAACTGCCTGTTCTTAGCCTTGGACCATTTATCAAGAGGACAATAGCCCCTATTTTTATAAATTTGCCTCAGTTCTCTATATATTTGAGAAATGAAACTTTCATCAGAGAAACTTACTGTAAATTTTCCCCTTTTCCTGCTTTTCTTCTAATTTGAGCTGTGCTGACTTTGTTTGTGAAAACTCTTTTTAATTTTATGTAATTAGAATGACTTATGTTAACTCCCATGAACCTTTCTATCTCTATTTGGTCGTGAGCTCCTGTCCTGTAATTTCTTCCATGCTCCCCTAATTTATAACATCATCCTTTATGTCTTATTCAGATATTTTGAGCTTATCTTGATATATGATGTTAGATATTGGTCTATGCCCAGTTTCTGCCAAACTGCTTTCTAGTTTTCCCAACAGTTTTGCCAAATAGTGAGTTTTTACCTCAGTAGATGAGATATTTATGGTTGCCAAACACTAGGCTCTGGTGACAACTTGCTTCTCTATATTGTGTACCTAGCATATTGCATGATCAACCATTCCATTTCTTATCCAGTACCAAATTGTTTTGATGATTATTACTTTGTAATATAGTTTAAGATTTGGTACTGCTGGAACCCCTTCATATTTTTTCATTCATTCTCTTGATACTCTTGACCTTTTGTCCTTCCAGATACATTTTATTATTTTTTCTAACTCTATAAATTAATTATTTGATAGTTTGATTGTTATGCAAATAAGCAAATTAATTTAGCTAGCATAGTCATTTTTTATTGTATTGACTTGGCCTAATCATGAGCAATGAATATTTCTCCAGTTGTTTAGATCTGTCTTTATTTGTGTGAAGAGTGTTTTGCAATTGTGTTTGTACGTTGTGTCTTGGAAAGTAGGCTCCCAATTATTTTATATTGTCTGTGATTATTTTAAATGAAATTTCTCTTTCTCTGTCTTCCTGCTGGGTTTTATTGGTAATATATTGAAATGCTGATGGCTTAGGCAGATTTATTTTATATCCTGAAGCTTTGCTAAAGTCACTAATTGTTTGAATTAGATTTTTAATTGATTTTTTTGGGTTCTTTAAATATACCATCATATCACTTGCAAACAGTGACAGTTTTGGTTCCTTGCCGTCTATTCTTTTTTCTTCCATTTGTTTTTCTTGTCTTATTGCTATACCTAGCATTTCTAGTATTATAGTGAGGAATAATGGCAATAATGGACATCTTTGTGTCACCTCTGTTCTTATTGGAAAAGCTTCTAGTTTATCGCTATTACATATAGTGCTTGGTCTTGGTTTTAAATAAATACTAGTCATTTTAAGAAAAGTGCCATTTGTTGCTATAGTTTCTAGTATATGGAATTGCTTTTTAAGAGGAATGAATATTGTATTTTGCCAAAAAGCATTTTCCTACATTCAGCAATATACTCATATGATTTTTATTATTGATACGTTCAATAATATTTGTAGTTTTTCTAATATTGAAATAGTTCTGTATTCCTGGTATAAATCCAACCTGGTCATAGTATATGATCTCTGTGATATAGTGCTGTAATTTCTTTGCTAATGTTTTGTTTAACTTTGCATGAATATTCATTAGGGAAAATTTCTGTAATTTTCTTTCTCTGTTTTTACTCTTCCTGGTTTTAGTATCAAAAACATATTTGCGGCAGAGAAGGAATTTGAGAAGATTCCTTCTTTATTTTTTCAAACAGTTTATGTAATATCTGAATTAACTGTTCTTGAGGTGTTTGATAGAATTCATTTGTAAATCCACCTGGTCCTGGGTTTGCTGTTTTTCCTTACGGAGCTCATTTATCGCTTGTGCAATTTTTTTTTTTATCAAAGATAAAATTACTTAAGTATTCCATTTCTTCTTCTGTTAATCTGTGCAATTTATATTTTTGTAAATATTTATCCATTTCATTTAGATAGTCAGTTTTGTTGGCATACAGTTGGGCAAAATAGTTCCTAATAACTTCATTCTTCCTTCTTCATTCTTCCTTGATTATGCATTGCCCTTTTCATTTTTGATACTGATTATTTGGTTTTCTTCTTTCTTCTATTATTCAAATTAGCCAATGGTTTGTTTTGTTGTTTTCACTCCTGCCCCCCATAAAACCAGCTCCTAGTTTTATTTATTAGTTCATTGCTGCTTTATTTTACTCTCAGTTTTGTTAATCTCTCCTTTAATTTTCAGGATTTCTGTTTTAATATTTAATTGAGAATTTTTAATTTGTTCTTTTTCTAGTTTTTTTAGTTGTATGCCCAATTCATTGATCTTTTCTCCCTTTTTATTGATATGTTTACAGGTTCAAATTTTCCCAAAGTATTGCATTTTACAAATTTCAGTATGTTGTCTCACTGTTATTACCATTAATGAAGTTATTGATTATTTCTATGAGTTTTTCTTTGACCCACTCATTTTCACAGATTATTTAGTTTCCAATTAATTTTTAATCTGTGCTTCAAGGGCCCTATAATTAATGCGATTTTTTATTGTATTCTGGTCCCAAAAGTGCGTCTAATATTTTTGCTTTTCTGCATTGATTTGCGAAGTTTTTAGGCCCTAATACTTAATAAATTTTTGTGATGGTGCCAGGTACAGCTCAAAAGGGGCGAGGTATGCTCCTTTCTATTCCCATTCAATATTCTATAGAGATTTATCATATCTAACTTTTCTAAAATTCTATTCATCTCCTTAACTTCTTTCTTGTTCATTTTATGGCTAGATTTATATAGGTTGGCTAAGGGTAAATTGATGTTCTAGCACTAGTATAGTTTTACTGTCTGTTTCCTCCTGTAATTAATCTAACTTTTCCTTCAAGAATTGGGATGCTAATTTGGAGCTACGCCCAAAGGGCAATAAAACTGTGTATACCCTTTGATCAGCAATACCTCTACTAAGTCTATAACCCAAAGAGACCATAAAAAGGGAAAAGGACCCATACGTACAAAAATATTCATAGCAGCTCTTTTGTGGTGGCAAAGAACTAGAAATTAAATGGCTGCCCATCAATTAGGTAATGGCTGAACAAGTTGTGGTATATGGATGTAATGCCATACTATTGTGCTATAAGAAATGATGAGCAGATGGATTTCAGAAAAACCTGGAAAGACTTGCATAAACTGATGCTGAGTGAAGTGAACAGAACCAGGAGAACATTGTACACAGTAACAGCAACACTGTGTGATGATCAACTATGACAGATTTAGCTCTTCTCAGCAATACAATGATCCAAGATGATTCCAAAAGACTCATGATGGAAAATGTTATCCACATCCAGAAAAAGAACCATGGAGTCTGAATGCAGATTAAAGCATACTATTTTCACTATTTTTTTTGTGGTTTTCCCCTTTTGTTCTGATTCTTCTTTCACAACATGACTAATGTGGAAACATATTTAATATGACTGTACATGTATAACCCCTATTAGATTGCTTGCTGTCTTGGGGAGGGAGTGGGGAGGGAAAGAGGGAGAAAAATTTGGCAATCAAAATCTTATAAAAGTATATGTTGAAAAATCATCACTCTTGAAGCACTAATAATTATTTGGCATTGTAAAAAATAGAATTAGTACGCTATACTATTTGGTGCATATATGTTCAGTATTGCTATTACTTCATTGTCTATGGTACCTTTTAGCAAAATGTAGTTTCTCTGAATATCTCTTTTAATTAGGTCTGTTTTTGCTTTTGGTTTGTCTTAAATCATGATTGCTACTCCTTTCTTACTTCTCCTGGAATATAATAGATTCCATCTCAGCCCCTTATTTTAACTCTGTGTGTGTCTTTCTGTTTTAAGTGTGTTTCTTTTAGATAATATACCGTTGGATTCTGGTTTCTAATTCATTTTGCTATCCTCTTCCATTTTATGGGTGAATTCATCTTATTTATATTCATGATTATGATTTTTAACCATGTATTTCCCTTCATCATATTATCTTTTATTTATTCTTCTTTTTTCTTTACTCTTTCTCCTTATCAAAAGCTTGTTTTGCTTCTGACCACTGGCTACCTTAATCTGCCCTTGTTCTTATCACCTCCCCTCTCCTTTCCTCATACTTCCTTTCCTTCCTATTTCCTTGTTGGGTAAGAGAAATTTCTATACGCAGCTCTCTAGGTGTATATATACATATATACATATATGCATATAAGAATATCATATAACTTTGTGTATACATACATATACATATGCATGTATATGTATAAAATATTCTTACCTTTTTAAACCGGTTCAGATGAGAGTGAGGTTGAAACATTACCAGCTACCTCTCCAATTTTCCAGTCTGTTGTAAAAACTTTTCCTTGCACAACTCTATAATGTGAGATAATTTTCTTTCTCTCCTTTCCCCCGATCCCAGCGCATCTCTCTTTCTCAAACTTCTATTTTTCTTTTGAGATCATTATAACATTGTAGACTCACACCTATGCCATCTGTCTAAGTAGGCTCTTTGTAACTGCCCTAATGATAATAAAGTTTTTAGGGGTTACATGTTGACTTTACCACTCAGGATTTTCTTATTGAAAGTAGAATAGAAAAATATGATTTCATAAAAATTCATTAATTCCTATTATGCACACTTTGATTTCTTTCTTCTTTTTGTGGTATATACTATATTCAGCTTGTTACTTTCAAAACTGTCCTGTTTATCTGCATTTCCTTCTGAACTTCATTCTGTTTTCTTCTGTATATTTTCTTTAAATGATTTAGTAGCCCTCTTTTCTTTTTTTAAATATCATTATTAGCCTAATTTTTCTTGTTCTTCCCATTCCTCCAGCAAATAGAGAGAGAGAGAGAGAGAGAGAGAGAGAGAGAGAGAGAGAGAGAGAGAGAGAGAGAGAGAGAGAGAGAGAGAGAGAGAGAGAGAGAGAGAGAGAGAGAGAGAGAGAGAGAGAACCCTTGTAACAAATAGGGATACTCACATAAAACCAATCCTTACATTGGCTATGCCTGAAAATGTGTGATTCATTCTGCACCCTAAGTGTAGAAACTGTTTGTCAGAAGGTGTGTACTTTGCTTTATTAGTTGTCATCGGTCATTGCATTGACTGTTGTACTGAGTTTTTCAAAATAATTTCTCTTTATAATGTCGTTGTTAATGTATAAATTATTTGGGTTCTGCTCCCTTCACTCTGCATCAGTTCACAGAAGTCCTCTCGGGTTTTTCTGAAATGGTCACGTTTCTTAATTTTTTATAGCACAATATTTACATACCATGATTTGTTCAGACATTCTTCAGTTGATGGGCAACCCCTTTGTTTCTAGTTCTTTGTCATAAAAAAAAAAGAGCAGCTACAAATATTTTGTGTGCACATAGAATCTTTTCCTCTTTCTTTGATATTTAGGGGTACATAGGATTAGTAGTGATATCAATGGATTAAAGGACAGTTTTATGATTTTTGGTTATATTTTTAAATTGCTTTCCAGAACAACTGGACCAATTCATAGCACTACTAACAGTGCAGTAATATCCCTGTGTTTCCATGGTCTGTCCCACAATTGTGATTTTTTTTTCCTGGTCATTTTTGCCAATTTGATAGGTGGGTATAAGGCAGAACTTCAGAGCGTTTTCACTTGTGTTTCTCTAATCATTAATAACTTGCAGCATTTTTATATGGCTATTGATAACTTGGATTTCTACTTTTGACAACCACTTGTTCATATCCATTGGTCATTTAAATAGTGGGGAATGGCCCTTGTTCTAATAGATTTAAATCACTTCTTTATATAGCTTGGAAATAGGACCTTTATTAGAGAAACTTGTTGCAAAAATCTTTCCTTATTACCTGTTTCACTTATAATTTTTACTACATTAGATTTATTTGTGCAAAATCTTTTAAAATTTGTATTATCAAAAATGTCCATTTTCTTGCCTTTGGTCCTTTCCATCTCTAGTTTGGTTATGAATTCTTCCCTTGTTAATAGTTGTGAAAGGTATTTCCTTCCTTGCTCCTCTAATTAGTTTATGCTGTGACCTTTTACATCTGAGTCATTTTTTTAGTTTATATTAATATATGGTTTGAGACATTGGTTGACACTTCATTTTTTTCACTTTCAATTTTTGTACTTTTTGACACTTTTGCATTTTTGACACTTTCAGTTTTTGCAGCAGTTTTTGTTGAATGAGTTCTTATTCCAGTTGTTGTAGTCTTTGGCTTTACTAAACACAATACTGCTATGATTGTTTCTATTTTCATGTACCTAATCTGCTTCACTGATGGACTTTTCTATCTCTTGTCCAGTATCTAATAATTACTGCTTAATAGTATAGTTTGATATCCGGGACTATTTGACTTATTTACTTCCCACTTTTTCCATTATTTTCCTTGAAATTCTTGATGTTCCTGCAGATGAATTGTGTTGTCTTTTTTAATATCTATAAGGCAATTCTACATATGTAAATTGATTTGGGTGGTATTGGCATTTGTATTATATTGGCATGGCTCAAGCAGAAGTATGTAATCTCTTTCAAGTTATCTAGGTCCATCTTTATTTCTATAAAGACTTTTTTGAGGTTGTTTCATATAGTGCTTATGTAAGTGGACTCCCAAATATTTATACATTCTGTTCTTATTTGGCATGAAATTTCTCTGTCTCTTGCTGCTACATCTTGTTGATGATATATTGAAAACTTTATGACTTATGTCTTTGTCTTATATCCTGCTACTTTGCTAAAGTTATTAGTTGTTTCAATTAGATTTTTAATGGGCTTTCTACAGTTATCTAATTAGAATATCATATTGTCTGCAAAAAGTAGATAAGCTTCTTTCTTATTTTCCTATGTTTATTTCCTAGATTTTTTTTGTACTTAGTATTTCTGTCACTATATAAAATAGTATTAGTAATAATGGAAATCCTTTTTTCATCCTTGATCTTATCATAACATTTGTCAGTTTTTTCTCAATTATACATAATACTGATTCTCAATTTTGTATAGGTATAATTGTTTTAATATTTCATCTATTTTTTACTCTTTTGTTTCTGTTTGACTGATTCTCGCTCTCTCATAAAATCATTAGCTTCCATTTGCCCAATTCTAATTTTTAACAAATTATTTTCTTCTATTAGATCTTGTACCTCATTTTCCATTTGGCCCATTTTATTTTATTTTTTTAATTTTTAGGCAATTGGGGTTAAGTGACTTGCCCAGTGTCACACAGCTAGTAAGTGTCAAGTTTTTGGTCTGAGGCTGGATTTGAACTCAGGTCCTCCTGACTTCAGGGCCAGTGCTATTTACTGCACCACCTAGCTGCCCCCCATTTTATATTTTTAAAATAATTCTTCTCCTCAGTGAGTTTTTGTGTCTCTTTTTCTGTTTGGCCAATTCTGCTTTTTAAGGAATTGGTTTTTTTTTTCAGGATTTTCTTAATTTATTTATTTTTAGCTTTCAACATTCACTTCCATAAGATTTTGAGTTCCAAATTTTCTTCCCATCTCACCCCTCAACCCCACCCCAAGATGGCGTGCATTCTAAATCCCCTTTCTCCTAATCTGCCCTCCCTTCTATCTCCCCCCTCCCCTTCTCTTATCCTCTTCCCCTTCTATTTTCCTGTAGAGCAGGATAGATTTCTATACCCCATTGTCTGTATATCTTATTTCCCAGTTGCATGTGAAAACACTTTTTAACATTTGTTTTTAAAACTTTGGGTTCCAAGTTTTCTCCCTTCCTCCCTCCCCACCCACCTTCACTGAGAAAGCAAGCAACTTGATCCTGGTTATACATGTGTAGTCATACAAAACACTTTCATAGTGGTCATGTTGTGAAAAACTAAGTATATCTGCCCTAATCCTATCCCACCCCCCATTTATGCTATTCTCTCTTTTGACCCTGTCCCTCCTTAGAAGTGTTTGCTTCTGATTACTCCCTCCCTTAGTTTGCCCTCCTCTCTATCATCTGCCTGCTCTCTTGTCCCCTTCTCCTTTATTTTCCTCTAGGGTACGACAGACTTCCATACCCAATTGAGTGTGTATGTTATTCCCTCCTTAAGCCAAATCTGAGGAGAATATGATTCACTCATTCCCTCTCACCTTCCCCCATTTCCTCTCCACTGTAAAAGCCTTTTCTTGTCTGTTTTATGTGATAATTTACCCCACTCTACCTCTCCCTTTCTCCTTCTCCCAGTATAATCCTCTCTCACCCCTTAATTTTGTTCTCCAGATATCACCCCTTCATCTTCAACACACCCTGTGCCCTCTCTCTCTCTCTATCTATCCATCATGTAATTTTTCCCAAGGAGTTGTTTTCTTCAGTTAATTTTTGTTCTTCCTTTTCCAAGCTATTGACTGTCTCTTGCATACCTCTCATTTCTTTTCCCAATTTTTCTTCTACCTCTATTATTTGACTTTTAAAATCCTTCTTGAGCTCTTCCAAGAAGACTTTTTGGGCTTCAGAACAATTCATATTCCCTTTTGAGGTTCCAGATGTGGGTTTGTTGACCATGTTGTCCTCTTCAGAATTTCTTCCTTGATCTTCATTCTTTCCACAATAAGAATCTATAGAGTGGTGTTTTTTTTGTTTTTTGTTTTTTGTTTTTTGTTTTGTTCATGGTGTTTGCTTATTTCCTGGACTTTAAAAAGATTGAGCTCTCCTGCTGGGGAACAGGGGGCACTGACTCAAGCTTCTTGTGCTGAGAGCCCAGGCCCTGGTCACACAGCTTTGTGTGCTAGGGCCTCCAATGCTGGCAGTTGGAGGCTGTAGGGCTCTGACAGCTTACCTGGTGTTGGGCTGGAATCAGCGACACTGGAACTCTAGGGGTAGGATTGGGTAGTCTGGACCCTGGAGGTTGCCTGCTCACCTGAGCCTTTCCTTTTGCTTTCTTCAGCTCCTTTCAGATGGACGTTTCACTGCTGCAGGATATTTCTCCACCTGGGGCTTTTCCCCTTGGAGCACTCAGTTTTGCTGAGGTACTGGGAGACTTCCCTGCCATAGAAAGCCATGGCACATGATGTTTTTCTGAGTCAGTTTCCACTGGTACCCCTGACTGTACTGAGGCACTCAGGGGTCCTGATGTTGGTGTTTGCCTGCTCCACCACCTGGGATTCAGGATCTCCCCCTGGTATGCTGAGGCGGGACTTTCCACTAGCTTGCTGGGACACCTCCCATTCTATACTGCTCCCTCTCCCCCACGGCAAGAGGGGCCTTTCCCATTAATTCCTCAAGCTTCCTGGGCTACTGGCCTGCTGCACCCTGTCTTTCTGCTGGTTCAGCTGTTCCAGGGTTTTTCCTGGGGCAATATTTTCTGGACTTTCAGGGGTTAATAAGGGACAGTGAGAACGACTTACTTCTTATTCTTACTTCTTGGCTTCCAGAAGTGGAACCTTAATTGTTTTCATATTAAGGAAAGGTCCATTAATTCCTATGCTTTTTAATGATTTTTAACAGAAATAGGTCTTGTATCAATAGAAATGGGTCAGATGCTTTTTCTGCATCTATTGATATGACATGCAATTTAAAAATATTTTAGATACAATATAGCCTACTATATTCATAATTTTCATATTATCAGAACTGTATTCCTGGTATAAATCCAACTTGTCTATAATGAACAATCTTTTTGTTGTGTTGCTATTGACTCTGTTAATATTTTATTTTATATTTCCACATAAGTATTCATTAGGAACATTGATGTATATAGTTTCTTATTTTTTTGTTTTCTGTAGTTAAGTATCAAGATTATATTTATATAAGAGAAGGAATTTAGTAGACTCCCTTTCCTGTTTTTACAGATAGTTTATGTAATATTATAATTGATTATTCTTTGAATACTTGATGAAATTCACTTGCAAATACATCTGGTTCTGATTTTTTTTTTCCTTTGGGAATTCATTTATGGCTAGTTCAATTTATTTTTTCTGAGTTTGGGTTATTTAAGTTCTCTATTTCCTCTTCTGCACATTTTATATTTTTGTAAATATTCATCTATTTTATCTAAATTATCAGTTTGATTGGTATATAATTGGGCAAAATTATTATCGATGGTTTTCTTTCCTTTACCTTCAATTGTTGTTAATTGTCCTTTTCCATTTTTGCTACAAAATATTTGGTTTTCCTATCCCTTAAAAAAAAGACTAGCTGTTTATCTCTCTTACTAATACTTTTTTAAAACTTTCCCTAAGAATAGCTTAGGTGCAACAAACTAGCTAATGGTTAATTATTTTATTTAGGAGAGATAGTTTAATAGAAACTCCTAATTTTATTTGTAAATGTAATAGGGTTTGGGTTGGGTTTTTTTTATTTGTTTGTTTACTTTTGATTTTTTAATCTCTACTCAGAATTATTACTTCAGATTTTAGTTTATTTTTTACTTTTTAGGGGATTTCTGGCTACATGTCCAATTCATTTATCTGTTCTTTCAATCTTATTGTTAATGAAAGTATTTAGAGACATACATTTCTCCCTACAGAGCTGCTTTGGCTGCATACCAAAAATCTTTTCATGTTCTCTCATTATTATCATTTTCCTTGATGAAATTCTCTATTGCTGCTTGGTTGTGTTCTTTAACCTACCTAGTCTCTAATATTGATGCTTTCTTCAAAGACCCTTTATAGAATATAATTTTGCTGATTTGTCAATAAAGAATTGGTCAGGAAAGAATTGTTTAAATTGTTTAAATTTTCTGCATTTGTTTCTTAAGTTAGGGTTTTCAATGCCATAATATGTGGTCAGTTTTTGTAAGGAAGCCACATACTACTTAGAAATATATATAATCTTCTCAACTTTGATTTAGTAATACCAGAAATGGACCATCTCTAAATTTCTTAATTTGATTTGTGCCTTAAACTTCTTTATTCTTCATATTTTCATTAGATTTATCTAGATCTGAAAGTTGGGGACATTGAGGTCCCCAACTCTTAGTTTTACAGTTTCTCCCTGTAAATTGATTAACTTTTGCCCTGTGTTTAGATGCTATACTATTCAGTGCATGTGTGTTAATTCATTGCCTATGGTACTTTTAAGCATAGTTTAATTTTCCTGTTTATCTCTTTTAATCAAGTTTGTTTTTACCCTTGCATAAGATCATGATTACTACCCCTGCTTTTTTAAAAATTTATTTTTCCTGAAGCTTAAAGATTTTGCTTCAGCCTCTTATTTTAATTCTATGTGGAATTCTATCTTCTAATCATATTTCTTATAAACAACATATTTTTGGATTCTGCTTTTTAATCTGTTCTGTTGCCCTCCTCCATTTTATGAGAGAATTCATCCCTTTTATATTGACAGTTTTGGTTGTTAATTGTGTGTTTCCCTCTATTTTGTATCCTTATCTTTACTGCTTTCTTTGCCCCTCCTCCATCCTCATAAAAAAAGAAGGCAGTGAGAGAGGAGGAGCCTTAACATTAGTGATCTATATTTATATTTGCTCTGCTTCCATTCAAATACCCATATTGTTTTCCTCTCACCTAGTCCCCAAACACAATTCTTTGAAATATGGCATATAGCCTTTTTTTAAAGCATCATTTTTCAGAAGTTTAATGGTTGTTAGACAATCTTCTCAACTTGCTGTCCAAATCATTTTTTGGCCATATGACTGTTATTTTATATTATTATCATTATTGTCATTATTATTATTTTATTTTTATGCTTCAATTTGTATTCAGAGACCACCAGTTCTTTCTCTGGAGATGGATAACATTTTTCATCATAAGTCCTTCAGAGTTGTCTTGGATCATTGTATTGCTGAGAATAAACAGCTAAGTCATTCACAGCTGATTACTTTTCTACATAGTACATTTTACATAATACAAATTGCATTTATACATAATACATTTCACTTTGCATCAAGCCACGCAGATCTTTCCAGTTTTTTTCTGAAAGCATCCTGCTCATTATTTCTTACAGTACAATGATATTCCATCATAATTACACACCACAACTTGCTCATCCATTCCATAATTGATGCATATCCCGTCAATTTCTAACACTTTACTCCCAGAAAAGAGCTGCTAAAAATATTTTTGTACATATAGGTACTTTCCTTTTTGTTTTCTATCTCTTTGGGGATACAGATCTAGAACTAGTATTGCTAAGTCAATCATATGTGTGGTTTTATAGCCCTTTGGGCATAGTTCCAAATTGCTCTACAGAATGGTTGAATCAGTTCACAACTCCACCAACAATGCATTAATGTCTCATTTTTCCCACATCCCCTCCAACATTTGTTATTTACATTTTCTGTCCTATTAGTCAATGTAAAAGGTATGAGGTAGTACCTCAGAATTGTTTTAATTTGCTTTTCCCTAATCAATAGTTAGTTAGAATATTTGGCTATAGATAGCTTTGATTACTTCATTTGAAAACTGATTATATCTTATGATCATTTATCAATTGGGGAATGGCTCTTATTTTTAGAAATTTGACTCAGTTCTCTTTGTGTTTGAGAAGCAAGGCTTTTATCAGAGTATCAGCCTTTATATCTAAATCATGAACCCATTTTGACTTTATTTTTGTATATGGTGTGAGATTTTGATCAATGCCTAGTTTCTGTCATACTCTCTTCCAGTTTTCCCAGCAGTTTTTTTTTTCAAAGAATGGGTTCTTATCCCAGAAGCTGGGGTCTTTGTATTTATCAAATAATAGATTACTATAGTTACTGATTACTGTGTCTTGCATATTTAACCTATTCCACTGGTCCACCACTCTATTTCTTAGCCGTTATCAAGCAGTTTTGATGATTGCTGCTTTATAATACAATTTAAGATCTGGAATGGCTAGGCTACCTTCCCCTGCATTTATTTTTATTACTTCCCTTGATATTCTGGACCTTTTGTTCTTCCAAATGAATCTTGTTATTATTTTTTCTAACTCTATAAAATAATTTTTGGAGTTTGATTGGTATAGCACTGAATAAGTAAATTAGCTTAGGTAGAATTTTCATTTTTAGTATAGTAGCTTGGCCTACCCATGAGCGACTGATGTTTTTCCAGTTATTTAGATCTGACGTTATTTGTGTGAAAAGTGTTTTGTAATTGTGTTCATATAGTTCCTGGGTTTGTTTCAGGAGGTAGACTCCTAAATATTTTATAATGTCTACAGTAAGTTTAAATGGAATTTCTCTTTCTATCTTTCTTTGTTGGTAATATATAGAATGGTAATATATAGAAATGCCAATGATTTATGTGGGTTTATTTTATAGCCTACAACTTTGCTAAAGTTTTTTATTATTTCAAGTAGTTTTTTACTTGATTCTCTAGGATTCTCTAAGTATATCATCACGTCATCTGCAAAGAGTGATAGCTTTGTTTCTTCTTTGCCTATCCTAATACCTTCAATTTCTCTTTCTTCTCTTATTGCTAAAGCTAATATTTCCAGTACGATATTGAACAACAGTGGTGATAATGGACATCCTTGTTTCACCCCTGATCTTATTGTATTTTTAATAGGATATACCTTGCATGTTTAAAAAAACTGATTTGAACAATAAGTTAAAAAGACATTATTTAAGAATCATTAGGCTTTCAGAAATGATGCTTTTAAAAATGCTATATGCCATATACCTTACATATGTGGGTAAATAGGTTACTCAGTGGTTAGAGCACTGGGCCTGGAGTCAGGAAGACCTGAGCTCAAATTTGACCTCAGACACTTACTAGCCATGTGACCGTAGGGAAGTCACTCAACCCTATTTGCCTCAGTTCCCTCTTCTGTAAAGTGAGCTGGAGAAAGAAATGGAAAATCACTCCAGTATCTTTGCCAAGAAAACCCCAAATGAGGTCATGAAGAGTCAGACATCACTGAAACGACTTAATGACAGCAACAACCTTATATATTGTTGTATTTTTCAGTCTTTTGATTTTGTTTTATCATTTCTTATTATTTCATGGAATTATTATTTTCTATTTGGTCCAATTTTCAGTCAATCTGTCACTTGATTAACATTTTACCAATCCTGTACTAAGCTGTGTGAGTTGGGTTGTTCTATTGCCACTTGCTCTACTATATTGAGTCCTCCTCTACATCCCAGTCTTCTTAGTTAACTCTTGAAAATGTAACTCTGGTTTTCTGTTATATTTCTAGCCTACCCTTTTTCTAAAATGTTTTGAGAAAACAATGAGATTTTTTTTAATTATCCCTTCAACCCCTGCAAAATTGGAAAGAAATATAGGCATAAAAATTTAAGATCAATAACAACATCAAGGAAATAACATATACCAGAGTTCATTAACAGCATTACCAATGAGTATATATTGAGCTCTGCCTGGAATGATCCTCCTTCCCTCTCCACCTACCACAATATTACCTATCTTTCCAAAACAAGCTGAAATGCTACTTTCCTTGATCACCTCTGGTAGAAGTCATCCCTCCCTCCCTCTGCATTTTTAGAATATTCCTTTCTTAATGAGTTCAGTGCCTTCGATGAGGTCCTGAGTATTTCATCTGAAAATACAAAAAGAATCCATAGATAGGGAAAGATTGAAGATTTGAGAGAGATCGGGAGTCTTGGTACAGGGCAATATTCCGATGAAGATGGAAGGGAGTGAGATCAAGGGTTCAAGTTGGGGGGTGGGTTGGCTTTGTCAAGGACAAAGACCTGGGAGAACAAGGAATAGTTTACCTATCAGATCTATGGAGAACAGAAGAATTCATGACCAAACAGGAGACAGAGAACATTATGAAAAGCAAAATGGATAATTTTGATTCATTAAATTGAAAAGTTTTTGCACAAACAAAGCCAATGCAACTAAGATTAGAAGGAAGGTAGAAAATTGGGAAAGAATTTTTACAACCAGTCTCTCTGATAAAGGCCTCATTTCTAAAATATACAGAGAATTAAGACAAATTTATAAGAACACAAGCCATTCCCCAATTGATAAATGGTCAAAGGATATGAACAGACAGTTCTCAGATGAAGAAATTAAAGCCATCTATAGTCACATGAAAAAAATGCTCTAAATCGTTATTGATTAGAGAAATGCAAATCAAAACAGCTCTGAGGTATCACATCACACCTCAGATTGGCCAACATGACAAAACAGGAAAATGATAAATGTTGGAGAAGATGTGGGAAAATTGGAACACCAATACATTGTTGGTGGAGTTGTGAACTGATCCAACCATTTTGGAGAACAATTTGGAACTATGCCCAAAGGGCTACAAAAATGTGCATACCCTTTGATCCAGCAATAGCACTTCTAGGGCTATATCCCAAAGAGATCGAACAAACAGGAAAAGGATCCACATGTACAAAAATATTCATAGCAGCTCTTTTTGTGGTGGCAAAGAATTAGAAATTGAGAGGATGCCCATCAATTGGGGGAATGGCTGAGCAAGTTGTGGTAACAGCCACGTTATGCAATGATTAAGATTGTTAAACTGAACCCTTCTCAGCATTACAAGGATCTAAGACATCTCCAGAGGCCTTGGGATGGAAAATGCTGTCCACATCCAAAGAAAGAACTATGGAAATCGAATCGCTGTCACTTATTTTTACCTTCCGTTGAGTTTTGTTTCATCTTTCTGGTGGTTCCTCCTGCTGGTTTTAATTTTTACTTACAACTCCACTGATGTGAAAATATGTTTAATGGGTATATAAATGTAAAGCCTATGTCAGGTTGTGCGCCGTCTTGGGGAGGGTGGGGGGGAGGTAGGGGGAGAAAAATTTTCAACTCAAAAGCATATGGAAGTGATTGTTGATAAATCAAAATAAATTAATAATTTTTTTAAAAAAAACTAAAAAAAAAAAAGGACAAAGACCACTTCTCTATCAGTAATAGGAATGAAAGAGTGAACAGTGGGAAATGATGGCTAATGGATACTGACTCAAATAGAATCAAATATTAGGATTGAATTGTATTTCCTGCACTCAAAGGAGAAGTGGCTAGAGAATGATGATGATGATGATGAGCATTTAGCTTGTACTTTAATGTTACAAAGAGCTTCATATATGTTATTTCATTGGATTATCATATCAACCCTGGAAGGTAGGTGCTATTATTATCCCCATTTTACAGATGAGGAAACTGAGGTTGAGAAAGGTTAAGTGACTTATCCAGGGTCATACAACTAGTATCTGAGACAGAATTCATACTCAAGTCTTCCTGATTCCAAGTCTGATTCTCTGTCTTCTATGCAACCTAGAATACTGAACAAGCTGACCTTGTCTTTTCTAGAAATCCTGACTCCTGATTGGCCAATGTGCTGTCTTGGAGTAGTTCAGACAGAATACCTAGGACTAGCTGAAGAAATTCAGCTGCAAGATAGATGTGTAATCATGTGTTTTTAATGTCTTACTGAGTCTACGCAAAAAGAGCAAAATGCTATAAAGAGTATCTAAGCATACTCAGCTGGTCCGATGAGGAAGTGCATCTATCATGTCAAAGTCACACATCTAGGACTCAGTGAAATACAGCAAGGTCAAGGAGGATGTGGGATTTTTCCTGTAAAGGTGGAGGCAGGGGGAAGATGTGCTCATAGCTATCCTGATTGAATAAATATAATCAGTCAAGAAGCATTTATTATGTACATACTGTCTGCCAGGCAATAGGGAAACCAGTCATTGCGTTTGTAAAGATTACAATCGAGTGCCTCTCTAGGAGGATTCTATAGTGGAAAGATTAAAGAAAGCCTGAGATATGCCCTGGCTAACCGGGAGATCCAGACAGTGTGACTCCTCAAACAGTTCAGGTCTGAAGTGAAAGTTTTTCAGTCCCTCAAAGTTGTCTTTACCTTTATGGGAGTATAAAGAGTATAATGGGCCATTTTATTGCAATATCCCCTTCTAAGTTCACTCTATCAACTTTCAGTGGCACTGGCAAATTAAGTCTTCAAAGGGAAATCTCAAGGATTTAGAGATAACTCTCTGGATGGATAGTCTCCTAACATCATAGTTCAAGAGCCCCTACCAGTGTGCTTCTCCTCAACCATCAACCAGTACTGTAATTTAGTTCTTTAGCATAGGCATTTACTCAAATGGCATATCAGGAACAGTAGGAACAACCATTTCTCCCAAAGCTGTTGCATATTCCCACACAAATATACTCATGCAGAGAGTTTAAGGTGTGGGATGAGTGGACAGATAATGAGGCACACATGGAGGGAATATACCTGAGCAAGACAGCTCACATCTCTGGAAATACAGGATCTCAATGTCCTTTCTCTGGAGGATCCTCACAAAATTTTCTGCATGACACTTTTGATGGACAAATTGTTCAGCTGCTCATCTGACCTTGCTCCTCAAAGAGCACAGTATCTCTGCTAGACGGGAGGGTTTAGCTAGCTTTGCAGCATCTTGTTGAAATGAATCAATCTTCTGTTGAAACAGGTTACTCATGTGTTTATTAGCTCTTCATCAGTCTCTAGTGCTGCTGGACTGAACTGGATAGATAGTTTAGTTACTGGACATAGCTGTTGCTAGACTGGGTTGGGTAGATTGCTCTACCACTGGGCTCTTCACAGAGAAGGCTGTCTCTACTGGATTTACCAATCTTCTGTACTCCCTGGGCTTGCTCTTTGATGGATAATTGCAGCTTTCACCAGTTCCAGACTGACTTGGCTAGTTGTTACAGTACCCTTCTTAGCTGGAGTGTTATAGCCTACTTTTCAACAAGGTCCACAATCTTAGGATTGGCAGAAACCTCTCCTCTTTGATTCCCTCAGAAACTTGCGTATAAAATATATCACCCCCAGATAGGAATTTGGAGAGGTATAGATGCTTCTGTTTTACAGTCCTTTTTGGTGCAGAAGTGGCTTCCCTCAGAGAGAGATTCCATCTTGACATGCAGTTCTTATCTTAGTTACAATTCCCAAAGTCTTGTTGGGTTTTATGCAGATGCAGTGATATACTTAGCATAATTGATACTCAGAGTAGATCATTTTTAACACTATTTCTATATGACAAAATTATTTTCAGTAATCATGAAACAAAATGAAATTATGAACAATAATAATAATTATTATATAAAATTATAATGAATAAAGTAATTAATAGCCAGAAAAAATATAGGGAAAATTTTCTTTTATTGAACCATATATATATATATATATATATATATATATATGTGTGTGTATGTATGTATGTGTGTGTGTATGTATGTATGTATGTATACACACATATATATAATCATGCCAGTATAAAACCCACAAATATTACACGATAAAAAAGGAAAAAAGTAATGGACTGGTATTTTTGTGTTACATTAACATATTTTTGAAAAAGGGGAAAAAGTTATGGCTGTATAATGGTCTGTCACAGTAATGAATATTTTTAACATTATAATTTCTGGTTTTGAGCCTTAACTGTTTTCACTTATGTCAATAACTTTATAAAAAATGATTCTCATATATTTGTATTTAATAAACAATATGCCCAGATTTGTTAACCCACTGTTTATCACAACTGATCAGAGAACACTTTTCATTAGTTTAAGTTTTGAAAATTTTCTTTCACATGAAGCAATCGATATACAAATAGTTAAGAAAAGTCTTATACCTAAAGATATGTTTGGCAGCGATTTATAAAATTCCATTTCACACATGAGTTTTATAAAAACTGAAATATCTACAAGAGGTATAATTTAGGCAACTCCTAAACTATACCGCTGCTCTATTTTACTTTATTGATTCATTCTTTAGTTTGAAAACAATTAGCTTAAAAAGAATAAATTTCAATTTTAAAGATTATTGTTCAAATTCAGTGAGACATTTCATGTGTAAGCTAAAATTTGGACTTAAAACAAAAGAACTACATAATACGTATAAAACTACACCTTGCAGTTTGTCTCTTTCACTGTCTTAAATTTTAAACATAGATAAAAACTGAAGTGGTCATAGAGAATGACAGGATTTGATGTAATTCAAGTTTTGTCTCTTTGTTTTCACAATTGCTGTGCTATCATTGTTTATTTCAAATACATTATTTAATGATGGGGTAATATGTAGGACCGAAGGGGCTGAAGATGTGAACATTGACTGAAGTGAGCTTGAATGATTCAGAGCCATTATTTATTTACCCTTGAAACAAGTTTGAAAGCTGAGAGTGCCAGGAGCTGACTATGGTCCTGCAGTACTGTTTAGAACTTAGGCAAATAAATTATATTTTTCAGGGAGGAGTATTTTCACTGGCATTGTTTAGCATTGCTTGCATTGGTGATAATAAAAGCAGAATGACTTTTTGATGGTTTTATTATAATTTTAAAACTCTCTGCAGACAACAATCAGAGAATTAGGCCTTTAGGAAGCTAGGTGGTGCAATGGATAGAGTGCTGGGCCTAGAGTCACAAAGTTCTGAGTTGAAACTGGCTTTGTTAACCTGGGCAAAGCATTTCACTTCTCTTTCTTCAGTTTACCCAGCTGTAAAATAGGATAATAATAGCACTTTCAGGGTTGTTGTAAGGATCAAGTGAGATAATATTTGTAGAGATATTTGCAAAGCTTAGAACAGTGCCTGGCACATAGTACGTATTTAATAAATGTTTATTGAATGAATGAATACATATGTGTGTGTATATATATATATACATATATATATACACACACATACACACACATGTATCCTGTATAATTATGATATATATGTGTGTATATATGTACATATATGTACACATGTGTGTATACATATATCTTATTTCTCAAATGTAGGTCCTTTGTACCTGAAATGGTTTCACTCTTTCATTTTTAGTTCTATTTTTTGCCTTTCCAGACCTTCAACTTCGCAAAGTCTGAAGTCTTATTATATATGTGTCTATTTCTTTGGGTAAACCTTTAAGCTTTTTCTCTTGCATATTTTCCATGAAGGAGGTAACAAGCTGATTTCCTTTACCTGATGCTCACATACACTTAGAACCTTTTCTAGAAGGGACCCTATTGCCCACATTTTGTGGAGACTCAATATATGAGCCCTACCTAATTCACTTAAATCCAATTCGCTTGTCCAACCCATACCTGAGTTTGAATCACCTCTACAACATATCAGAAAAGTTGTCCCACAAGCCTTTGCTCTATGAAGAAGGAATCCACTACTTTCTTAGGCAGCCCATTCTTCCACATAGCGCTTGTTAGAATTTTTTCATTTCAGTGAAGCCTGAATTTGCTCCATTTTTAGCATCTACCCACAATTACTAATTAGGCCATTAATGCTTTATAAAATTTTCAACTGCAAGATAATTATCCTAGTCTCACTAAAATCTGGACAATTTCTTCCAACTTCGAAGTTAAGATCAAGACAGTGCAAAAGTGAGCCTGATTTGGCTTTGCCCCAGAAGTGCCTCAGACAATGCTTGTGGACACTTGAATAGTGCTCTGCATAACCACGACACCTTAATTAGGAGAATCTGTCACAACTTTGTTCTGAGGTGTTCAAGAGCTGTTTAATTACACTCACATTATTCTTGATACGTAGAAAATCTTTTTTTGCAGCTTTCAGGAGGAAAAGGTGAGATTTATTACATATTTTCACAAAAGTTACCAACTCATATATCTGACATCAAGTCATATTTTGCAAACATGAAGCTCTAAAATAGAACTGAATATCATAAGGTTTGGAGTTCCCACACTGTGCTTAAACCTTCTGCCAAACTTGCCAGCAAAGAGCGTGCCTTGAACTTCTGTGACCCTGCTGTCAAAAACCCCTCCCCTGCACCCCAGACTCTGGCTTGGAGTTTCTTTGGACAATCACATCTGAGATTTAAGAAATGCTCCATAGGCAAACCTCAAAATATGTACCATGGCTTCCCACTCACATCTGGAACCATCCATCACAAACTGCCCCTGCACAGGGTAGCTGCAGACCTTTTCTGGAAAAATTAAATGGAGATGTCACGATAGGACCAAGCCTGAACAAAATAGAGAAGTGGGTGATGATTGTCTTCAGTGGCTACCTCTCGCCTCCTATTCTCCACCACAATTCATCCTATTTTACTCTCTTGGCATTGAACTCCTTAGATAATCAAGTCTCATGTTGGTTTTGCTGGCCCAGGGTCCCCCACTGCAACTCCCACCAAGTTAGCCCTTCTCCCACCCCACCCCCCACACACAAGAGGAATCTTAGACTCTGGACCTCTCTGGATTTCCCCTCCTCATCAAAATTTAAATGTTCTGTTTCTCTTTTCCTCAGGATTCAGCTAATCCATGCTATGTGGTCAGTAGGCAATAAGGGGTGAATGTGTTCCCACCCTATGTAGCATGTTTTCATTTCAATATGAGCTTCCAAGAGGTAAAAAGCCTTTATCCAAATGAGTTATTCTTGGTAAAATAATTCCATGCATCATGTCAGGATTAATGGAAATATTTGGGGGTAAGATTGTCCTGCAGCACTGTTCAAATAGTACTATAGATAGTCATGCATTCTGCCTAGCCTTATACCTGGTCCTCAATGTTACTGTCAGCCTGAAGTGTTAGAAAATAGAGAAGAAAAATAAATAATTTTTATTCAAATGATTTTCGGTCTTTCTGAATATTCACTCCCAAAATACATATATGTAACATGTATTTGTGTATATATGCATGCATATACAATAAACAATAGGTTTTTTTATCCTCCGTATCTCTTAGTTGTGAGACCTTAAAGATGTGGTCCACTGTAAGAAATATATATATATATAAAAGTGGGCCTGTTCCCTTTCCAAATTTTCAGGAAGAATGCCTACCATGCATCTATAGATCATAAATAATTTATATCAATGAGAAAACAAGCATATGCATCAATTGCTGATGTATTATTAGTCACATTTCCGTACTTACACACTGAAATCTTTTCCATTTGATTGGGAAGTGGGAAGGAGGGAGTCTTCCCTTCTTTCAGAAGTCTTAAGAATCAGTATTGGCAATTAGCCCAATATAATTGTGTTGCCTCCAGCAGTCCTCTGCTGTATGTATTTGATCAGGTTCTATTCACTCTTCTTGGCTTCACCTTTCCTTCAAATGCCATTGCCACTTCTTAACATAACACACTGCATTGCAGGATTCAAATTTGGTAGTTTCACTACACTTGCCAATGAGAACAGGACATTATCAACACATCAACAGATGTTCTATTTCATGTCTTTTTACCATATGTACATGTATACTTATATGTTCATATATATATATATATACATACATTTATATTGAAGTCACCTTACCAAATTAATGTCCACTGAAGAAGGTGGCTTATTAGTAAACAAATTAATCAGTGTTTCTGACTAGGGCCAGAACTGCCACAACCTGGCAGTGGGCGGGTCAAAGCACTGGGATATTTCCAGTGTGGCAGTGGGAATGGGAGTGTGTGTGTGTGTGTGTGTGGTGTGTGTGTGTGTGTGTGTGTGTGAAGGGAATATAGTATGCATGAGGGAGAGCCAAAAATTGATACTACAGGCTAGAAATCAACAAAAGAGTTAGAAATTAGTCAAGGAAAAATCCCAGAGAATAAGAGCAAGGTCACCTGCATGGGTTCCAAAAAGAAGCTAGATTCCCTAGGACGGACTTCAGTAAGGACTCAGACCCAGGACCAGCTCCTTTACATAGCTCAAAATTCTTCCCTTCCAGGAAGTCTTATGCTATAAACTCCCCCTTATCCTGCCATCAACTGCTTCATGTGCATATAGGTTCACAGACCTCAGCTTAAAGGTCACCAAGTACAATTCCCTCCTTTCACAAATGGGAAAACCAAGGAGGTTGTGATGCGTTCAGTGGCATTTAGGTCATATGTGGCAGAGCTAGGATATACACTAGGGCCTGTGAATTCAAGTTCAAAATTCTTTCTGCTGCACTTGCCTGATGTAATGTTTATCTTATTTTGGTTTTGTTTCTGTGATGCTTTTTAATTGTGCTTAATCTATTCATTGTTTACTTCTGCAAAGTAGAAGTAGTCTCAGTTTCTCATTCATTCTCCTACTATGGGGTCTTCACAGGACATTGCTCAGAGAACACTTTGTATGTGAATGTAGCTCTGATTAATTTTCACATACTATCACTTCGTGGTTCTTCTGCTTCCAATTCCAAAAGACTTGCTGTTGTGACCATTGTTGTCTCCTACATCAGACTGTGAGCTCCTTCAGGGCAAGGACTAAATATTTCTTTGTATCTAGCAGTTAGCACAGTACCTGGCACATTATAAGTGCTTAATAAATGCTTGTTCACTGACTGGGTATTCCCTCAAGTAAAGCAGAAAGAAGCCCATCCATGCCTGTCTCTCATATCCACATCCACCCATTAATTCATCACATGGTGTCCAACATCATAATGAGATCCTTTCTCTAGGTCTCAAAATGTTGTATCTACCAATGCAGCATGTGGATGGTCACCCATCTATTATTTTTTACTTTTGTTACATAATATCCCCACTTCCTTTTCCATTCTTACATCTCCAGACTATTACGAGAAGTCGAATGAACAGACTGCCTATGGAACTTTTCCATCTATATATCTTGGACAATCACTGCCAATAGACAATGAGTTAGAGCTAGCATTGAATAGTTAAGAAGGCACTGCCTTCTTCCAAACATACATCTCCAGATTACTCTGTACAGATGAATAGACAACCTGCAGAGCTTTTCTATCTACCCATCTGTATACATATATGTATATATATGTATGTATGTATGTATACATTGTTGTTGTTCAATCATTTCAGTCATGTCTGACTCTTCATGACCCCATTTGGGGTTTTCTTGGCAAAGATACTGCAGTGGTTTATCACTTCCTTCTCCAGCTGATTTTACAGGTCACACAACTAATAAGTGTCTGAGGCCAAATTTGGACTCAGGAAAATGAGTCCTCCTGACTCCAGGCCCAGCACTCTAACCACTCTACCACCTAGCTGCCCGTGTGTGTGTGTGTGTGTGTGTGTGTGTGTGTGTGTGTGAACTTTTCCATCAGCATATATGTGTATATAGGTGTGTATGACAATCACAGCCAAGCACAGAGACAAGAATTGAACAGCAAGGATGATGCAGGTGGGATTGCCTTCAGGAAATTGTGAAGTTCTCTTAATGATCCCAATCTTCTGCCCAAAACAAAGGCCCATCTCATTAGTATTCAATGACTTAGGCCACAGTCTGTTACACCCCTGAAGGGCTGAAGTTGAGAGACTCCTAAAAGAGGATGTGGGATAGCAACAGCACAGTACAAACAAGGAATTATGCAGAAATAGTGTGAAGGAGATCATCAAAGAAATATATAATCAGGGGAAAAAGGTGCTGGTCCCATGGTGAGAGTGAGGCATAACTGATGGACAGCCTGCATCCTCCACTGATGTCCTTGCAGTGTCAATAAAACATGAGAAAGGGCCCCAGGGAGCTAGACAGACTCTTGTGGTGAAATTACAGGAGGATATGTTCAAGAATATTACAGAATGGGCAGGCATAGTAAAGGGTTTTTTTTAAATTTATTACAATTTTATTAGCACACAAACCAAATAAAATAATTTAAAATACATAAATATATTTATAACATGAAATAATAAAACTACTATTAATGAGTTGCGTGGGTTTGGTTCTTTGGTGCACAGTTTCTCAAAATGTGGCATCTTTGATGACATTGCAACTCATAATTATTTTTCAACTATTCATCTTTTTTCCCTTTTATTCATCTGTCCCTCCCATTACTCTTCTCCCAGTTGAACAAATTAAAAAATAAATAAATAAAATAAAATCCTCGATACATACAGGCATGGTCCAGCAAAACAAATTCCCACATTGGCCATGTTCAAAATGTCCAATATGTAACTTTCTGCATATTAAGATCATCACCACCCCGGCAGAAGGTAGGTGTTGTGTTTCATATTCACTCTTGTGGATTAGGTTTTTTCATTTGTATTTATCAGAGCTCTAAAGTCTTTCAATGTTATTTCCCTCTGTAATTTGTTATCATTATACACATTGTTTCCCTACTTTTGTTCACTTCAATCTGTATACATTCATGGAAAGTTTCCTAGTTTCCTCTGAAACTATCCAATTCATCATTTATTATGCTATGATAGTATTGCATTTCACTTATATACTACATTTTGTTTAGCCATTCTCCAATAGGACACACTCTTAGTTTCTAGTTTTAGTGCTATCAAGAAAAGAACTGCTGTAACTTTTTTTGTACACAAATGTCCTTTTCCTCTTTCTTTGATTTCTTTTGGGTGTAGGCCTAACAATGATACAGCGGAGTCAAAAGGTATGTGCACTTTATTAACTCTTTGGATATCATTACAAATTTCTCTCCAGTTATATACCTGTTACATATTTCAGTCACAAATTGTTCTGCCAATTCACAGGTCCACCAACAATGCACTAGTGTACCTGTTTTCCCACAGTCCCTCCAACATTTGTCAGTCTCCTCTTTTGTTGTCTTTTCCAGTGTGATAGGTGAGAGAGAAAATCTCAGCATTGCTTTAATTTGCATTTCTCTAATTATTAACTACTTAAAGATTATTTTTATGATTATTGATAGCTTGGATTTGTCCCTTCTAAAACTTCCTGTTTTGACCATTTATATATTAACGGCTTTTAATCTTATAAATTTATATCAGTTCCCTAGATATCAAGGATACGAGACCTTTATAAGAGAAACTTGCTGCAAAGAATTTTTTCCCAGTTACCTGTTTCCTTTCAAACTTTAACTGTATTATTTTTTGTTTGTGCAAACATCTTTAAATTTTATGCAATCAAAATAGTCTGTATTTGGTGATGAACTCTTCTCCTAACCACAGATCTGACTTCCTTAACTCCACTAAGTTGTTTCTGATGTGATTGTTTATATCTAGTTCATATATTCATTTGGAGTTTATCTTGACGTGGTATGTGAGATATTGGTATAAGCCTAATCTCTGCCAGATTGCTGTCCAGTTTTCCAATTAGTTTTTGTGAAATAGTGAGTCCTTCTTCCAATATTTGGGGTCTTTGGATTTATTGAACATTATGTTGCTTTTTTTTTTTGCTTCTATATGTTGTGTATCTAATCTGTTCCATTGATTAATTTCTCTCTTTTTTAGCCCGTTTGAGACATGGTACTAATAGATACCCTTCTTTTCCACCTTTTTTCATTATTACCATTGAGATTCTTGACCTTTTGCTACTCTGTATGAATTTCATTGTTATTTTTCCTAGCTTCCTAAAATATTTCTTTGGTACTTGATTAGACAAGTACTGGATAAGTAAATTAATTTATGTTGTATTAAAATTTTTTATTATATTGGCTTGATCTACCCATGGGCAATTAATGTTCCTCCGATTATTCAGGTATGTATTTCTTCAAAGAATGTTTTATACTGAGGTTGATATAGTTCTGGATGAACCTCAATATTATCCCAAATCTTTTATAGCTTCTGTAATTATTTTAAATAGATTTTTCTCTTTCTATCTCTTCTATATAGGAATGATCTATGTGGATTTATTTTATATCCTGCAATTTTGTTGGTTATTAATTATTTCAGTTAATTTGGTTGAGTCTCTAGGGTTCACTCAGTACTCCACATCTGCAAAAGTGATATTTTGTTTCCTTTTTGCCTTTGCTCATTCCCTCAATTTCTTTTTTCTTATCTTACTGCTATACCTAGTATTTATAATGCTATATTGAGCAGTATGGTTGATAATGGGCATTCTTGATTTTCCCTGATCTTACTGGAAAGGCTTCTAATTTTTCCCCATTACATATAATGTTTGATTTTGAGATCAAATACAAAATGCTCTGTTTGGTATTCAAATCCCTTCATAAATTAGGCTCCTCTTACCTTTCCAGTCTTCTTATACCTTAATCTCTAATATATACTTTTTGATCCAGTGACACTCGCTTCTTGGCTGTTCCACAAACAAGACATTCCATCTCTTGTCTCCAGGCATTTTCTCTGGCTGTCTCCCATTCCTGACATACTTCCTTCCTCTGCTCCACCTACTTATATTAATTCTCAACTAAAATTTTATCTTCTATTGGAAACCTTCCTCAACCCTCTTACTTCCAGTGACTTACCTCTGTTAATTATTTCCTATTTATCCCGTATATAGCTTGCTTTGTATACATCTGTTCGCATGTTTTCTCCTCCATTAGAGTGTAAGTTCCTTGAGGGCAGGGACTGTCTTTTTCCTTTTTTGTATTCCTACCACTTAGCACAGTTCCTGGCACATAGTAGGTACTTAATAAATGTTAATTGATTTATTATTGATTGATATATTATTACTATATTAAGGAAAGGTCTATTTATTCTTATTTCTGGAGTTTGTAAAACAGGTATTTTATCAAAATTATATCATTTTGATTATAACATAATGGGCATATGTGTCTGGGTTTCAATCTACTTGATGGGAGGGAACACCCTCTTTGATGAAAGAATAGATCCATTGGAGTATTGAAGTAATCTACCATCTCTATAAAAAAAACAACAACATGGCTAGCATCAGACTACTGTTTACCACGTGGAGTTTGTAAAAATAAGGATATAGAAGGCTAACAAAGTCATGTATGTGTGAGCAGAAACAACATCTACTGAGCCAGTGAACAGAAGACAATGCCAGGAAGCCAAAATTAAAAGTTGGATCTCAGCATGGACCAGTTAGCTTCACACTCGGAGTGGTCAAATATGTCATAAACTCCTGTAGTTACATACAGGATGAGTGGAAGTAAGGGTGATTCATTGAAATACGTCCCTTCTTTTAATACTGAGGGACCTAGATCTTATCAGTATGGGTACTCCCTTCAGCAACATAGACCACAGCACCCCTATGACTTAATAAATGGTCTTTAAAAGTTTTTGGGACCCACCTCCTCCCCCAAATAAATCCACAGCCTAAATATTTGCATGTTGTTGCCTCTTTTAAAATGTATGCTCTTTGGCATATATGTACAAAAAAAGTTACAGCAGTTCTTTTCTTGACAGCCATCCTCAAAGACAACAAATAGCAGCTCATTGTCTACATACAGCTACTGAATGCACAGTTCTTGTGTCAGTCCAGTTCTTTCTGCCACCAATTCCGAATTCAGATCAGAGCAGAGATTACGCGCCACTGGAGATGGTTTTGCACTGTATGGACATGGCTTTATACTTCTGTCTATACTCTGTTTCTTTTTTTTTCCTTTGAATTTAAGCTAAACTTAGCACAGCCAGCGTTTCCATATCCCACTGTGGCGTTTGCTTTGTAGCCTGAAATTGGATATGTGTCTCCCTATTAATATCATCACACTCTCTGAATGCATTTTAAATGTTTATGATGCTCCGGCAACCTGTGGATTGGCCTTTGTTATTCTTGGTTGGAATCTAGCACACTTAGCTTAATACTTAGCACAAAATATAGCTTTATCTGATCAAAGAAGCAAGAAATAGAAGGAATGAGTGGATTTCCTTTGCAAAACAGACACTCCTGGATGTATTTTTCATGCCAGAGATTTGCATTGATTTCAATAAACTCCAGCAACTACACAGAGCAATTGCCACTAACATGGGCAAGTTGTGGTAGGAAAGAGGACTAGATATGGATTCATAGGGCCTCGGTTCAAATCCCAGCTCAGCCATTTACTACCTATATGACCATAGCCAAGTCATTTCACTTCTCTGAAACAAGTTCACCATTTGAAAGGAGTAAATGAGATGGATTCCAAAGTCCCTTCAAGTTCTCAAATTCTCTGATGTTATGATGATTCACCTTGAAAATACAAAGTGAAGGGGAAATTTGATGAAAATAGTACAGTTTATTGAATTACTTTTGTGATAGCACCAAAACCCATCCACCACAAAGAGATTCTTTTTCCTGAATCATCTTTTGGGACTATTGATGGGTTAAATGAACCAGGCACATTGAATATCTTCATTAAATATTTGGGTGAGGAACAGGACTCAGTCTGTCCTAACTCGCAAGGTTATATCAAATGTTCACTTCACAGAGTTGCTAGGTCTCCAGGGGCATGAATTGATTATCAAATGCATGTATAAATGAACTTGATTTCTGAATTCTAAATCTCCAAGTGGTGCAATGAGGTATGTCAAGGGGAATTGCAAATACTGGGTCCTATTGGCCCTTTCTTAAGAGAGAATAAATAAGCAGGGGTCTCACACCCTAAGCTCTCCACTACGGGGGCATAGACTGCAGAGAATGGCCCACCCAGTGCGGAGGAGGGTGCCACCTCCTGAAAAGGGATAATAGCTCATAATGGTGCAATACTCTAATCAGAGTTAGCTAGCATTTATGTAGCTCTTTATGGTTTGCAAAGTCTTTTATACATATTTTCCCATTCTATACTCACAACAACTCTAGGAGGTAGATACTTTTATTATCTCCATTTTACAGATGAAGAAACTAAAACCAGAGGTTGCTGCTGTTGAGTTGTTTCAGTCACGTCCAACTCTTTGTGACACCATTTTGGGGTTTTCTTGACAAAAACGCTGGAGTAGTTTGTCATTTTCTTCTCCAACTCACTTTACAGATGAGAAAACTGAGGCAAATAGGGTCAAGTGACTTGCCCAAGGTCACACAGAAAGTGTCTGAAGCCACAGTTGAACTCATGAAAATGAGTCTTCCTGATTCCAAGGCAGGTGCTCTGTGCACTATGTGGACACCTAGCTGCTTGAGAGGTTGCATGACTTCAATTAAGCAATAGGTATGTATTAAGTACCTACTTTGTGCCAGGCACAGTGTAGGCCTTGGGGATTCAAAGACAAAAATGGAATAGTCTCTGTCCTCAGGCATTCTATTTAGGGAAAATAATACATACATATATACATACACACAAAAAATATGCATTGTATTTTTTTGTGGAAAGCAGGTGAGATGGAGAGCACCAGCAGCTGTTTGACTTGCTCAGGGTTCACACAGCTAGTAAGCTTCTAAGAGGGGATCAAACCCAGGTCTTCTTCACTCTTAGTCCATTCACCAGGAAATCCAATCATATAGCACCTTAAAGTTTATACAACTCTTTGTTTCTAGAAATTCTATGAGGTAAGCAGCACAAACACACACACATACTTGTGTGTGTACATGTGTGTGTACATGTGTATGTATGTGTGCACACATGCCATGCAAGCACATGTGTGCCATGCATACACATACACATATATTATCCCTATTTTGCAGCCAAGGAAACAGACTCCAAAAAGTGAGGTGATTGACCCAGAATCGTGCATACATCTAGTAAGTGTAAGAGTTAGTATTCAGACTCAGTTCTTTCCTAACTCCACTTCCAGGGCTGGCTACAGTCCAGCAATGTGTTGCTAATAAAATATAAACCCAGAAAAAGAGGAGGGATGGTAGCCTCTTAGAAGACTTTCACATGGGTGACCAAAGAGAATTCTCGGACTTTCCTCCAAAAAAACCACAGCCAAGAATTTCTTTCTCCCTGGTCCAGAGCAGTAAGCCTGTCTTCTTTAGTTCTTCTTTCTAAGACCTTGCCAGCCCCTAACCCTGCCCCCAAATCCATCCGGTTGACAGGGAAGAATTTGAAGCAAACACTCAGCTATACTGATCTACCCCCTCCCTGTGCCCCAACGGCCAGACCCAAGCCAGTTTATTTAAAATAAGAATTAAAATGTAAATATGCGACATCCCCTTCCTTCTCCCCCGACACAGCAGGAGCATGTGTTGACTGCTGTCAGCTGCAGCCTTAGTGCCGTGTATGCTGAGATCCTATCTGCACTCCCAATGAACAGAAATATTAGACACAGCTAAATAAGAAAACACAGATTATTGCAGGAGACCCCTAAGGCCTACTTTGTCTGTGCAACAGTTTGTTTTACTTTTCACAGAATTTATTTTGGCTGCAGCCAGATTGATGGTGATTATATCTGAAATCCCTCCCACATACCTGTCACATAAACACTTCATTGAATTCTGGGTTGTCAAACCCACAGGGCTGATGAGGAGTGTGCCTTCTGACTAATTAATAGACATCGGTGCTGGGTATCCCATTAGAGTTCGGGAAGAGTGGCCAAAAAACGCCTGCATCTCTTTGGTATGTCCTGGACTTTCCCCCTTTCCCCACCTCCTCCCCCGCCAGGAGGAGACTTGGGGGCCACGTCCCTCTGTTTGGGGGGAGCTTTGGAAAACTTTGGCAGGAAAAGGAAAACCAAGGAAAAATAAAAGGAGGAAGAAGGAAGCCCAAGCCACCTCTGCTCTCTCACTGGGATGGAAAGATAGATTCCGGTAACCGGACAACCAGCCAACATCAGCCTGTCCTGGCACTGCCAGAGAAAGGGGGATTAATAAGAGTTTTGAAGTCTGATACAAAGTAAACCCTGGGTTTCCTCAGTGGTTCTGAAGATAGCATCGCTAGAGTTGACACCTCCTACTCTGAAAAGAAAGTCAAAAAAGGGGAAAGCAGCGAGGGGAAGGAGCTTGACCCGAGGAGGGAGAAGGCTTGAAACGCCCAGCTTCCAGCAGCTAGGAGAGCAGGAAGCGGCCACCGCAAGCCCCGGTGCTGCCTGGGGCCGGCCGCGGGCTTTGATTTCCCAGAGACACCCAGACAGCCCAGTCCCCAGTGACAATTCTGCGCTCTTTCCAGCGCTGGGCAGGATTTCCTTCTGTCTGAACCGGGAAGGAGCCGACCCTCTAACACTTCGCATATGCCTTGCAGCTGTTGCTCTCATTCGGCCACCATGGCCTGGGACAAGAAAAGCATTATTTCCTCTTCCAACCTTCTAATCTTCAGGCCTTGCTCACTTCACAAGCCTATTTTGAACATCATTAACTGCGTGTTCAGGAGTTATTTCCCCTCTGCTCAGAAAGGGATCTTTTATATTCTGAATGTATTCACTCTTCCCCATTGACATTGGGACCAGAATCTAAGGGGCTCTATTTCTGGTGTGAAGGACATCAAAATAACTTGGGTATATGACTATTTTTTTAAAAGTTTCATTTGTTGCCTTAAAAAGGGATTATTCCATATGTGAGAGAGAAATCAAGATAATGGAGAAAATTCAATTAATTTCATAGGATTTAGAGTGGCCTGAAGATATCATCTTGGGCAATCCCCTTATTTACAGAGGAAGAAACTGAGTCCCATGGGGAGGCAAAGTGAGCTGCCTAAGGTTATGGGATTAAATCATCAGAAGGGACCTTAGTGCTCATCTAGTTCCACCCTCTCATTTTACAGATTTGGGAACTGAGGCCCAGAGAGAGATGGAGTAAGCTGCCTAAAGTTATAAGATCATGGCATCATATTTAGAGTAGAAGAGACTTTGGAAGTCATCTAGTTCAACCCCCTTATTTTACAGATTTGGAAACTGAGACCCAGAGAGAGAGGTGAGGTGAGCTGTCCAAGGTTAAAGGATCATTAAATCACAGATTTAGAGCAGAAAGAGGACTTTAGATGCCATCTAGTCCAATCTCCCCATTTTACAGTGGGATAAACTGAGGCTGAGAGTTTATGTGAATTAGGCCCACTGGTAGTAAGGAACAAGGCTGGGATTGGAACTCAGGTCCCCAAATCTAGCCATGCTTTCACGTACCCTGGTATTATCTCTTCATGTCACAGTGTCCCCCTCTTCCATCCTTGAGCAACTTCATGGTACCAACAGCAAACTCCTCAACCAGCACTTTAAAAAATAAATAAGCTCCAAAACAAGTCAAAGTTATATCCTATTGCTTCTATATACAATAATGTCTTTTTTTTTTCCTGAAGATTGATCTATCCTGCCCCATCTAAGACTGTGCCCCGGGGGAAGGGGGCGGTGGCTCATTTTTAACCCTTTCAGGATAGTTGCCCCTTGCCACAGAATATGGGACACAAAGGACCAATTTATTGCACGTGATTCAAATGAAGATGAATTTCTGCCTTTGCCTTGGGACTCTCCCCCTACCCCCATGAAGCAACCAGCAAGCACACCATTATCGCACGCCATCTTTTGCCTCACTTGTCACAATTTTTCACTCCTGTCCAGTTTTATAAATGTCATTTTCAAAGAGCAATTCCCAATCCAATCCCCCTCCCCTAAAACAAAGGAAGTCGTTGTTTAGAGGTCTGCAGAGGAAAAGTCTATTTTGGGGGTAGGGAGAAAGAGGAAGGAGGAAAAGGGAGACCCATTCATATGTGTTGATACAGTACCATGTTGTTCCTGAAGGTAAAGCTAAGGACGACTAGGAGCTAGGAGGGAAATTCCTATTCCCAATCAGGACACTCTGAGGCTGTATGGAACTCTTTATCGGAGCACTTCAAAGGGCCTTTTGAACATTACCTTGTTATTCCTCTTGACCTCCCTCAGGGGACAAGGAGGAGGTAAGACTTGTGCTCTCCCTGGACCGAATTTTATTGGTTTCTTGGGTTTTTCAAGTCATTGCATTTTGCTAAAACTGCCTCAGGGAGCAGATACAATGGAAATAACATGATTCCAAGTGCAGGGGAAACACCCATGAGAGCTGCGGCCTTGAAAATATGAGGAGACTCAAGGCCAGAGAAGTGGGGGCCCGACGCAGGTCTCTGGCCCCCTCCACCCAGAACTATAATCATTAGACTGTATTTCCAGATGCAAGTCTTGGGGGCACTCAAGGTTTTTGGCACTCAAGGTTTTCTGTAACCAATCTACTTTGGGGTCATTCATCAAGGCATAAATATGCACCTGGGATGCAAGGGGGAGAAAATCCAACCATTTTTCTAGTTTTAAAAATACAAAACTCACATTACCCAATTGTACATTTGCAAAAAAATGATCTATTAATGCATTCCTCATCAAGGAACAGATTTGAAATAAATGAGAGCAGGTGAGTTCTAACTTTACACATACCATGGAAGAGAATTATCAACACACCCTTCCCTTTTCCCTTAATTCAGTGCCTACAAGTCAGGAGAGAGATCCAGAAGCTAGGCACCCAGCGCCTACTTACTGCCTCTCCAGAGGGTTAACATGGTACAGTAGGAAAAGCCATGGATGTGAAACCAGAAGATCTCAGATCAAATCCTGGTTCTGATGCTTAACTGGCTTTGTAACCTTATCAAGTCACTTCTCTCTGGGCCTCAGTTTCTTCACTAGTGAAGTAAAGTCAGGAATTTGCACTAGATAATCTCAAAGCTCACTTCCAGCTCTGAATCTCGTGATTCTTTAAAATACAACAAAACTTCTGACCGGGGTTGACCTGATCACAGACAAAGCTGGAAACCAACCACATCTGAAGGGCACTGGGAAGGCTCCCTTATCTCCAAATCTCTCCCTCACTTTGTCTGATCCTTGAAATCCCACTGTTAGAGATTTATCTTCTTGGTTAAGGCACGCTTATATAAAGCTGATGTCCCTAAGAAGGGAAACATCTTAAGTCTGAAATACTTCAGGGGGGAGCAGTTGATCATAACTATTTCAAATGGGCAGGGTGAAATTCTGGCATCATGAAAAGAGCAATGCTTGGGTTGGGCTGGGACCAAAGCTGGGGTGGATGTACAGGAGGAAAAGAGAGCAATTTTAAAAAGAAAGGGGAGGCACACAGAAGACAAACTTCACCTAATACACCAATTTGCCGAGGGCCAGCCCTGCTCCCTATCACTGTTGTTCCCAATCTGTCACCAGGCCCTCATTAACAAGAAGCCTGGGAGACCACAAGTTGTTGAGTGACAGAAAGAATGTAGTGAAAATGAGAATTGTGGAAGGGAGGGGGAAAGGAAGACTAACCCTTTCCAACTAATAAATAATAAAAATTCCTTGAATTTATGTGGCACTTTAGACCTTTTTTAAAGCACCTTCTCATCTTTTGCCATATTTTTATGTTTACAACAAACCCATGAGGTAGCTAGGGTATTATTCTTTTAAATGGGGAGGCTGAGGCACAGAGAAATGCAGCAACTTGCCTGTGGTAAAGAGGCCAGCAGAGCAGGAGCTAAAACTCAGGTTTTTTGCATCCCAGGCCAGGATCTTTTCCCCTAGGCCAGGGGTTTCTAACTTTCATGTATATTGGGCCCCTTTGGCAGTCTGGTAAATCCTATGGACCACTTCTCAAAATAACATTTTCAAATACATAAAATAAAATATATAGGATTGCAAAGGAAAGCAATTCTATTGAAATATAGTTGTCAAAATATGTTTAAAATAAGTTCACATGCCCCAGGTTAAGAACTCCTGCCTTGGACAATACATTTCTCCTGGATGATGAATTTCCCCTAGAGGATGATGGCAGCTAAGTGATGCAATGTGTAGAGCACTCTACTTGGACCGAAAAAGACTGGAGTTTGAATCCTGTCTCAGTCACTTACTAGCTGTGTGACTCTGGGCAAATCACTTATCCTGTCTGAGCCTTAATTTGCTCATCTGTAAAATGAGCATACCTACCTCACAAAACTGTTGTGAAGACTGAAAGAGACAGTATGATAAAACCTTTAAGCCTTAAAGCACTAATTGCTGTTGTTGTTATTCTGATGTAATAGGCAGTGCAGATGGTGCCACAAACAGTTAAGGGAAGGGTTCTCTTGCATGCTCCTGCTGGTTCAATGAGCAGCCAGCTTATGGAGCCATTCAATGCACTGACATTTCTTCTAGGATATTTAAAGTTGCGAGAGAGTAGGAAGGCAGCTGGCATATGGCATTTCATTAGTTGGTGGCTTCAGAGCCCAGCTACCATTTGGAAGTGTAGTGAATGGTGAATTACTTGGTGGACAGAGAATGTATAATAATGAAGTGCCCTACAGAAGAGAGATGGGTTGAATCCTAGAGGTGTGAGTGATTTTCTGTACCATCGTGTTTGGTCAGGAGAAGTCAATTAGCATTTATTAAGTGCTTACTGTGTGCTAGGCGCTGCACTAACCACTGCGGATTCAAGAGTTAAAAAAACAGTGCCTCCCTGCAAGGAGCTCACAATCTAATGGGGGATACACCATGCAAGCAATCACATACAAACAAGATGTATACAAAATAAATAGTGTAGAAAGCACTAAGTTTAAGGGACGTTGGCAAGCCTTCTTGCCAAAGGGGGTATTTTAGCTGGCACCTGGAGGAAGCAAAGAAGCCAGGAGATGGAGATGAGGAGGAAGAACATACTAGGCACAGATGATCGGTGAAAATGAATGCAGTTAGGAGATGAAATGTCTTGTTCAAGATAAAACAAGGACTGTCAGAGACACTGAATCACAGAAGGGAATGGGGAGGTGAAAGAAGACTGGAGAGGTGGGAGGGGCAGATTATGAAAAGATTCAAACACCAGAGGATTTTATGTTTGATCTGGAAGTAACAGGGAGCCACAAGGGGTTATTGAATTGGGGGTATGACATGGTCAGACTTGAGTTTTAGGAAGATCTCTTTGATAGCTAAGTAGAAGATGGATTATGGTGAGGAGAAATCTGATGCAGGGAGACCAGCCAGCCGGCTATTGCCATTGTCTTATTGCATGAGGATTCCAGATCGGCACCTAGGTTGTTCGATCCTCCCTTTTGGTCTGATTATGATAATCATGGCATTAGTGTTGCTCTGTGTTGTGCTATGTGTGGCTACTGAGACTATGTGAAGTATGTCTCCCAGAGGGGTTCAAATGATGATGAGCCTCTGAAATCAAACTTGTAACAATTTATCTGGATGAGATGAGTTGAGCCTACTCCTGGTTCAATCCCTGCAGCAGAGTGCCCTGTAGCATCTAACTTACATCATGAAAGGCAGCAAACTACTCATGGCAACATTCAATTCCCTTGTCATGGTGCCACAGTGGATAGAGCACTAGGCTGAGAATCAGGAAGGCTTATCTTTACGAGCTCAAACCCAGCCTCACACACTTACTAGCTGTGGAACCCTAGGTAAGTCACTTGACCCTGTTTGCCTCAGTTTCTCATCTGTCAAATAAGCGGGAGAAGGAAGTGGCAAACCACTCTAGTATCTTTGTCAAGAAAATCCCAAATGGGGTCACAGAGAGTCAGACATGACTGAAATGACTCAACAATAATAACAATAATGGGCAAAGCACTGCGGTCGGCATTGAAGACAGGTTAAGAAAGAAAAAAACAGTCCCTATTCTAAGGAGTTTATATTCCATTGGGATGGGCACAATATGTACACAGAAAATTAAATACAAGGCATAGTTAAGATTGTATCTATGCATTAACTGTTTTTCAAATTATTTAAAAAGATCTTTGGTTTTACATCTTCAAACAATTACCAATATATTTTCCCACTCCAGCCTGTTTTATGAGGAATAAAAAAAGAGATAAACAGTTCCAGAAAACCAACCAATGTATTCATCATCTCTGATACTATAGATTGTATTCCACACCCATAGTCTTCTACTTCTAAAGGCGATGATGGTGATGATGATGACGATGGCTAGTATTCGTATACTGCTTTAATGTTTCCAAAGCATATTACTTATACTATCTTCTTTGATCCTCACAATGGCCTTGTATTATTCCTATTTTGCAGACAAGATCATTTAGACATAGAAGGATTAAGTGACTTATCCAGTGCCACTTTTGTTTTCTTGAGCCATTTCAGTCATGTCCATCTTTCCTTGACCCCATTTGGGGTTTTCTTGGCAAAGGTACTGGAGTGATTTGCCACAGATGAGGAAACTGAGGCCACACAGCTAAATAAATCATTTAGGTCAAATTTGAACTCAGACCTTCCTGACTCACAGTGTAACTGTCTATTAGCTGTGCCACCTAGCTGCCTCTTCCGAGTGAGGAGGGAAGCTATTCATCATGTATGCAAGATTGTATCTATGCATCACAGAAGCAGCAATGGTTCATGAAACATGTTTCATTGACAACAAGACAAGTGACACATATAGTCCCAGCCCCATAATTCAGCCTTTTTATCCTTCTCTTGTTGCCTTCTGTACGTGCATGAGTCTTGACTCTTCAACTGAACTGAATTCCTCAAAGGCAAGGAGAGAGGAACACTTAGCTTGTACTTAATATGGAGTGTGACTCATAGTAGGTCCTCAGGAAAGAGCTGGTGTGCAGTGCTTCTTCCTAAGAGGGGGGAGGGTGGAGCCAAGATGGCAGAGTAAAAGCAGTGACTTACTTGAGCTCTCCCCCAAACCCCTCCAAATACATATAAAAAATGGCTCTAAACAAATTCTAAAGCAGCAGAACCCATGAAATGACAGAGAGAAATAAATTTCCAGCCCAAGAGAACCTGGATGGTTGATCAGAAATCGCGCTAGGCTGGGAGAGGAGCACAATTTGGTGTGTGTGTGCAGGCCGCAGCTACCCTGGAGCAGGCCTCAGAGGACTGAATCACTGGCAGCTGTGGTGGTTTCCAGACTTCTCAACCCACAAATGCCAAAGACAACTTAGAAAGTCAGTGGGAAAAGCATGTGTCTGCGGTGAGAGAGAGAAGCACGGTGGTCTCAGCTCCAGTCCCTGAACCTGGTCCTGGGGCAGTAGCTGCTTCCTGAGCTTCCAGTCCACAGACTGAGGGGGAATTGAGTGGCTGATCAGAGGAGGATTGCAGGGATCTCTCTGCTGGTGCAGGATTCTCTTGCTTTGCCTGTGCTTGGATCTGGGTCACAGTTCTGGGTAGCAGTCCTGGGGCAAGGAGGAGCACTGGCATGGTGGAGCTTGTAAGGTTGGTAGAAAGGAAATCCTCCTCACCATTCCAAGACAGAAAAGAGTGCTTGTGGTCACTCATAGACCAGAGCACAGGCCAGGAAAGGAATAAACACCTTGCCCTTGATCATAGCACCTTAGAAGGAACTAGAAATTTACATGTCTCCAGAAGGATCTCTGAAAACAGCTGCACAAAACCCCCCAAGCTTGGGACAGTACATTCTCCACACTGGAAACAGACCCCTACCTTAACAAAGAATTTATAACTCAAATAATTGGCTGGGATCATGAGCAAGCAGAGCAAAAAGAGTCAGACTATAGAATCTTACTTTGGTGACAAAGAAGATCAAAACATACAACCAGAAGAAGACAACAAAATCAAAGCTCCTACATCCAAAGCCTCCAAGAAAAAATATGAATTGGTTCCAGGCCACGGAAGAGCTCAAAAAGGATTTTGAGAAACAAGTAAGAGAAGTAGAGGAAAAACTGAGGGTGATGCAAGAAAATCATGAAAAACAATTCAACAGCTTGCTAAAGGAGACCCAAAAAAAATACTGAAGAAAATAACACCTTAAAAAAAGAAGAGAAAGGGTGTTCCAGTTAGAGTGTGAGAAAGAGAGTTATTGGAACTCACTTTGCAAAAGTCTGGGAACAAGGACAGAAAAGCATTCAAGAGTTTCTAAATAAGCTTCACAAGGGTGAGATTATTCTGAACTAGGCAGTTGTGGAGGGCACAGAAGTCCCAAATTACGGTCCTGTACTCAGGAGATGACATTGATAAAACTGGATTTTTCAAATTTATAACATTTTCTCTGGCTAAAAAAAAAATTCCAGGAAAACAATCACAAAAATCACATGTAAGTTTTGCTACCTCTTAAACCTTTGCCTTGGATATATGCTTTTCTTATTTTAAAAAAATCATTGGTATCTTTTGTTCTTACACCCCCTAAATGCCCCCCTGTATCCTTCAGAGCCAGTCCTTATAACAAAGAATTTTTAAAAGCAAAAAGAAGGAAAAAAAAGTCAGCAAACCCAATCGATAAACTGACAAAATATCTGACATTTTCTAAGCAGTGTTTCACACCTGTGGACCCCCACCTCTGCAAAGAAGTAGGAAGGGATGCCTTCTAACTCTTCCTTGGGTCTGTTTGTCCTTTGTAATTTTGCATCATTCATTTTCAATTGGTTTATGGTGGCTATTCTTTCATTTACATTGTTGTAATCAATGCATTCAGGACAGCTAGGTGGTGCAGTGGATGAGCACTGGGCTTGGAATCAGGAAGCCTTATCCTCATGAGTTCAAATATAGCCTCAGTCACTTAGTAGTTGTGTGACACTGAGTAAGTTATTTAAACCTGTTTGCTTCAGTTTCCTCATCTGGAAAATGAGCTGGAGAAAAAAATGGCAGATCACTCCCATATCTTTGCCAAGAAAACCCCAAATGGGGTCATGATGAATCAGACGCAACTAAAACAACTGAACAACAAAAAGTCGATGCAGTCTTGGTTCTACTTACTCCACTCCGCATCGTTTCATTCAAGTCTACCCAGGTTTCTCTGACCTTACCATATTGTCCTTTCTGACCACACATTCTATTACATTCATGTGTGCCATATTTTATTTAGCCATTCCTTGGGGTCTATTTTTGCTGTGATGTGGGCTCCATACAGTGCCAGACACCAGGATGAACAGTGAAAAAGTCTGTCATTTGTTTGGATATTTCCAAGTATTAGTTGATATTTAAATAACGATGGATTAATCAATAAAGTAGATGAAACATTTTCTTGTTGTTCTTGTTGTTTTGGGGTTTTTTTGCAAGGCCATCAAGGCTAAATGACTCAGCCAGGGTCACACAGTTAGTAAGTGTCAAAGTGTCTAAGGATGGTTTCGAATCAGGTCCTCCTCACTCTAGGGCTGTGCTCCATCCACTTCATCACCTAGCTGTCCCAGGTCAAGCATGTTTAAGGAGCTGTTGTCTGTTCGGTTCCCTCCACCTGTGATCCTTGAGCTTATTATAATTTACTTTGGAGATATAAAGGTTTAGAAATCTTGGTCCTTACCTTACCTTGACAATCTAGTTAGGGTGATGTGATTAACCCACTGAAAACTACATAGCTAACATTTATATAGTGCTTACTATGTGCCAGGCACTGTGCCAAGTGCTTTACGAGTATCATCTCATTTGATCCTCAAAACAACCTGACCAATAGGTGTTTTTATTATCCCCATTTTATAGTTGAGGACACTGAGGCAAATAGAGGGACTTGCCCAAGGTTACACAGTTGGTAAGCATCTGAGATTGCATTTGAACTCAGATTTTCCTGTCTTCAGGCCCAGCTCTCTACCCACTGTGCCCCCTAGCTGCCCCATCTTCAAAAAGAGGGGGCTGGATTCCATGACTTCAAAGGTCCTTTTTAGTTCTAGGTCTGTGACTGTGTGCACATGTGACTCGTTAACTAACCTGTCCCTAACTATCCCATCAGTAACATCTCATTTTGGACTTAGCCATCAGACTAGCATTTGTGATAAAAACAAGTCTTTTAGATTTGCTCCTGTTATGCTGATGGAAGTAATTAGAGGGGACTGTGGGCAGCATATTAGACTGGGAGTCAGAAAGACTTGAGTTCAAATCCAGCCTCAGATACTCACTGTGTGACTCTGGGCAAGTCAAGGTTCATCTGTGTGACCCCAGACTTTAAGACCCTTGAGTCCTTAACCTAGGGTCCCCAGAACTCTAGATTTCAGGAAAGCCATGAACTTTAAAAAATATTTCAATAATAATAAGTCAATTGAAATCAATATTTCAATATAATTGGCATCCTTTGTAATCCTATGTATTTTACTTTATACACTTACAAAGGTTATTCTAAGATAGGGTCTATAGATTGCCAAAGGGTCCAGGACACAAAAGGGTGAAAAACTGGGGGCTAAGGACTGAAGGGGTGTTCTGGAGTGGTCAGGAAAGGGACAGGCAAAGGACCACTCCAGTACCCTCCTGGAAGTTCCAGTCTGCTACAGCTCTGGAAGCCTGTAAATGAATAAGATAAGTCATTCATGCTAAGAACCCTCCTTCCTAGGCTTTTGTTTACTTAATTCTTAGTTCTTAGGGACATCACAAAGATATGACATAAGTGGGATTACCCTGCTGATGGGCTCTGCTGGCTGTATTCCCAGCTACCATCAATCAACCCAACCCCTCCCAACTACCCCACCACACACCCCACCCCAGGGGAGTCCAGTCCCTAGGATCTGAGAACTTCTCAACTGGGCAATCACTAGAGCTTTCCAGGATTCCAGAGCGAGCCAGATTAGACAGGGACTTGACTACTTCCCTCAACACCAAATCACCCTTCTACACATACACCCCTCTACATGCACACATACTCACTTTCTCCCCATTCCTTTGCCCTTTCCCTTCTTCTAAAACTGTCAGAAAACCTGATACATTCCAGGGACTTGTCTATTGTTGAATGAATGAATACTGAATTTAGAGACTGTCCCACTGCCCTCTGTATAAGTCAGTCAACAAATATTTACCATGTTCATTCTCCAGATTTAGCCATCATGCCTCAGTTAGCTCCAGACTCTGCTTCTGCAAGGCCCTTCTCCCTTTGGGGAATTTTCCCCCAGAACCACTATTTTAGGGCAGGGTCCAGACTAGCCATCCCTCATTCTCTGGACTACTTCTGCTTTTCAGCAACCCTGGTATGTTTTGCCTTCCCTCATTAGAATGTAAGCTTCTTGAGGACAGGATTGTCTTTCTCTTTACTTGTATTTGTATATCTTTACTTGTATTTGTATTAGCAGTGCCTGCTACCCATAAGGCTTAAACAATGCTTGTTGACTGAATTAAAAAACAAAACGCCTGCACCCACTGTGGAGAGAGCCCTCTGCTAGTCATTATGGTGATACTGAAGGATGAGGCAGAACCTTTGTCTCAAGAAGATATCTTCCAATCTGATCAGGATAATGAGTTCCCCTCCTGCTCTGTCAAACGCAAATAATAATATATGTGGTAAGTGCCAAATCAGCTGGGTGGATGATCGTTAGCTTAGGAATTCAGAGGAAGCAGAGAACTTTGTGGGCTGGGGAAGTCAGGGAAGGCTTTAGAGAAGACAATGCAATCTTTCATTCCCCACTTGTTCCTTCCTCTCCTTCTATAAGCATTTGTAGTTCTTCTCAATTAAATTTTTAAAAAGAGCAAACAAAAACCTTCCTACAACCTTACTACCATGGAGCTGAGATTAGAGTACAGGTCTATTAGCTTTCTACTACCAGAAGAAGAAAACCTGGGTCTGGAGAAGAGTTGAGAAAATAAGCCTCCCTTCTTTTTACACAAAGGTGAGAGGCTATGGATGTGAAATATTGATTACATTGTCAGATATAGTGGTATTAATTGTTTTTGGTAAACTACTTTTTCCATTTCTCTTTTAATCTTTATTCTAACAGAAGAGGTAGGGATAGAGTCAGAAATGAGATTTATGTAAAAATGGAAGCTATTGATTAAAATTAAGATTAAACAAAAGTAAGGGAGAAATGTTAGAACAAATAAAAAAGTGGTAAAGCTTGCCCGTATAGTACCCTGATCCCCAAATGTAGTTTTCTTTTATGTCCTTCAATCAGTGACCTTTATTTAGAAGAGGATCCAATATCATAGAGCTAGAGTAGAAATCTGCTTCTAAGCCTGATTCTCATTCTCTCTCTGTCTGTCTCTCCCTCTCCCTTTCCCCTCTCTTCCTCTTCTTTTCTCTTCTCTTCTCTTCTGTCTCTCTGTCTCTCTCTTTTTCTTTCTCTCTCCCTCTCCCTTTCCCCTCTCCTCCTCTTCTTTTCTCTTCTCTTCTCTTCTCTTCTCTTCTCTTCTCTTCTCTTCTCTCTTCTCTTCTCTTCTCTTCTCTCTGTCTCTCTCTCTTTTTCTTTCTCTCTCCCTCTCCCCTTCCCCTCTCCTCCTCTTCTTTTCTCTTCTCTTCTCTCCTCTCCTCTCCTCTCCTCTTCTCTTCTCTCCCTCTCTCTCTTTCTTTCTCTCCCCCTCTTTTTCTTTCTCTCTCCCTCTCCCCTTTCCCTTCCTCCCCTACTTGTGATTTCATTGGTATAGAGTACAGACCCCCAGCTGCTCTGCAATTTACAGTCTTACAGAATTGCCTGGGGACACTGAGAGATGAAGTAATGGCCAAGACCGCATAGCCAGTACATGCCAGAGACAAGACTAGAAGTCAAGGCTTTCTGACTCAAAGGCCAGCCTGTTATCCTTGACACCAAACTGTCCTGCCTGGTTCTTACTTTGGCAAATGTTGCCAGAAAAAAGGAAATCATCTAATCCCAGCCTTGTTTCCCAGACTCTGTCTTAGGAAGTGACCTTACCCTACCTCATCAGCAATGGGCTTTGCCAGCTCCTGCTCCCACTACCCTCAGAAGCCTGAAGATGTCAGTTAAGGCAGATGAAAGAGCCACCCACACCCGTCTCCCATGCTTCCCACAGGCTTCTTGCCTTTGCAATCTGACTTTTCCAATGCCACTCTTTCTGAAATGATTTTCTCCAAGGCCACCCCAGCCAGGAATGGGGGACACCCAGTGCAAAAGCACAGAGATGAGAGGTGGAGTATTACATATGAATAACAAGGAGTCCCATTTGGCTGGGCTGTATGAAGAACAGTAATATATAATAAACTTGGAAAGGTAAGTTAGAAATACTGTAAAAGAAATAATTATAAAAGACCTAAGAATGTTGGATGAAAGACCAAACACAATTCCAGAGGACCAGTGACGGATCAGTCAGTCAGTTAGTCAATAAGCATTTATTAAGTGCCTACTATGTGCCAGGCATTGTGCCTTAGCACAATGCACTAGGGATACAAAGAAAGCCAAGAGGCAGTCCCTGCCCTCACAAGGAGCTCACAGTCTAATGCTACCCAACTCCTGACAGAGAAGTGATAGTCTTTGTAATTAGGCATACATTTTTGGACATACCCAATGCAGGAATTTTTTATTATCCATATTTGTTACAAGGTTTTGGTTTTTCTTTCTTTTTGTAATTGGAAGGGAAAAAAACCTGCTTGTTAATTGGGGAAATATAAAATAAAAGTTACATTAAAAGTAGCTGTTTGGATGAAGAAAGGTTTTGACTGCTCTACTGCCTGAGAGCTGGGAACTCTTAGAAAAGTCTAGGCTAGAGAGCATATCTGGAAAAGTTCTGCAGATCCTAGGCTTAGAGTTTCTACTTAGGCTAAAAGAGTATAATATTACCTCAGAAGCCCAAGAGAAAGGTGACCTATCACCAGGGAATAAACCCAAACCGGCAGTAGAATGGACAGGCCCAGAAGAGGAATATCCCTGCCTATCAGTGAATTGTTATACAAGCTGTTCCTGAGGACAACACAGGACATTATGGCCCAGAATTAAGAGTTGTGCATTACCTTGGGCATCCATGTTCCCTCTATATGTGACTCCCTATAAAGATTCTATCAGTTTGTATCTACTCTCCTTCGCAGATAGACATAGTGCATGGAAGGCAACATGTGTTCGTGGTTTGAGGATAGAATGTTACATTATTATTCTTGTTCTTGCTTGGCTTTGTTTAATAAATGTTTCTTATTGAGTTAAACTTTGAGTTAAAAAAAAGGTAACAGAACCAGATTTTGAAGGGTTTTGCCAAGTAGAATTGAGTTTCTACTTGGTCATAGAGTTAATAGGAAGGCACTGGAGTGCATTGGACAGAGTACAATCCAAACTACTTAGCATATCATCCTTCTGTGATGTGGTCACAAGCTATCTCCCTAATGTTATTCCTCACCACTTCCCTTCATGAACCTCTTATTCCAGGCAAAGTGTTCTCACATTGTTCCTTCAGTACTCTAAATACTTTTTTCATTTCAAAACCAATACCTCCCCTTAACTTCCTTATTTAGAATTAGTAATTGGAATTATTCTTTTCTAAGATTAGTGGTTTGTGACTCTCAATCCTATTTACCTCCCATCCTCACGTACAAACCTCACCATTGTAGCTGTGGAAAAAACAGATTAAAGTACATTGTCTCTCTTGGTCATTTGAACCTTTCTGCTGATCTTCATTTCCTTCTTTTGTTCTCTTCTTTGCAACATCATTGTGGGATCTTATTTTTTTGTTTGTTTGTTTGTTTGGCTAGGCAATGGGTTTAAGTGACTTGCCCAGCGTCACACAGCTAGTAAGTGTCAAGTGTCTGAGGCCGGATTTGAACTCAGGTCCTCCTGACTCCAGGGCCGGTGCTCTCTCCACTTTGCCACCTAGCTTCCCCCTGGGGTCTTATTTTTTAGCTATTTTTTGGCTATTATCATACCCAAGAAAATTAGGAACAAATCATGTCTAAGCCCAGTTGAGAAAGGTTCACTGTGTTAACCTAGGAACTGTGATGATAGTTTTTTAAAATATTGTCAATAGCAATATACAATTGAGTCATGGCCTACTGTGAAATAACTCCTCACCATTTTTATCTCAAGTTTAATAATACTCAGTACTCATTGCAGCACGTGATACAAGGCACTTGCTATAATATAAGACAATATATTACAATGTGATATGATAACATAATATAATATGTGGTATGTGACATGATAAATAATATGATGTGATATGATGAGAATAGTATAGTATAATAATGTATTTTAAATTTTATATCTCTTATCCCTCTTACCCCCATCCCATCCCCATTAAACTCCTTAGCCTGGCATTCAGGGATCTTTGCAACCTTTTCTCAATCTATCCTTCCAGTCTCATGCACACTTCTCTGCACCATGTACTCTATACACTAGCCAAATGAAATTCCTCAGCTTTGTCCTTCCTTTGCTTTCCTGGCTTCATGCCCTTTGGTCACCGTGTCCCCTGGTGTTCACTCTTCCCATCTCTGCCTCCTACAATCCTTCTCATGTTTCAAGGCTCTGCTTCAGGAAGTCTTGTCTGATGTCTCAAACCACTCCTTTCTCTAATCTATGACAGCCATTTGTACCCTCCCCATTCACTGATATTCCCATTCATACTATAAAGTTACCTGCCATCTCCCAGACTAGATGGTAAGCTTCGTGAGTATAGAGATTTTGTCTTTCTATACCCAGTATCTAGTCCAGTGCCCTACCCACAGTAGGTACTTAATAACTAGGCATTGGACTGAATTGAATGGAATAGACCTGGTTTTCACTCTTTTATATTCCCAGTTCTGGTACCTGTGCTGGTATCCCTCCAGATGGAGCCACTTAGCTAAATCCCACCTGAACCGGCAAGTTCAGCTTTGTCCAAGCCCCAGGCCCTGTCCTATGGCTGAAGACCCATCCTGATACATCAAAGTCCACACCCCAGGGGCTTCGGTATCCACTGCCTCGATGCTTGTGCTATTCTGCCTTGAGACCCTAATTTTAGTAACTGGATTCTTGGCACGTGCCTGGCGATGAAACTCTCTGTCTTTTACAAGTCACTGTACTTCATCTGTTTGGTTGTGTTCAAGTCCCTGCTTTCTTCTCAGGCTCCATTCTTCATTTTCCCTGATTGGTCTTATTTCCATCGGTATTTCTAAGGTCTCAGCCCCCATCCCAAACTGCACCATTTCGCCCTGGGTCCCCACTGCCAGCCTCCATTGGTTTTCCATCTGTCTGCTGGGCCCCCTATCTGCTATCCACATCTGAACCTCCTGTCTGTGCTCTCTGTTCTTCCACTCTTCTGCCCAGACTTCTTTCTGTCAAGACTGCTAAGACCCTCCTGCACGGCCCATGGTACCGTAGGGAGGCAGTCTAATCTCTGGATCCCAGATATCCCTGCTTGTTCTGTCTCACTGACCACTGATACCCAGCACTAATAATAACAAGGATGATAATAATATTTGTAGCTCTTTAAGTCTTCTTTTTAATTTTTTTGGGTACATTTTAAGTTCTGAGTTCTTTTCTTTGGATCCTCAACAACCATAAGAGGTGGGTGTGGTTGCTAATCTCACATGAGGAAATTTAGTTTAAAAGAGGTCAAGTGACCCACTCAGATTTACACAGCCAGATAAGTGTCTGGCCCATCCCAGGCATGAGACCTAGAACACCAAACACCAAAACACAAGTGTCCCCATCCTTAATTGGAAAACATGGAGGTATCATTGATCAGTCTACATCACTAAATATAGTAGACATGAACCTAAATAGGCAGGATAGGGTGTTAGAAAAAAACAAACCTCGCTTGCAGTCTCAGATTTACAGACTAAAAGGACTTTCAAGGTCAGCTTTCTAGTACAAACCCTTTATTTTGCAGTTGAGGAGATTGAAACCCGGAAAGATTAAGTGGTGGTGCAGTGGATAGAGTGCTGGGCCTGGAGTCAGGAAGACCTGAGTTCAAATCCAGCCTTAGACACTTACTAGCTGTGTGACCCTGAGCACATCATTTAACCCTGTTTGCCTCAGTTTCCTCATCTATAAAATGAGCTGGAGAAGGAAATGGCAAACCACTGCAATATCTTTGCCATATCAACCAGAGTTAGGGAGAGTCAGCCACGACTACAACAACTGAACATAGGCAACAAGTAACAGAGTTTAGATTTGAACCAGGTCCTTTGACCCCAAACCCAGCATTCAGTCCACTGCATCACCTGAGTGTGGAGTGTGGATGGTAGCTCTGCCACCTCCAAGCTATGTGGCGGTGAACAAGTCACTGACACTTCCCAGAACCTCTGTTTTTTGAGATGAGTGCAATGGAAAAGGAAGTGCTTTGTGAACTTCAAAGTGCTATAGAAATGCAATATTGTCCTCCTTTGCCTCCTCCTCCTCATTACTATTATTTACTCAAAAATCTTACATTTATATATTACTTTGCACTTTCTAAACATTTGGAAATGTGGAATATGTCATCTCATTTGACCCGGTAGAATGTAAGCTCTTTGGGGGTGGGAACTGTTTTATTTGTTTTGTTTTTTTTTAATCCCCCAAGTCCAGCACAGTGTTTTTCACGTGGTAGACACATAATAATTGTCTATGGAAGTGTTCATGGATTCACAAGTTTAGAGCCAAAAGGGACATCAGAAGTCATCTAGTTCAACCCCCTCATTTTACAGATGAGGAAACAGGCCTCTGGAGATTGAGTGACTCGCCCAAGGTCACACAGTTAGTAAGTATAGAGTTGAGATTTGAACTAGTCTTGCCTGCTCCAAATCCATTCTCCACTGCATCACTCTATTGAAATGAATCCCCACAAAAACTCTATTAAGTAGGTAATATATGTCTTATCATTATCATTTTACTGAAAAAGAAACCTAAGCCCATAGAGCTGAGATGTCATGCTCAAGGTCACATAGCTAATAAACGGCAAAGCCTGAACTAAAACTTTCTGAATTACTTAACTCTCTGTGCCTCAGTTTCCTCATCTGTCATATGAGGAAGTTGGATCTTCTGGACTCTAATCTCCCTTCCACCTTGAAATCTATGATGCTATGAACCCCAGGTTTTTGAATCCTGCCTTTTAAATGTATTATGTATACATTTGGACCGTATAAAAATATGTATGCCCTATCCCCAGATCACTTCAAATAAATATTATCACAACGTGGCTCAGATACATTGATTTTTTTTTTAATCCATATGTGCCTTTGGCAAACAAAATGAGGAAGGAAATCACAGGATGATGCATTATTCATGAGACTGCCTGAGCTCTGATGACTGGTGGTGATAAAAGCCCCAGTGTTAGGGGACTTGTTTTCTGATAGCTCCTTATCCAGTCAATCTAGCCCATTGCCTTCCTGTTTCAGGGAGCAGGGAGATCAGCTCTCATCACTTTTCTCCCAGTCTCCTTCACACATGAGAGTCAGGATACATGCACCTGTGGGAAATGGATTTGCCCTGTGTTCAGGTCACATCACCTGGGAAACTGCTTTTATTTAGGGTTGGGAAGCCAAGCAGGGGAGAAAACTCTGGGCAGGAAAATTCAAATGGATGTCCTAAGCATATTGTCAGCCTTCCAGATAACATTTCTGTTGGTAGGAACCCCACTCGGGCTTTCAGACTTCTATATGGCCAAAGACCACCTGAGGGGCATTGAGCAATAAAGCCGCCCCAATGGAACTCTGAAAGGGTCCTAAGGATCCTGCTTAGAATTCAGCCTGTCTAGGCGTTTCTACGGAGCAGTGAAGTGGTGCTGTGCACACTCCCCTGTATTTGTACCAATTAACTCACCATGGAGACAGCCAGTGCAGCCTAGAAATCAATGGTTTTGGGAATGGAAGAATGGGTTCAAATCCCAACCCTGCTACCTATTGTCTGTGTGACCTTTGACCTATTTTGGTTTCAGTTTTCTCATTTGTAAAATAAGAGTTTTTAAGGGTCCCGTTCCTATTCTTAGCTCTTACCCTTTCCTAGATCTAAAGTCTCATAATCCATGAGAGGTAAAGAGAAATGGGGCAGGGGAAAAAGCACTGAGTCTATAATCAGAACAACTGGATTGGAGCCTTGGTTTTGACACTGGTTAGGTGACCACAGACAGATCAGTAACTTCTCTGGGTTCTGTGTCTTCTTGCTTTAAATGGGGGTGACATTTATACTCCTTCCCTCACACTATTGTTGTGGGCAAAAAGTTCACCTTTTCTGGGCTTTGATGCCTTCATCTTTGGGGACCTGAGTTCAAATCCTAATGTTACCACTTACTATATATGTGGTTTTAAGCAAGTCAGTCTCTCTGGGCCTCAGCTTTCTCATCTGTAAAATGAGATTAGAATAGTACAGCCCCTTATAACTCTACAGCTAGCATTTATATAGTACTTCAAGGTTCACAAAGCCTTTTACATATGTCTTCCTCATTTGATCCTTCCAAGAATCTTGTGAGGTAGCCACTATCATTATTCCCATTTTACAGGTGGGAAAACTGAGGCTGAAAGTGGTCAAGTCATAGCTAATAAGTGTCAGAGGCAGGATTTGAACTCAGTTCTGTCCTGACTCTAAGTCCAGGATTCTATCTGTTGTGCCACTTAGTTACCTCCTGTGATCTCTAAGGTCCCTTCCAGCTATAAATCTTAGAGAACAAGCATTTATTAAGTACCTATTACAGGTCAGGCACTGTGCTGAACACTTGACAGACATCCACGGGGATGAAATCATAGCTCTTTCAAAGTCCTGATGTGTATGTTCCTTTTAAGAAGACTGGGAGGTTTTGCAGCATAAATGATTAAAATAAAATAAAATAAAAATTGTGATGCTTAAACAGATAAGTTTTTATTATCTGGAAAAAGCCCGTTTATAGAGAACACCTCAAAAAATTTGCTTAACTCAAATGACAAAAGGCAAACTTTATAAACTCCAAATCTGGGGAATTCTAATTAAAGAAAGTTTAATTATCAATTTCCCTAAGACACAATTCTGATACTGTTCCTCTCTTATTCAGATAGATTTCTTCTATAGCTTCCAGTTGTTTTCCGAACAAACTCAAACTTCTTAGCCTGTCATTCAAAGCTCTCTAGCATCAACTTCCTCTTCTATTTACTCTTTATCTCATTCTTCTCTTTCTCACCTGCTCTGTATTACAGATTAAACTACTTCCTATCTCCAAACAGAGTTCTTGATTTCCCGGCTCTGTGCCTTTGTTCTCACAAATGTTAGTGCCTGGAATGCCTTCTCTCATCCTTTTCAACCTGTTGAAATCTACAATGCCTACCTCAAATGCCGTGTCCTCCATATAGAAGTTATAATAATAAAATATAATAAAATGAAATTGTTTATATAGCTCTTTAAGGGTTATAAAGTACTTTCCTTATAACATCCATATAAGGTTGGTAAGCAAGTAATTTGGTAAGCAAGCCCCATTTCACAAAAATGGAAATTGAGACTCAGAGAGGTTGACCAACTTGTGCTGGGTCTTGGGCTGGGTCCTTGGGCAGGAATCTAGAGGTCCTGACCATCTTCATCTTCAATTGGTAGTTATCTATGCTCATCTAAAATTGGAAAATATTGATGGAACTGTTCTTGAGTACATTTCATATTCTAATATTCATTGTAGCTATTTGTATTCAAAGGGGGCATGGAGTAAGGAATAAAGCTCAGATTTGGAATTGGAAAGATCTGGGTTCATATCCTGCCTTTGACACTTAGAAGCCATGTGACCCTAAGGAGGTCGTTTAATCCAGGCCAGTCATGCCTTCCTCAAGCTCCACTCATAACTCTCCAAACTTCTTTCTCCATCATATTCCTGTACAGGTATCTTCTGTCCACCTCCCTACCTTTTAGCTTCTTTTTAAGTATTTTCTTCCTGCATAAGAATGGAAGCTCCTTGAGGGCAGGGACTATCTTTTTTTTTTACTTGTATTTGTATTCCAAGTATTTAGCATGGTATCCAGCACATGGTAATGGCTGCTTAATCAATACTGGTTAACTTTATGTGGCCTCCTGACCTCAGCCAACTTTCTAGCATTTAATGAAGCAAGTCATACACCAGGCGATTTGAGGGGATAGAGAGAATTTTCCCAGTGGGAGCTCCCTATGCTGATGAAATCACAGATTCTTCACCCTCTGCATATGTCTTTTCACCCTTCTAAATGCTCAAGTCCTTAGGAGTGTAGACTGTATCTCTTTCATCTTTGTATCACCCCTGTCCCTAACACATACGTTTAATAAATAGTTGCTATAAAGGAAACCTATCTACCCTTCCAATAGTATCTGATTCATTTTTTTCCCCAAGTCCCGGCCTATCCCATACGAGATTAAGGGTGGCAGTTATAGTATTGTGAAGAATGGCTTTCTTTCTTAGAAAACTTTCTGTAAGTTCTCCTTCCCCACAAGTGCTATTTCTCTGCTTTCATCCTTACAGAAGAAATAATAAGGAAACTAGAAAATGGTGGCTTCCAATCATAGACGGAGGCTGCATTCAGATCATTAACCAATTTCTTTCTTTCAAAAAAAAAAATGTGCCCTGCCTGGAGCAGAAGTTCACTCTTACTTATACCCATGAAGATAAATGGCTTTTAAATTACCTCCTAAAAGGCTAACAGAACATTAGTCATTTTAAATAATGACAAAGAAGTAATTTATGCCTGTCGTCCTAGCCCTGAAAATGAAAGAGGTCATTACTAGTTACGTGTGCCAACTTAGAATGGGAGCTTGGGTGAGCAGAGTGGAAAAGAAGTTAAAAAACACCTAGGTGGGAGTTGGGGGGGGGGAGGAAGAGAGGGAGGGGTCTATTTGGCTCTCGAAAGCAGGGATTTTTATATCATCAAATGAAAATGGCAATTCATCTGTTTGTCTGTCCTTCTCAGAAGACATTGTTAGCTAACTTTTCTCAGATGAGAGAGAAGTTTGAGGTCCCCTTCCTAGAGCTGGGTGGATCTATTAGAAAGAGGCCCAGGCCCAGAGTAGTGTCCAGGAATCTAATTGCTGCTACTCTTTTTCCCCACACCTCCCTCTGCCCCACCTTTCTCATGGCTCCCTTTCAACCAACCCAGACAACAAATATTGAGTGTCCACTATGTGCTGTATAGTATGCTGGACCCTCGGGATAATTTGTGAGTGTATTGGGGGTGGGGGGTGATGATAGCCTAAATGAAGATCTAAGTCAGCCATGAGTTTGGTCGCATGTGTGATATAACTGGAAGAAACATGCGTAGGAAATTCCAAATAAAGAAAGAAAGGTTTGTACATTACACAATAGAATATAGTGTGTTTACTTGTTATATTCCTGAACTCTGCAAAAAGCCTTTGCATACAGGGACTTTTTTTTTTTATGCATTCAGTGTCACAGACCCTTTTGGCAGCCCAGTGAAGTCTCTAGACCCCTTCTCAGAATCATGTTTTTAAGTAATTGGAAAAAAATGCTAGATTTCAGTTATAAGTTAATGAAATATAAAGATGTAATTTTTTCCAGTCCAAGTTCATGAACTCATTGACATCATTCCCAGCTTAAGAACCTCTGCTATAGAGTCACATATGTATATAAGGAGCCCAGAGCAGACCATAGAGATACAGGTCCCTCATGTCTGCAGTGTGTGAAATGAGCAAAGCTTGCCATGGGGCCATGAGACTTTGCCAAGCCCGCTTTCACTTCTATAACCAACCACGAGTCTCCAAACCCACATGTCACAGATCTTGACTCGAGAGAAATAAAAATAACAACTCCAGAGTACGGCTCCTTCAAGTACGAAGGCAAGGGAACTGAGGGCCTAAGCATGTTGCTCTGGCCATGTATACTTTGTGCTGTGCAACAGGATGTTGTTAGAGAGGCCCAGATGTTGTCCCTTGAGGATCTGAACAAGCACACAGTAAGGGACCAAACATAGCCAAGTTCTACCTCCATCAGAACAGGCCAGCTATGGAACAAGTGTCATTAAAAGGTGTGAATGACCTGGTCTTACTCTCATCAGAGTGTACTACAGTCCCTCTGGGCAAAAGAAGAAATTGGTTAGGAGTTCAGCAGCCAGATGACAACCCTGTCACAGAGACATGGTCATGGAATAATGGGGAGAGACAGCTGGGTGGCGTAGTAGATAGAGCGCCAGCACTGGAGTCAGGAGGACCTGAGTTCAAATCTGGCCTCAGACACTTATTGACTATGTGACCCTGGGTAAGTCACTTAACCCCAATTTCCTCCCTCCCCCCCAAAAAAAGAATAATGGGGAGACCTCCATATTGCAATCTGATGCTAGAGGGTTCCATCTGCCAAAAGCAAGAGTAGGGGTAGACTACTAGGTGAGGAGTCTCCTTCTGCCAGTGTATTTTGGCACCATCTCTGCAATCAAGTATCAGAGAATCATGGACTTAGAACTAATAGGGAATGTAAAGGTCATTGAGGACAATCCCTTTATATTACAGTGAGGAAACTGAGGTTCAGAGAGGTTAAGGAACTTGGCCAGGATGACACAGGTACTAAGTGGTTGAGGCAGGATTCAAACCCAGATCTTCTCTAGTCTTAGAGAGTTTCCTAGAGAACTGAGAGGCTAAGTGATTCACACAGGGTCACATAAACAGTATGTGTCAGAGACTTCAAGGCCAACTCTATCCATTACAACTCTATCCAACTCTAAAAACAGAATAGATAATAACTTATGGTATTGGCTTAGTAATAATTACTTTTCAAAAGGTATAGAGGAACCAGCAATTTTATTCAAAAACAAGAAAAATGTCAAAGCTACCCAAAAATATACACAAGTTTTGAATGTATCATCTATCTACCTCACCCCCTGTCAGTCACACAGCCTAAAAACTTGACTGTATCACCTTAAAATAGTTCTGCCTTGCCCATTGGACATTTTAACTGGATGTCCTGTATGTATCTCAAGCTCAACATGTTCAGTGTTCAATTTCCCCCCTCCTCATCCCCCTATCCCTGACCCATATTTCTTCTTTACTTTTCTGCTCCTGTGGAGGGCACCACTATCCTTCTAGTCAGCTACACTCAAAACATTGGTGTCATCCTTAACTCTTCACGCTCACAAACTCCAAAGAATCCAATTAGTTGCCAAATCTTGCCATTTCTATTTTCACAACATCTCTCACAGAAATCTCCTTCTCTCCACTCACATAGCTACCATCCTAGTTCAGGTCCACTTCACCCTCTCACCTGGAATATTATAATAACTTCATAATTAGCATCAATGCCTTCAATCTATCTATCTTGTAGCTGCCACCATGCATTAAAACACATGCCACTCAATTCTGAAGGATCCCTATTACCTGCAGGACCAAATTGAAATTCCTCTCTTTTCATTTAAAGCCCTTCACAACATGGCCATACACCTTTGCCCTTTCTAGACTTCTTATATGTTACTGTCCCTCATATACTCTATGAATCAGTCGTACTGGAATACTTGCTGTTTCCCACACCCGACAGGCTATGTCTCTGTGCCGTTGCACTGACTGTTACCCAAACACAGAATTCACTCCCACTCTACATCATCAACCTCTTGAAATCTCAGGTCTTATACAAGACTCAGTTCAAACGCTCCCTTCCTGATTTTTTTTTTTTGTCTTTATAATTCTGTAGTTTCATAATTATGTGCCTCTAAACATTGTAGTTGGGATTTTTCCATGCTTTAATCCTGTGTATTCTCTCATTGGCAAACTATCGCCTAATCTTGTTCACTTGGACTCTTGAAATTTTTCTTTAATTAGGATGTTGAATATGATGTCTACCTTTTCCTCCTTTCCAATTCCTTCTGATATATCAGTTAATTTCATATACATACTTCTTCCTTTGTCTTACAAACCTGCTGCTTTATCCTCCATAGTCATTTGTTTTCCAATTATGATTCCACCTGAATTTGTTCTGCAAATATATTTTTATTACTCTTCATCTTTGCTTGACTTCATTTATTCTGGATGTTATTTTGCAGTTTTCCTAATAGTACCTTCAATTTTTCTTGCTCTTTAATTGAATTATAGTCTTCCATTCATCACTTTATTATGTTTAATACACAATTTAAATTATATTAATATATTATCATTTGTTAATGAATGTAATATAATTTTATAAACATATCAAAGTAATTAGATGGAAAATATTTTGCTGTAAGAAATTAAGAAAGAGATGGTTTCAGAAAGACCTGGGAAGGCTTATTTGAACTGATGCAGAATGAAGTAAGCATAACTAGTAGAATAATTTATACTATAACCACAATATTATAAAAATGAACTCTGAAAGGTTTAAGAAGTCTAATCAATGAAAAAAATTAACCACAATTCCAGAAGACTGATGAGGAAGAATGCTCCCCACTTCATGACTGAGAGATGATGAACTAATCTGCGGAATGAGAAAGGACTATTTGGATGTGTCTAATGTGACAATTTGTTTTGCTTAACTGGGCTTATATAACACAAGAGTTCTTTTTTTTCTGCTTTCTTTTTTCCTTTCTTTCCTTCCTTCTTTCTGTCCTCCATCCCTTCCTCCCTTCCTTTCTTCCATCCTCCCTTCCTTTCTTCTTTCTTCCCTCCTTTTCTTCCTTCCTTCCTTCCTTCCTTCAATCTTCCCTCCTTCTTCCTTCCTTCTTTCCTTCCTTTATTTTTTTCCAGTGAGTGGAGGGAGTGGGAGAGAGAAAAATGTATGCTTGATAATTTAAAGAAAATACAAAAGGACTCCGTGTATATATGTATACATATACACACATACATGCATGTATAATGTATATGTGTATGTACGTATAATTCTTACTAAGTTTCTTTCTAGAGACAATAGATTTTATGGAAAGACTTGCATGAAATAATGAAGAGTGAAATGTGCAGAACCAAGAGAACATTGCATGCAGTAAAAGCAATATCGTTCTAAGAACAACTTTGAATGACTAAGTCATTTCGAGTACTATAAATACTCAGATCAACCACAAACAATATATGAAGGAAGATGCTATCCACATTCAAAGAAAGAATTGATATATAGAAGTATATGGAATATAGTTTTACATATATGTGTGTGTGTGTGTGTGTGTGTGTGTGTATACACACACACACACACACACACACATATAATTGGTGTCTAATGGCAATGTTCTCTAGGGTGGACTAGAGAGGGAAGGAGAAAAAAATTAAAAAATACACAACAGAGAGAAAAAGAAAACTTAGAAGGAAGCACAGAAAAGCATCAGAGCCTTGAAGTGAAGTCTGTTATTTATTACATAGTTTTTTTTTAAAAATTGAACAGTGTGAAATAGAAATTAATGGTTTTATATTAAATCCTCTTTTCATGTTGTGCTGTATACATGGAAATGTTCTTTTGGTTGTCTTTTTGTATTTAAGTCCAAACTGAATAAATATTAAACAAGAAAAGAAAATATGTAATTTAAATTACCCTTTAGATTTCTTTCATTCACTCCACTCGTTCTTCAACTTGCTCTTATGAAGGAGTTTTTTCCTTTAGGTCTTTCATTTCATAAGATTTCCAAATTGTGTTCATTTTTATTCTTTATTCACCTTTCTTTCTGTTTAGGTGGGAAACGCGTAAAGAGCAGCAACCCTAACATAGATGTGATCTGGCATTGTAACCACAAGAGAGATTTGGATCGGGCTCAGGAATGGAAGCAGAATGTTTCCTTTGGAAAAGTTGATCAGGTTAAGGGAAAGGGCGATCTCCATATATTCAGGCAGAAATAGAGAGTCTTCTCTATTTAACTAGTAGGAAAAGAGGGGCGAGGGGAATGATGTCCTGCTACTCTCAACCTTCTAATAGGTATAGAGATAGAGATTGGAAATCCATAGCTTAGGAAAGGAACAGAGCACACATCCTGATATTCAAAAAGAGAAAGCAGTGTTGCTTTCAACTGTAGGCCAGTTAGTTGTTTTGGACTCCTAGAAGAGTTCTAGAATGAGTTATTAGAAGAATGGCTAATGAACATCTAGGAGGCGAAAGTGCAGCATGGCCATATTAAGAGCAGGTCATTTATGACTAATTTCCTTTTTTGAAATGGTAGATCAGGGGAACACTACAGGTAGTCTGCCTAGATGTTAACAAAGCATTGTATAACCCACATAAATCATTGGCATTTCTATATATTACCAACAAAGCCCAAAAGCAAGAGTTAAAAAGAGAAATTAAATTTAAAGTTACTGTAGACATTATAAAATATTTAGGAGTCAACCTGCTGAAATGAACCCAGGAACTATATGAGCCACAATTACAAAATGCTTTTCCCACAAATAAAGTCAGATCTAAATAATTGGAAAAATATCAGTTGATCACGGATAGGCCAAGCTAATATAATAAAAATGACAGTTCTACTAAATTAATTTACTTATTCAATGCCATATCAATAAAACTACCAAAAATTATTTTATAGAGCTAGAAAAAATAATAACAATATTTATTTGGAAGAACAAAAGGTCTAGAATATCAAGGGAACTGATGAAAACAAATGCTAGGAAAGGTGACCGAGCTGTTCCAGATCTTAAATTGTATTATAAAGCAGCAGCATCAAAACTACTTGGTACTGCAAGAAATTATTTTATATAGTTAGAAAGAATAATAACAAGATTCATTTGGAAACACAAAAGGTCCAGAATATCGAAGGAACTAATGAAAAGAAATGCAGGGGAAGGTGGCCTAGCAATTCCAGATCTTAAATTGTATTGTAAAGCAGCAATCATCAAAACTGCTTGGTACTGGCTAAGAAATAGGGAGGTGGATCAATGGAACAGGTTAAATATGCAAAACACAGTAGTCAATGACTATAGTAATCTATTATTTGATAAACCCAAAGACCCCAGCTTCTGGGACAAGAACCCACTCTTTGAAAAAAACTGCTGGGAAAACTGGAAAAGAGTATGGCAGAAACTAGGCATAGACCCAAATCTCACACCATATACCAAAATAAAGTCAAAATGGGTTCATGACTTAGATATAAAGGCTGATACCATAGCTAAACTGGGAGAACAAGGAATAGTTTACCTATCAGATCTATGGAGAACAGAAGAATTCATGACCAAACAGGAGACACAGAGAACATTATGAAAAGCAAAATGGATAATTTTGATTCATTAAATTGAAAAGTTTTTGCACAAACAAAGCCAATGCAACTAAGATTAGAAGGAAGGTAGAAAATTGGGAAAGAATTTTTACAACCAGTCTCTCTGATAAAGGCCTCATTTCTAAAATATATAGAGAATTAAGACAAATTTATAAGAACACAAGCCATTCCCCAATTGATAAATGGTCAAAGGATATGAACAGACAGTTCTCAGATGAAGAAATTAAAGCCATCTATAGTCATATGAAAAAATGCTCTAAATCGTTATTGATTAGAGAAATGCAAATCAAAACAACTCCGAGGTACCACATCACACCTGTCAGATTGGTCAACGTGACAAAACAGGAAAATGATAAATGTTGGAGAAGATGTGGGAAAATTGGAACACCAATACATTGTTGGTGGAGTTGTGAACTGATCCAACCATTTTGGAGAACAATTTGGAACTATGCCCAAAGGGCTACAAAAATGTGCATACCTTTTGGGTCCAGCGATAGCACTTCTAGGGCTATATCCCAAAGAAATCAAACAAATGGGAAAAGGACCCACATGTACAAAAATATTCATAGCAGCTCTTTTTGTGGTGGCAAAGAATTGGAAATTGAGAGGATGCCCATCAATTGGGGAATGGCTGCGCAAGTTGTGGTATATGAATGTAATGGAATACTATTGCGCTATAAGAAATGATGAACAGGTGAACTTTAGAAAGACTTATATGGTCTGATGCTGAGGGAAGTGAGCAGAACCAAGAGGACTTTCTACACAAAACAGCCACGTTATGCAATAACTAAGCTTGTTAAACTGAACCCTTCTCAGCATTATGAGGATCTAAGACATCTCCAGAGGCCTCAGGATGGAAAATGCTGTCCACATCCAAAGAAAGAACTATGGAAGTCGAATTGCTATCACTTATTTTTACCTTCTGTTGAGTTTTGTTTCATCTTTCTGATGGTTCCTCCTATTGGTTTTAATTTTTACTTTCAACTTCACTAATGTGAAAATATGTTTAATGGGTATGTAAATGTAAAGCCTATGTCAGGTTGTGCGCCGTCTTGGGGAGGGTGGGGGGGAGGAAGGGGGAGAAAAATTTTCAACTGAAAAGCATATGGAAGTGATTGTTGATAAATCAAAATAAATTAATAAAATTTTAAAAAAACTACTTGGTACTGGTTAAGAAATAGAATGGTGGATCAGTGAAATAGGTCAGGTATGCAAGACACAGCAGTCAGTGACTATAATAATCTGTTGTTTGATAAACCCAAAGATCCCAGCTTCTGGGATAAGAACTCATTATTTGACAAAAACTGCTGGGAAAACTGGAAAAGAATATGGCAGAAACTAGGCATAGATCAAAATTTTACCCCATATGACAAAATAAAGTCAAAATGGGTTCACGATTTAGATATAAATGCTGTTACTATAAGCAAACTGGGAGAGCAAGGAATAGTTTACCTGTCAGATTTATGGAGAACAGAAGAATTTATGAGCAAACAAAAGGTAGAGAACATTATGAAATGCAAAATGCATAATTTTGATTGCATTAAATTGAAAAGTTTTTGCACAAACAAAGCCAATGCAAGATTAGGAGGGAAGCAGAAAACTGGAAAAGAATTTTTACAAGCAGTCTCTCTGATAAGGGCCTCATTTCTAAAATATGTAGAGAACTAAGTCAAATTTATAAGAATACAAGTCATTCCCCAATTGATAAATGGTCAAAGGATATGAACAGGCAGTTTTCAGATGAAGAAATTGAAGCTATCCATAGTCATATGAAAAAATGCTCTAAGTCACTATTGATTAGAAAAATGCAAATCAAAACAACCCTGAGGTACCGCATCACACCTATCAGATTGGCCAACATGAAAAAACAGGAAAATGATAAATGTTGGAGAAGATGTGGGAAAAGTAGAACACTAATGCATTGTTGGTGGAGTTGTAAAATGATCCAACCATTTTGGAGAACAATTTGGAACTATGCCCAAAGGGCTATAAAAATGTGTGTACCCTTTAACCCAGCAATAGCACTTCTAGGGCTGTATCCCAAAGATATCATAAGAATGGGAAAGGGACCCACATGTACAAAAATATTTATAGCAGCTCTTTTTGTGATGGCACCAAGAATTGGAAATTGAGAGGATGCCCATCAACTGGTGAATGGCTGAACAAGTTGTGGTATATGAATGTAATGGAATACTATTGTGCTATAAGAAATGATATGCAGGCAGACTTCAGAAAAACCTGGAAAGACTTGTATGGACTGATGCTGAGTGAAGTGAGCAGAACCAGGAGAACATTGTACACAGTAATAGCCATGTTGTGTGATCACTACCTTTGATAGACTTATCTCTTCTCAGCAATGCAAGGATCTAAGACATCTCCAAAACTCTCATGATGGAAAATGCTGTCTACATCCAGAGAGAGAACTATGGAGTCTGAATACAAATCGAAGCAGACTATTTGCTCTTTTTTTCCTTCTGTTTTGTTTCTTCTGTCTTGCAATTCCTCCCATTGGTTCTAATTCTTCTTTATAGCATGCCTAATGTGAAAATTAAAATCAAAAAGCATTTTATAAATTTCTGTCATCATCTTCTTGTGGCAATGATCAAAAGACATGGTCTTGAATTCATAGGTTCCCAAAGTCAGTGACATAGTCCTCTAGGGGGTGCTGGAACAATCCAAGGGGGCAGTAGAAGACTCGGTTGCAACTGGGAGGGGTATCAAATAAAAATAAGGGGGTAGTGGAAGCAGAAGAAAAAAAGAGAAGATAAGAAAATTTTGAAAAACTGTTCATACATGTTTCATCTGTTGTGTAACAGAGGTAAAGTCGTAGTGATTATATTTTCAAGCAAATACACAAAATGCAAGTTATAATCAATCAGTGGTCAAGTCCACCAACAGGTCTTAACAAGCAAGTGTTGGTAGGCAAGCATGTCATGCATTGATGGGAAGTCCAGCATGCAATGGCAGGAATATGTGCGTGTAATGACTTGTTTACGATATGATACTATATAATTACATGACCTAATATTGTATTATCAAAATTTCAGTGCAGGAGGAAAAACCACAAATTTATAAGAAATTATTAAATTTAAGATACATCATTTTAAATATATATATATATATATATATATATATACATCATTTTATATATATATATATATATATATTTGAAATGATGCAAATTCTAAAAAAAAGTTAAAAGGTTAAAGAAAGTAGATTTCCAGGAGGGCACTGAGTAATTTTTTTTTTAAAGGGGGTGGTAGGCCAAATAAGTTTGGGGACCTCTGGTCTAGATAGTAGCACAATTAGTGAATACCAAACTGGTTGAATGGATGTATCCAATTGTCATGGTTAAATGTCAGTTTGGAAAGAAGTGTTTAACACTATTATAGTCTTGGCCCTGTACTGTTTAACATTTTTATCTATTACTTAGATGAAGATATAGGTGCTCTGTTTTCCAATTTTTCAGAAGACATAGAATTTTGAAAGCTAACTAAAACATTTTGTGATGGAGTCATGATCCAGAAAGATTTCAGCAGGATACAACATTGGAATAAATTGAATAAGGTGAATTTCTAATAGAGATAAACATAAAGGTTTTGCTTCAACTTCACAAATATAAGATAAGTATGGCTACCTAGCATGGATCACTTTTTCCCAAATTTCCGATCCTTTCCACCCAGCATCCAGATTTTCCTTGTTGATAAGAATCAAATCCAAGAGAGTCTTCCCTTATTATTGACCCCTCTCCTTTTTGAGGGAAATTGTTATTGAGGCAAATTTAAAAAAAAAAAACGAAACAACCTTATTCATTTTTGGCAGAGAAACTGCTCAAAGAGAAGTCTGGAATAATCAAAGTGTCTTTCCCCTCCCCCTTCACTTCTCTATTATGCCTCTGTGCCAGACTATGTGATGGTACAATAGGTAGAATGCTGGGCTTTGAGTCAGGAAGACACAAGTTCAAATCTAGCCTTAGATACTTACTAGCTGTGTGACCCTTGGTGAGTCACTTAACCTCTATTTGCCTCAGTTTCCTTAAGTGTAAAATGGGAATAATAATAGCATCTACCTCCCAGTGTTGTTATGAGAATTAAATGTGATGATATTCATAAAAAATAAAAAAGGGCTTAGCGCAGTGCCTGACACATAGCAGGTACCACGTAAACGCTTTTTCACTTCCCTTTGCTTTCCCCAATTCCTAAATTCCATGTACATGTATATATGTGTGCATATATACACATATATGCATGTGTATATATATTCTCTTTCTGAATAAGAAGCTTAATGTGTACTCTGATGACTCCATTACTTCTATTTCAGCCTCTGTTCATCCTTGGCCAAATGCTCTCCACCTGCTTCCTCACATAAGAATATGTTCTTAATATATAATGCATTCTAGGAGTCAAGATGATGCAGTATCAGCATTTTTGTCCAGCTCATCCAGCAAACCTTTTCTACAGCAACCTATAAAACATGCCAGATTGAATCCTGATTGAGAAAGTAAAAAAAAAAAAAGTCATTTTGAGTCATTTTTCCAGCCCAGGGCAGCTTAAGAAGATAGACAAAGAGGTCTGTGGACACTGGGGCAAGAGCTGATCAGGATTGCAGTGCAGTGGTAGAGTTGGGGAGCATTCTAGCACCCAGAAGTTTTACAGGGGCTGATAATGACACCAGATCTAGAAAAGCTGGGGCAGAAAGAGATCACCCAGAACCCCCTGAACCATGTGCAGGAACAAATGTCAGCTGGCAGCTCTGTTACCCATCGCACAACGCTGGGACAAAATTCCAAGGCAGAGAGAAGCAGTACTTAGGAAAAATTTTGTATCACTAATGCTTACATCAATTAAAAAAAGAGAAAGAGAAGATCAAATTGGGCATGCCACTTTAAACAAAACAAAAACTAAAAAACCCAAATTCAAAATCCCGAACACCAAAATAGAAACCCTGAAAGGAAAATTAATGAAAGTGGAAGTTTTAAAAAATGAACTAATAAATAAAACTAGGAGCTGGTTTTTTAAAGAAAAAAACCACAAATGATATATTGATATATTGGCTAAACTGATTTTTAAAAAGAAAGAAGAAGGGGGCAGCTAGGTGGCACAGTGGATAGAGCACCAGCCCTGGATTCAGGAGGACCTGAGTTCAAATCTGACCTCAGACACATAACACTTACTAGCTGTGTGACCCTGGGCAAGTCACTTAACCCCATTGCCTAACCCCCCCAAAAAAGAAGAAGAAGAAGAAGAAGAAAACCAAATTGACAGTTTCAAAAATGAAAAAAGTAAATGCATAACCAATAAAGAGGAAATAAAAGCAATTGTTAGGAGCTATTTTGACAAAATACAATACTCATTCTGTTATATGAAAAAAAACAGAAAGCACATGAATACATGGAGCTTTACTAAAAATGATAAGTAATATCCATCTGAAACCAAGAGCAAACATTATCTGCAATGGGGATAAGCTAAAAGCTTTTCCAATAAGATCAAGGATGAAATAAGTATTCTATTATCAGCATTACTATTCAATATTGTAATAGAAATGCTAACTATTAAGTTGGCAGTGTATTTTTCAGGGATGTACACATTGATAAAGAGGTTGATGCATGCATTGCCAGAGCTAGCTCAGTGTTTGGGAGGCTCCAAAGGAAAGTGTGGGAGAGAAGAGGTATTTGACTGACTATCAAACTGAAGGTCTACAGAGTCGTTGTGCTGACCTCATTGTGGTATGCCTGTGAAACCTGGACAGTACAGGCCAAGAAACCAAATCGCTCCCATTTGAATTGTCTTAGGAAGATTCTGAAGATCACCTGGCAGGATAAAGTACCAGACACTGAGGCCCTTTCTTGAACTAAACTTCTAAGCATTCAAACTCTGCTTCAGAAAGCACAATTCTGATGGGCTGGCCGTATTGTTCGAACACAACTCACACAGGGCAAAAGTTCACATGGTGGTCAGAAGAAACGATACAAGGACATTCTCAAGGTCTCTCTTAAGAACTCTGGAATTGATTGTGTGACATGGGAGACGCTGGCACAGGACCATCCAGCATAGTGTGCTCACATCAGAGAAAGGCAAAGCAGAACCGGAGTAGCTCAAGAGGAACACAAAATACGCAACCTTAGAGAATGTTCATACGGACTATTGGTGTCTGACCTGTGGCAGAGCATTCTGAGCTCACATTGGTCTGATCAGCCACAGCCAGAAACACTGAAACTTGACTCTAGGACAGTGCTGTCACTTTGGTTCCCTTAGATAACGAAGGACAACAACCAACCGGAAATGCTGACTATAGTAATAAGGCAAGAAAAAGAAATGGAGGGGAAAAACAGTCAATGAAGAAACAAAACTATCCCCTTTTTGGCAGATGAAATGATGGCTTGCTTAGAAAATCCTAGAGAGTCAACTGAAAAAAAAACTAATCAAAACACTTAACAACTTTAGCAAAGCTGCAGAATGTAAAATAAATCCGCATAAATCATCAGCATTTTGGCACATTACCCATAAAACTCAGAAAACCATAGAAAGAGGAATTCTATTTAAATGTCTAGAGACAGTATAAAACACCTGGTAGTCTATCTGCCAAGAAACACATAGGCACTATATGAACACGATTACAAAACACTCTTCACACAAATAAAGACAGAGCTAAATAATTGGAGAAATATTAATTGTTCCTGGGTAGACTGAGACGATATGATAAAATGACACTACCTAAATTAATTACTGATTCAGTGCTATATCTATATATACATACATATGTATGTATATATAAACACATACATACACATATCTATATATATATGTGTGTGTGTATATGTATATATATATATATATATATACATATAACATATTTGAAATGGGTTTTGTTTTTCTTACCTTCTCAATAGATGGGGGAAAGGGAGAGAACTTAGAGATGGGAAAAAAAGAATAAAAATCTCTATGCTTTAAAAAGTTTAATGCATTCTCCCCCCAGCTCCTCCCCACCTACCTTGTTATTTTGATGTGAATTATACTCTTCTAAAACCATACTCCAATTATAAGTGTCAACCTACCAAATCTGTTACACATGGGAGGTCAAATTCACCTCACTGTTTTAGGATCTCTCGTTAATCTTGCTAGGTACCCATCATTTGTGCATTTGTATATTGATGTCTGAGCACCTGTGGTGCCCCTTGTTTTTCAATTCAAAGCCTTTTTGATTATTCTAAAGACTTCAATAAAATACATTATTATCAATCCAGGTTAGGTACACTTTTTTTTTAACTTGGCCAAGGCTTTATCATTACTACATTTTAAGCCATAGTCCAGAAGGTTAAATCACTCTCTCATACACCTTCTTCTTAACCACCTGTTCATGTACTAAATCTGTCCTTCCACTCTCAATTCTTTGTCTTCAAAGGAGGGCAGTGATGAAAATACCACCTCTGTCCCTATGAACATCAGTTTCTTGCCCTTAAGACTATATAATCCTCAGGAATGCGGGCTATGTCCCTTCTACCAGTATCATTTGTTCCCACTTGAAGTAGTCATCCAGCTTGATAAGTTTGGGTAGATAGGGTATTTAAAGCTTTTTTTAAAATTCTAGAGCATTATATTATATTATCACCTACAATTTTGATTCTTCAGAGATAATGATGTTCTATGTTTCCCCACCATACAGCAACAAGAGAACACAGATATTAAAAGATACACTTTACTGGGCTGATTCTCTTTTTAAAATAATGTAGATCTCACTGAAGAAGTCCTCTAGTATCATGGCACTTATTATTTTAAAAATCAACACAACAAACTGGAATACTGGAAGAATCCCACATCTATATCAGGAGTTCTTAACTTTTTTTGATTAAAAAGAGTTTTGGCAGTCCAGAGAAGCCTATGGGCCCCTTCTCAGAATATTGGTTTTAAATGAATAAAATGAAATATATGAGATCATGAAAAGTCAATTATATTGAAATGGTTATAAAAACATTTTTCTTATATTCATAAACCCCAAATTAAGAATCTATAGTGAATCCCTCTCCAATTTGAATTCTAATAAAACTCCCCAACAGTGGTGAATACCTTTCTCCCTGCTTTTGATCTTGCTTGACAAAGATACCCACAGTTTGAACAAAGTTATCTCTGTGGTTACAACTAATAAGCGTATTTGTATCATCAACATATGCATGGGAGATTCTTTATTGGTTAAAACAAACAGGAAACACAGTAGGATCTTTCATCGTCTGCACCTTTCATTCAATTGTGTGGTTAAATATGTGGTCTGTTGTAGAAAGCCATTTGTGAAAGCCTACCTTTTTTTCCTTTTCATGTTTTCATGAAGGGTACCTGTGATATGTTTATAGGCCATTTTCATAGAGATTTTATAAAAGAAAAGAAAAAGTATACCTAAAGGTCAGTGATTACAGATATCTTCTCAAGTCACCTTTTTTCTCCTCCCAGGAGGAGGTAAAAATATCATTAATTTGTTTTTAAAGCTAGATCCCCAAGTGATTTCAAAATTGTTTCACTTCTAGCTTGAATTTCTTTGGGATATATCTGGTCACATCCACCTGCTCTTACCCACTTCATCTTCTGAAGTGTCATTTCTATTTCCTTACATAGTACATTTGGTATTCAAGGTTTAAGGTCTAATATGATGGTCTCACTGTGTTCAAAGATGTGAATGAATCACTATGACAAGGTTAGCAAATCTGTTTATCTTGTGAGTTACCCTGTTGATTTATACTATACTACACAATACTATACCATACTACAATACTATACTATACTATACCATACCATACCATACCATACCATACCATACCATACCATACCATACCATGCCATATTATAGTATACTATAGTATACTATAGTATACTATACTATACTATACTATACTATACTATACTATACTATACTATACTATACTATACTATACTATACTATACAACAGCTATACTAGCTGGGTTGGGGGAACACAACTTTCCTAGTTAGGTGTCACACCAAGCTTTTTCACTGCCTCTTACGTTTACTGCTTTTTGCGGTAGTATCATTTGTAATGTTCTGCCACCCTCCTCTGATTTTTTTTTTCTAATGAGCTTCTAATCTAAACTGATGTTGTCTTTGGCTGCTTCATCTCTTTGCTTAGTAAAAAGATCAAGTATTTTCTTGCTAAAGTAGCTCCAGAGTTCTTTTGACCTCTTCATCGTGCCAATTATTTTTCATCTTATAACTTCTTGGAGAAATAGTAATTATAATAATTGACATTTATGAAATGATTTAAAGTTTGTAAAGCACTTATATGCATTATATTATTTGAAACTCATCATAACATTGGGAAGTAGGTGCTATAGGTATTATTATCTCAATTTATAGCTGAAGAAACTGAGGTTAAGACTTGTGCATGGCTATAATAGCTCATAAGTATTAGAGGCAGCATTGGAAACCACATTTTCCTGACTAACTCCAGCAGGCTGTGTATTTATACTGAGCTGTCTCTTTGAATAGCCAATGCCTGTATGTTTATGTATTTCCCATTTTTAAGAGACAATAACTTGTTTAAATAATTCATGTTGGAGTTGTTATAATTGCACTCAATGCATTCTCATTTTTATCCTTTCTTCATATTTAGTGTTGATTCTGACCTTTTCTCTAACTAATTAATGTTTTGACTTCACATAGGTGAATCAGTACCAAGCATTCATCAAAGATTTATTAAACCCTATGTACCCAGTGTTGTGTTAAGTGCTGGGAATACACAAATACTCTAACTGTAGCCAGGAGGAAGTACAAATTTTCCCAATTGTTTGAAGGCCTGCCGTTAGAATATTGTTTCCAAACTGGATCATTATTTTATCCAATTCTCAGAGTACAAGACTGATCAACCGATCCATTTCATACACTCCCTACGTAGGTCATCTCATTTCATGCAATAATTCAAAGCATTTCACTGCTTCTAAATTGATTAGGGACTTTTGATATCTAATTTATACTTGTATATATTTGATTGATTGTTTCCGTGAAAAGTCTGGGCCTTCTGAATTTAACCGAGGTAGAGGAGACTCCCAGACTTATAAAGGAAACCAGGGATACTTAGAGGTGTAGAGAGAAAACATTCCAAGTACAGTACAAAGTCATGGAGACGGCAAGTTGAGTGATGTGTGTGATGAAGTCGGTTAGTATTGCTGGATTACAGATTGTATATAATGACAGTCACCAAATATCTATTAAGCTCTTAATTAATGTGCTAGATACAGTACTATACTGGAAATATTTTTTTTAAAAAGGTTTAAAAAAGGGAAAAAAATTATCTTCCTTCAAGAAGACTGTATTCTAATGAGTGGCACAACACACAAATAAATAGGAGTATGGAGGACATCGAGAGAGAGAGAGAGAGAGAGAGAGAGAGAGAGAGAGAGAGAGAGAGAGTAGATGAAAGGTAACTTTAGGAGGAAAGACTCTCCCAGCTGGTAGAGACCAAGAAAGGCCTCCAGCATTTGAGCAGAGTCTAGAAGAAGCATTGTACACATTCCCTTCCCTCAAGTTCTACATCCTGGTACACCTCATCACCTCTCACTGGGACTTAGACGGTAACCTTCTCATCCACCTCCCCGCCTCTTCTTTGCTCACAGTAGTACCTCCTCCACTCAGCTGCCTAAGTGATTTTTCTAAAGCACAGGTCTACCTATATTGCCCTCCCCCACCTTATTCAACACTGGCTCCTCATTAACCTCCGGATCAAATATCAAGTCCTCCATTTGGGATTTAAAGCCCTTCACAGCCTGCCCCCTCCCAACCTTGCCAGTTTCTTATACTTTACTCTTTTCCATGTCTTCTCCAATGCAGTGGCACTGGCCCTCTTGCTGGTTTTCCCAAAGGACACTCCCTCTCCAAATGCTGCTTTTCTCTGGCCATTGCCCATTCTGAGAGTATTCTCTGTCTTTACTTCTAACTCCTGGCTTCCCTACTGTTCATTCAAGTACCTCACTCCACCTTCTCTCTGGTTCTGGATCTCAATTCCTTCCATTAGAATGTAAGCTCCTTGAGGGCAGAAGCTGTCTTTATGCAATTCTCCCCATTTAGTAAGCACATAATAAATGTTTGCTCACTGATTGACTAAATGAGTCCAAGCAAAGTTGGGTAGGAAGCAATGGGTTGGAAATAACTTCCACATCAGCAGTCCATCATTTCTTGTCGAATACATTTTGTTAAGATAATTTTTTTGGTAATGTTAATTACTTGCCACATCCAGCAGCTTTTGACTCCTTTTTGAAAATCAAGTTCTCATGATAAGCAGATATTATTATTGTAACACTAGTAATAATATTTATTGTTAATCTAAGTAGTCTCTAAGTCTTTGGGCTCTTCTATTTCTTAATACTATACTTTCAATTACAACATATTTTTGTTTGCCCTGCCCTATGCTTTTCTTCACATTGGAATAATCAAATGATCACTGTTACTTTGCCTGGACTTACATATACGCATCTTCTTGTACTCATCCCTTCACATCGATTCTCACCACCACTATCTCTAGTTGCCCTGATTTATATCTTGCGGCTGGACCCAGATGGCTCTGGAGGAGAAAGTGAGGCTGGTGCACAGCTCTCACAGCTCTTTGCACAGCTCTCCCTCACTTAAATCTAATTCACTTGCAAGTCTCCCAGATGTCATGGTCCTCTTTGAGAATGAAGGACAAAAACAACACCACTACCACACACATACACACACACACACACACACTCTCTCTCTCTCTCTCTCTCTCTCTCTCTCTCTCTCTCTCTCTCTCTCACACACACACACACACACACACACACACACACACACACACCCCTTACTGTTATATCCAGGATCAACAAAGTCTTCTATTGACATTAAAGTTTTTCAAACCCTGACCCTTCCTATATTTTAATTTTCTCACACCTTGATCCATTCATGCTATAACCTAGCTACTCTAGCCTACTTACGGTTTCTTGAAAATAGCATTTGATCTACAATCTCTGTGTCTTTCCACTTGCTGTCCTCCCATGCCTGGAATTCATCACTACCTCTTAGTTTCCCTGTATTCCTCCGGGACTCAGTTCAAATTCCCCTTGCTGCAGGAAGCCTTTCTGAATCCCTCTAGCTGCTGATCCCCAGCCTCTTGATTACCTCCCACCTACTCTGCCTAGATCTTGTATGTAGCTATTTTTATGTTGTCTCCCCAGGGCGAATGAATGGGAGCTTCATGAGGACAGAGACTGTTCTTGCCTTTCTTTGCGTCCCCAGGGCTTTGGACAGTGTTTGGCACATGATAATCACTTGATAAATGCTCCTTGCTGTTGTTGACTTAGTTTAGACAACAATCTTTTCAAGTTCTCTGTAGAATTTCTAAGCTTCTTCATCCTTTACAACAGGTATTGGTGAGTGAACTGCAGTTATCTTCACCTTGCTTAGAATTATCATGAATACTAACATAAACAATGGCTCGAGGCCATTTGCATAAGACTCTCCTCATTAGAGGAGATTGGTTACTCAGTTGATTAATAGATGCTCTGTGCCTTCATGAGGGGTGGAATTGGTGAGAACCTGGGGGAAGAGAAAGCCTAGTCTTCTGGCTTCCAAATTCAAGATCTATGGTTCCAGATTCTCTGAGAAGAAGGCATCGTGTGAGACAGCCATCGCTTTGAACATGTCCCTATCCCCAACTTAGCACACTAGAGATGTCAGGGAATTTCCCCTTGAATAAAATCTAGGACACTTTTTCTTGATTGATCTGAGATATCATATTCCCAGTGAGAGAGCTCATGAACTCAGTGAATAATCTAGTCTAGTATGTTCTCATCTGGTCAGTGTCTCTGATTTTTGTTTGTTATTGGCCTGGATAAATGGGTTTAATTAGTATTTGCTCTGTGTGGTGTGTGTAACTGGCATTTGGTGGGAAGAACTGAGTCTTGGATATATAATTTGGGGCACTTCTTCCTTGATTTTAAGAATTATTTCTCCTAGACTAATAATATTTAAAGGGGATGGATAGATATAATTCTGATACTCCCTATATCTGAGATTAGACTGGTCAACCTTGTGGCCCCAATCTCTTGCTCCCTTCCTGCCAAAAATCAAAGTCTACCTTGAAGAAGACTGGGTGGAATGAGATTCTAGAGTTTTCTATTCATTCCTCCCTACAAGTCACATCTAGATAGTCCCATGTGGGCACACATAGCCTGCAAGGGCGAGCCATGGCACACACCCTATATTAAAAAAAAAAGATGACCAAATTTCTCATTAAATAATATTGCTGCCTTTGTCCATATGATGAATCCAACTGTACCAACTCCTTTGTTTATCTATCAGAGGAGGCCATTCAGATGCCTTTCCTTTAGCTCTTACTTCTTTATTTCTTCAATTTTATTCATGGAGGAGGAGATCTGAAATAGCTTTTGAGGGATGGCTAGATTTGGACTGGTGAAGAGGCAGGGAGCATTGGGATGGGAGTGGAAAGCAATATGAACAAAGATTCAAAAGTGGGAGAGTGAACGACATTTTCAAGAGTTTGTGCAGAGACAGACGTGGCAGGAGCAGAGTTGGGAAGAAGTGAAGAATACGGCCGGAAAAGTTTGGAGCCATGATGTGGAGAGCTTTTGAATGCCAGAGATGAAGGAAAGAGTTTATGCTTTACTCTGAGGGTTGCAATTTGAGTGGGCCATAGAAAGATGACGCCCAGACTTCTTTGAATTTCAGTGAAGCCGCCAAGTGTTTGGCCTGCAGACAAGATGTCAGACACCACACTGAGCTCGGTGGCTGGGTCTCCTCCAAAGCCCCCCTCCCTTTCAGCTTTAGAAGCTGAAACTTGCTGCCTCCACTGGGCCTTGAGCTGACTCTGGGGCATAGGATGAATAGGAGAACAGTGAAAAAAAGAATTCCAACATTCTTCTAGCGATGCTCTAAATCCTTTGTTTACCTTATTAGCCAAGGCCTGTCAGATTGCCTGAAGGGCTGATGGGCCTAGAGGTTGAAGGAAGCTGTCACCGTGTGATTTCCTCGCTGACAGTCTGTCTAGGCCCCATGTCAGCACACAGCTTTCCTCAAAGCATTCAGCCATGCTAACCTTTCAATTGCCTTTGCTTCCCAAAGCAGTCACAGTCTGGTGTCTGTGAGCCTGCACAGGCTAGAAAGGACTGAGGATTGATGGAGGGATGGTCCAGTCTATCCCTGTGCCCCCAAAGAAGACTGGATACCTCCTACCCCCGGGGAGAAACTCCCCATTCCCTAAGGTAGGTGATACCACTCCTCCTTCAGGCCTATCTGTTGTCCTCCCAGGCACAAAACATCCCCCTGCATCTTAGCCTATGTCTCTCATGCTGCGCTGAAAACACTTTTAAGACCCTTCAGCTTTGAAAAGTGGATTCATTATCCTCCAGATATGATCCTGACCCCAGTAAACAAGTCATAAAATAGTTCCCAGAATAACTTATTGATTCTACACACCCCCAACACTGCAAACTGCTAGGATACAACAGGAAAAGAAAGACGGCAGACTGCATGGTATAATAGACAGAGAGATGGCCTCAGAGTCAGGAAGACCAGAATCTAACACATTCAGATTGTGTGACCCTGGGCAAGACCTTCACCTCTCAGCCTCCCCGAGCAATTCCTTAAGATTATGAAAGGGGCTGAGCTAGGGGCAAGGTGGGGGTGGGAGTGGAGTTTGTCACCTGGAGCTCCCCATATTGAAAAGTGACAAGTACAGTCAGGAAAAAAAAAGAGAGACTGAAATACATCAGAAAAGTGCAGGGATCTTTTGATCCCTTTGTGATTATAGGTAGAGTTTGGGGTTTCTGTCAAAGAAAATAATAGGAAACATTTAAAAAACGTTTTAAGGTTTGCAAAATGTTTCGCCTATAGTATCAAATTTGAATTTCCCAGCCTCCTTGTGGAGTAGGAGCTGTGGGTCTTACCATGTCCATTTTACAAATAAGGAAACCAAGTCTCAGGGGAGGTCACGTTACTTCACCATGGTCACAGAATTAATTTGTGTTGCAGATGGAATTAGAACCTGGGTCTTCCTGACTTCAGTCCTACAGTATCTACTATGCCAAGCTGCCCCACGGGAGATAGAAGGAGTGCTTACTTATGTTTCCTTGTGTCATTATTATGTAGGCCTCCATAGGTCATCAGAGATAAGTTGGAATCAAGAAAGGCCTCCAGGAGGAAGGGTCTGAAGGTTATTAGGGAGGGGATACCTGGTATTCAATATGTGGGAGGTGATAGAGTGTAGTATAAGGACTTTCCTTCTAAATTCCTGGGTGTTTAATAACAACAACAGTAGTAATAACTAACATGTATATAGGACTTATTATTTTCCAGACACTGTAATGAGCACTTTACAATTATTATCTCATTTGATTCTCACCACAACCCTGGGAGGTACATGTTATTATTCTCATTTTACAGATGAGGAAACTGAGGCAAATAGCGGTTAAGTGACTTGTCCAGGGTCAAACAGCTAGTAAGTGTCTGAGGCCAGATTCGAATTTTAGTCTTGGGTTTGCTTCCCACTTCTTTCAGGATTTGTTCTGAGTTGCCTTGACTACTAAGCATCTAAGAGGGACAGTCAGGGGTGTTTATGGTGTGTCTGTGCTCTTCTTGGTGGAGAAGAAGCGATGTTAGTCTGTATGTATTTCTGCAAGGGAATCGGGTGTTGCTATAAAGTCTGTACACAAAGCACTTTGAAAAAGGGATCTAAGCAATGACCTCTTACAGACACCTAAAACAGTGTGTTTGATCCTTGACAACTGAGCTCCATTCTCTAGCTCTCAAAAGGTTGCCTGGCTACTCTCTAATCTCACCCCCTACCCTCTTTCCCCTACAGAAATTCACACTATCCATCCCCTACGGACATACTCTCCACTTGCTGAAATTCTTCTCTTCATTTTAGGCCCAGCTCAGGTACCACCTCCATGCAGCCTTCCCTTACCTACCCACCCACCCTTCAACAGAAAGTGTTCTCTACCTCTTCATCGTTATTATTATATTTCATCTAGACCCCTCCTTTCTTTCCTTTTTAATCCCATATCTTGTATCATTCTCATGTGTGCCTATTTATTCCCCTCTAATAGAATACATAGCGTCCTCCTTCCCATAATGCCTGCTTCTCCCCTACATGGAGTGGTAGGATCTCCATAGAGATGGTGACAAGAAATGAGGAGAGAGATGCAGTTGCAGCAGGGAAGGTACAGGGAACCCCATGGAAGTTCAAGGTTAAAGAGGAAAGGATCCCAGGATTGATGATGACAAGATGACTTCTTGTTGGGACTGGCTGCTAAGTCCATTCATATTCTGCTGTGAAGAGTTAGCTAAAGCCAGCTGAGGTAGGAGGTCTCTCCCAGAAGACAGGAGTATATTACCTATTATAGGAAGTTTGGTCTTCTCCAGAGTCTATCTTGATTTGGAATCAATTCTCTGTTATGAGTTCCAGGACCAAAGTTGCCTCAGTTTTGACCCCTCCATCTAGTTTGTTAAGGGCATCAAGTGGTCACTTCTTCACCTGGTTAAGAGGAAGTAACACGGGAGAACTAAAACACAAACTGTGCATTTCCTAAATCTCCTGGGTCCAGATTGATCCTTTATGTGGTTAACTCCTAGAATCTGGGAGAGTGGTAGACTTTCAGCCACTTAGTGCTGTGTGAGGGCAGAGAAGAGAAGGGGGAGATAGCAATAGACATACGTATGTATATGTATGTAGCTGCCCAGGATGATGGTGGTGCCCTCAACAGTAAGGTTTGGGACAGGGGAAGAGGAGTTCTGTGTTAGCCCCCTACTCAATCAACTTCGGTGGCTTCTTGTTGACTCCAGGAGCAAATACAAAATGCTCTATTTGGCATTTAAATCCTTCATAACCTAGCCCTCTCCTACCTTTCCAGTCTTCTCATATGTTGCTCCCTGACACAAACTCTTCTCTCCTATGACATTGGCCTCCTGGCTGTCCCAAGACCAAGATACTCCATCTTTCAGCTCCTGGTGTCATCTCTGGCTGTTCCTCATGCCTAGAATGCTCTCTGTCCTCCACTCAGACTACTGACCTCTCCGGCTTTCTTTCCATCTCAGTTCAAATTCTTTACATCTCAATTCAAATCCCACCTTCTACTGGAAGTCTTTCCCGATGGCTTCTTAACTCTAGTACCTTCCCTCTGTTAAGTATTGCTTGTTTATCCTGTATATAGCTTGTTTTTGTTTCGTTGTTTGCCTGTTTTCTTCCATATTAAATTGTAAGCTTCTTGAGGGCAGGGTCTGTCTTTTTGCCTCTGTGTATCCCAGTGCTTGCCTGGCACATAGTAAGTGCTTAATAAATGTTTATTGATTGCTTGATTTCTTCTGAAGTTTAGGTAAGAGATTAGGGCTGGATGTATAGATATGGTAATCATCTTCACAGAAATTATCATTGAATCCATTGTAGCTGATGAGATTGACAAGTGAGAGGGTTATAGAGCAAAAAAAGAAAACAGCCCAGGACGAGCCTTAGGAGACACCAAGGGTTAGTAGGTGTGACCTGCATGAAGACCCAGCCATGGAAGCTTCTTCTCAAAGAGAAAAGATTATCCAGGAAGAGATAGCAATTGGTAGTGGAAGACCACAGAGAGGTCAATGAGGAGTGACAGTAGGACCAACCCTAGACTATAATGGAAAACTTTACTTTGACTACCTTACCCTTTATGCCTCTTGTGACTCATGGGGGAGGGGGATAGAGGAGCACTGGGGCACCAGAACAAACCATACTATATTCTCTTTACAAACACACACACACACACACATATATACACATTATATATATATATATATATATATAATATATATATATATATATATATATATATATACACATTATATATATATATATATATATATCCATTTTTATATAAGGGCACAATGAATATCAAAGACAGGTTTCATCAGCATTACTTAGGACATAAACATCATGCATGACCATCAATAGAAAGATGTGTTGTAAGAAAAAAGCAGCAGCCAAAGAGAAGGGAAGATCAGAACAAGAAAACCTGAAGCCTAAAGGGCCTTTGTGGAAGGGAATCAAAAAAAACCCAGTCTTACCTTTGTAGTTTTGGAAGGAGGGAGAAGAGCATGGGTGGGGGGCCGGGAGGAGGGGCTACATTTTTATTTTATGGCCACCTTGGGGCTCTTTTGGCATTTTCTTCTCCTCTTCTCCTCTTTGTCAAATTCCTTTGGGACCCCATTCAAATTCTAGGTCTTCTATGAACCTTCCCACAATAATTCCTGCCAATACTATTCTCTCCCCTTCCTGATCACCTACAGAACTTATCGCCTAATATACCAAACATTTCCAACACCACGTAAGAGTTGGTTGTGTATTACCTCTGTGGTTCTCTAACATTTGTTTCATTAGTGTTTTCTCCTAAAATCAAACCCAAGTAACTTGAGGATGGACCACGCGTGGGACTTCTCTTGTGCCCTGAACTGAGCACCCTGAGGGCTGGCTACCAAGCCATTCACTCCTCACCTCCACAGGGTAGAATCCCTAGCTTCCTTCAAGGCTCAGCTCAAGTGGTGGGTTCTCTAGGGAGCTTATCTACCCCCATCTTGTTAATGACTTGTTTTACATACTTTGTATATGTTTTGCATTCACTTTCTAATTTACTCTCTCTCTCTCTCTCTCTCTCTCTCTCTCTCTCTCTCTCTCTCTCTCTCTCTCTCTCTCTCTCTCTCTTTCTCTCTCTCTCTCTCCCCCCCCTTTCTGGTAAGAATCTAAGGACAGGGCATTGTTTCATGTTTGTTGACCTAGTGCCTGGCAAATACTCAGATAAATGCATCAATGAATGAAGACATTGAATTCAAATGAAGTGAATTAGATTGTACTAACTCTATTGCATTTCCCTGATCACAAGGTATTCTAATCACAGACAGATACTCTCCCAATAGCTACAACCAAAAGGCCATACGTGTAAATGTCACAATAGCTGCCCAGTCACGGGTCAGGCCCATGCCACCTGCCATCTCTACTCCTGCCTAGTCCCTAGGCAATGATTCCTTAAGAGAGGACCCTGAATAAAAGGGTTAAGATTCTCCCAAGTATTACACCCCCACCGCATTACGTGCCATTGCAAGTGTCAAGAAAAGTTCAAGATAGCTGTTGGAAAGTCGTGCCAAAATTCTTGCCCAAACACATTGGATTATAAAATATGTGTATATGACAAGCATATCTGACAGATCAGTTTTCTCCACACCGACATGATGTTTAGAAGAAGGACGTGTTTTTTTAGTGTTGTGGTTTGGGGATTTTTTTTTTGGGGGGGGGGGTTGTTGTGTATGTGTGCTTCTTAAAATATGACCCTGCCATCAAGTTGCAGCATCAATTCACATCTAAAGGGCTGGGATACATTCAATGCCATTTAGGAAAGTGAGTTGCCATTCCCTTTTAAAAACAAACAGCCCAGACTTTGAGCTGAATTCAATTAGACATCTCCTGTTGCTTGGGTACAAAAATGTTTTTACTAAGTTCCTACCTCGTAGTGCTGGGTATACGTGGCGTTCCCTCCTCCACCCCCTCCTGCTTGTTTCAACAAGTATGGTAATTGCCCCACCAGATTTCCCGGATTAATTTTTAGTTTGAGGAAAAGAACTCAGTTTGAGCCTGTATCTGTAATTAGGAGTGGTACAGTAATTAGCAATGCCCATTGAGACTGTGTCCCACAGCCACCTGAACAACCAATCCGTTTACCCAACTCAATCCAATGGATGACTCAAACAGCACATTGCACAGAGAAGGTGCTCTGTAAATATTTGTCAACTGGTTTATTGGTTACTCACACAATCAGTCATTCGGAGGGGGAAGGGGAATGATCTGGGGAAAACTGGGTGTTGTGTACGCTAAAGACAACAGTTAATCTGAACTTTTCACATTTCAATGAATTGCGCTGCAGTCTTGTAAAACTCACTTTGTTTTAGCCAAACTGGTCTGCTTGCAATTCTCTGTAGATGACATTCCATATCCTACCTCCAAGCCCTTGTAAAGCCTGTCACCCCATTCCTAGAATGTTCTTCCCCTTGACTTCCAACTCTGGGAACCTCTGACTCCCTTCCAAGTCTCAGCTCAGGCATTCCCTCCAATAGTGAGATATTCCTGATGTCTGTAGTTCATAGGACTGGAGGACCATGAATGTAGAACTGAGACTCTATCTCATCCATCTCTCTCATTAAAATGTCTGAGGCAGGATTTGAATCCAAGTGAAACCAACCCCAATTTCAGCACACTATCCATTATACCAGGCAGTACTCTCCCCATCCACCATCCAAGAGATTATATTGTATATATTTTGTATTTACTTATCGTTTTACATGTCATATTCCCCTAGTAGGATGTAATCTTCTTTAGGGCTAGTGTTGTTTCACCTTTCTCTCTGTATCCCTAGTGCCTAGCAAAATGCCTTCCACATAGTAGGGGGCTTAATAAAAGTTTGTTGAATTGAACTGAACTGAACTGAATTGAGTTGAATTGAATATGGGCATGTGACATGTTACTACATAACATGTTATGTTTTAAATTAACAAGCAAAGGAATCAAAATGTATTTGGAATATATTTGCAAATAGGGCTATTTTCTATAAAAGGCCTATTTTTTCTGAGAAGTCAAGCTGGTCCGTCTCTTCCATCAAGGTGTTTTCAATCTTTTAAATAGTGTGAGAAAAATCTTGATTTAGTTCATAATAAGGAAAGGTGTCCTCACCCAACAAAGACATATATAATATACATACATATATGTATGTTGTGCATATACACATACATACATATATATTTAACATTTTCATTTATTATTTATTTATTTTTAGCAGTTAACATTTTTTTAGTTCCAATTTCCCTCTCTCTCACCCCCCCACACACCCAAGAAGGCAAGCACTATGATATCTATTATATATGTGAAGTCATGCAAAGTATATTTCTATATTAGTTACATTTCAAAAAAATAAGAAAGATAAAGAAAGTAAGAAAATTATACTTCAGTATGCACTTAGAGTTCTCTCTCGAGGTGGATAGCATTTTTTCATCATGATTCCTCTTCCTTTGGAATAGAGAGACATCTTTTAAAACACTGGAATAAACTCTCAAGTCTCAAGCTGGGGCTATACAATGCCAACTATCCGGATGAAACAGTTGATCAACTATCTGGGCATTCTGATCCCAACATGGTATCAAACATGCACGAAAAGTGAAAAGTTCCATCAATCCTGTTGTTGTTTCTCATTGGTCAGAAGGTCAACATCATGTAGTTACAGTCTAGTCACCAAACATTTATTAAGCCCCTACTATGCATCAGACACTGTGCAAAGTGCTAGGGATACAAAGAAAGGCCAAACAGCCCTTGCCCTCAGGAAGCTTACATTCTCATAGAGAACACATGTGGAGCAGGGGGTTTTTACTCTGGGGTCCAGGGAAACATGGATAATTTTGAATGGGAAAAAAAACCTACACCTTAATTTTACTAATCTCTAATTGAAATGTAGCATTCCCTTCAATATTCAAAAGCTTCCTTCTGAGAAGGGATCTGTCTTGAGGTCTCACCAGCCCTAACAAAGGGGTCCGTGACACAAAAAAAGGTTAAGAACCTGGATGAAGAGGAAGCATGTCTGGCCAAGTGCATTTTTCACTTTTCACTTGAAAGACAAGAATGACATTCCTTTCTCATCGCTGGAAACAATAGCTAAAGTGTTTTCCATCAAGATGTAAATGGCTGATTAGACCCTCTCCAGTCCATGTCTTAAGGAAGAAAATAAAAAACCCTACTGCCTTTTCTTGATACAAACTCTGAGCACACGGAGTGACATACTTTAACACAACTTTCCTTTCCGCTCCTGGACAGCAGATTAGAAGCATGATTGGGGGATGACTAAGGCAACGCAGGGAAAGGTTAATATGGAAGGCTCTCAGTGGGGGGCAAGCCGGATGACTGGGGAAGTTGATTGTCCCATGAAAAGCAATTAAAAATGACATGCTGTTAAAGGCCATCCATCCAGAAATGCCAAACAGCCCCCCCGATCACCTGCAAATGATCCTTTGAGTCTGGTCAACTTTAAAAAAAAAAAGAAAGAAAGAAAGAAAGAAATGCTGTCTCACAAATTGCCCGGTGGTTAACTTGAAGCCTATTTGTTAATTTTGTAAACACAAGGCTGTTTCCATTTCACATTGACATGATATTGACAATATGACTCTAATCCTGGCAGGAAGGAAGTATCTGGTTTCAGCCAACTCCAGGGCTCCCCTCAAGCCTCTCCTCACCTGAAGGGTTTGGAAGAAGGGGGGGAGGGAGGGAGTAGATGATGAGAAAGGAGACTCTGCAAAATACAGACACCAGGTGAACCAGTGTATCAGAGGCAAGCCTGTTAACCCTCGGTGTTCCAGGTTCCATCCTAAACTAAGCCCAGGGCTGTGCAGTGGGAATTCTGGTCCTCCATAATGAGACTAATTAAGCTATCCTGCTCTAGGTCACCTCATTATGGGGTGGGGAAGGCCTCTGCTTTTTGGCCTTAGATCATGGAAGCCCAAGGTCCTTCTAGCCCAGCCTCCTTCCTCCAAGCAAGTGTATATCTACCATACTTGATATGTCTTAATCTTGGGGCTACTTACTTTTTTTTCTTGAAAGTCGACATAGAGCCCACATTCTGTCTTAGTTACTCTTTTCAGTGTGGGGATTTCATCCTTGATAGTCTAGTTTTGCAGTGAAATACAGTAGAAAGCTGGCCTTAAATCCAGGAAGACTTGGGTTTTAATCTTGTCCCTGAGGCGCACTGGCTGTGTGACCCTGGGAAGGTCTCTCAACTACTCAGTGCTCTGGGCAGGGCTCTAAGACTATAAATGGCAAAGAAATGTTGACTTAGCATTAAAGGACATTCCTTAATGAGAGCTGCTTTCACCCATGAAATCACAGGTCCAGTTCCTATCACCACCCTTTGGTTCCATCATTCCTATTTAGATAAAATGTCCTTTCCTCTCCCACTTGGGAATGATTAGGAGGGCATCCAACTGGAACAGTCTATGTCTTAAAATGCAACTGTGGAAGGGAAGCACTTTAGACTGGAGTCAAGTTAGCAACAAGTGTTCAGACTGTGTGCGTCTAGAGGATCAGACCTGTGGGATCTACACCCTGCAGTGTAGTCATGACCTTCCTCAGTTTCCAAGGGGGAAAAGAGAGACTCTGAAACACAGGAAAAGATAGATCCCAGTGGCCTACAGACCCCAAAATGAGGAGACGGAAAGAGCTCTGGAGAGCTGGTCTATATGCAAGAAAAATGATAGCTCAAGTATATTCTATACCACATGAAAAGCCAAACTTTAACATACCTAGATATGATCCAGTGTGCTGGAAAAACATAGGACATCAGAAGGCATAAGGTTATATATGGCTCTGACACTTGTATATAATGTATATGCATGCATATGTATTTACATTTATATTATATATGTGTGATATACATATGCGTTTATTTGTTAACATGAGAAATCTGAGGCCTTAAGATATAGAATCTTTCCTGTAGTACTTTTTAGATAGATATATTTTATATATTTAAATATATTTATAAATATATAATAGATTAAATATATTTTAAATATGTACATTTATAAATATTACATATTTAAATATTTATTTATATAATTTTTACATATATATATTACCATAGGCAAAGATTTGATATCTCTAAATTCCTCATTAGTACAAAGAGAATAATACTTATAATATCTACCCCATAGAAAGATTGCAAGGAAAGTACTTTGTAAAGTGAAAAATACTACTGCAAAATTCAGGCTTGGCTGATATGCTGGTTAATTTCCCCAGGGTAGTTTTTAAAATCTTTTTTTTCTCTTTTATCCTTTTATTTCTTTTTTTAAAAAATTCTTTTTAATAAGGGACAGATCTCTGGGTGTGGGAGAAACTGGGAATATGTTGGAAAATGGGTAAGGGGGTGATGCAGCTGGGTGGTCCAGGGGACAGGGCACTCAGGAAGACCTGAAAATCCAGTCTCAAATACTGACTAGCCATGTGATCCTAGGCAGGTCACATAATCTCTCCTAGCCTCAGTTTCCTCATTTGTAAAATGAAGATAAAAATAGTCCCTACTTCACAGCACTACTGTGAGGATCAGGTATGATAAAATATATAAAGTATTATGCAAATATTAAAATACTAGATGAATTCTAGTTATTATTATTAGGTAATATAAGATATCAATGTTTTTTAAAAGTAAAATACTATAAAAATACAAATTATCATCATGGCATATGTCTCTCTATTTGGACAAGTCACAATTTCTCTGGTCTTCAGTTCCTCATCTGTAAAATGAGGAGTGTTAAACTTCTGAGATCTCTTTTAGCTCTGAATCTAAGATGATAATGATACTAAGGATTGCAAAGCACTTTGCATACATTAGCTTTTTTGAGTAAACTAATTTTGCTCCCACTTTCATAGGCTTTGGGTGCTGAATTTGAGATTTGTGGTGGTTGTTGAATCATTTTAGTCGTGTCCAACTCTTTGTGACTTCATTTGGGGTTTTCTTGGCAAAGATACTGGAATGGTTTACCATTCCTTCTCCAGCCCATTTTACAGATGAGGAAACTGAAGCAGACAGGGTTAAGTGACTTGCCCGAGCTCGCACAGAAAAATGAGCCCCAAAGCCCAAGATCTGGAGAAGTATCTCTTGGGAACCCTTCAACTAGTTAGTGGAAAAAGGGAAAAAGCAAAAAGCAAGGTCAGGAGACCTGGTTGTTGAGAAGTGGTCCAAATTCCCACTCTGTCACTCCCAGACCTGTAGAAAACTATTCAGCATTCTCCCTATCAATACTCTCCTGGGAGGTCCCCTTGTAATCATCAGCTTCCTTCATTCTGGATGAACTATCCCTGTTTTCCTCTCACTTCATCTGTCCACCAGTCAAAATTTAAACGAGGACTCCTCTACTGACTCCCTTGTTGGCGATGTGCCATTGGAGGGATGATGTTGACCCCAGGACAATGTTGGTGGTGATACTATCCATCCACATTCCTCCATTTAAGCTGGAAGGCTCCAAGGAGGTGGGCCACTGCCATAACTCTGAATCAACTTTCCTGCCTGGGGATTATGTTCACTTGTACAGGATCTGAGAAAAGAAATTCCAAATATTTGACACTGGAAACCATAGGCCAATATCATATGAATAATACAGACAGGAAGGCTCCCTCAGCAGCTGGTACCAAACATATATTAAATAAAGAAGGAGATCTGGCCCCCAGCCTAAGTGCCAGCCATCCAGCCAGATCATTTCAAATTACAAATAGAAACAATTAAACCTTATTACATTTATTATAGACCTGGTCTCTGGTTAGCTATTAGGTTTCTGCACTAACGAATTTCTTATTCACGGAATCCTAGATCTCTGCAGATTAAGTATCTGCCACAACTCAGCAGGCTACCAACATTAGACAATATTTACACTGCCCTGGATTCTCAGCTCCAGCCTTTGAGACCAGTGACAAGCCATAAGCCCACGTTCGGGGTGTCAACTCAATAGAGAAGAGGGGAATGAATCTGGAGTCAGATGACCTGGAATCGAATCTTACTTTCTGTGTTCTCTGGGCCTTGGGTCTTCATCTATAAAATGAAGGACTAGGATGAAATGACCTCTGAGATCCTTTCTAGTTCTAATGTACAATAATGACAGTTAACTAATAGCATCTTAAATTTAACAAAGTGCTTTACATGCATTATTTCATTTGATTATTACAACAGCCCTATGAGGTCAGTGCTATTATTTATTATGACCTCTTTATAGATGAGAAACTAAAGCTCGGGGGAATCAAAGGGACCTAGCCAGCATCACACAGTTAGTAAGTACCTAATTTAGGTCTTCCTAACTCCTAGACCACAGCTCTATCCATTAACCCAACTGAGAATGGTAAGTAAATTAGGGAAGAAGGCTAATCTGTTTCAGAACCCAAATGGAAAACATTCTGGTCTCCCTGTACTAATAAATGCATGTTGTGTCTATTCTTAGAATGCTGTCTCTGACCCTAGTGGCCACACCTCTAGGGAGACATAATGGAGCTGAAGACGGTCCCAAGGAGGGCAAAGAAAATGGACAAGGGGATTCAGGGGAAGAGTGTGTTCTGTGGCTCTTCTCCACGGGTTGCAAATCCCAGAGGAAGACAGACAGCTGTAAGGACAAGGCACAGAACAGAGTTCATACAGCTGTCCAAGATAATAAATTATTCCCCTGGGCTAGAAGAAAGTATCCTAGTGTTCTCCTGATGCTGGGGATGGACCATTTGGCATCATAGTGGTAAAATCTGGCCTATTGGTGTGTTTGTGATAGACTATGCCCCAACCATGGAGCAAATGAAGTAGGATGGGATTGGGGGAAAAGGAAAGGGTGGGGAGAAAGGAAGAAAGAGAAGGGGAAAGAGACAGAGATGGAGAGGGAAAGACAGGGGTAGAGAAAAGGAAATAGGATGTGTGGATTGGTCAACAAATGCTTATGTAACATATATTGAATATTGGAGAGTAGGGAAAGGAAGGTAAGGACTCCAAGTATAGACATATGGAGGCAATTCTGTGTGATGAGTTTAAGAGTGATAAGAAATGCATCGGAGAATAGATTATTGGAACTAACTCCATGGTAGATATCTGGGAAGTAGAGTTAATGACCCAAGGAGGTGATTTGAGAAGTTGTAAGCCCTGGATCGTCCATCAATATGAACTGACCAATATGGTGGTGACAAAGTTGTTGGCTTGACAGCAACATAGTAGAGTAGAAGGAATGGTGGATTTGGAATTGTATAACCTGGCTTCATCTTCTACCTCTGCCGTATATTATTTGTATAAATTTGAGCAAGTCAAACCTCAATTTACTCTTCTATGAAATTAGGTTGTTGGACCAGATCAGACCTGTCAAATTCATGACTCGTAAACTGAGTCCCCAACTGCAGACAGAACCTTATTAAAATATAATTGGGAAATATTTAATAAAACAAACAAAAATACAATACAACAGATAATTTTAATTTGCAGTTTTCTAGGAGGGAACTGTTCCCATTTGAGTTTGACACAGCTGGATTGCATGATTTTCTAGGGTCCTTTATAGCTCTAAAGTTGTCATCTTATTATAATAACTGATAAGAGTAGTTCTGAGCTTTGGTAGTCCCAACATAGAGGAAAAAAAATGCACTTGGAGAGAAGTCAAGGGACGTTCAATCTAGAAGTGAGAATGAATGAGGAGGTAATGGATGGTATCCACGTCAATAAGGTCAGACTACAATGAATGGGCCTCTTCAATTATGGACAAACCAAGTCTGAGGGGATCATGATTTACAAAACTGCAAAGGGAATAAAGAGAAATAAAATAGCTTGTTCCCCAAGTACCAGACATTTGGATAAGGGTCTTCACTTCCCTCTTGAAGTTTGAGAATGGTAAACTTTGGACAACTCTAAGCTTACACAGGAGGATTAACATATAAAACTCATTGACCTAAAAGGTGACATGGGCTAGAAATACAAAAACATTGAAAGGTACAAGAGACTTGGGGGAGAAGAGGTGGGGCTATAGGGGGGAGAAGAGAGGTTACAGAAACAGCAAGAACACCTCACATTTGCATCACTTTATGTTCAAGCATTCAGCAAACTTTCTTAAAGCACCTACTTTATGTGTATGTGTTCATCATTGTGCCAGGTTCTGGAGAAGAGACAAAGGTCAGGTAGGGTTAGATATGTTCCCTGTCCTTGCTTAACCAAGGATCTTGTAGAGTGATAGGACCCAAACACAAATAACCATAATATACAATTATATGATTTGAGAGAAATTAGTATTTCTCTCTTATATTAATAACCAATTAGTATTGAGGAGATTCAGGATTTTTCCCCTTCCTATTTCTTCATTCTCTACTTGATCAAATCAGCCACTGAAGAAGAAGGCTAATAATTGGATTGTATTTAACATTCTCCTCAATCTAATCAGACCCCCCCCAACTGAGGAAGCCATTGTATTATACCCAGGCTTGGGTGGGAAGTAGATCCTTTATCTAGATTGGGGGTGGGGGGTCTAGGAGTAAAAGTAGCAAAATCAAAGTCATGTACCCCAGCCCCTCATTAGAATAGGTCCACCTGTCATTATAATAATCATTCTTCTCATTAATTGTTAATCAATCAGAGTTGATTGCCATTCATCGGGAACACCCACTCTTCCAAGGGCATATAAGCATCAGTAGGCCACCATTATCCATCTTTGGTTCACAAGAGATGGCTAGATGACCATCTTTTTATTAATTATTTTCTAGCCATAATTAATAAAATTATTAATTACCAGAAATGAAATCTCTCAAACTTTTTATACATCACAGAGTCACACATTAGAAAAATGCAAAACAAGGTGTGGTGTGAGGTCTGAGGGGGAATGTTCTTACTTCTGCACAACCACCCTGTTGGGTAGGTAGGACAGGTGTTGAACTGGAAAAGACCTTAGAGATCATCTAATCCCTACAAAACATAAGCTCCTGGAGGGCAGGGACTTTCTGTCTATGTTTTTTGCTTTTCTTTGTATTCCTAGCACTTAGCATGGTGTCTGGAACATAGTAAGTGTGGTAAATAGTTAAGTAAGTAAATGCTTGTTGACTGACTGACTCAGGGTTGTTTCATTGTCTTCATAGCCTCGGTTGCTGGTATACATAGTAAGTGTTGAGTAAATGCTTTATCTATCAACCTTCTTTTCATAGATGAGGAAACTGAGGTTCAGAGAGGTGGTTCAAGGTCACATGACTAGTGTGAGAGAGCTAAAGCCCAGACCTTCAGATTGCTAATCCAATGTTCTTTCAACAACCCTCCATGCTACAGATGGTTCCTAACATCCTGAATCTTGTGAGGTTAATTTCCTGGAAGGCTAGCCATGACCTTTCACAGACAATCTGTCTCTTGGTGATTCCATCAGAAGCACAATCCTGGAGCTGAACCAGGGTGAGGATAGGGAGTGTATTTTTCATGGATCTGTGTATGTCCTTACATTCTTTGCCTAAGAAACCTGGATATTGTTTCTGTAGGGAACTGTGTGCCAAACAGCTGGGTTTGGGAAAGCTTTAATAGGGATTTAGGCTGTGCATCAAGCCAAATGTTCCCATTTATTTGATAGCCTAAGAAGGTTTGTGAGTCTAGGAAATACCTCCGGTTTCATTGTCATAATTGAGTAAGACACTCAGGAGCATCTCAGTTCATGCAAACTCAGCAAGGGCACAGCCCGTAGAAGAGCCAGGATGCTCCAGCCACTCATATTCCAGATAAACCCCCCTCCAAAAAAAAAGCCCAGTTCATCAGAAAACCCTGTCCCCAGTGAGAGCAGTTGTCAAGACAATACCATTCACTCATTCATTCACTCATTCCACAAGTTTTCCTTGAATGCCAATTCTGTGATCAGTATTGGAAGATTCAAGAGGTACAAAGTCCCCATGGCACTAGCTTCCATAAAAGGGGTACCATCTTGCATATTCTTATCCCTGCCCTTCCCCCCCCATGTTTTCTCCTAGATAAAACTAAACCCTCAGGCCATTAGTGATGCAGTAACAGCTCAGGCACTGGATCAGACGTCCTCAGTGGGCCCCGAGATGGAAATGCATAACTGTAAACTGCAGGCCACATAATTCAACTTGATTTCTCACTACATCCTAAATTTTAGGTGCTGTGGGAGACACTGAGGTTGATTGGAATAAAGATAAGTCCATGCACATGGTCTTTTTTTTATTGGCAAGATGAAGGGTTGGTTTGGGTTGGAAAAGTTACATCTCCAAAGAACAATAACCTGTTAAAAAGAATCTCAAAGAGGGGGAAAAAAATACAAGCCTGGGAAGGGAGAATAACCCCTCTTCAAACTTGGGGAGGCCGAGTAGTGTATCAGATTGCGAAATGGCCTGCCAATCAGAAGACCTGGATTTTAAAACCTGCTTTTCCATTTACCCACTATATGACCTTGGGGAAATCACCAAACCTCTTTGCATCTTAAGGTCCTCATGTTTAAAATGGAGACTGGATATTGGTCAATCAAAAAACACTTAATGGGGGCAGCTAGATGGCGCAGTGGATAGAGCTCTGGCCCTGGAGTCAGGAGGACCTGAGTTCAAATCCAGCCTCAGACACTTGATACTTACTAGCTGCGTGACCCTGGGCAAGTCACTTAACCCCGATTGCCTCACCAAAGAAAAGAAAAGAAAAGAAAAGAAAAGAAAAGAAAAGAAAAGAAAAGAAAAGAAAAGAAAAGAAAAGAAAAGAAAAGAAAAGAAAAAAGAAAAGAAAAGCACTAATGAAGGGCCTATTATGTGGCAGACTCTGGGCTAGGCACTGGGGGATGTAGAGCCCCAGAGATAAAGCTGACAGTCTTTGCCCTTGAGGAGCTTATATTCAATCAGTATTAGTCATCTCCAAGGTTCCCTCAAGCTACAAAATGCTATGATTCTACCTTTTCCTCTCCCTAATGACCAAATTAAATTCAATAGTCTGAATCTGAAACCACAGAAGCTCCAGTTATCTCTCTGAGGCAAATGATTCTTGCTTCTCTTTCCCTGTTCTGTGTGGCCTCAGGAAAACTCCTTTCCTCCTCTGTGGTTCTGTTTTTCCATCTGTTATTGTTGCTCATTTTTCCATCAGTAACATGGTGGGAGAGGTCTATCTGCCCCTCACATCCTCACTTAGCTTGTATGACGAAGTTGAGATAGCCTGCCTGGGCACATACTTCAGTTCCTTGGTAGCAGAATGGTATCATTGTTCAACTGGGTAATCGGAGAGAAGTTCCATTCTTCTTGGGTGGAAGGGGTGGAGTAGGAGGAGCGAGGTTGCCACTGATGAGTCAGGGAGACAGGCCACGCTTGAATATTTTTCTCCTGTTGGCACTTAAAGTCTCACTATGTAGAAGCCCCAAAAAGCTTCTTTCAAAGACGGAGCCCTCCAAAGAAAATGGAGACATTGCAGAGCACTTGTCTTTTTGTTCCCCTCCTGGAGGAATTTAAGCATGCTTTCCATCTGGAGACTCCAGATCACATTACAAAAGCAGCAAAAAAGTGAGGCGACACCATGGGACATGTGCACAGGGACATTCCCATCTCCAGCCACTGCTGGCTATTTCCAGCAAAAGCTTCAGGCGAGGAGTCAGGTGGCTGATCCTTCTCACTAACAGAGGGCATCATTTCAGACAGTTCTGTACCCTTGGGCACCATTCACCACCTCACACTTGAGCTGGGCCTTTCCATCCGAACTAATCTTTCCTTCATAGTAGACACTGTAGAAACAGGCCTGGTCATGGCCAGAGCTGCTGCAGAGCACCAATATTTGGACACATTGCTAAATATTTCCAGCTGCTTAGAGGGCCTATACAGTATATGAGGTGAGACTCTGTGAGGTTTCACCACAGCGTCAGCAGCAGCCAAAGAGCATTTTCTAAACTTCTTTCTACCGTCCTCCATTTGATGAAAGACTTGTGGTTAACCCTTTATCTTCCACAAACATTTAAAATGTGGTTACCTTTATTTCCATGTCTCATTTTTGTTTTATTAAAAAGAAAAAGGGGGCTCCTAACTGTAAAATATCTGATACTGTGGATGTTCTGCTGAAAACAGATGTGTCTCCACATAATAGATGTCTACGGGCATCTGCACGCCTGCCAAGTGTTCATCCCCGCATGCCAGCATGAGGGTGTGTATGCATGCGTGTGCCAGGTGGGGGTGACTGCTTGGTGGTTTTGCAGATGCCAGTTGACATCTATGTTACATTTAAGGGAGGATCACAGGGGCCATAGCTGTGTCACAGCAACTGGAAAATGGGACACATTGCAATGTCACACAAGAGCCATGTTATATGCGTCCAAAGGGGCTGCAATCATGCATATGTGAGTGACATGATCATCAGAGGACTGCATATGGGTAAGTGGCAACTGACTGCCACTAAAGAAAGGCAACCCAGGCTAGCTAAAGCAGCAAGGTACCCTGAGGGAGAGGCAGGAAACAGCATATGACAGACAAATCATATCAATGCTAGTACCTCCACTACTGCCTTCCCTCAGATATAGAAAGAGACACCTAGGAGCCTGAGCCCAAGAGCTCTGGGAAGAGTAGCACCTCCCAGACCTGTGGTTCTGCTTCCAGCCTGTCTCTAGCAGCCACCATTCAAAAAAACAACTCTTGGCGACATGAGCCCTCATCTCTGCAAGGGCTGCAGGCCCCACAACCACTGAAGACCTAGAAAAGAAAGTTCTCACTCCTAAAGACCTTGGCAAATGACCGTGTTAAATGGTTCGACATTACGAACAGATTTGGAAATAATTCTAAAGAAGACATGTTACCACCGTAAGGACCATGAGGTCTTTCCATCTGCCTTAAAGCTAAATGGCTTCAATGCCTTGTCTACCCCTACCAGAATGTGAGCTCCTCAGAAGCAGGGCCCATCTTCCCTTTCTATCTGTATCCCCCATGCTGAACACATAACAAGTATTTACTTGCACCTTTTCTTTCATTCATTCATTCATTCATTCATTCATTCATTCATTCATTCATTCATTCATTCAGTGGCCCAGAAACCCCAATTAGAGGAATTTTATCACTATGGATGCCTTCCTCTTTATAGGTAACTCAAGATTTCATTTCTTTCCTTTAGCTCATCTCACCAGGAACAGCATGGTCTAGGGAAAAAACAAAAAAACAAAAACCAAAAACCACTGGACTTGGATTCAGAAGACCTGGGCTAGAGTTTTGTCTTCATTGCTTATTATTCAGGTGACTTTAGGTTAGTGGTTTAATATGGATCTTGGGTTCCTCATGCATAAAATGATGCGAATAATATCTATGCTATAGTAGGGGTGTGCTAGAGTCAGGACAGAAAATCAGCTGTTAAATTTTTTGCGTGAGCATTTACAGGTTGGAAAATAAGTAAACTACAAATCATGCCTTAATTTATTGTTCTGTTGATTGTCCAGACTTAAGAAAGTAATGGAGATGAGGGGTAGGGAAGAAAAAAGGGGGAGAAATTTACATAGTAGTTTTGTTGTATATTGGAAAGGAATAGCAAGTTGTGCATAGTAGAGTTGCAGTTTCATGTACAATCATCTTTTTTATTGTGCCATGTTATAAAAATGCTTGTTTTATTCCATAAATTAAAAATAAAAAAAAGAAATAAAGTTTAAAAAAAAAGTATGTTTCAAAAACAGTGATGGAGAAAATGTTAGTAAGGAATATTATGCTTAGAACTATATCCTGGTTTTTTTTTTCAGAGAGCCAGCTGTTAACGTTTATCGGCACACCGCAACTTATCTTCTTCATGGATTCATTGTCAGAATAAAATAGGATAACAAAAAGAAAGTGGTAATATATGCACTACTTACACAAAGCACTGTGCTAGCTAGCTGCTGGGGCTGCAGAAGGGGGACAAAACTGGATAAAACATGGCAGCCCCTGCCCTCAAGAAGCTACTAGCAGAGATGAGACCTATATCTTATAATTCCATGACAGTCAGGAATATGCCTTATTTAAGCTTCAGATCTCCCCCAATGCCCACTATAGTGCCCTGCACATAGTAGATTCTTCATAAATGTCTGTTGAATTTAACTGAATGGACAAAATAATCTCGATACAAAATAAAACATGATACATGCAAGAGATGCACAAGGTGTTTTTTGTGGAGCCAAGTAAAGCAAGGTCATGCACACATACCTAGAAGACTTTGGAGACGCTTCATGGAGAGAGGAAATTTGAACCAGATCCTTAAGTTCAGAATGTGCCATATCTGAGGACAGGAAAGGTGATGAGGATGAAAAGATGAGAAGAAGGAACTTTGTGGAGGTCTTTGTCAGGCTGAGAAGTTTGGACCTTATCTGTTGGGCAATAGAGAATATTATAGGGTACTGAGCAAAGGAACGATTTGATCACATCTTTGCATAGAACAATAAAGAGCAACAAATCTGGTAGCAATGTGGAGAAAGGACCAGAGACAGAGAGACAAGTGGACTACCTCCACACAGGCAGAAAGAATGAAATTCAAAGGGATTTTCTTTTTCCAAAGAGAGAGGCAGACACAGAGACAGAGACAGAGACAGAGACAGAGAGAGCTCTCTTAACAGCTGGTTGGCTCAGGCTAGCTGTCTGAGCCCATCATCTTTCTGTCTCCATTGAGGTCAATCGTAATTTAAAAGAGAGTACCAAAAAACCTCTCCCAATGCGGCACACAGTCCTGGACACAGGGAGAGATTCCTAAACCCTCCAGGCAGAGCCAGCCTTCCACAGATCTGTGGGGTAGACAAAATTTCTCTCTCATCTTGCCACTTGCCATCTTATCTTCTTTTGGGGACTTCCACTTGGTCTGAGGACATAAGACCTATGTTCCAGGGTGGGCACCAGTCAATGTGTAGGAAAGATTTTAGAGTTCTCTGACTTAAGACTGTTGATAAGATGTCACATCAACTCCCTTCCAAAGGATCAATTGCACTGACCTGGTTTCAATGACAATAGCTACTGTCTATATAAAGCTTTCCGGTTTGAAAAGTGCTTCAGTTTATCCTCAGAACAATCCTGGAGGGTAGGTGCTGTGGCTATCCCCATTTTTACAGATGAAGAAACCAAGGCAGAGGTTAAGTGATGTTCCTAAGGTCACACAGGTAGTAAGCGTCTGACATTCTATTTGAACTCAGGTCTTCCTGACTCCAGACACAGTGCTCTACCATTGTACCAGCTTCCCCATCAAGTCAGGTAGGTGGCACAGTGAATAGTGTCTGGCCTTAGACACTTATTAGCTGCATGACCCTGGGCAAGTCACTTAACCTCTGTCTGCCTCAGTTTTCTCATCAGTAAAAATGGGGACAATAATAGCTCCTACCTCCCAGGGTTGTTATGAAGATCAAATGAGATAATATGTATAGAGTACTTAGTACAGCACCTGGCACGTGATAGGGTACGGTATAATCGCTTATTCCCTTTCTCCTCTTGTTTGATAGAATTTTCAATTTTTTTAAGTTAATTGCATAGTCAGAATGAGGAAACTGGTCCTATACCTAGTCACAGCATATGCAGATATAGCATGATTGAGTGGAAAGTGTACCATAGAGTATCACTAGACCTGGGTTCAAATCCTGCCTCTGCCCCAGTAAGTTATTCTGCAGCCTTGTCCATGTTGCTTAATCAACATGAGTTGTCATTTCCTAGTCTGCAAAGTGTAGGGAAAGGAATAAGTATTTATTAAGCTCCTACTGTGTTCCAGGCACTTTACAAAAGATCTCATTTAATCTTCACAACAACCCGACAAGATAGGTGCTATGATTACCCCCGTTTTTATGGTTGAAACTGAGGCAGGCAGAAGTTAAGTGACTTGCCCAAGGTCATATAACCAGTAAGTGTCTGAGGGCAGATTTGAACTCAAATTTTCCAGGCTCCAGGCCCAGCACTCTATCCACTGCTCCACCAGCTTCCTATAGATAATAACACTCTTCTTGCTTACCTATGAGGCACCAGAAAAGGACTGAAGCTGATGAAGGGAATAAAGTGATTATAACAATAATTCACATTTGCAAGGTATCTAAGATTTACAAAGCAGCTCTTCACAACAACCTGTGATACATGCAGTGGAAGTTTTTTTCCTCATATTGCGCATGAGGAAAATGAGGCTCAGAGAGGAAAAAAATTAGGCTCATCTTAATGGGGAGAAAATCAAGGTTCAGAAGAATAGAAAAACAGGATGAAAAATCTAACAGGAAAGAAGGATGAAAAGTTTTCCCCTTCAGTGATAGCCTTTTTTTTTTTTGAGGCAATCAGAGTTAAGTGTCTTGCCCAGGGTCACACAGCTAGTCTGAGGCTGGATTTTAACTTTGGTCCTCCTGACTCCAGGGCCAGTGCTGTATCTACTGTGCCATCCAGCCGCCACAGTGATGACATCTTAACAAAAAATTTTATTGCTGGAGGTGGAAGGAAGATACCAAAAATGTAGAAAGAGTAGCTGGAAAGGGTGTGTGAGGACCTCAAGACAAGCTCTACCTTCTTGAGCAGGTGGTCAGTCAGGTCCCTCCAAGTCTTAGCGTTGTGCCCTAGATGGAACAGCAGACCTGAATTAAGGAGATCTGGATCTGCATCCTGTCCGTTACCAGGTCCTCTGACTATGGGGAAATCACTTAATCTCTCTAAACTTCTGTTTTTTTTCTCTGTGAAATGAGATGAATGGTAGAGTTGAAGGAGCATTGAACTTATGGCCTGAAGTCTTAGGCCCATTTCTACCATTTCCAAGCTCTGTGATCTTCAGCAAGTTTCTTCTCTTTTCCAGACTCCAGTTTCCTCATCTCTACTCCAGCTACCCTACATGCTCTATTATAGATGTACTCTATAAAACGATGGGGTTAGACCAGATGACCTTTGAGTCTATGTGATATATTTGAACTCCCTACCTCACTGGGTTTTTGTGAGGAAAGTACTTTGTAAACAATAATAATAACTGACATTTACTTAACACTTTAGAGTTTGTAAATCATTTAGACACGTTATCTCATTTTGGCATTGCAACCATCCTATGAGGTGGTACAAAGACTTCAGTAGCCTCCCCACCTCTCTAAACTCTGGGAAAGCTCAAATCCTCTGAGCCATTCAGTCCAAAGAAAGCCTACTGTAATGAGGGAGAGCCTCTGTTCCCACCGGTGGGGAGTTTAACTACCTACTAGAACTCAATTTCCCAGGCATCCTCCTCTTCTCCCCCCACTATGAATCAGTACCAGTCTCCAGGTCTGGGTCATCTACTCCCTCCCTCCCAATGCCTGGATGTGTTTGAGATAGATGAGAACCCCACAAAAAATTTTTTTAAAAAACTACTAAACATCAGTGGTTGGGGTGTGCCCAATTCTTCTCAGTCCCCAGTAGATCTGTTTCTATCTTCCTCACCTGTCTTTTATTTTGAGTACATGAAGGTGGTACATTTATTTTCTTATTGCTCAGTCCATCTTTTTGTGCCCCATCTTTCCTGTGCTTGTCTCTTAGGATATACTCAACTCAACCTGTATTAAAATAGGTGGGTATTATAGCTATTATTGTTATTCCCATTTTGCAGATGAGGAAACTATGACCCAGAGAGGTTATGACTTGCCCAAGGTCACTTAACTAGGAAGCCAGTCAATAAACATTATTATTCGTTGTGGTTGAGTTGTTTCAGTCATGTCCAGCTCTTCATGATCCCATTTGGGGTTTTCTTGGCAAAGATATTGAAGTGGTTTGCCATTTCCTTCTCCAGCTCATTTTACAGATGAGGAACTGAAGCAAATAGAGTTAAGTGACATGCCCAGAGTCACACATATAGTAAGTATCTGAGACCAGATTTGAACTCAGGTCTTCCTGACTCCAGGCCAGGCACTCTATCCACTAAGCCACCTCACTGCTCAAAAAAGGGCCCACTATATGTCAGGCATGGTGCTAATCCCTGAGAATACATGCAAACAAAAGCAAGAAAAATAGTTCCTACTCTCAAGGAGCTCATAGTCTAACAGAGGAGATAACATACAAGTAACTATATACAGACAAAATAAATGCAGGATGAATTAGAAATAATCAATGGAGAGAAGGTGTTGCAAAGGTAAAAACCGACGAGCCTTGGCAAGAGATTGGATATGAGAATTGAGGGAGAGCAAGGGAGTGGAAGATGAGGTCTAGTTCACAAGCCTGAGTGACCAGGAAGATGGTAACACTTGTGACAGTAACAAGAAGTTAGGAGGGGAAGGTTTAGAAAAAAAGATGATGAATTCAGTTTTGAACATGTTGAGTTTAAGATAGAGACAAGACATCCAGTTAAAGATGTCCAATGGGCAGCTTGGAGACATGAGACTGGAGGAAAACAGCAGAGACATCAAAACTGGATAAGTCGATTTGAGAATCGTCAGCCTAGACATGAAAACTGAGTCCATGGGAACTGATGAGATCACCCAAGGAAATATATAAGAAGTGTCAGAGGAAGGATTCAAACCAATGTCTTTTGGACTGCAAATTCAGCTTGCTGTCCATTACTACAAGCTGTGTGAAGAACTGCAAAGGGACCCTGCCTAGAATCACTTTTAATTAGTATATTAGAAGAAAGAGATTTAGGAAACTTTACCCAGGCATCCAGGCCTCTTTAAAAAGTAAAGAGGGGAAGATGTGAATTGGTCTAAAGATTCTAGAAAACAATTTGGAATTATGCTGAGAAAGTGACGAAAATGTCCATTCCCTTTTACCCAGAGATTCACTGCTAGGCAAATTCTCCAAAGAATAAATAGAAGTATATACAGAGTAATTTTACATGTATATCCCTATTTGTGTCTAATGGTAGCCATCTCTAGTGTGGGGGGGGGGGTGAAGGAAAAAAAGGAAAAAGGGAAAAAAAGAAATCTACATGATAATTTCATTTTTTACTTTTTTTTTATTTTTGGGGTTTTTTTGTGAGGCATTGGGGAACAAGTGATTTGCCCAGGGTCACACAGCTAGTAAGCGTCAAGTGTCTGAGGCCAGATTTGAACTCAGGAATTCCTGACTCCACCTAGCTGCCCTGATAACTTTATTATATATTTAAAAGGAATAGCAAGACATACATAATAGATTTGCAGTTTTATGTGCAATTATCTTTTTTATTATACTGTATTATGGAAATGCTTGTTTTTTTGTTCCATAAATTAACAATAAATTAATTTAAAAAGAAATCAAATATAGAAATGATGGCGTTGTGTGCACCAAAGTATTTATAGCAGCATTTTTGATAGCAGTAAAGACCTAGAAACAAAGTAGATTTCCTGTGGTTGGAGAATGGCTAAAAAAAAAAAAGAAAGAAAGAAATGTAATGCATTAATGTAATGGAATATTATAGTGTCAGAAGAAACAATGAGTATAAAGAAGCATAGGAGGACTTAAATTAACTGATTCGGATTGAAATAAACAGACCCAGGAAAACAGCGCATGCAACGACTGGCAACATAAATGAAGAGAACAACCAAAAAAACCCCAAAAAACCCTGAAATTGGTGTGATTTTAATGACCCTGGTTGGTCCCAAAGAAGAAAGCAAAAAATTGTGATTTCCTCCGTTCTTTTCAGATCTGGGGGACTATGGGTATGAAGCATTGCTAAACACATCTTTGTTGCTATGAAACAGACTGGGTGGTTGTCTTGGTTAGTTTTTCTGAACTGCTCTGGTTTTTAAACTTTTTTTGTTGCTGAGACTGACTCTCTGAATGTGGGGGAGGAGATGTATTTGAAAATGAAAGTGATGAAAAAGCAAATTTAAAAAAAAAGTTTATAGAGAATACTACAAAAAAATGGAAAGGGGAAAATAGACACACACACACACACACACACACACACACACACACTTTCCCAAGCATCTGTGCCTAAGACAAGTTCAATGAAAATAAATACATTCCCTACATTCCCTTATTAAAGACTTTGATAGGGACCATTTCTTTTTATATGTTCAAAGTCTCTGCTTCTCTCCTTTTAGCTCTTCCCCTTAGTTTTCTCTCCATCCCCACTGACTGATCTTACCATCAGATAACAGAACACATCAGCAAACCATAAATATTGGCCAACTCCAAGGCCAGCTTTTCATCCCTAACCTAATGGGAAATTGGAAGAGCATTTGCTAGCTTTCTCAAGCTGCCCTCAAGGGCCTTCTCCACTGGAATTTCAAATCTCTGGAGAACAGCTCACTGCTAGCCTAATCATAACAAGCCGCATACAGTCATTACATGACTTTAATGCAGAGCTTTTATGCAGGCATCTGGGTATGTGTGTTCTTATGAGCAATTTGTAATGAAGACGTGTATGGCCAGGAGCAGGCTGGGAGAAGAGTGGTCCACAGCACACAGCACCAGGCAGGAAGCAGTTCACAGGGTGGGAGCAGCTGCCTTGGGTCTGGGCATGGGTGAGCCACACTGGGATTTTTAAGGCGCTATTTGATCTCCTCTTATACCCCACATGTCTTCAATTTTCACATGGTCTGAATGAGACTGAAGGGAGAGCAAATGTATCCATCATGTCTATTGCAAAGATTGTGTTCTTAATTAAGGGCCCCAGATGCTTGGCTTGCTTCCCCATACTCCGTGTACAGTAGTAAGGAGATAAGGACACCGGGAGTCAGAGAGAAGATCCTCTTCCTTGGAGACTTAGCATCCCAAGGCTATGCTCATAACCTTACTGTCCAAAGGTGAGAGGATTCTCCCACTGGGGACTACCAAACCTACCCTCTGGAGAATTCCTAAACAAGTAGACTTCATTTTATAGAAGATATATTCCCCTTGGGGTCAGCTAGATGGAGCAGTGGGTAGAGCACAGGCCCTGAAGTCAGGAGGACCTGACTTCACTTAACCCCAATTGCCTAAAAAAAGAAAAGATATATTCCCCTTAAAAGTTAAGTGGAAATGGAATTTTTGTAAGATCTGAGTTTCCCATTCCCATCTAAGAGCTGGCCCATCCTCATCTCATGCCTAATGATGGCCTTGGATGGCCAGGGGCTCTTGACCTTTTGGTTGAAGGGTTCTTCATCCCTCCCCCCATCTCCATCCTGCTTATCCTTTGATAATGATGGGCATAAAGTCTAAAGTGTATCAGGGAAGGCTTCCTGTTTGAAGCAACTCTGTGATGACTCTTTTTGGTTGCTGCATGACGTCTTCACCCAATTACCACATACAGAAAAAACAATTATCTCCTATCACCACATTCAAAGACAGAGACCTGGTCTCTTCTCCTGAGAATGTCTGCTTCCTGCCTGAGTACCATACAGTCACCATCTGACTCTCATCCAAATCAATTTCTTAGTAAAATGCCATTAGAAGATTTTTACTGAAATATCTTCTAAAGACAAAACTTGACAAACCTTTTTCCTCATATTGTCACAACACCTACCACAGGGCTGTCCGCACAATAGATGCTCAGTAACTTCTTAGAGTCTTAGTGCTCTATGAGGACTTCTTAAAACCCTCCATCCTAGGCACAAACCCTTCCCTTGGGGGGAGGGATTGGTGCAGAGAGGACCCGGATGCTTCCTTTCCTTTCCAGTGGTCTAGGGCTAAAGGAGAGAACCAGGTCCAGCAACCTCCAAAAACAGTTGGTAACAGAGTCACAAAGAATAATAGTAGCTTTAAGGTTTGAAAAGCACTTTACAAATGTTATCTTATCCAATCCTCAAAACCACCCTATAAATTAGGTGCTATTATTATCCCTGGGGCAGCTCGGTGACATAGCATATGGAGTGCTGGGCGTAGAGTCAGGAAGACTCATGTTCCTGAGTTTTAAATCTGGCCTCAGACATTCACCCAGGAAAGTCACTTAACCCTGTTTGCCTCAGTTTCTTCATCTGTAAAATGAGATGGAAAAAAATGGAAAGTCACTCTAGTATCTTTGTGAAGTAAATCCCAAAGGGCATCATAAAGAGTCAGATATTACTGAAACGACTGACCAACAGAACTTATTATCCCATTTAAAGATGAGAAAACGGGCTGAGAGATCAGTGACTTACTTGCTCAGGGCCACATAACTAATAAGTGTCTCAGGCAGGAACAAAAGAGCAACTCATTGGCATCATTCAGAAACTGGACTATTGGAAAAGCAATGTGGCAAGGGAGTGAAATGATGGGACAATCCAAAGCTAAATCATCCCTGCCTTCTTGAGACCCCACCCACGACAGTGCTGGGATGCTCAGGGATGCCGCATATCCCAAGGGGAGAGGGGAAAGAGGGATGCCTCCTCCTCCCCTCACTGAAGGAAAAGGGCGAATCAGTTGTGAGGCTTTGAGGCTGTAGTTGTATGTCCTTTCTGTCTGACCATAACTTATCTATGTTAGAGTCTTGTAATCCTGAGTGCACATTAGGAGGTCCCTTGTGGGAGGATACGGTTCTGAAGCTCTCAGATTCTACCTGGGTTTTAGGCAATGGGTCAGATAAATGAGAAATCTTCAAAGTGTATTCAGGCCTTCTGGATCAGGAGGGGAGCCTCCAGCATAGGGAGGGACAAGAGAATTCTACAGAATCCCAGATTTTAGAGCTGGAAGAGATCTTAAAATGAGTAAATGAATTTTATTGCCTATAATCTGCCTGATATTTATTTCTAACATGCTTCTTTCACCATTAATGTTATTACTGAATTGATATCAGGGGTAAAAGCCATAAATCTATCAGCAGTGTGAAATTGGGCTTATTGTATTCATGCCGAAAACATTATAAAGGGGAAGAAAGAACAGGAGAAATAATAGTGTTAATTGCGTACTTCCAATTGTCCTCACTAAAGCAAAGATAGAGTTTGAATTTTGGTTTCTTTAACTCCTTAAGAGAGACAGTATGTATTAATGGATAGAAAGGGGGCCTCAGAATCAGTAAGAACTGGGTTCAAGTCCCACACCTGACACATATAGACCATGTCACGCTAGGCAAATAATTTAACATCTCAGTGCCCAAGGCAAATCTCCTAGGCTGTAATTTAAAGAAAAGGGTCTGCTCTGCATTGATGGAGGGAATTTCATTTTCAGCAAGTTCCCTAATATTAATGAAACAACAGATCTAGTCTCTATTCTTAAGCCTCTTTAAGGACAGACTATTTTAAATATGCTAAAGTAAAACCCACATGGGGAAAGGGATCTTTTGATGTGATTAATGAGATTTCTTGTGAAGACTGGGATGCATACTTGAAAGCAATTGTGTGCAAAGAAATTAGCAGCTACTAATTGCTTTCTATGGCAAATTGCATCTCATTAAGAACACTATTGGATTTTTTAAAATGAGTTCTTCCTGAGTAGTGTGGCACATCTGGATCCCCAGAGGCAATCGGGCAGATGCCAAAGCGTCACTTCCAGAGATGACAAGTTTGACAAAGCTGCTGTGAATCCACGAATGAGGGTGAGGGAGAAGAAGGCTAGTGGGGTCTGATTTCTACAAGGTAGATCCACCAAGAATCTGGCACACCAGCTGGTTAACCAAAGATGGAATGCATGTTACCTTTGCACTCTCTTCCCTCCTTTGCCCTCCACACCCCACCCCCAGTACCTAGCACTGTGCCTTGCACATAGAAGGCACTGAATAAATGTTTGCTGATGAGGAATAGGGAAGGGAAGAACAGAGAGTGAAAGAAGCCATTCCCAAAGGAGACATAGGACCACAGCATAGGCAGCTGGGTAGCTAGAATAGCTAGAAGGCTAGCTTAATCAGGAAGATCTAAATTCAAAATTCCACCTGAAACACTTACTAGCTGTGTGACCCTAAGCAAGTCATTTCTCTCAGCTTTAGTTTCTTCATCTGTAAAATGAGGATCATAAAAGCTCCTACCAAACAAGGTTCTTGTGAGGATCAAATGAGATAACATATGTAAAAGCCCTACAAACCTTAAAAGTCTTGTATGAAGGCTAGATAATAGTAATAATAAACAACAACGACAGCACGGTTGAGTAGAGAAGAGGTGATTTTGGACTCTATGTTTTTCTCTCTCAATTAGATTGGAAAAATAGGATGCCCTGTGCAGCATTCTGAAGCTTTGGGGTCTTCTCAGAAATTGCTATCCCCGCTGTCCAAACCAGAGGGTTGCCATCACAACTTTTCTACAAAACTTCTCCAAGAACTCCACCCAATGGCCAGCCAGCACATACATGCCCTAGCCCAGCCCCTCTGAGGAGAATGAATAGTGAAATGTGCCCACTGTTTCCCCACTGATGGCCATTCAAATTCCACAGCCCCACTACCAGAGGCATCTTGGCATGAAGCAGTTCACCTCCCTCACTTTCTACATGGCTGGCTTCATTCTCCTGAAATATCCATGTTTCCAGGAGCCCTAGAGCTCTGCTTCGAAGCGTCAATGAGGACTTGTTCTGCTTATCGCTAACGGGTCTATTTCCCCACACTCAGATCTTGAATGTATTAAATGCCCAATGGTTTCTGCAGCAAGACATTCAAGCTCTTGTAGCAATGAGAAAAGGTCTTTGGTAGCCCATGAAAATGTTTACCTCCCATCCAACACATATGTATTTTTTCAAAAACACAACTGTATACTTTTTTTCATGTTTGAGGTTTCATGGTAGGCTCCCAACTGCAATGATGAGAGGTAGAAGGAAGCTAGCCATTAGAAAATTTCAGCAAATTGTAATTCTCCTGCCCAGGTCAAACAACTGAGGCTCTTCAGCTACTCAGCATTCAACCAATAAGTACTCATGGAAAACCTATGATGTTCTGCTCAGTAGATCATCAAAATCAAACTGAGGTAGCATCACATGAACAGATGCTTATGATGGTTCAGTGGAAAGAGCACTGATATGGAAGTCAAAGGACCTGGATTCAAATCCTGTTTCGGGTGCTTGCCACCTGTGTGATTTTTAGCAAACTGCTTAGCACCCTAGTCCTCAGTTTCCTCATCTATAAGATGAGAGAGTTGAACTAGATGTCCTCTGAGGTCATTTCCAGCTCTAGATCCTATGGAGAGAGGGGAGGGGGGAGGGAACGGAAAAGAATATGAGAGAGAGAAAGTGAGAGAGAGAGAGAGAGAGAGAGAGAGAGAGAGAGAGAGAGAGAGAGAGAGAGAGAGAAGCAACATAGTGCTTGCCCTCAAAGAGCTTGCATTCTAATAGGGAAAGATAGCATATAAAGGGGAGCTGAAAAACACTGGGGCAGGTCCAGAACAGAGTAGGAAATGGAATGGAGGCCTGAACCCCAGCAAGATAAAGCAAAAGTTCACTTATCAAAGCAAAGGGGCTTGGGGCAAACAGAGTCTAGGTTACTTTGGGAAGGGCGTAGAGGTGATGGTCCATTTCAAAACAGCCATGGCATCCTGGTTACTCTTCTCTAATCATGTCCTTATTTGTCAGTCTCTTTCCTAAACTGTGACACAGAACAGAGCTTGAAATTCCAGATGTGATCCTACCAGGGCAGACTAGAGTGAAACTATTAGCTCCCTTACTCTGAGCACTGCACTTCTATTAACGCAGTGTAGGGTGGCATTCGCTTTTTTGGCTTCATGTCGCACTTCTGACTGGTATTTTCAGTTCACTAAAACCCCTAATTTTTTTCATAGCAAGTACTTTCTAGCCATGCCTCCTCATTCAGTATCTTTTCTGCTCTTTTTTAAACAAAGTGTAAGACTTTGTTTAGCCATATTGAATTCCATCTTACTAGATCCAGTGCATTATCATAGGCTGCAAAGATCTTTTTGCACCATAACCCTATCATCTGTATTAGCTGCGCTTCCTGCATTTTGTGTCGTCTGCAAATTTCATAAGGCTATCCACTATGCACTCACCCAAGTCATTGCTCAAAATGGTGAACAACACAGGGTCAAGAGTATTTCCCTGGTCTGCCCCCATTAGAGATCACCCTCCAAGTTGATATTAACCCATTGATGACTATTATTTCAGCCCAGATACTTAACAAATTCTGAGACTTTGCTTTGCTGTAAGATGAATCAAATCTGTCTGTGGAATTCCCCTGGTTTGGTCACCCTATGAAAAAAGTAAATAAGACTATTCTGATATGTCCTATTCTTTTTAAAAATATTTTTTATTTAGTTTGTTAAACATTTCCCAATTACATTTTTTAAAAGTTTTAATATTTTTTTTAAATTTTGAGTTCCAAATTCTCTCCTTCCCTCCCACCCTTCTCCCCCTCCTTGAGAAGGCAAGCAATATAATCTTGATTATATATGTGGTCACACAAAATGTAGTTCCATATTAGCCATGTTGCAAAACACCAAAAAAAAAAATCAAGAAAAATAAAGTGGAAAAAAAAGTGTGCTTCAATCTGCACTCAGAGTTCAACAGTTCTTTCTCTGGAAGTGGATAGCATTTTTCATTGTGGGTCTTTGCAATTGTTTTTGGATCATTGTCTTGATTGGAACAGCTAAGTCTTTCACAGTTGAACATCATTACAATATTGCTATTACTATAGCAATATTGTTTTTTCAGACATGACTATTCTTGATGAAGTCATACTGATTCTTAGTAATTATTACAAGTTTTCCTAAATGTTCACAAACTATCCCCTGAATATGTTCTAGAATTTTTCCAGGAGTCAAAGCTAAGACCTATGCTTGAAGACTCCACTCTTTTCCCTTTTTTTTTTTTAAAGATAATTGGGACATGACACATCTCCCATTTTCCATTATTTTTTAATGATCATTGAGCGTGATCCAGCATTCAAATATGCTAGTTCTTTCAGGACCCAGAGATATTGTTCATCCAGGCCTGATGACTTGAATTCATTGAGGATAGCTAATACCCTTTCTCAGCTTTGTTTAAATCAATTATCTTGTCAGCTCTCTATTAACATTTTTTTTCTCCCATATCCCAGTTCCACTATCGTTGTCCGTAGGAAAAAAAAAAAACAAAGAAAAAAGGAGTTAGGTCCTTTTGACTTTTCCCTATCATTCATTGCTGTTTTCCCTTCACTCATTATCATTTTCCCATCCCCCCCATGCACTGGTCCTATCCCTTCTAAGATAGAGTGATCCCTTTCTCCTAAGATTCCCATTATTTTTACTTTAGCAACCATGTCTATATTCATCAGGATCAAGCATAAAGCAGCAGCAGTTTCTCTGCTCACTTCTACCTTTTGAAGTCACCCTATCAAGAAAGTGACTCAATAATGTTTTCTACCACTTTGGACAGAAAGGTGTCTAGGTAGCTGAAATTCCCTATAACCAAGGTAATATATGTCCATGATCAGTTTGTAACGTTTCTCAAACATTTCATTTATTTCAGGGATTCTTAACATGGAGTCCATGAACTTGTTTTAAAAAATAATTTGATAACTATATTTCACTATAATTGGTTTCCTTTGTAATCCTATACATTTAAAAACATTATTCTGAGGATTTCATGGACTTAACCAGATTGCCAAAGGGGTCCAGAAAAGGTTAAGAACCCCCACCTATTTCCTCCTGACTAGGTGGTCTGAAGTCATCTATCTTGAAAACACGCTTTCTTTTTTCCCCCCAGCATTTATCCTCACTCAAATGCTCTGCACCCTGCTCCCTACATCTAGTTTCTGCATTTTCTCATGGACATTTTTTCTCCTTAAAATATAATGCTTCTACAATAGCCCTTTTTATTGTCTGTTCATTATGAATATCATATACTTCTCCACAGTCATTGTGCAGGCATGAGTCATATCTCCATGAGACCTAAGATCAAATTTACCATCTTAGGTTAAGGACATTGGATCTGAAGTCAAGATTGAGGTTTGCCTGAGTTAGCCACCCTCCAAGCTTCAGAGACAGTAACTCAGCCTCTTTGTGGCTATTTTGTACTCAAGCAACCAGGAAGTAATGCCAATAGCCTGAGCCTTTACCCCTCCAAGCCAATTAAGTCTCCAGAATGATTTCAATATCTTTCAGGGGAAAACTAGCCTCACTTGTAAGAGGCAAAGGTATAGATATTGCTCCTTACACTAGGAAGCTAGTAAATAACTGAAGCAGGATTTGAACTCAAGTCTTCCTTCCTCCAGGTCCAGTACTCTATCCATTATGCCACCTGCATTTGTGTGTAGTGCCCAGGGGTCTCAACACATGTTGATTCCTAGAAAGCTACCCCAGGTTCAAGAAATAGCTTCCTGACTTTGTGGGTCAGGATCCACTTAAGACCATAAATCACAAGCCCTCACTAGTATATTTTCTTTTACTACTTCAACCAGAGAACTCATTAGTTCAATGCAAAATACATTTAATGAAGGGGTTCTTAGCATGATGAGGTTCAGAAACTTGGGGTTTTTAAAAAATATTTTGATGACTATATTTCAGTATTTTTTTCCTTGGGGGTGGAGCCAAGATGGCAGAGTAAAAGCAGTGACTTGCTTGAGCTCTCCTCCAAACCCTTCAAATACCAGTAAAAAAAAAATGGCTCTAAACAAATTCTAAAACAGCAGAACCCACAAAAAGACAGAGTGAAGCAAATTTCCAGCCCAAGACAGATATAGCGCCAGGCTGGGAGAGGAACGCAGAGCAGCATGGGCGCGCAGGCCACAGCGAACCTGGAGCAGGCCCCAGAGGACTGAATCGCAGGCAGCTGTGGCGGATCCCAGACTTCTCAACCAGGAATGCCAAAGACAATTTAGAAGGTCAGTGGGAAAAGTCTGTTTCTGCGATGCTGTGACAGGAGCTAGGTCTCAGAGCCAGTTCCAGAGCACAGAGCGTGGGCCCCGGGGTGGTGACTGTGTCCTGAACTTCTACCCACAGACTGAGGGGGAATCAAGTGGCTGATCAGAGGGGGCCTAGAAGTATCTCTGAAAACAGCTGTGCAAACCCCTGAAGCTTGGGACAGTACATTCTCCACATTGGAAGCAGACTCTTACCTTAACAAAGAGTTGAAAACTCAAGTAATTGGCCAAGATCATGAGCAAGCAGAGCAAAAAGAGTCAGACTATATTATCTTACTTTGGTGACAAGGAAGATCAAAACATACAACCAGAAGAAGAGAACAAAGTCAAAGCTCCTATATCCAAAGCCTCCAATAAAACTATCAATCAGTCCCAGGCCTTGGAAGAGCTCAAAAGGGATTTTGAGAAGCAAGTAAGAGAAGTAGAGGAAAAACTGGGAAGAGAAATGAGAGTGACGCAAGAAAACCATGAAAAACAACAGCTTGCTAAAGGAGACCCAATATTTTTTTCCTTCATAATCCTATGCATTAATTATATGGATTTTAAAACATACTTCTGAGAAGTCCATAGGCTTTTTTAGACAACTAAAGGGGTCTATGAGACAAAAATAAGTTGAAAACCCCTGACTGATAAATATACTCCCACCAATAGGTGAATGGACATAGGTAAAATTATGACCAGAGAACATGCATGGACAGGTACATGTGTAGGAAATATCTGAGGCCATGGAATACATATGAAGGGGCACACACAGAGGGAAACTGTGAGGCTAAGGGACACACATGGCTTGGTAAACTCATGTTTCCACTGAAATGTCAAAGACATTTTCTGTCATTGTTTCTCTCTCTGTCTCTCTGTCTCTCTCTCTCTCTCTCTCTGTGTCTCTGTCTCTCTCTGTCTCTCTCCCCCATATCTTTGATCACAAACAAAACAACAAGGCAAAATCTTATCCTTCACTTAACAAACCTACCTTTTCTGTACTATTACCTTCTATCAGCAGCAGGGATTTTTTTTTTTTACTGTCACCTATGCACCTAAGGTCTTCATAATCTCTAGCAATGTTTTCCAGTTTGCTTCTGGCAATAACATCTGTGTCCAGATGACTGAACAGGAGTGAGTAGAGATCATCAGGCTGGCCAAGTCGTGTGTCCTTTATAGACAATGTATGATGACGGCACACCTCCTTCCCTATTGTTGGCCAGCTCAGGACATGTGACTGCTTCCTTACCAGCGAGTGGCCAGCTAGGACTGTTGATCTCATTCAGAGATTCAGGTCCTGGATGGTTTCTTTCCTTGCAGTGCCTCTAGATGCACATCATCATTTCCTGAAGCAAAACAGTCTATTTCTTCCTCATGGGTCCATAAAGCATATCACGTTGATTGCCTAACTTTAAATGTTCAGTGGATATTCACTGCTTGCCTTTCTTTTTCTTGGTCAGATTCATAGCTTATCCATCCTCCAACCTCTTGACACAAGTTAAGATTTGCCTCTTTCTCTCCAACGTCTTTCCCTTGTTTTTCTTTTAGAGTACTTTTCCCATTCCTTAGTTAACTCTTCCTTCTCTATGATAACAGATCTAGTTAATCACGTTACTATCCTCCTCAGCAACCCTGGTTGCCTCTCCATTCTCTAGGAGAAGCTACAAGCCCCTTCTTCAATAGTGCCAAGCCTCTGGAATCAGGAAAACCTGAGCTCAAATTCAGACACTTACTAGCCATGGGACCCTGGGTAAGTCATTTAACTTCTGTCTGCTTCAATTTACTCAGCTATAAAATGGGAGTGATGATAGTACCTACTTCTCAAGGTTATTGTGAAGATAAAATGAGACATTTTATTTTCAAAATATTATTTGTAAATCACTTGGCATAGTGCCTAGCACATAGTAGGTATTTAATAAGTCCTTGTTTCCTTCCTTCCTCATCCTGGAATTTAAGACTTTGCTCAGTCTGGATCCAGTCTACATTTGCAATGCTATTTCACACAACTTCTCTTCACGTGGCAGATAGAAAGGCAGTCCTCTAGCTTTTTGCCTTTTCCTCTGGAGGAAATACAGAGCTATCCATTTACATTTCATATCACAGGTCTAGGAACTCATCATCCTCATCATTGTCCTCATCACAGCTAATACTTATACAGCACTTACTTTGTCCCAGAAACTCTGCTAAGCATTTTACAATGATTATTTCATTTGATCCTCACCATGACCCTGTTGGGTAGGTGACTTCTGGTGCTAATTCGGTGGTGATTCGTCCTCTGCCCAGCTCTCTAAGAATACAGGAGGCCAAAGTGTCACCTTGGCTGTGGATAGAATGAGGTCAGAGGCTTGCAGGTAAGCCCTCTACCTAGGTGAGGCAAAGACAACTCCCAAGGTCAAAGCCTGAAGGTGGATAAAGGGAGACCAAGTCTCAGTGTTTATCATATAAAACAACACTAAGACAGGACAGACACAACATCCTCTGCTCCTTGAACCAGTAAAGAGTTTAGCCCTTTCTCATGGAGATGTGGCCCTGGGCAGCTCAGGACCAGAAACGTATTCAGGAAATGAAGTGGGGGGAACCCACCCTGAAAAACAATAAGGCAGAATTATCAAGTGAAAGAGAAAACTATGTGTAACTTGGCCAAAGTGAGGAACAAGGGAGATCATGATAACCATCTTCATGGTCATTAATGGGATACATACCAAGGAGGGAAGAATTGCATGGGGCCATCTATGGAGTCAGGAGATGAAATGGATGGAAGGGAAATACTGCCTTCAGGAGCATTTCCCCCACACTGAGGTCAATGAAAATGTGAACTAGGCTTGGAGGTAAAGAGATAAAGATATTCTCATGAAAGTGATTCTCCAGCTCCTCCTCTTCCACACACACACACACACACACACACACACACAAGCGCATACGCACACATAAAAAGCAAATCAACAAATACACATCAGTAAGATATTGTCTCCTCTTGGCTGATTGATTATTGTCTTTTATCCTTGAAGAGGACCAAAATGACATCATGATGTTGGGGTCAAGGAGCAGCCAGAGTTTATACACTTTACCTTGACCTCATCGGCTTCTTTTAATGGCAAGGGGAGTTTGAGAGACAGCACTGGACTTGGAGTCAGGATGGCCTTGAGTTTAAATCCTGCCTCAAGAACATACTAGCTTTGTGACCCCAGGAAAGTCACCTAAACTCTCTGAGCCTCAGTTTCATCATCTGTAAAATGGGAATGATAATAAAAGCACGTGCCTCATAGGACTGCTGTGAAGACAGAATGTAAAACTCTTTGTAAACCTGTATGAATATGAGCTCTTATTAATAGGTCAGCTCTTCAATGGTAATGACAGTACCTTATTATGAATATCATATCCTATGTGCACACAGCAGGCATCCAATTAAGATTTATTGGATGATGAATGGTCCATTTCTGGAAGGATACCATACATGACAGATAGGAGACATACCAGAGTGCATACTATACTGGGAGTCAAGCAGGTCTGAGTTCAAATTCTACCTTCTATCTTTAACAGCTATGTGGCACACAGCAAGTCACTTAATCTCTTTGAGACTCAGTTTCCTCATCTGTAAAGTTGGAATAACCATAGTACCTACCTCACAAGTGTTATTGTAAAGACCAAATGCAATTATGTGTGCAAAGCACTTTGTAAACCTTAGAGGGCTATATAAATGCTAGTTATTCATATAGCTACATATTATTTGCATATTATTGCATTAATTTAATTAATTGATTAAGTGACAATAAGAGAGTCAACTAGGAGTGGGTAACAGTGTTACAAAGGGTTCCCTATTCTTAGAGTTCTGGGTTCAAGTTCTGGCTTTGCTGCCTACTAGCTGTGAGACCTTGGAAAAGGCCCTTGACCTCCTAAAGTCTTAGTTTCTTCATTTCTAAGTGACAGAAGCAGGATTCAAGCCCAAGTCTACACTAGCTCCAAATCCTACTCTTCTCATTGTTCCACACTGCCTCTCAATATCATCAATCCTTAGTATTTGTGGGTGTTCAACCCATTGCCAAAAGTCTTTGGTAAATAACTGGGTGACGGTAAGGTAAGATACCCTTCTTCAAATGGGCACTCCATTCTGCATCTGTTCTAAATGCTTGTTTATTCACCAAAACTTACACTTAAGTTTGATATAGTGGGAAGAGCACTGGGTTAGTGTCCGAAGACCAAGACGCATGTCCTCTTTCAGGACTTATTAGCCATGGGACCCTGTACATGTTCTTTAACCCCCTCTGAACTTCATCTGTCAAATGGGTATAATAATACTTAATGCACCTCACAGGGTTGTTGTAAAGATCAAAGGAGACATCATGCATGTAAATACTCTAAAGTAATGAGTCTTCTATAAATGTTGCATGACTATTACACAGTTTTATAAGGTTTTTTATTCCACAGCGCTTCCAAAAACATTCATTCATTTAACACCCATGATATCTAGTGAGTTAGGCAGATACTAGTATTGCCATTTGATAGATAAGGAAACCGAGCCTTATAGAAGCAAATGACTTACCCAAAGTCACACATAGCTAGGATTAGGACCCAAGTATTTTTTGGCTCCCAGTTCACTGACCCATTCTGAAATCACATTGCTTCTCTAGATTCTGAAGAATGACTATTCCAATGGAATATGCCCCCGCTCATCATTCCACCTAGTCTAAACACACCAATGGGCATTCTTCTGCCTAATTAAATAATGAAATGACACAGATCTATTTCTTTCAAGGTCCAGAGGCACCATTTCCTCTCATCCTATGCTCAGCTTGTGAATGTTGACTTTGGAAAACTTCACTGAAAAATGAAAACTATGATTTTTAAATCAGAAACAGCTCCCAAATCCTCAGTGCCAGCAGAAGAAGAGAACGCTTGGAAGCACTGGATGTCTTTTAGGGTACGTTACAGGATGATTTTGAGAAGATATGTGGCATGGGCTCACTGCTTGTCACTGCTACTCCAAAGGCTCCTGTGGGTCAAGCTTCTCTCCACACTGACTCCACCAATTAAGTTCACCCAATGCTGGTACAAGCTCTAAAGCTGTGCCATAACAGGGATTATCTGTTGTGAGCTTTGAAGATGATTCATGTTAGGCACTAGTGAACTATTTTTTTAGGTGACAACAACTTTGCCTTCTTCTTTGGGAGAGGGAGAGAAAGTAGGGCAATGACTGGTGAGTGGAACCCCAAAAGCTGGCCAGCTATCAAGAGGCTTCCTGATTGGCTGAGAAGGAGCCTAGAGCTGTACAATGAACCAGTGTGCTCCGCCCCAGGAGCCCAGATAGGCAAATCACAATTCATCGTAATATGCTCTGGAAGAAAGACATGCTCCTCCTTTGGGAGTCGCAAGGGAGGCTGATGTTATGGAAGGAGTTCTTAGCCTTTATTTTTGTCACAGACTCCTTTGGTGACAATCTGGTGAAGCCTGTGAACCTTTTCTCAGAATAATGTCTTTAAATACAAAAAAATAAAATTTGTGGGATTGCAAAGGACACCAATGACGTTGAATAACGTGTGTGTATATACATACAATGTACATGTAAGTCCGTGGGTTTTTCTTGGCAAAGATACTGAAGTATTTTGCCATTTCCTTCTCCACCATGCCCTCATTTTACAGATGAGGAAACTGAGGCAAACAGCGTTAAATGATTTGTCCAGAGTCACACAGCTAGTAAGTGTCTGAGGCTGGATTTGAACTCATGAATATGAGTCTTTCTGATTCCAAGCCCAAGGGGATAGCCAAGTGGATGGTACTCTATCCATGGAGCCACCTAGCTGCCCCTTATATTCATATACATATATATATATATATATATATATATACATTTATACCTACAGTTATATATGTATGTACATATAGTTTTTATATTAGATCCATGAACTTGTTTTTAATATATATGTGTGTATAATACATATTTGTGTACATATACACAATAACATGTATCATGCATATATATATGCATATTTTAAACATGCTCATGAACCTCAGGTGGAGAATCCCGCTGTTATAGCCTGGGAGGAATCATGGGCTGAGATGAAATCAGCCAGCAAAAGCAAACACTAGGTAGAATGTTTTAAGCACACTTTCCATACCTTCAGCCTTATTCATTGTATTTCCAAATAGTGATCTTTCCCCTGTGGGTTTTAGGCCCTCGTCATTTCTTACCTGCACTTCTAGCCTCCTAGCAGTTTTCCATGGTTCCAGGCCCTTCTTCTCAGAGCTGTCCTATTAATCTTCCAGATGCAAGGATCTAGCCATGCTGCTCTCCTCTTCGGAAACCGTCAATGTCTCCCTGTTGCCTACAGAATAAAACATTGCCCCTCCTCCTAGCATTTAAGGCTTTTCCTAATTTGTCTCCAGTCTAACTTTTTAAACTCACCATATGAATAGGTAGAGCAACAGATAGAACGTTGAAGCTGGAGTCAGGAAGTTGTTGTTGCTGTCCAGTTGTGTCTGACTCTTGGTTTTCTTGGCAAAGATACTAAAGTGGTTTTCCATTTCCTTCTCCAGTTCATTTTACAGATGAGGAAACTGAGGTAAACAGGGTTAAGTGACTTGCCCAGGGTCACACAGCTAGTAAGTGTCTGAGGCCAGATTTGATTTCAGGTGTTTCCAACTCCAGGCCTGGTGCTCTATCCACTGAGCCACCTTGCTGCCCTGGAGTCAGTAAGTGTTGTTTGGTTGTTCAGTCATGTCCGACTCTTAGTGACCCCATTTGGGGTTTTCTTGGCAGAGATACTGGAGTGGTTTGCCATTCCTTCTCCAGCTCACTGCCATTTTATTGTTTATACGCTCTTTTCTCCATGATAAAGCCCTTGATTCCAAAGCCCTCGAGAGCAAAGACAGTGTTTCTACTTCCTTGCTCTCGCTGCTGTGCCCAGGATTGCGTTAGGCACTCAAGGATGTTCAGAAAAGACCTGTTGCACACGTCAGAGTGCCACTCAGATGAGGATTCACATTTCAACACGGTAGAGTGGAAAAAGAAAGTCTTAGAATCAGGAGAGACCAGGACTTAAACCTTGATTGACTCTGTGTGATCCTGTGCAAGACGTTTATTTAACCTCAGTTTCTTTATCTTTAAAATGGGAATGATGGCACTTTCCCTACCCTCATAGAACAGTCGTAAGAAAACATTTGTAAATCTTCAGTTCCTCTTAGATTCTCAGCCTGTGGCTAAGCACAATCTCTTCTTTCTCTAGGCCTGTTATTAGCAGAAGGTTAGACACCAGTCTCCTTCCCCATTTTCCTGTCTACTTTTGGCACCTTAATCCCATCTGTTGGCACCACTTCCTTCTCTGCCATCCTTCCCCTCAAGTTTGGTCTGTAAACATTAGCCTTGCGTTGCTTCTAAGTCTCTGTCCCTTGGGACCAGCTTCTGGGACGTGTCATATTTTTATTTTTTCACTAGCAATCATAAAAAGAAAAGGAAGTCTGTGATAAAGGTCAAATGCAGGCACTTACTAGTTGTGTGTCCTTGGGCAAGTCAAGTAGCCTCTATTTGTCTCAGTTTCCTCATCTGTAAAATGGGAATAATAATAGTACCTACCTCCAAGGGTTGTTATGAGAATCCAATGATATATAACTGTAAAGCACTTAGGCACAGTGCCTGGCACTCAGTAAGTGCTATTTAAATTTTAGCTACTATTTCTAAGATCTGAGTATTCCATGTGCTGAATTCTAGAGATTTGAGTAGGGGGTATCCTAAAGAATCTTCTCACACTGCCCCCCAAACTCATTCTTAATCTAGTCCAGAACCCTTAGGCATCATACAGTACCCACTGGGTTTGGAAACTCCATGGCCTTGCCAGACCTCCAAGTCTCCGCCAATTCTTTTGCGGTGGCTACTGCAGCTGCCCAAGCAGATGGAGGCAGAGAGATGGCATGAGCCTCTGCCAAGCTGGCTCTGGCCTGCTGAGCTGCCCCTCCATTTACACTTATATTCTAGACCACAAACTGCTCCAAAGGACTTGTTAGAGCCGGGAACAAAGCAAATCACATTCCATGAGGTTCTCAGGGGTGCAGGTTTTAACGCCACCGAAGGAACTGTTAGCGACCAACACTGAAAATGCATCATTCCCACATCTTTGCAGCCTTCGTGAACCATTTTCCTAGATCAGCAGAACATGCACACACACACACACACACACACACCCCATTGATATCAGCAAGTTGAGCTTAAAACAATTAAGAAATTAACTTGGAATTTCCATGTGAAAAGATGTCACTGTGGGACTTTAATATTTACCTGAAACAAACTATTAGTTATGACTAGTATCTCACCTTGAACCAGCCTGAGGCTTGTTTTCAGCCCATTAAGAAAGGTCCAGGAAAAAGAGAGAAAGAAAGAGAGAAAGAAAGAGGGAAAGAAAGGGAAGGAAGGAAGGAAGGAAGGAAGGAAGGAAGGAAGGAAGGAAGGAAGGAAGGAAGGAAGGAAGGAAGGAAGGAAGGAAGGAAGGAAGGAAGGAAGGAAGGAAGGAAGGGAGATAGATCAAAGAGACAAGCTCTGTGTCTTTTTTCAGGGAGATACCACTGAACTAATGTGAACTGAGCTTCTGGATGCTAACCTTCCTCTTTCCCTTTTACTCTGTGTGTTAGACTGATTTCTTTCCACCTGCAAGCCAGGTAAATTCCCATGATGCCATTTCCCCCCCCCCCCCCCGTTGCCTTTTGCTTCCCGGCAGGCAGGGTCATCCCTCCTGCTGTTTCCTTTTCTCCCCCAAACTCCTTGGATCAGCTGTGTTTCCTGCCCTGTTGTTTATTTGGAGGAGGGTAGAGCATTTGGAGAAAGAACCAGGCAAATCTTGATGTCTGCAGCCAGAAAAGCAGAATTTCTCTTCTTTTCCCACATCCATCCCCTCCCCTCATCACAAACCACTGGGATATTAGCCATAAGATCACAGTATGTAGAATAAGAAGAGCCTTAGAAAATATCTTATAAATGAATAAACTGAGGTTCAGAGGGTTTAATGCTTTATCAAAGCTTGCCCAGGTACTGGAAGAAGTAGCAGAGGAGAATTTTGCCCCAGAGCTTCTTATTCCAAAACCTCCCATTACCCTGGTGTGTGTATGTTTGTGTCTGTATGGGAGGTGGGGAGTGCTCTGTTCTCACACCTAACACACATAAATGCTCATATATTTAGTACGCAAATACCATCACAAAGCTTTCATTCAGTAAGCTATGCCCTGTACAGAGAGAACCACGCAGAGATGCCAGTATTTGTTTATTTCCATCAATCAGCAAATATTTATTAAGTACCTATTATGTGTCAGGCACTGTGCTAGGTGCTGGGGATACATACACAAAGAATGAAATAATCCCTACTCGTTACATGATGTTATAATTACGGAGACAGTTAAGTATATGTAACAAACTCAGTTATCAAATCTATTATGCTTTTTCTTTGCATGGTGTCATAGAAACACATTTCATGTCCAGGAGGATATATGAAAAGTAATTTTAAGCTTGAAAGTTTTCTTTTTTTGATCAGTATGCACAAATGGTACTGGAGCTCCTGTACCAGGCTTCTCTCATCTGGGTGGCTGCTCTGACCTCTTAGCTGACCTCTATGGCTACAGTCTCTTTCCTCGCCAGTCTACACAACTTTACTAAGACTACTTTCACTGTCATATCTCTATTCAAAAACCTAAGATGCCCCTATATAACCTAACAAATAAAATCTTCTGCCTGATTTTTGAACATCTATTAAAGTTGCTGCCACCTTTTATAAATTTTTTTTTTTTTACTTTTTAGGCAATTGGGGTTAAGTGACTTGCCCAGGGTCACACAGCTAGTAAGTGTTGAGTGTTCGGTCTGAGGCCAGATTTGAACTCAGGTCCTCCTGACTTCAGGGCAGGTGCTCTATCCACTGTGCCACCTAGCTACCCCAGGTGCTTTTTAACATTATTTCTCCCTACTCTCCTGTGCTCCAGCTACAATGATCTCTTCGTTATCCCCAGCATATACTATGTTCTTTCCCATTTGTGTCTTCTTTCATTCTAACTGAAATCCTATGATAACTAAAATTATAGAATCTCAGAGGCAGTTGGGACAGACTACGTTTAAAGTCCTATCCAACTTGAAATTTTATAAATTGTTGGGGAATAAACATCTAGTGAAGAAAACGTTGGCTGAAAATAGAATTTATGTTTAAGGACCACAGTTAAAATAAAGGAACAACAGGCTACTGGCCAGGAATGGGATGTCCAAACAAGGGTTGGTAATAATGTAATTGCCTTGAGTCCCACAAGTCAATCAATTTAAAAGGAAGGAAAGAAAACCACTTATATGCACCCATCATCTAGATCCCATAGAGAATAACTATGATGTAGGAAGAAGATTCGCAATAGATACACTCAGACCTTCATTAAGAGACACAATGCAAGGAGATATTATAAGACCTATGGCCTTAGATATCTGCACGCAATTCACAAAGTATGAGTAATAAGTAAGGTAAATAAATCAGCAAGCCTAATCCAAGGGGGGTAAATTTGAATTAATAAATGTCACTGAAACTGGGTAGGATAAGAGCCTTGACCAAAGTTTGAATCTGAAAAGATGTGCCTTATCTAAAAAAGACACCAAGCTAGGTGAAAAGACTTGGGTGTAAGGAAAGGTTCTGAAAAGCATCACATATTAAAGAAAGAATTCTTATATGAGGAAATCCATGAACCACAAAAGGGAAACACAAATGAATGTACATTTAAGCGCTTACCATGTAGTATGTGCTGAGGACACAAAAAGAAAAATGAGTCAGTCCCTGCTCTAGAGGATGCCATACTCTAAATGGGAAAGATTACATATAAGAGAATCCTGCTGCAGGCTGTATGGAAAGGACCAGGAAATCCTAAGGACCTTACCAACCTTAGGACCCACAGGGGCAAATCAGCATAATGAAGAACATTTGAATGGAGATCAATGCAAACAGATACAGAAATGATATTGTGTTAGAGTAGAGGCATCAAACACTCAGCCCATGGGCCATACTCCTGAGTGAGGCCCAAACCAGATTGAAATGTAATTGGCAAATATTTAATAAAATGAATAAAAGTGTAATAAAGCTTAAATAATACCACATTTTAAAACTGAGTCAATATGCATCCCACAGAAATTCTTTTGTATGGATTAATGGTCTGGTTTCTATTTGAGTTTGACACCATTGCATTGCAAGGGTGGGAACCTAAGGCCTCCAGACCACATGTGGCCCATTAGGTCCTCAAGGGCAGCCCTTTGACTGAATCCAAACATCACAGAACAAATCCCCTTAATAAAAAGACTTCTTCTGTAAAACTTGGACTCAGTCAAAAGGCTGCACCCAAGGACCTAGAAGGCCACATGTGGCCTCAAGGCCACAGGTTCCCCACCCCTGCTTAGAGTATATTACATACCTCCTAAATAGAAACAAGAGATAGATAAGGTGTTAAGGAAATAGATTACAACACTGGTACGTAAGTATGATATAATCGTGTTGGCAAACTCCAAGAAATATTACAGAATACAATATTGTTCCAGTGATGTATGGCTATGAGTCATAAACTATCACAGTCTCCACAGAATTGTAAGAAGAGGATCATTTATCTTCCCTCCACTCCCAACCTTCCTCCTTTTCCTAACTCCCCCATTTTTGTTGAAGGCACCATTATGCTTCCAATCACCACAGCTCACAACCCAGCAGTCATTCTTGACTGTTCACTCTCCTTCATCCTCCATATCTCTCCAGTTGCCAAGTCATATGGATACTAACTCTACATCTCATTGGCCACAAATATAGTTCAGGTACTCATCACCTTTCACCTGGATTATTAAACCAGCCTTCCCAATCAAACTCCCAACCTCTCGTCTCCCCCTTCTCCAACTGATCCTTCAAACAGCTGCCATATTGATATTGCTAAAATGAAGGTCTAACCGTTTCACTGTCCCCCTTCTCAGCAAGTACTACTGACTCCCTACTGCCTCTAGAGTAAAATCCACTTTCCTCTATGTCACCTGCTCTCACCTTCCTTTCTTTCCAGCTTCTTACACAATATTTCCTTTTAGGCATATTTCTTATTTCTCAACCTTTTTATTACATCTTTTGCCTCTATGCCCAAAATGCATCTGTTCCTAGCTTCTGCCTGCAAGAGCCCTTAGCTTCATTCTGAACTAAGATTATTTTCTATCTCGCCCAAGAACCTTTTCCTAGTCCCCATAATTGTTAGTGCCCTATTCCCCTTCTTCAGATTATCCTACATATGTTTACATGTTGCTACCACCAGCACTACCATCCCTAAGTAGAATGTAAGTACCTTGAGAGCAGGAGTATTTTTTATATGGTTTTTGTATCCCCAGCATTTTATGGACAGAATATCTTACACACTGTATATATGCTTAATATAAGCTTGTCGGCTTTCAGTTAGAAGTTAGTGAAGATAAAGAGGTCTATTTTTTCCCATTAAAGCTCATGAACCTCCAGCAATCTGTCCCACAGACTCCTTGGTTAAGATACTCTGAACTAGACGATTATTGTAATAGTCCAGGCAAGAGATGATAAAGCCTGAGCTATGGTGATGGCTGTGCAATGTGTTAGGAGGAAATGTGCCATGTATGTTGTGAAGGCAGTATTGACAAGATTTGACAACTGGTTGGAGATGTGGGGTGAGAGTTAGGAGTCCAAGATGGTACAAGACTTGCAAACCTGGGTGACTCAGAAGAAGGCAGTGCACTCAAAAGTAATAGAGAAGTTTTGAATTGAATGGATGTTGGGGAAAATAATAAGTTCTGTTTTAGACTTGGTAAATCTGAGATGGTTAAGGGGCATCTGATTCAAAATGTCCATAGGCAGTTGGTCATATAGGACTTGAGCTGAAGGAAGAATCTAGGGAAAGATGATTCTGGGAATCATCAGTGTAGTGACTCACCCAAGGTCGTATAGTTAGGAAGTAAGTGGCAGAGCCATTATTTAAACCCAGATCCTGCTGACTCTAAGATATTTTGCAAACTCCAAAGTGCTAGATAAATGTTAACTATTATTATTATTATAGTTTTATTAAGACCACAGCTCTTTCTCATTTGTCATAATGATCAAAGATAACTTTTCAGTTTGTGTATTTCCTTCAAGCTCACAGCCTGATTTCTTTTCTGTCTCACTTAAAGTCCCTAATCATTGAAACACATGTTAAACTGACTACTGGGATACCGTGTGTGTGTGTGTGCGCGTGTGTGTACTGTGTATTGTTTATATTACACACACACACATACACATGTGTGCCTACCTGTCTTTTTGTTCTCATAACCATTTCTACTGAAGTTACATATTTCTAAAATTTTATTGTGGCTAAAAAATCATAAATTGCTCAGTTTGGAATTACTGACATGCTCAGGATATAGAAGGGACATTAAAGGCATTTTCTGCACCACTGTTATGACTTGACAGCTGCCAAGAAAGTCTTCTATAATCATAAATGAGATAAGCAAGAAGCAATGAGGACAACATTAAAAAATCTGGCAGTCGGCGAAGGCAGGTGTTTCCCCTGCCTCTGAGCTACAGAGGCTGCCCAAGTTAACGACCTTATGAAAGGCCAGCTACAGACTGGAAACATATGGTTGGATAGCCCCAGAACAGTAAGATAGAGTGAAGGCTACGGGGGGGGGGGGGGGGGGGGGCGGGTCCAAGGCTCTGGCCAGCCAGCTGGAGTGAGGGAATCTGCAATCACAGACAGTAGAATTTACACCATGGATGCACAGGTTTCCTGGGAGTGGAACAGAAGGAAAATGGGGCCAGTTTCCTCCCCATCCCCCTCTATATTATATCCATTCCTTCCTCTGCTTTTTGTTCTTGGCCAGCTAGGAATACCCTCCTTGATCTCATTCACTCCTTCAGGGCACTGCTCAAGTTTTAGGTCTTCCAATTAATATCATCCAACTAGGATTTAGACATAGGAGGATCTTACAGATCAACTCATTTATTTTGTAGATAAGGAGACTGAGGCTGAGAGAAGATGGGTGACTTACTCAAAGTGACACAGGCAGTAAATGGTAGGGCTTAGATTACAGCTCACATCCTCTACACAATGTTCTTTTCACTACAGGTCTGACTGTCTATACCAGCTTACCCAGATCTCTCCCCTTCTTTGACTTCATACTGTACCTATTTATTATCTGTGTTACTCAACTAAAGCTCCTTTCCTTGTGATAGGACAGATTCTCCACTTTGGGGGATTGACATGCTTTCCAAGGCTTGTTTATTTAACAGCAAGCAGGTCTCTTCTTAAAGAGACGGAAAATTCATGTAGATTCATAAGAATATGGTTGCAAGGGTTTTTTGAGAGCCTCACTCTATGTCTTTTAAGGGGAAGAGAGACTTTTGTTTTCAATATTTTGTATTTTCTTTGATTTTTAGAATTTCTATTCTTATGCTTCAGGGAGGTTCCAAATTTATTTTAATTGTCTGTTTAATTCCTTTACCATCTCTTTCTTTTATTGATATAAGTGTTTAGAGATACAATTTTTCCCCTAAAAACTGCTTTAACTGTGACCCATAAATTTAAGTATGTTTTATCATTTTCTTTTAATATTAATACAAATTGTTTCTATGATTCATCCTTTGACCCAATCGTTATTTAAGATTAAACTATTTAACCTTGATTTATCTCTAGGTGTTTGGTTCATATTTCCAATTTTAAAATAATTTTTATTGTGCTATATTCTATAAAGGATATTTAAGATTTCCAGCTTCTTGTATTTATGATGTATAAGCACATCAGTATTTTTAAAAGATACCATAAAATGCCGAATGTATTCCTTATAATTTCAATCCAGTAATCGCTAAAGGTCTTTTCTATTTAAAAAAAAAATTCGGTTTAGATCTTTAATTTCTTTCCTGTTGTTCTATTTGATATATTTGCCCAAGTCTAAAAGAGGAGAGTCGAAGCCACCAACAATTATTGACTTACAATAGAGGTTTTCCTATAATTCAGTTAGCTTATCCTTAAGTAATTATATGTTATCCCAAAAGGCACATGTAGATATGGGTATATATTTGATATTAATATGATTTCATTATCTATGGTGCCTTTAAGCCTAATGTAGTTTCCCTGCTTGTCTCTCTCAATCATATCAAATTTTACTGTTACTTTGTCTGGGATCAAGGTGGCTAATCCTGTTTGTTTGTTTGTTTTCTTTTTTTTTTTTTAAGTTTTAACTGAAGCATAATCAATTCTAGCTCAACCCCTCATTTTAATTCTATGTGAATATCTTCTCTGCCCATCTTCTTGCCAGTCACCAACATCCAGAAACCATATACTGTAAGTTTCAACCACTTTATCACTGGAATTTCCAATTGGGAGCTCCACTGACCTAATTGGTGACTGTCTCACCTGGCTTACTATTTCAGGTCGGCACAAGCCACTCTTCACTTCATTCCCACCCAGTTATCTTCTCACTAATTTCATAAATCATTTAATCACCAGGCTTTTACTCTCAATGCCCCCTTCCTCCAGTCTTCAACCTATGATCAAATCACTTCTGCCATTGTTCCTAGAAGACATGTATCACTCTACTCACCATCCCAGTAACTTTCTAGACCAAAGTGCCACTCCTTGGACGCTACAACGTATGTATGTTGTCCCTTCCTGTTAGAATGTAAGCACTTTGCTTTTGTATTTGTATCCCCAACACTTAGCATAGTGCTTGGAACATAGCAAGTATTTAATAAATGTTTATTCCTTCGTTCCTTCTTTATAAACAACAAATTGTTGGGTTTTGCTTTCTAATTCATTTTTCTGCCCTCCTATGTTTTATGAGTGAGTTCATTCCATTCACATTCACAATTGCCATTTGGAATGATGTTATGATGAAATCCACAATTATCCCTTCTTATTTTTGCCCTAAGAATGGGTCTTCCCATTAGCATGGGAGCTTTGACCTGCTCCATTTCTAATCTGGGTCTATTTAGTGTTCCCTAGGTACCCTGGTAGCAGCTTTCTCCTAAGTGCTTACTGTATTAATGTTAAACTTAGTGCAGGGCATAAGCAGATAGATCAATAGGGAAAACATCAATAGGAGAAAGAATTGTGGCATTCAGCTTTAGTAAAAGACTTCAAGCATTTATGAACAAATACTGCAAAACAAAGGAAAATTATCCATTATTTGAATAGGTAGAGGTAGAGGACCCTGTGGATTATGGGGAGAAAATGGAACATCACACAACATGGAATTCCAGAATGGTTTAAAACAGAAATAAAAATGTAGGAAAAGAATTTATTATCTGCACAGCTGAAATAATTAGCAGAACAGAAAATTTTGAATCTCTAGTGGCAAGTCTCACCAAAAAACAAAAGAAAGGATTACTAGTTGGAAGTGCAAATATATGGAAGTGAAGGACATTCTAGAAGAGAAGAAAAAAAGCAATAATTATTTTTAAAAGCATGGTCTTTATGCAAACAAAATATAATGATCTTGAAGACAGGATGAGTAGGGACAAATTAAGGATTCTTGGTCTCCCAGAACAGCATAACAAGTCAAAAAACCTAAACACCATAATGCATGAAATAATACAAGAAAACTGCCCAGAATCTCTGGACACAGAAAACAAAGTGCCCGTTGAAAGAATCCATAGGTTACATCCAGAGAAAAACCTGAATTTTCAAAATCCAAGACACATTTAAATTTAACAATTCCATTAAGAAACAATAAATTCTGCAAGCAACTGAGGGAAAGACCTTCAAGTATAAAGGAAAATAAATGTGAATGATACAAGACTATTTTGCACCCACCAGAAAATATAAGAGGGAATGGAATAATGTGTTCCAAAGAATAATAGAGCTCAAGATGCATTCCAAGGTAACCTATACTGCTAATCTGAGCCTAACCATGAATGGGAGGGGAGGGGAAAGATAAATATTCAATAATAAAGAGACACCTGAAACATTGTCAGTAAGAAAATGTAAGATACTCAATTGCAATACCTGTAAGATTCCTGATTGGCTTAGCCTACTACAACTCAGAAGACTCAAGTTCAAGAGAACTAGTAGCCCCAGGCTCCCCTGGCAGCAGGTATTAAAGGCCACCAGCAACTACCAAAATCTGCCTGTAGCAGGTCTTCTCCCCTCCAGTCCCAGTGCTTAGTTCCTAGTTGAAGAAAGGAATGAGATTAGCTCAAGCATAATAAATTGTTAGGTAATTAAAAGCATTAGTACACCCTGGAGCAGAAAAAGCAGCACCTAGTAGACATAATTGAGTACTTGTCATTTGGAGACCTGGGTTAGAATCCTAGATCTGATTCTTACTAGCTGTGTCATCCTGGGCAAGTCACTTAACCTTTCTAAATCTCAATTTTCTCATGTATAAAATGAGGATTGTGATACTCACATTATATTCCAGTAGAATGTAAGCACCTTGAAAAGCAGCCAAGATTTCAGCTTGGTTCAGGATTGAAAAGAAGTACCAATCAGAAATAATGAAGAGCTACAGCTGCAGTAGAGGCATGACATAGTTAAAGTCAAAAGAAAGATGCCACAGGCACCATAGGAAATTCACCCATTCACACCTTGCATCTCCTAGAACTTTTGAGTTTATTGCGTGTTTATCCAATCCTTTTATTTTCCCTATTAGCACCACCTGGTATCTAAATTAATATTAACAAAAGGAAGCTTAGACAAGGCAATACTTAAATGGTCAATTGATCAATATTTAACAAGCACACACTATGTGCCAGTTACTGTGCTAAGCAGTGGGAATGCAAAAAGAGGTTAAAAAAAAACAACAAACCATTGCCCTCAATAGTAATAATTCACAGAATCTCAGATTTAGAAGGGATCATGTAGTCCAAACTAGACATGTATAAGAATCCCCTCAACAACCTTCCCAATCAGTCGTCATTCAGATCTGGCTTGAAGACCTCAAGCCAGGGAGAATCCATCACCTCCTGAGGCAGCCCATTTCACTGTTAAACACCTCTAGCTGTTAGGAAGTTTTTCCAAGTATACTGAGGGTTGGACTTGAAATTAGGAGACTTCGGTTGGAGTCCTAACTTGGAAATATACTGTGTAACTCATGGATAAGTCACTTAATGACTCAGTTTGAGTTTTTTTACCTATAAAATGAGGATAATAGCATTTACATGAAAGCCAATGTGGTATAATGTATGGACAGAAAGATGTGGGTTCTAATATCCCTTCCACACACATTACCCATGTGTCCTAAGGAAAGTGGCTTAACCTTGCAGTGAGTTCAGGCAATGCACTAATATTATAAATTGCAGAGTAAATGCTATTAGTGGAGAAAGTTCCCTCACAGAGAATTCCTTGTTGGTGGTGGTAGTCCTTCCTTTTTGAAGGGGACCAATGACATCACACACTGATGCCTTAACTTGCCCGTCAATTGGATTTAAGTGAGGTAGAGTTGCACAAAGTCTTCAGCCTCACTTTCTCTTCCAGTCATAAAAGTCCGATGGCCAAACAAAAGTCAGGATGAGTGGTAATGGCCCAAGATGAAGTGGCTGACGTTTGTGTCTTTGCTGTCTTACCAAGCTTTGAGCCCTGTGCTTCAGCTGCCTTCATGGCCCAGCGGAGCAAATTGCTCTTGGCTGACCATTCCTCAGGGGAAGTCTTCACATGCTGGGGGAGGCATCCCACTAACTCTGTTTCCCTCAACTTGGTTTGGTCCATCTGCTGAGACAGTTTGCCAAGATGCGGCTGGTACAGCTTCTTGGAGCCACAGGTAAGAGTTGGACACCAAAGAATCGCTGAAAAGGGCTCAGCAAGCCCTCACGTCAGAGACGCTAGTCATTTCCATATAACAATGAAATTATGGATCTAATAAAAGGAAATACTTGTACTACCTACCTTACAGAGTTATTGCATGGAAAGTTCTTTGTAAATCTTAAAGAACAATATAAATGTGAATTATTATTGTGATTGTCATTAAATTTGGCTTTTTGCTCACCCTTCCCATTGCTCTTAGTTTTACCCTCAGGGGCCAAGCAGAGTAAATCCGATCCCTCTTCCAAGTAACAGGACTTCAAATACTTGAAGACAGCTATTATAATTCTACAGCACATTAAGGTTTAGAAAGCTCTTTACTCTGGCTCAGGAAAGGAGTACCAAGTTGGAAGTCCATCATATGGAGGATTGATGCTAATAAGTGGATACAAAAGACTGAGTGTGGGTTTGGTTGGAGGGTTGTGTTTTGTTTTGTTTTTTCAGTACACATTTAAATGGAACCTTTAAAATGGCAAATGACTCAAGTGATGCTAGAGAAGATTTAGGGGAATCTGGGAATAGAGAGATAGTGGAATAAAAAGAAGGTTTTATTTGGAGTTCTAAGACCTGGGTTCAAATCCCAAATCCCAAACACCAGTTACTGCCTGTGAAATCTCAGGCAAGTCTCTTCCCTTCTCTGGCCTTCAGTTTGCTCATCTGCAAAATGAGACTAAATCAGAGGAACGCCAAGCCCCCTTCCAGCCCTAGATCTGTGATCCCAAACCCATTCTGGTGGTAGAACTGACTTATCTGGCTTGTGGCTGAGCTGAAATCCCCGGCTCAATGATTCCACTGGGGATTGGCATGAGGCAATTTTCTGCAGAAATGACATCCCAGTGCGTTAAGTCCTTTTGGAAATAGATCCGTATGAACTAAGTTCTCCCTTCAACTAGATATGAATTTGGAAATAAAGGGGGAAATGGTTTGGCTAAGTGCCTGAACCAAGTGCCAAATGAAGAGCTAATGAAGTATCCATATGCACCAAGACTGGAAAAGGGAAGAGGGGAGGTGGGGGAGGCTTAGTGATGTAATTCTCCAGGGTAGTGACTGCTACAGTGAGGCATTCTGGGAAAATGAGAAGGCTGAAAGCATCTGATCTGCACTTTTTTCTATTCAATTTCTTAACCACTTCCTTGCCTTTGCTTCTACCAACCTCTCCACCTGAAAAAGATGCCTTCCTTTTCCCCTTCTCTGCGATAGCTAGGTGACACAACAGAGAGCGTCTGGCCTAGCATGAGGAACATGTGAGTTCAAATCCTGCTTCAGCACTGAACTAGCAGTGTGAACTTGGGAAAGACATTTGACCTCTGTCTCAATTTCCTCAACTGTAAAGTGGGCATGATAATAGTACCTGCTTCCCACAGTTGTTGTGAGGATCAACTTAAATATTGTTTGTGAAGCACTTAACATAGTGCCTAGCATATAACAGGAGGGATGCTTCCTTCCCATTTCTTCTTTTCTTCTTTCCTTCCTTCCTCCCTCCCTTCATTCCTTCCTACCTTTCTTCTTTCCTTCCTTCCATCTCTCCTTACTTCCACCTTTCTTTCCTTCTTCCCTTACTTTCATCTTTCTTTCTTTCCTTCCTTCCTTCCTTCTTCAAACTCTACCCATCCTTCAGGGCTCAACTCAAGGCCCATTTCTTTCATGAAGTTACCCTGGCTTGCCTTAATCCACACTGACCATTGCCTCTTTTGATCATATTCTATAGTATTTCCCATTTGTCTCTTATTTGGCACTCATCAGACCTCCTGACATCCCATGTAATGTTGGCTTTTCAAGAGTGTATATCTCATCTCCCTCCTAGACTGTAAATTTCACAAGGGCAGGCACTGGTTCTCATCCCAACTTTGTATCTTCTCTAGCACCTAGCACTGTCAAGTCAATTCAAATCAATGGGCATTTATTAAATGATTAATAACAGCCAGACACTGTGCTAAGTGCTAAGAATATATAGAAAGGCAAAAGACAGTCTCTGCCCTAGAAAGGCAGTCTCATGGGGAAGGCACCAGTATTGAAGAAGACAGAAATAACCTCTTGAGGCAAATAGAATTTCAGCTGAAAATTGAAGAAAGCCAGGAGGAGGCCACAAGGAGGGAAAGATTCCAGGATTTTTAGGGGGAAAGACAGTGCAAAAGTATAGAGTCTGGAGAGGGACTGTATTGTGCAAAGGGAAGCCAGAAAGCCAATGTCACAAAATCTTAAAGTACATAAAGAGAAATAAAGTGTAAGAAGACAGGAAATGTAGGAAGAGGGTCAATTATGAAGATCTTTAAAAGCCAAACAGAGGATTTTATATTTGAACCTGGAAGTAATAGGGAGCCAAAGAATTTTATTGAGTAGGGGAGTGACACCATCAGACCCAAGCTTTAGGAAGATCACTTTGGCAATTGAATGAAAGATGACAGGTGGAGAAGGGATTTGAGGCAAGGAGACCAACCAAAGGGCATATTCCAGACATGAAGTGATGAGGCCCTAAACTAGGCACTATATTCTGCATACAGCAAGCACTTAATAAATGACTGGGCTTAAGCTGAATTGACTCGCTCTCCCTAACTGGGTTTTAAGCTAGTTGAAAGCAGGGAGTGGATTTATTTCACACCACTCCCCATCTAACAAGTATGGGAATACAAAGACAAGAGATAGTCTCTGCTCTCACAGATATTGGTCTAATGGGGGAGATAAAATGAAAACAGCTACAAGTATGTACAAACACAAACATACAAGATAAATTGGAGATAACCAAAACATGAAGAAGGATGGGTAGAGGATTTAACTGAGGCTTTGAGGCAGCTGGAGATGGAGATGAAAAGAGAGAGGATTCTAGGCATTTGGGACAGTCAGTGAAAATGCCCCAAATCTGGAGATGGAACAGCAAGGAAGCCAGTGTTACTGGATCACAGAGTATGGGGGCAAGTGAGGGGAGTAAGCAGTAAGAAAACTGGGTGGGCAGGAGAGGCACAAGTTAAGAAGGGCTTGGAAAGACACAGAAAATGTTCTCCCAACTTTATTGATTGGGGAGAGAAAATGCGTGGTCAGACGAGCTTTTAGGAAGATCAGCTTGACAGCTAAATGGGAGATGGACTGGAGTGGGAGAGACACGAAGCAAGGAAAACAACCAAAAGGATATCTCAAAGAGCTAAGCCTAAGATGGCGGCAGGATCAGAGCAGAGAAGAATGCACAGATGAGAGGTGAGGCACATAGATAGATGAGGTAAAACTCTCCGGGACTTGGCAACAGATTGGATATGGTGGGAGGCAGAATAAGAGGGAGTAAAGAGTCAAAGAGGACATCCAGGTTGTGAGTCTGGTTGTCTGGGACTACTTCCATTTCCCCCAATCTTATCTTGCCCTCCGTACCAATACCTGAAATAGACTCTCCTCCTCAGCTCGGAAAAAATCCTCTGCCATAAACACTTTGGCAGTGCCCCCAAAAGATTCCTCAGATTTCTCAAGTAACTCATTTTAGTACATTCCTAGGTAATAATATTATTGGTATTAACAACAACAGCTAGCATTTATATAGAGCCTTCAGGTTGGCAAAGCACTTTACAAATACTTTATTCGATCCTCACAACAATCCTAGGAGGTAGGTGCTATTACTATCCCCATTTTACAGATGAGGAAACTGAGGCAGGCAAAAGATAAATGACTTACCCAAGGTCACACAGCTAGTAAGTGCCTGGGGCAAGATTTGCACTGAGGTCTTTCTGACTCATTCCAGCACTCTATCCACTAAAACACACTATAATTAGTTGTAGAAATAGGTCATACCTCCCCCCCAACCCCATACTATGTTGGAACATGTTGAACAACCAGCTCTCCAGAGAAAAATGTATACATGCCACACTTTTACGTTTAATCTCCGTTGTTATTTTCTCCACCATGTCCATATGTATCCGTGAGCCAAACCATCAATCAAACCCTGATTGACAGGTGCAAATGCTCACACTGGTAATTTAATAATTGACTCTGCCCCCTCACCCCTCAAGGCCAGGACAGTGCTGCTTTTAGTTTTCTGTCCTCTGTGCCTGACCCCGTGTTTTATACATTCATTGTTGTTACTGAGTCACTTCAGTCGTGTCTCACTCTCTGTCACTCCATCTGCAGTTTCCTTGGCAAAGATGCTGGAGGGGTTGGCCATTTCCTTCTCCAGCTCATTTTGCAGATGAGGCAATGGAGGCAAACAAGAGTTAAGTGACTTGCCCAGGGTCACACAGCTAGGAAGTGTCTGAGACCAGATTTTGACTCAGGAAGATGAGTCTTTCTGATTTGAGGCTCAGCACTCTATCCACCGTGCCACCCATTTTGGGCATCGCCTCAGACAAACTGAGACCTGGGAAAGACTTTATCTTCAAAAGGCCAACCCGCTGTGTCCAGGGCCATCACCAGTCACTCTGACTTATGTCTTGCCACTGGACTCCAATGACTGGAGGAGAGAGTGAGGCTGGTGACTTTGCGCAGCCCTACCTCACTTAAATAAATCCAACTCGCTTGCAAGTCAAGACATCACCCTGCTGATGTCACTGGTCCTCTTTAAGAATGAAGGACAAGGGAGGCAGAGCCAAGATGACGGAGTGAAAGCGGTGATTTGCTTGAGCTCTCCCTCAAACCCCTCCAAATACCCATAAAAAAATGGCTCTAAACAAATTCTGAAGCAGCAGAACCCACAAAACGACAGAGTGAAGCAAATTTCCAGCCCAAAGACAACCTGGGTGATTGATCAGAAAGGTATATTGTGCTGGGGTGGTAGAGGAGTGCAGTGCAGCATGGGCACACAGGCTGCACTGAGCCTGGAGCAGACCTCAGAGGACTGAATAGCAGGCAGCCGTGGCGGATTCCAGACTCCCCACCCATGAACGCCAAAGACAACTTAGAAGGTCAGTGGAAAAAGTCTGTTTCTGCGGTGAGAGAGGAGCTAGGTTTCAAAGACAGTTCCAGAGCGCAGGGCGCGGGCGCCAGGGCAATGGCTGCGTCCTGAGCTTCCAGCCCACAGACTGAGGGGGAATCGAGTAGCTGATCAGAGGGGTACTGCAGGGATCACTCTGCCAGTTCTGAGGCAGGAATGTCTTTCTTTGCCCATGCTTGGATCTGGGTCACAGTTCTGGGCAGCGGTCCTGGGGTGAGGAGGAGTGCTAGCCTGGTGGAGCTTGCAGTGGCTGTGAAGGAAAAACCCTCCTCACAGTTCCAGGACAGAAAGGAGTGCTTGTGGTCACTAATAGACCACAGCACAGGCCAGGAAAGGAGTAAACACCTCGCCCCTTATCATACCACCTTGCAAGAACTGAAAATTTACAGGGCCCTACAAGTATCTCTGAAAACAGCTGTACAAACCCCTGAAGCTTGGGACAGTACATTCTCCACATTGGAAGCAGACTCTTACCTTAACAAAGAGTTGAAAACTCAAGTAATTGGCCAAGATCATGAGCAAGCAGAGCAAAAAGAGTCAGACTATATTATCTTACCTTGGTGACAAAGAAGATCAAAACATACACTCAGAAGAAGACAACAAAGTCAAAGCTCCTACATCCAAAGCCTCCAAGAAACATACAAATCAGTCCCAGGCCTTGGAAGAGCTCAAAAGGGATTTTGAGAAGCAAGTAAGAAGTAGAGGAAAAACTGGGAAGAGAAATGAGAGTGATGCAAGAAAATCATGAAAAAAAGTCAACAGCTTGCTAAAGGAGACCCAAAAAAATACCGAAGAAAATAACCACCTTAAAAAATAGCCTAACCCAAATGGCAAAAGAGGTCCAAAAAGCCAATGAGGAGAAAAATGCCCTAACAAGCAAAATTGGCCAAATGGAAAAGGAAGTCCAAAAGATTACTGAAGAAAATACTTCCTTAAAAATTAGAATAGAGCAATTGGAAGCTAGTGACTTTATGAGAAATCAAGACACTGTAAAACAAATCCAAAAGAATGAAAAATAGAAACAATGTGAAATATCTCATTGGAAAACAACTGACCTGGAAAATAGATCCAGGAGAGAGAATTTAAAAATTATTGGACTATCTGAAAGCCATGATCAAAAAAAGAGCCTAGACATCATCTTTCAAGAAATTATCAAGGAAAACTGCCCTGATATTTAGAACCAGAGGGCAAAAGAGATATTGAAAGAATCCACTGATCTCCTCCTGAAAGAGATCCCCAAAGGAAAATTCCTAGGAATATTGTAGCCAAATTCCAAAGTTCCCAGGTCAAGGACAAAATATTACATGCTGCCAGAAAGAAACAATTCAAGTACTGTGGAAACACAATCAGAATAATACAAGATTTAGCAGCTTCTACATTAAAGGACTGCAGGGCATGGAATATAATATTCCACAGGGCAAAGGAGATAGGACTACAGCCAAGAATCACCTACCCAGCAAAACTGAGTATAATCCTTCAGGGGAAAAAATGGTCATTCAGTGAAATAGAGGACTTTCAAGTATTCTTGAAGAAAAGACCAGAGCTGAATAGAAAATTTGACTTTCAAATACAAGACCCAAGTGGAACACGAAGAGGTAAACAGGAAAGAGAAAGCATAAGAGACTTATTAATGTTGAACTGTTAACATTTCTGCACGGAAAGATGATATTTATAACTCATGAGACCTTTGTCAGTATTAGGGTAGTTGGAGGGGGGAAATATGTAAGTATGTATGTATAGATAGATAGATAGATAGATAGATGGATGGATATAGAACACAGGGTGAGTTGAAGATTAAGGGACCATATCTGAAGAATAAAATCAAGGGATGAGAGAGGATTATACTAGAAGAAGAAAGGGAGAGGTGGAAGGGGTAAATTATCTCACAAAAAAAAGGCAGAAAAGAAAAGGCTCTTACAGTGGAGGGGTAACAGGGGGAAGGTGAGAGGGAATGAGGGAATCTTATTCTCATAGGATTTGGCTGAAGGAGGGAATAACATACACATTCAATTGGGTATGGAAATCTGTCTTACCCTACAGGAAAATGAGGGGGGAAGGGGACAAGAGAGCAAGAGCTTGATAGAGAGGAGGGCAGATTGGGAAAGGGGGTAATCAGAAGCAAATACTTCTGAGGGACAGGGTCAAAAGAAAGAATAGAATAAATGGGGGGAGCAGGATAGGATTAAGGGAAATAGAGTTAGTTTTTCACAACATGACTACTATGGAAGTGTTTTGCATAACTGCACATGTATAATAATTGAGTTGCTTGCCTTTTCAATGAGGGTGGGTGGGGAGGGAAGGGAGAAAATTTGGAACCCAAAGTTTTAAAAACACATTAAAAAATGTTTTCACATGCAACTGGGAAATAAGAAATACAAAAAATGGGGTACAGAAGTCTATTCTGCCCTATAGGAAAATAGAAGGGGAAGGGGATAAGAGAAGAGAGGGGGAGAGATAGAAAAGAAGGTAAGCTAGGGGAAGGGATATTCAGAATGCATGCCATCTTGGGCTTGGGGGAGGGGTGAGATGGGGTGAAAATTTGGAACTCAAAATCTTGTGGAAGTAAATGTTGAAAACTTAAAAAAAAATTTATATTTTTAAAAAAACCAAAAAAAATTTTAAAAATTAAAAAAGACATAGAGAGGGGAAAAAAAAGAATGAAGGACAAGCAACAGCAGATGCCCATTTTAAAACTAGAAAGTGCTTAATAAATGTTTGTTTAATTGGGCTGAATGGAATTAAATCAAACAACTCTTCTTTCCATGCTTCCCAACACCTCAAACACATTATTGGCACTACGGTATATTTGATGGACAAATGAAAGATCCATTTGTTAAGAAGAAACGACCTAAGTCTTTGCCATTTATCTGACTATGGTGAAGGTGCACACGAGCTCAAGAAGGAGAAGGTAAAGAGGGGAACAGTAGTGGGGCCTCACATGAAGGGTGGACCTTGGGTTGTAAAGGAATAGAACTGATCTGAAGGGTACCAGGAAGGCTCCCTGGCCAAATTATCACTTTGTTGTCATTAGTGCCTGAAATTCCACCTATTAGAGCTTCATTGCTTGGGGCTAAGTCATTGCTCCAATAAATACAAATACTTTCAAGAGTAAACCCATTTATTCCTGGCTTACCCACAAAGCCATTATTATCAGATTTTAACACCTTGGTCCTTAGTTCATTTCTCAGATCCCTTTCTGAACAGCTAACTGAGTTTTGAGCTAATAGGAGGCCAGAGGAGAGAGGGAGGAAAAGATCCAGGGCACAGAATACTGAGTGGAGTAAACCTAGGTGGGATTTGTTCTCAGGGCATTCTGAGAAGCCAGGGATCAGAGGAAGGGCATGGAACACCTAAGGAAAACAGAGTGGCGTCATCCCGGGAGCCATCTCCCAAGGACGTGCTTCTGAACAAACAGCAAATCAGGTGAAAGAACTTAGACCCAATCTCTGCCCAGTCCCCAGCAAGGGAGGAGAGGCCACTCACAATTAAGAAAGCTTTTAAAACAAGGCTGCACCTCAGCAATAGCAGCTACTTCCAGCCACAAGCATACTGGTGACTGCTTAACAACCAGCTCTTTGGGGAAAGGGGAAGTGTGCCCGCAACACACTTTTGAGTTTGATCTTCATTATCAGCGTTCTCTCCATCACTCTCTAAAGTCTAGACAGTCAACAAAACGATAAATTAAGCCCTGATCTGTAGTGCATGTCTGAGGTGTGAATGATCACGCTGAAAATTTAACAATCCTTCTCCCCAGCCCCTCTGAGCAGGCTCCAGCACACCCCTGCCTCCAGCCCCAAGATGAGGAACAGAGCAGTGAACTCCAAAACATCACAGCCCAGCTGTCTGTCACTATTAATTTCTTACATTTCAGACGTGATTAGCTGTCTTGGAGACAGGAAGGAGCCTGAGGTGAAAGGTGGGTGGAGCAGGGTGTTTGGGAAGGATGAGGGGGGTGGAGGCCGATCTCCGAGGCGTAGCGCATTGGCTGTAAACAACCTGCCAATCTTTCCTTCTTTTCTCATTTTTGGGTCCTTTTTTTGGGAGGGGGGGTATGTATGTGTGTGTGTGTATAGTTTCTTTTTTTTTTCCTTTAATAGGATCCTGAACATGACAAGGCACCGTCCATGACCAGTGTCCCTGGTTTAGAGTTTCCTCAGCCTGCTGAGCCTCTGTTTTTTTTTTTGTGCTGAAGTTAAAACTATGGAAAATCCTTTATCCGCGTACTTCCTCTGAACACACAGTATCTCTACAATCTGACCTGAAGCATGAACACCATCCCATATTCTTCCTTTTAAGCCTGGCATCCTTCCAGGCCTTCTTTTCAACCCCAGACGTCAGTCTGGGGCTTTCCATACATCCACAGGCAGAGCTCCTCCGCCAACAGGCCTCCTTCCTTCACTGGTCAAGTGAAGAGTGAGCAGACTCTCACTTTCTACCCAAGCAACATTCTATACTCTTCCTGTCGGCCCTGGAGTCCTTATGAGAAAATGCCAGCTCAACAGAACAGGATCCTGTCCGAGAACAGTGAGACCCTCTGGGATGTATTTGGTCGTGGGGGTGTTTGGAAAGGAAGGGAAAAGCATAAGTCAGAGTCAGCTAGTTCAGCCTAGACACTGGAGTTACAATTTGAGAGATGCTCCCTAAATTTCCCTCTAGCCTTTTGGGATGCTAGAAATTCCACATTAGAGATTCATTCCTTTGGCTCTGAAAGTTTTGGGGTTTATTTTTTTTGTTTGTTTTGTATTGGGTTTTGTTGTCATTGTTGTTTTTGGTATTGGGGTGTTTTTGTTTGTTTGTTTGTTTGTTTCCAGCAGTCACCAACCAAGATGCAAATACCACTAGGAAGGGTAATGACTTCAGATGTCAGTTTCAATGGGTTTATCAGAAGATTTATAGCCATGTAATCAAGGCCAGAAGGTCCTGAACACAAGATAGACATAGAAGGATAGAGAGAGGATGGAGAATGTCGGCAGGAAAGAGAGAAAGTAGTGCTGAAAGGAGAGATGGCAGGAATCCAAAGAAGATCCTTACTGATTCCCCAGTTTTTCATAGTTCGGGTTCATTTCAGGATGGACAGAGACATCTGTGACCTTTAAAGGAGGTTTCTTTTATCACAAAGAGAGCTTCACAGAGGGCAGGGATGCTGCCTGCTTGGCACAGAGAGGAATGGGATACTTTTTGATGATACTGATGATAACAACAATGATAAAGCAGCAAGAACTGAACTCACTTCAACTAAACGAAAACCCCCTAAAGTTCCTTGTCTTTCATTTGCCTTACATGGGAGGACTGTTGCCTAAATTATCCAGATAAATAGGAATCTGTAGATCAGCCTCAAGTCCTAATTCTACCATTCATGGCCTGTGTGACCTTGAGCAAATGCCTTCACCTCTCTGTGCCTTAGTTTCCTCTCTGTGAAATGGGGATAATACTATCTCCTACTTCCCAGGTTTGTTGAAAGAATAAAATGAAATCACATTTGTAAAGCATGAAACACGAAGGGGATGGTTTAGATGACCTCTAAGTGGTGAGAGACTGGTGACCCTTGAGTTTTGAAGATGGAGTCCTTTTTTTCCCCCCACAATCAGTTCACACAAAAGCAAGTGACAACAGTCTGGCTGACAGACCATCAGAAAGATTTTAATTCAAATTCTAACTCAGACACTTACTAGCTGTGTGACCCTATGCAAGTCACTTAACCTCTCTGTGCCTCAATTTATTCATCTGTAAAATGGGGATGGTAATAGCACCCACCTCCAAGGGTTGTTGTGAAGATTAAATGAGATAATATTTGTAAAGCAATTTGTAAACTTCAAAGTGTCATATAAATAGTAGCTACTATTATCATTTTATCATTAATACTAGTCATTTTTACATAAATAATTTTATGTAACTATTAATTATATTACATATAATTATTAATAATCAATAATCATACCAACAATCATTACTATAACACTCCTCAAAGTCATATCATTCCAACTCATTCCGTGGGCTCTGAATCATAGCACGGGCTCAGGCATCTAAGGGGCACCTCACCAAGGAGGGTGGGCACACTCAAGACGTTAGAGTTGGGTAACCCAACACCATGACAGAAAAAGTAAGGATCCCTACAAGAAACCATTTCAGTGTTTTAAAGATGGTCCAACACCTGTGGCCTAGCGTAACAGTGTTTCTCTCTTGTCTTTTCAACAGCCTTCATTTGATTTGCCAGCCAGGCCACATGACCAGGGGCAATCACTTCAATTCAATGAACGTCTATTAAGCATCAACTGTATGCATGGCACTGTAGAATCCCTCAAAAAATAGCTGCATCACAGCTAAGTGCCTTGTACTGTCATATGCTTTGAAGGATAAAAAGAACCATTACACACAGTTCCCAACCTCCAAAAGCTTACAGTCTATTTGAGAACACAAAACATGAAACAATTAAAGGATAATTTAGTTCCAAACTATGGAGTATTGGCTTCTGTGTGCTAGAAGATCAGAAGAGGATCTGATGAAGCACTAAGGCAGGGGTGGGGACTTGCAGCCTTGAGGCCATACGTGGCCCTCTGGTCCTCAAGTGTGGCCCTGGATTCAAAGGGCAGCACTTGAGGACCTAGAGGGCTGCATGTGGTTCCCCATCCTTGCCACTAAAGAAGATTTCATTGGAGAGGTGGGGTGAGTTGAGCCTTAGAAGATGGGTAAAGTTTTGATGGACAAAGGGGAGGAGGAAGGTAGACAATATGAATGCAATATACTTCTCCTTTCTTATGCGGGCATTTTATTTGCTGAGGGGGGAAAGACTTTTGTGTTAGAAACCAAGAAAAAGAAGCTTAAGATGCATTGAAGTCCTGAGAGAAAACAGTTCCTCAGACAGAAGTACTAAGAGCACCTGTTGCAGTGCAGCTCTGAAACACATGCACTGAGTGGCCATAGTGATGCTGCAATGAATTGTTTCCCAGCAATTACCCTGGATCTGACTGTTTTCAGGATTTTGGAATTTATTGCTGGGAAACTCTGCATTAAAGAATTGTTTGGAGACTGCAGGATTGCTGTATAATAACTGTCTGTGATATACCTGATAGAAATGTGTGAATGTGGAATTTCTTCACCATGGTTGGGTCACTACTCATGGGGATACACTCTCACTGGCTGGAAGTATTAGAGACCAGAGAACAGGAGCAGCAGCCCAGAAGCCAGACTAAATGGAGACCAAGACAGGGAAACAGAAAAGCTGCTGAACTGAAAGGTAAGAAATCAGCATCGTCATCATCATCATCATCATCATCATCATCATCATCATCTAGCATTTACATAGTGCTTCAAGGTTTGCAAAGTGTTTAAATATATTATCTTCCTTGACTCTAACAACTACCCTGTGACATCAGTACTATTTTCATTTTTATTTTACAGATGAGGAAACTGAGGCAGACAGAGAATAAGTTATTTGTCTAAAGTCACAAGACCAATACATCTCTAAGGCAGAATCCTAAATCAAGTTTTCCTGACTCCAAGGTCACTGCTCTTCTCACTCTCCTAGCTGCCCGCAAAAGAACCTAGAATCTGTGCTGCCCCATGGCTCTCCTGAGCAGAGCAGTAGTGGCTGAGATACATCTTTTGCTTCTAGGAGCTGATTGGAGGAAAGACGAATTCTTTGCCATGATTGAAGACCTGGATGGGCTTGCCTTCCTTGCTCTTTATCATCTTTATCACCAGTAGATTGAGAGCTGACTTAAGAAGGCTAAAGAATTGATTCAATTGGAGGAGGGCTCTGATGCTGTGAGATTATTGGAGGAAAGAAGAATAGCAGAATCCTCTGTGGTTTGAAATCAGAATAGAACTTATATGCCTTGCTATTTTTGTCTTATCTTTTTTCTAATCAATGTAATTTAAAGCATTTTTATAAGACTACAGATAGCTTTGATTTCTTCTTCTAAAAATTGTTTATATCTTTTGGCCACATCCCATATATGTTAGTACGATGTCTCTTTGTTGTCAATCTCTTTAATGAAATTATTGATTGTTTTGATTATTTATTCTTTGACCCACTAATTCTTTAGGATTAGATTGTTTCATTTCCAATTAATTTTAATCTATGTTTCCATGGCCCTTTATTGAATGTAATTTTTATTGCATTATGATATGAAAAAGATGTAGTTGATATTTCTTCTTTTCTGCATTTAGCTGTGAGGGTTTTTATTCTCGAATACATGGTCAATTGTTTTGTGTAGGTGCCCTGTACTACTGAGAAATATTCTTTTACATGCCCTTTTAATTTTCTCCAGAGGTTTATCTTATCTAATTTTTCTAAGATTTTATTCATCTGCCTAACTTCTTTCTTGTTTATTTTTGGTTATGTTTAACTAGTTCTGAAAGTGAAAAGTTGAGGTCCCCCACTAGTGTAGTTTTACTGTCTATTCCCATCTATAACTCATTTAACTTTTCCTTTAAGAATTTGGATGGCGACAGCTAGGTGGTGCAGTAGATACAGCACTGGCCCTGGAGTCAGGAGGACCTGAGTTCAAATCTCAGACCAGACACTTAACATTAGCCATGTGACCCTGGGCAAGTCAATTAACCCCAATTGCCTAGCCAAAAACAAAACAAAAAATAAAGAAAGAAAGAATTTGGGTGCTATACCATTTGGCACATATATGTTTAATATTGATATTACTTCATTTTCTATGGTACTGTTTAGCAAAATGTAGTTTTCTTGCTTATCTCTTTTAATTAGTTTTCCTGCTTATCTCTTAATTAGATCTATTTTTGCTTTTACTTTGTTTGAGATCACAATTGCTACTCCTACTTTTTTTTTACTTCAGCTGAAACATAATAGATTCTGTTCCTCCCCTTTACTTTTTCTCTGTGTGTTTCTCTTTGCTTCAAATGTGTTTCTTTTAAATGACATATTATAGGATTCTAGTTTTTAATCCACTCTGCTACCCACCTCCATTTTATGGGTGAGTTCATTCCATTCAGTTCGTCCCAGTTGTGATTACTAACCATGCATTTCCTTCCATGCTATTTTTCATGTTTATCCTTCTCTCTCTCTCCTCTCTCTCTTCTCTTCTCTCTCTCTCTTCTCCTCTTCCTCTCTCTCTCTTCTCTTCCCTTTCACTTGTCCTTCAAAATGTTTTGCTTCCGATCACTGCCTGCCCCAATTTACCCTCCCTTCTATCAGCTCTCCCTTCCCTTATCCTCTTCTTCCCTTCCCCATAGGGCAAGATAGGTTTTTATGTCCAACTGAGTATATATATTATTCCCTTTTTGAGCCAATTCTGATGAAAGTAAGGTTCAAGTGTTGCCCACCACCACCCTATCTTCCCCTCTACTGTAAAAGCTCTTTTATGCCTCTTTTGTGGGTTAATTTATTCCATTCTACATCTCCCCCCTTCTCCCAGTGCATCCTTCTTTCTCACTCCTTAATTTTATTTTTTTGAAATCATGCCATTATAGTCAACTGACACCCGTGGAAAATTGTTTCACTCCATTTTTTGTTGGTTCTGACTCTCCAGAATTCATTTTAAGGTCTTATTTTAATGTTATTTGGAGGTGAATTTGGGAGAGCTCAGGCGAGTACCTGCCTTTACTCTGTCATCTTGGTTCCATCCCAGCTATGCTTTGCTCATGAGTACCATCTATATCTTGAGAGGACAGATCCCTTAGAACAGCAGTTCTCAAAGTATGATCCCCAGTCTCCAGTCCTCTAGTCTTCCTTGAGATCTTTTCGAGGAGTCCAAGAGGTCATGACTATTTTGGTAATAAAAATGTTCTTATTTCTAATATGGTAAACACCACTACATATAACTCACATAAATAAAAGCTCTTTGGGGTGTGGGAGGGGTTAAGTCCTCAATAATTTTTAAGAATGTGGAAGGCATGAGACAGCTAGGTGGCACACTAGATGGAGCTCCAGCCTTGGAGTCAGGAAGACCTGAATTTAAATCTGGCCTCTGACACTTACTAGCTGTGTGACCCTGGGCAAGTCACTTAACCCCAATTGCCTCAGCAAAAAAAAAAAAAAAAAGAATGTGGAAGGCACATTCCAAGACCACAGAGTTTGAGAGTGGTTTGCTGCCTTAAAGATAATTCTTTTGCCTTCTGTTGCCATCTCTTGCTGAAGGAGAAACTCGTCATAGCCCTAAGACCAGTCCTTGTCACTGAATGGGTATAATGCTACTATTTTCCTAAAAGAGTTTAACCCAGCTTCTGTGGCCTGAGCTGGAGAGAAGTGTCCTCCTCTAGCAGGAGAATGGAAAGACCCCATTGAGGAGTGGTCCTGCTAGCTGGTAACACGTGTGACTGACCATTCCCTAAAGAAGCCTAGCACCTCAAAGCCTGCAGTCGAGTCCTGAGTTGCCCTAGCCAGGAAGGCTTCCCTACTCATTTGCCTCACTACTTGACTTCTGTAAACCATAGTGCCCTCTCCTCACCTCCCAGACACTGCGTGTGGAATGGAGAGTATGATGCAGGTCTATGGCTGGACTGTCAGGCTTTAATTATTCCTGTTTGGGTTTTTCTATCACATAAATGTTATGCTATGATTATTTTATTTTGCTTTCTCATTTAACGGTCAACTGTGTTAACAGTCACTGTGACTGATTTGTGTAAATGGGAAACACCCTGTTAGGGGTTCGGAATCTGCAGTATGATGTAGGAGCATGTCTCCCTATGCCAAGTTTAACCCTAGCAGCCTAAGCGTGAAATGTAGCTATGTGGTGGCCATGGTCAGTGCTTGTACCTTTCCCCTCATCCCAGGTAAGCTCCTGGACCTGCCATCATGAGTGTATATTGGGTTCAGTGAGCCACCTAGAGAGAGAGAAAATAAGAAGGGGGGAGTATGGGTGTCCTGTACCTGTCATGTACCTGAGTAACTGAAGACTCCAAGACAGGAATGCATATCACATGCAGGGGAAGCAGTCTACCTAGGAAAGATGGTATTGGATGGGGAAGTGGTGGAAAATAATACAATGAAGAATAGGAGAAAGTTCAACAGACTCAGGAGTCATAAGGATTGGGTATAAGTTCTAACTCAGCACTTACAAGTTGCGTGACTTTGGCACACATTGTAATATTTTAGAAAGAGTCCTCAGTTCTAAGTCAGACATCCTGGATTCAAGCTCTTTCACTAACTGGATGCATGAGTAATGTAAGGGAAATGATTTATTATATTGTTCAAGAAAAATTGTATGCTGTTGAAATCCAACTCTCTGTGGTTAAAAGTTGTCTGCACACAGAATGTCGCTTGACCCCAGTGATTCTCTAAAAATGCTGGAGGTGGCTACAAGGTACTTTGGGTTTCCCCAGATCCTGGATCCACCCAAAGCATTCTTGTTTTGGTCACCAAACTAAAAGCCAAAACACCCTTGTGTTTTATTAAATGTTTACAGTTACTCATATCTATCTCAATCTACCTTTTTTTCAAGTTGCCTTCTTAGCAACTGTGCTTAACTATATACACGTGGTTCATGCGTGAGCACCACTGTCTAAATCATATATAACGTAAACCTTCTAGAGCCTGGACTAGAGGGAGCCACACCTTCTTTCTTGCTCACTCTCCTCTACCAAATGACCTAATGAATTTCTTTCTAGAATTATTTCAGATTGTGGGGGTTTTTTCCTGGAAAATGACAGTGACCTCAGAGAATCACCTAATTTCTCTGACCATCATTTCCTGACCTATAAAATAAAGGGCTTGTACTGGATATCTAAAGTCCCTTTTGGCTCTAAATCCTATGATCTAAAGTCATTAAATCCCTTAGTTTTCTCTTCTGTAGAAATGGAGATAATAATTACTACCCTACTTACCTCACCAGGTTTTTGTGAAGATCAAATATTCTCTATAATAGCTAACTTAGGGAATATAAATAAGCAACCTCCTCCCTCCCCCGGTCTTTTCAGTTTAAAGCCCCTTTTATTAGATTTGCAAAACACCTGGCAAATACATTCTTGTTAGCCTTTGTTAGGTATACTCCATCTCTGGCCAGGAATCTGTCAATCCTATATTGTAAGCCATGATCCAGAAATCCAAATCCCATTCTCAGACACCATGTTCTTAGCCAGCTGTTCTCTTCCCAAATTAATTTTTCTCTTTGGCCTTCAATGAGTAATAGTGGGGAAAATAAAAGTAAAGTACCCCTATGGTCTTGAGTTTGCTGCCAGGTCTTCATAATCATTTGCAATAAATACTTTTTAGGTTCTTTCTGGAAGCGTCAATTGTGTCCATGTGAATCACTGAAAGGGGGTAGTTGTCATTTTTTTATGTCTAGTGAAGTATTCCATTATGTCTTGGATACAAGCCCAAGGAAGACTTGGGCCAACTATTCTCTGCTGTTGATATCAAGTCAACAAATAGTTGCCTCGATACCTGTATGTGAGGAGTCGCCAACTATTACTACTCTTCTCCCTCTGCCCCTTACTGGATGATCTTTTACCTGACAACATCTGTGACTCTGTGATGCCATTTGTGGGAGGATAAGCAACTGTTTCCTCCTCAGAGCATCTAGCTTTCTCCTCTTCAGGAAGAACCTCAAACTATACAACTGCCCTTTGCCTTCCCTTTCTGCTCTTTCTAATACTTCTCCATTCTCTATCATTCTGACAAGGGTTAAGTCTCTTCTCCTCCACATCCCTTTAGTTTTCCCACATTGAAGAGTGATTTGTGTTTCCTCTAAGAAATGTTTGGGGGTAGCTAGGTGGTGCAGTGGATAGAGCACCAACCCTGGAGCCAGGAAGACCTGAGTTCAAATCTGGCCTCAGATACATAACACTCACTGGCTATGTGACTCTGGGTAAGTCATTTAACCCCAGCTGCCTCATTAAAAAAAAAAAAAAGAAATATATTAATTTAAAATGCTTTTAAATATACAGTCAAATTGTCATGTAAATTTCTTTTTTTCTTCCCTCCTCCGCACAAGAGAACACTGCATACAGTAAGAGAATTTTGTTTTAAGAATAACTTTGAGCAAATAAGTCATTTTGATTATTATAAATACCCAAATTAACTACAAAGGACATATGAAGGAAGACACTATCTATACCCAGGGAAAAAAACCTGATAAATAGAAGTATGTATAGTATGATTTCACACACATAAACATATTTGTGTCTAATAAGTCTCTTCTTGTTATTTGGCTCACTTCCTTCTTTCTTTTCCTACAATCTCCTATGGAAGCCAACAGTATAAATATAGTGATGATGATCATAATGATAACTAACACTTCTATAGCACTTTAAGGTTTGCAAAGCACTTTGTAGATGTTATCTCATTTTTAATCTCCTAACAACCCTGGGAGGTAAGTCCTATTAGCAATAATTGTCACAATATGAAAATATTCAGTGACAAACATAATTTATACAATTAGCCCCTAGTCAAGCATCCCTTCCCCATTTAATACAAGCATCTATCCCTGATCATTAGGGCAGGGATTTTTGGCCGTTTTGGTGTGTTTGGTATTCTTGGTCAGTTATTGGGAAGTTTCTTCTTAATCCCCTGAAGGTAATTTGAAAGAGAATAATCTGAATATTAAAGGATTAAGAGAAGCCCTTTGGGGAAACTGATGAAGGCTTTGACATTTTTACAACAATGAGGCATTTTCACACACACACACACACACACACACACACACACACACACACACACACACGGCATTTTTGCAACAATGAACCTCTTCATGATTATATTGCAGGAGTCAAAGTGAGGTGAAAAGTGTCATCCCAAGCTTGCGTAGAATTTTGTGGGAAAATGTTACCTCTAAAACTGAGCGTTTGTTTCCTTCTGTATTAATTTTAAGACTTAATCCTAGTTTTAAATATAACCTAAAATTTTAAAAATAGAAGATAATATATGTTTATTTTTATAATCTTTATTTTTACTTTTCAAGAAGAAATATCAATAAACTTTCTTCTTTCTTCTTTACTATTTATTATATACAGTTGGTCCTTCTTTTAAATGGATTTAACAAAGTGGCTATTTTATGGTACCAATTAACCTCAGAAAACAAGGACCTAGAGACTTTCCTGAATCACCTAGGCTAGGACATAAAACTGGTTGGGAATGACCATAAATTAATCTATCATCTATCTATATATTTATAGATACAAATAGTTATATCCTCTCTCTCTCTCTCTCTCTCTCTCTCTCTCTCTCTCTCTCTCTCTCTCTCTCTCTCTTTCTCTCTTTCTCCCTCCATATGAGTGTGTATGTGCGCTTTTATGCATTTATGAAGGGAGGGAGAGTATCAGAACTATGATTTCTCAATGTAGGGAAATCCTGGTTAGGAAACTCTATCAATGCAAATCAGCAGTTGTTCTGCTACTTATAGTCTTAGCAGTTCAGTTAAATGACTTGCTTAGGATCACACAGCCTGTATATATCAAAGACAGAGCTTGAAATCAAGTTTTCCTAACTCTGAGGCCAACCCTTTATCCACTTCACTGCATTGCCTCTTGTATCTTATACCTACAAGATACATATATGCATATGTTACATTTATACATGAATGTGTATATATTTTTGCATCAATATATGTATGCATGTGCATATATATGTGTGTATCTCCCTTAGACTACATACATACACACATACACATACATATATACACAAAAAGGCATATATGCCTTAGACAAGCACTGACGATAGCTACACATACACACACACACGTACATACACACAGAGGCATATGTGCCATAGACAGGCACTGATGATGGACAGCAGTGATACCAAACTTCTGGTCAAATCAGGAAACACCATAAATGTGAGGAAGCAAATTATACCTAATCCAAAGAGTAATGAATAGACAGATGATAGGTATAAGCAAGATATGGCATATTGGTAGTGATGGTGAGTGTTAAGTAGCAAAAAACACATATCGTCAAAGGCATATCTGATGGGGAAAGGAGGTGGGAAGTCATAGAGTGTGAATGAGTAACAGCAGATGTACAGTCCAAGTGCTATATTGGTACTTCTAAAATATTAAAGGAACCAGAAGAAGGTTTCCAGTATGTTAGTAAGGAGAACTTAGAGAAAGGCAGAGATAAGCTTGGCATGTGATTCCAGTACTAAAAAGGCTTCTTGAGGGCAGGAATTGTTTTTCTTTTTATCTTTGACTCTCTAGCACCTAGTACAGTGTCTGGCATATATTAGGCACTTAATGGATGTTTGTTATATTTAATGGGATGGATGGAAGGAGATGGGATGGGATAGGATAGGATGGGATGGGATGGGATGGGATGAGATGGGACAGGACATCATAGAAGAGTTTCAATCCATGCTGGTGGGAAAGAGAGCCATATGACAAAAAAAAAAAACCCTGCAGAATCAAAGACAAAATCAGCTGTTCATTTCAAAAAATCAGCCTCATTACTTCATAGTCTCACCTGGTAATTAATTCAAGACTGTGATAAAAAAAAAAGAGTTTTGTGCTGTTTTCAGCATAACTCCACTCTTTTCCAGAGGATTATTAAGAATTATATATGTGCCTGGGAAGGAGAATGAAGTCAGTAACCAAGGACAATATGCATATGCTCAGAACATTCTGAGTAATTGTAAGCAATGCATTTAATGTCTCAGAGTGTCAGTTTCCTCATCTCTAAAATAGGGATAATAATACCTATGCTACCAATGTCATGGAGTTGTTCAAAACAAAATAATGTTGGTAAAGCTCTTTGCAAACTTTATATAACAAAAAGCCATATGTGTGTGTGTATACACACACACACACACACACACACACACACACACACACATATATATATATATACACACATAAATGTGAGCTACCTAAATTTCATTTATTACTATAATTATCTGGAATCAGAGGAATGGATAAGATGGCCCAGAAAATCCTTTTCAGACCAAAGAAACTCATTTTCTGACTTTTCCTTTAAGGAAAATGAAAAATATTTGAAGTCCCACTAATGGTGCTTGAAACCACACAACTAGGGATCTTTCCTGCGGATGCTGGTAAAACTTTTCCCTGGACAGTCCAAGCCTTTTTCTCTTTTTCTCTGAATGTTCCTTCTGGCTCTGATCTTTCTTGGTCCTGTGGTTCTGTGGAATAAGAAAGGCTTAGAGAACAATCTGTCATTGGGACACCCTCACACGTATCTAGACTGCTGAATCTGAGAGTCAGCTTATCAGTCCAGGATTCAAATAAGCTTGGGAATGAACTGACTTGGGAGGCTGAAGGTTTTGAATTTTTTTAGGAGGAAGAGCTAGAAATACAAAGCAAAGTTAGGGAAATCCAGGACAACCTAAAAAGTGCAATCTGCCAAAAATGAGTGGGAAGTTCAGGAAAATCTTATTTGTTATGGCTAAAGAGCCCAAACAATCAAACCAAAATTTTCCATGATGTACTCATAACTGCTTCCATATTTCATACACTGTCAGACACAACCAACACATTGGTTAGTTTTACTGTACTGCTTTTTCCCCCTTGTTATGTTTTTAACAAGGAATAACTTGCTGAGTAGCAGGAGGGGAGGAATATATTTAGAAATGAATGTAGTGTAAAAACAAAAGTTATCAATAAAAATAAGACTTTTTTAAAAAATTGCTCCTTCCAGATCAGGTCTTATGCTTTGTCCAAACCCATTAAGTTGGATATTTTAGAATTCTTTCTAGACAAACTGGTCATGAGTAACAAATTCTCACATTTTGGCAGCTTCTTTTACAATCTGTATCTTCCATGGCATCCTCTGGAAAAAAAATAGTTTTCATCTAAATGGCTAGCGAATTATCAAAACAAAGAAAGGAGGGCAGCTAGGTGGTGCAGGGGATACAGCACTGGTCCTGAAGTCAGGAGGGCCTGAGTTCAAGTCCAACCTCAGACCAAACACTTGACACTTACTAGCTGTGTGACCCTGAGCAAATCACTTAAACCCAATTGCCTAAAAAATTAAAAAAAAGGAGGAATCAGGAACATTTCAACAACCTAGATAAAAAAAATTCACTTTTCTGAGTGATTCTAAGTATAATATATACACTTGGGTTCATTATTTTTATCACATGTATTAGTTACCAATAAGATTATTAATAGTAATAATGATATACTTTTATATATTTGTTATATATTTTATATATTTTAAAGTTTGCAAAGCATTCTACATATACTATCTCATTTAAATCAGACAAAACCCCACGAGGTAGGGATTACAGGTCCTATATCTTAAATAACTGAGGCTCGGAGAAGCAGACTTGCCCATGGTCAGATATCTGGCAAATGTAAAAGACAAGATTTGAAGTCAGGTCTTCCTGAGTCTAAGTCCAGAACTCCATTCATTACAGTACACTGCCAATAATACCAACGATGATGATGATGATCATGATGATGATCATGATAACTTCTTCAAAGCCCAACCTATAGTCCACGTTGCAGGTGGAGGATATTGGCAGAGAATGGGACTGTCAGTCAGGGAGATGCAGAGTGAGGAATGGGTGCCCTTGAAATGCTTGCCAAATAATCTAGCAATCTGGTGTATCACAATACCAATGGTTGAGTTAGCACACTGGCCAGTGTGATCAAACTACTGATACGAATCTAAGAAATTCACAGGGCTGGATAGGATTGCAGGTTGGCTCTACTTGAAACTGTCGTGATGATTTTGAAGAATCAGAGAACCATGGAGCAAATAACGTTCCTCTGTGTCCAGATGCCACATGAAAGTGAGCTACATCAGGACTAAGTAGAAATGTTAATAGCCTCACTTTCTGGAAAAACTTCACAACAAATTTTGCTGATTACTCAAGCAAGAAAATTACAGCGGTTCCTGAAATGGACCGAAAATATGAATACTTTCATTATGTCCCAAAGTTATCATAACAAACTAGAAAGAGATCTCACCAGCCAATGAAAAGGCTCCATACCATTCCTTTTAAATGGTACCATCAGCTCCAAATCACATAACTGTATTGCAGGTTGGTGTAGGGCAATCAATTTTATCTTTGTGCCTAAATTAGCAGATGAAGTGGAGAATTAGAGATGAAATGGAAGATCCACTCCAATCTGAAGAGGGAAAAGTTGAAGACCTTGAGGTCATTGAAAGTCTGCATTTAATGTAGACTTCAGAAATTGTACCTAATAATGAAACTGATGACAAAAATAACACCAACATCCCAAGCGATTTTGAAAAGGAGATGGGCATACTTAGAGTGGAATGCCAAAAAGTCCTATTTGAATTTGAAGTCATAAATCAAACTAGCAGACCAATTATACTGAAACAGAATGATTTGGAGGATGGGGTGGGCCAAGGGTGTGTTAGAGTCTGTTTGTACTGGTTCTTGAGAGACAATTATTAAATTTTCTTTGTGAACATTTACATCTCAAAAATCGGCAAATGCTACAAATCAGGGCTTGATTTATTGTTTTATTAATTTCTAAACTTAAAGTGATAGAGAAAATATTAATAATGTAGATTAAACTTAAAAGTGTGTCATATGTACACTTTTTTCTGGAGAGCCAGTTGTTAAACATTTATCAGAATACCTCTGGTTATAATCATCATGAACCAACATGGTTTTTTTCCCATAAAATATAAAAACTATTTACAGAAAGTATAAAAACCACTTCAATACCTGCCCACCTGAGTATGTGTAGTAGCTGTTGTCACAGAAACATGAAAGGAAAGGTGGAACTACCGAGGAATTAGCATCAAAAACCACCATGGCAGAAGCAGCGTGGGAAAGCTACTGAATATTTGTGGTAAGGCATTGGAAAAGTACCCCAATATCTAGTTAGTATGTGCAGAAGAAAACTTGGACACTATATAGCCCAAATAAAGACAATAAAAAAGAAATATTCAGAAAGGAATCTGAAGGGGGGAGGAAGATGTTTCAAAAATTCTATATTCTCTTAATCAGCAAATGAAAGCAAAAGTTAAAGGGTTAAGGTAATTTAAAAGGGGTCAAAGTAGCACAAAAAAAATAATCAATTGAACATCAGTCAAGACCTTTACTACACAGAGGCTTGAGAAGGAAAGAAATCAGTTAAATACGAGAAAACAATATATTTTTCTGAAGAAGGCACATGGGAACCCAAAAAGCTCTAGGAATTTAAACTTATTCTCAATTTTGTAACTATTAAACAAATTACCTGAAAGTGCTGCAATCTTTTGTTGCTTATCACAAAGCCTTTGACTTCTTTTTGCATGCTGCCAATCTATAAAATAGGCTCAAATATAGGGAGAATGTCAGAGTACTTGATATCTACCTTGAAGTCTGTTCTGTATTTAAAACACACCACAAGCCGTATTATAACAAGAACAATCGATATAAAATACAGTTATTTCTCAGGGAGACAATTTCAGTCCATTATATTTATGCAGCTGTGGTTCAGTAGATAGAGCCCTGGGCCTGGAGTCAGGAAGACCTGAGACATTCACCAGCTGTATGACCTTGGACAAGTCACTTAACCTCTGTTTGCCTCAGTGTCCTTGACTGTAAAATGAGAACCATAATAGCACCTACCACCTAAGGTTATTGTGAGGATCAAATGAGTTAATATTCGTAAAGCATGTAGCACAAGGCAAGCACTATATAAATTATTATTATTATTATTATTATTATTATTATTATTATTATTATGCCGTGCTTTAAATATATTGTCATGTTTTCTGAATAGAACTAAGTATGGCTTCCAAATTTTAAAAGGAGAGGAAGCAAAACATCCTATTAATCACTTGATATACATACATATATATGTATATCAAGTGATTAATAAGGTATGTTTGTATACATATATATGTATATATATTACAGAGAGAGTTTGCATGAAGTTATATGGCTCAGTTGAAAAAAGGCATTAAACATCTCTCTAATCTCATGAAATCTTTCTCCCATAAAATCAAAATGTCATTTGGACTTGTTAGGTAGAAAATTATTAATGTAAGTGAAGAAAAGATTAAGACTGAAGGCTGTGAGCTTGAATCCAAAGATTACATTGAAGCAGTGGATGAAAGCAAGACCTATATATATCTAGGTCACTCAGTCAATAAACGCATATTAAATACCTACTATGCGCTAAGCACTGGGAACACAAACATAAGTTTTAAAAAATAGTCCCGGGGGCATTTAGGTGGTGCAGAGGATAGAGCACTGGCCCTGGATTCAGGAGGACCTGAGTTCAAATCCAGCCTCAGACCAAACACTTGACACTTACTAGCTGTGTGACCCCGAGCAAATCACTTAAACCCAATTGCCTAGCAGAAAAAAAAAATAGTCCCAACCTTCAAGGAGTTTACAATCTAACGGGAGAAGACAACACACAAAACTGAGCATAAATCTAGGCAGAAAAAAAAGCTGTGATTCTGTGGCCAACTAGGCTAAGGGATTTGCTAGCATCCTAAAATCTAGTCTGATTGGGAATAACATATTTAAAGTAATCAGCATCTTGGTAATACCAGCCTTAACGTGCTCATCTCTTCCCCTCACAATTACCTTCCATTCATCTTGTGTAGACATATGCATATATGTTATAGATTCCGTCTTCCCTGGTAGAAGGTAAATTCCTTGATGACAGCAACTGTTCATTTTTGTCTTTGTATCACCAGCACCTCAGACAGTGTTTGGTGCATGATAGGAATTAAATCAATTCTTGTTGGTTGGTTAATTGATCAAGGTTATAGGAAAAGTACTCCAAAAGTGTTTTCCTTTGGCTTCCTCAACTAGCAATAAACTAATTCATTTTCCCTTCTTTTGAATCTGTCTTCACCCTTCAAGGAAATAGTTAACTTACTTGTGCCAGACATGGAGAATTCAAACATATTGAGACATTTCCCTGAAAGTACCAACTGGAAGGCATAGGCCAGCAAAGCATGGCCCATGGAGCATAGCGGCAGAGGCAAGAAGCATCTTGAATGTTTGCCTGTGAATTTTCTGCGTTGCATCCCTTCCTCTCTTCCCTCCAAACACCTCCATCCTGAAGCTGCTGAGACATGTCCAGATGTGTTTATACATTTCCCCCCCCCCCACTCATCATTCCTCTGCCTTGGATTGGGCGACAAAACAAAGATACAGGAACAAGAGGCACTGAGAGAGACTTATCCGGTTTCTGTTTATCACAAGGGACTGGTTTATTTGTTTTAGAGAGTTGGCCAGCTGCAAGCTGTTTGGCTTGGGGGGCTTGGATGAGGATTGTTTTCTTTTCCTGGTTGGGGGCAGTTTGAGGAGCCCTCTCTCTCTTGGGAGATCCCTGCCTAACAAAGTGAGTTTCCTTCACCATGGGTAGCTACTTTATCCTCAAGGACTGAAGACACTGATAAGTCAGTGCCAGGACAGCCCTTCTAGGGAAAGATGGCTGAAATGAAGACATGCTTCCTCCTCATTCTTTTCTTCCTTCTCTTTTTCCTCTTCCTCCTTTTTTTCATCCTGTTTCTACCCCTTCTCCTCCTCTTCCTCTTTCTCTTCATCTTCCTCCTCCACTTCTTCTTCTTACTCCTTCTTCTTCTTCTCCTCTCCACCTCCTCCCCCCATTCAAATCCCAGGGTCAAATATTTTAGCACATCCTCCAATAAAAAAGAAAAGAACAGTCCTCAGAATGGGAGTCTAATGTAGGGAGAGAAAAGGTGTTTCTCCACACACCTACTTCATGTCATACATCATCTTATTTCATTCCCCCAGCAGCCTTGTAGGTGAAAATACCTATAGATATTTTTATCCTCATTTTGCAGATGTGGAAACTGAGGCTTAGAGAGATTAAGTGACAACTATCTCCTCTGACTCCAGGCCCATCAGTCCTTCCACTACACTATGATGCTTAATAAATGCTTGTTAGCTAACTTACTGACTGACTACAATCAATTTTTCCTTGTATCATGCTTAAATTCACCTCTTTGTAAGCTCTAGCCATTCCTCCTGATTCTGCTCTCTGGTGACAAATAGAACAAGTTTAAAGCCTCTTCCATGTGAAAACCTCTCAAATATTTAAGCATCATGTCATTTCCTCCTTGAGCCTTCTCTTCTCCAAGCTAAACATCCCAACTCTTTCCACAAGTCCTCATATGGCATGAATTCAAGAATTCTCACCATCCTGGTTGACCTTCTCTGGACACCTTTTACCTTATCGTTGCCCTTCTTAAAGTGGAGCCCAGAACTTAACACAGTGTTCTAGTTCCAGTGTGACCACAGTGTACATTGTAACTATCACCTCCTTTTTCCTGGAAAATTTCACTTTTAGTGCATCCCAAAACTGAATTTGCTTTTCTGACTACCATGTCACACCACTAACCCTTTCTGAACTTGTAATCCACTAAAATCTCTCAATATTATTTAGGAAAACTTATTTAAACTGCCACACTGCCCCTTTAATGTATTGTGAAATTGATTGCTTGTACCCAAGTATAAGACTTTACATTTATTCTAATTAAATTTCACTTTAGTGAGTAGATTTGGCCCAGTTTTCTACCCAGTCAAGATTATTTTTGCACCATTGAATAAAAACATGTTCTGATTTAATTTGAAGGATCTCAATGAGTTCTTTGTTTCTCTACCACTTCATCATCTATAACTGACGTTGAAGCATAAGCTACCCTTATCTTCCTGAAGGTCTTTTTATAAATACCCAACATGAGCACTGCAACATGAGATAGCCAAAGTCCTGTGATGCCTTTTGATACACAATAAAACCAGCTAAAGCAGCATCCTTTTGCCTTCTGGCTTCATTTACAGTGAGAAGGTAAAGACAGATATGATTTATTTACTCAGTAGAATATCTGATCATTGATCATTAGAAAGGAAGCTCACAGCTAGAGCCCCAGTAGCTAAATTCATGTTTATAGATGGTCTAAAGACCTTCCTGATTCATAGTACTCTCTGCCTCCTTTTTTTGCCCAATCCCGCCAATTTGTCATGGTATGCTCCTGAGCACTCAAAAATAATCCCTGTTTTACCCTATGAAATCTTGCATTGTGAATAAAATCAATTCTGAATTGTAGAAACCTGGAGTGTTCACTTAGAGTATGGAGATGAGTCTGCTGAAGATGGAATTAGGGACAAATTCCAATAAAGTCCCAAGTTGTTGTGACAAATTTCTTGAGGTCCTTGGTTAGGGCTCTTGAACCCAGTGACCCACCCACCCCTCCAACCCCCATCAGACTGTAACAGCTGCCTGAGAAAGCTAGGTGACTTCTGCACTTGAACACAGACTCCTAATGCTGAGTGAGGAACCACCCAGTAGAATGGAAACTTCTCGAGGGCAGGGATAGTTCCGTATTTGTTCTTTGTCTTTTGTTGTTTGTCCTTCATTTCTGAAGAGGACCAGTGACATCACAGGATGATATTGAATGTGAATTGAATTTAAGTGAGGCAAAGTCGGTCCAAGTCAGCAGCCTCACTCTCTGCCAGAGTCATCAAAGAACAGTGGCAAGACAAAAGTAGGGTGACTAGCCACAGTTCAGGATGCAGTGGACAACCTTGGTGTCTTTGCTGCCTGACCACAGCTCCCCACAGCACCTGCTCCAGCTGTCTTCATGGTTGTTGGAATAAATTGCTCTCATCCACCAGTCCTCCAGGGGAAGTCTTCACATGCCTGGGGTAAACACCCCACTAACTCACTGACAGGTTTGAGACCTATCAGTTACCCTCAATCTGATTTAGCCCATCTGCTGAGATAGTTTTTAGGAGGTGTGGCTGCTGTACACGATACAACTTCTTGGAGCCACAGGTGAGAGTCGGGTGAAGGTGAACACCGAAGGTGGATGAGCAACCCTGGAAAGGGCTCAGTAAGCCCTCACACCAGAGGGGCTAATCCTCTCTGACCACCCTGTACACCCCTTTGTCTCTAGAACCTAATATAATTCCTTACATATAGTAAGTGCTTAATTAATGCCTGTTGGCTTGGCTTGGACCAAGATCTCCTATGACAGTCAGAGACTAAAGCATTCCTTTAATAAATATTCCTGCAGTATGACTCACTGGGGATGAAGTGATTGCCATATGCTTTAACTGATATCCTGATGTGACTCATAGTCCCAGTTATGAGGAGAGTGACTTCCAGACTTTGCTACTTGGAAGAGGAGGAGTCAAACAAAAATAGGGTATGCATTCCCTGTGTCCTCCCAAATACGGTTATCTGGATGAGGAAGTTCCTTCTTGCTGAATGGTTAAAGGTATTCAATGGCATGTCTTCTCCTGAAGACTGCAAGGGGCTGCTGAGTCTTTGAGCCTCAGTATCCTCACTTGTAACTAAAATAAAATAATAAAATAAAATAAAAGGATGGTCCCTTCCAAGTCTAAAAATATCCTGTGGTTATCCCATCTATTTTGGGCTCTCCAGTGTCAAACATTTCCCATCCATATCCTATTCTATTAGGACAAAAGACCTTAAGAAACTAGTTAACCTACCCAAACTTACCATAACACATAGGAAAATGGGCATTGATTTATTTCAGACTTCCAAAGTGGGGCACCAGAAATTCATTTATTCATTTGTTAATCAATTAATTGATTTGTTCATTCATTCATGTGCTCAGCTATGTGCGTAGGTACTAAGAAAAAACACAGTCTTGTAAGTCATAGTATATATAGTCTTGAATCTTCGCTTCAGGGAGCTAGTTGGGGAAAGGAAAGGGATATGCTTGAAATACAAATAATATTTAACATTATTAATATATGCCAGGAACAAGTGTAGATGCCATTATCTTATAAAAATATAAAGGATCAGAGATAAGTCAGGGGCAGCTAGGTAGTGCAGTGGATAGAGTGCTGGGCCTAGAGTCAGGAAGACCTGAGTTCAAATGTGGCCTCAGATGTGTGACTCTGGGTAAGTCACTTAACATCATTTGCTTCAGTTTCTCATCTGTAAAAGGAGTTGGCGAAAGAAATGGCAAACCATTCCAGTATCTTTGCCAAGAAAAATCCAAGTAGGATCACAAAGAGTTGGACATGACTGAAACAACTGAACAACCACAGATACAAGTCTTCAGGGTCTAGAGTTCTGGGTTCTTAATCAAGTGTGGTCCACTTGGGGCATTGAGGTGGCGCAGTGGAGAGAATCCTGGGCCTGGAGTCAGGAAGACCAGAGTTCAAATCCAGGCTCAGACACTTATTAGCTGCGTGATCCTAGGCAAATCACTTAACCTGTTTGCCTCAGTTTCCTCAACTACAATAGGGCAATAGTAATAGTATCTACTCTGCAAGATTATTGTGAGGATCAAAGGAGATAATATTAGTAAAGCACTTAGCACAGTGCCTGGTACATGGTAGATGCCACATAAATGCTTATTCTTCTCCCCCTTCCAAAGATAGCTGGTGCCGGTCACGCAATTGATGCTCAATAAACACTTGCAAAATGGAGTGGAGTGGAATGAATGTTGCCTGTTCCTGACTACTTCTCCTGTTCTACTTTGTCCCTGCCAACTGTGCAAAGGGATGGGTGATGCTAACTCTGCAAGTTACTGGAAAGAACAGCAGGCTGTGAGTGGAGGACAGAAGCTGTCCGGCAGATGAGCCTTGGGGTCACTCAATACTTTGCATAATGGGTACGAGAGGACTTTGGGACCAGAAATCAGAGGACTTGGAGTCCTTTTTACTGATGGCAAGTGTCTCCCAAGAGTGCTAAGATATGATGATAGATACAACAGTGAAGAGTCAGCAGACCTGAGAAATTGGGTGCCAACCCTAAGGTCTGACAATTCCCAGATATCGACTGGGTCTTTCTTTGGGGTTGTTCCTTTGGAATTCACAAATATCTAGCAGTGAGACATACCCCCAGGATCCCTGATTTGGAAGCAGACTTCTCCACAGGGTTTCTTTCTCTCTAATAGGCCTTTCCTAGACTTTCATAAATGGCATAGATGCTCATACCCAAGAAACCAGGGGATTAGGAGTGCAGTATTGGCGTTATTGCCAATGTGGGCCTAGGAAGTTATAGGATTAGAGTTGGAAGAAATCTTAGTGATTCTCTAGTCCAATGCCTTCCTTTTCACAGAGAAGGAAACTGAGGCCCTAATCAAATAAGTACTCATTACAGGATTTGAACCCAAATCCTCCCACTCCAGACCCCAGGGTCTTTCTATTGCGCACACTGCTTCCTTATTAATAGACTGTTTCTCCTGAGTTCCTATGGTTATATCTTAAAACGGGGTTTTGCTCAAGGTCCTTTTTCAGATGGTGAAGAAGGAGAAGGGAATAAGCATTTATATACCACCCACTACTGCCAAGCACTTTTTACAAACAGTATCTTATTGGATTCTCACAACAACCCTCAGAGGTAGGTGCTATTATAATCCCCAATTTACAGGTGAGAAAACTGAGGTGGAGAGAGGTGAAGTGACTCGCCCAAGGTCACACAGCTAATAAGTATGTGAGTCTGTGTTCAAGTGCAGGAGTCACCTGGCCCTCTCAAGCAGCTATTACAGCCCTATAGATCACTGGCTTTGAAAGCCCTAACCAAGGAGCTCCAGAAATTTGTCCTAATTAATTTTGACCAACTAATTCCACCTTCAGCAGACTCATCTCCATGCTTCGAATGAACATTCCAGGTTTCTACAATCCAGAATGTGATTTTACTTGCAATGCAGGATTTCATAGAGTTATTGAATGTGGATGTAGTAAGATCATAGGATCTAGAGATCATAAGAGCATAGCTTTGAAGCCATAAGGGACCTTGTAGGACATCTAATCTGATGCCTCTCGCTTTACAGATGAAGAAAATGGAGCCCAAGGAGGAAAGGAAGGGACAAGCATTTATTAAGCACCTGCTGGGTTCCAGGCACTGTGCTAAGAACTTTACAAATGTGGTCTCATTTGAGGTGAAGAGATGTGTCCCCACAGTCACTTAGAGGTAGTTAGAAGCAAGGAGAGACTTCAAATCCAATTCCAGATTCCAAATTATTGCCACCCAGTTCTTACATTAACATTTGTGTAGGGGTAGCTGGGTGGCACAGAGCACTGGCCCTGGAGTTGGGAGGACCTGAGTTCAAATCCAGCCTCAGACACTTGACATTTACTAGCTGTGTGACCCTGGGCAAATCACTTAACCCCAGTAGCCTCACCAAAAAAAAAAAACAGTTGTGTGATTGTTGAAAGTACATCATTTAATTTCTGTGAATCTCAGTTTCTTTATCTATAAAAGAGGCATGATAATGCATTAACTGCCTCACAAGGTTGTTGTGAGAAATGTATTCTGTTAACCACAGAGTTTTACATAAATGTGATGATGATGATGATGATGATGATGAAAGTGATTACCTTCCATAGGCAGTGAAATATAGCCCCAAACTAGAAAACAAAACTATGGACCCTGACTTCCTGAAAGGAGTCACTATAGGAGATGAATATCTTCACCCCCACAATTCCTTTATGAAGATATTCATGTCTGACTGTGACCTTTCTGCTTAGAGTTGAATGCTTGTCATTTGAGAAGCTCTTATCTCTGTCTCAATTTTTAAAGTTGTGAAACATTTTTTATCTTCTCCCTTCTCTTTCCTTCTTTCTTTCTTTCTTTCTTTCTTTCTTTCTTTCTTTCTTTCTTTGAGAATCCTAACCAAGGACCTCCAGAAATTTGTCTCAATTGCACCTTCAGCAGACTCATCTCCATCTTTCTTTCCTTCTTTCTTTCTTTCTTCTTTCTTTCTTTCTTTTTCTTCTTTTTCTTTTTTCTTCTTCTTCTTTGTTCTTCTCCTCCTCCATCTTCTTCCTTTTTTCTCTTTCTTCCTTCTTTTTCCTTCTTTCTTCCTTCTTTCTTCTCCCTCTTCCTTCTTTCCCCTTTTTTCTTCTCCTTTTCCTCCTCCTTTTTTCCCTTTTTTCTCCTTCTTCCTTCTTTTTCCTTCTTTCTTCTTCCTTCTTCCTTCTCCCTCTTCCTTCTTTCTCCTTTGTTCTCCTTTCCTCCTCCTTTTTTCTTTTTCTTCATTCTTCTCCTCCTCCTCCTCCCTCTCTTTATCCCTCTCCCCCCCTCCTTTTTTCCTCCTCTTCCTCTATTTCTCCTAACTCCTTTCCCTTCTCTCTGGGCATCCCTCTTTTGCCCTCTAACTGCCCTGACTTTCTCTTTCCTTCCCTCCAGTCTAGCTTTAGTGACTTTATTCTTTGTAATAATAATACTAGCCAGAGTACAAAGCAGAGACTAAGGCCCCTAGGGAGAGGCAGTGCAGACCTGCACTCACAGAGTGAGTGCAAAGATCTCCAGTTAGAAAGTATACCTGTGTTCTCTCATGGTCTCCAAGTCCTGGCGGAAGAGAGAGTCTGAAACAGGAAATAGTGATCGCTGCTAATCCTGAGCATGAGCGGGACTTAGCAATTCATAAATTCAGGGTTAATTCATTTTATGATTTGCTTTCAGTAACACATATTTCATTTAACCCCAAGGCCCTAGCAGTAGGCGGCTCAGAGCCCTGCCTGCCCCTTCTGCGAGCCCAGTTATCTCCTTGGTTCTATGTCTGCCATTCCATGACTACATGGCCCAGTAGGGAACATCTCTGGTGACCAGGGACAGAATTAACCAACCCTCTAATTCCAATGTGTTTAGTTTTGGAGCAGAAAAAGTTAAACACCTTCTCACAACACATTGTAAACATGTCAGTGTGTTTAACATTTTAAACATGCTCTGTTCTCCTGCCCACATGGTTAGAGAAGAAACAGGTTATGATGTTTAACCAGTGAATGAACGTATGTGCTCATACGACTAACACTTTTTAAACACTTGCGGATGCTTAAAATTATGATGTGTTTAAGATTTGAGTGCATTTGCTTTTCTGCACTCTTAATCCAATGAGTATTGAATGCATTTTTCCCAAACAGCAAGAGTCTGTCCACCCCACACAGCCCAGGCTGGTAACCACAAAGTGCTCGTTGCTCCAGAATGCTTTTTCAGCACTTTTATCACATGCACCCATAAGTTCTAACAGCAGCAATGATAATAACTCTTTAAAGGATTTTGAGAGCATTTCACTTTCAGAACCTCCAGGGGCCATTGTAAGATAAAAGCCCTTTTCTTATTGTGGGTGGGAATACTTTGCTATTCCTGCCTATTCAGAATCTATAGATGAGTGACCTCATTTCTCCAGTCCTCAGTTTCTTCATTTGTAAATAAATAAATAAAAATTGGGCTCTAATGCCAGGATAAGATTCCAGGAAAAGACCGCTTCTCTGGGGAAGGGGGAGGAGTCAATCAGCCATTGACTTAGTAACTTTGAAAGAGAGAGCAGGAGAGCAGAAGGGTGTGAAATGTTGAGGCCCCAGGAGAAATAGATGGGGTTCTAATGTGAGATGGTGGTGTCATGGTGGGGGGAGTGATGAGGTTGGAGTCTAGAAGACCTGAGTTTAAATCCCATCGCTAACACAGAGTGGCCCTAGACAAGTCAGTTCAACTTAATTATACTGTAGAACTCACCTCACAGGATGAGACTATGTATATATAGTCTCATATTAAATTCCTTGGTTGGCTCCTGTCCTTTCCCAAGGAAGTAGTGCTTTTTTATAATTCCATCCTGGCATCATAGTCTGATGTCCTCCTTTTACAATGAGGAAGCTGAGGAATGAAGAATTGAAATAATGTGTCCACAGTCACACAGATAGGAGCAGAGTCAGGATTTAAACCCAAGATATTTACATAAATACACTAAAATGTATCTATGTGTGTGTTTATGCATGTATATATACATATATTGTTACACATATGCAGATTTTATAATATCACATATTACGCAATACATATATTAGCTGATATTTATGCTAAGCTCTATAACTTGCAAAACACATTTGTTATTGTTATTGCTGTTGTTATCATTGAGTTCTATCCAACTCTTCATGACCCCATTTGTGGTTTTCTTGTCAAAGATATAGGAGTGGTTTGCTATTTCCTTCTCCAGCTCATTTTACAGATGAGAAAACTGAGGCAAACAGTATTAAGTGACTTGCCCAGGGTCACACAGCTAGTAAGTGTCTGAAGCCAAATTTGAATTCAGGTCTTTCTGATTCTAGGCCTGGTCACCTAGCTACCCCCGAAAAAACACTATATGTACAGATATATATGCTCTGTATATATACTATATATATATGCTATATATATACATACATATATATGCAAAACAGATATATACAAATATATACACTCTTTAGTTTGTAAAGGGACAGCTAAGTGGCACAGTGGACAGAGTGCTGGGCCTGGAGTCAAGAAGACTTGAATTCAAATCCAGCCTCAAATCCAGCTGTGTGACTCCGGACAAGTCACCTCACCCTCTTTGCCTCAGCCAAGAAAACCACAAACGGGGTCATGGAGAGTCAGATGTGACTGAAACAACTCAGTAAGAACAAGTGGTTCGTAAAAACACTCTGTGTGTGTGTGTGTGTGTGTGTGTGTGTGTGTGTGTGTGTGTACACACACATATGTTTATATGTAGCACACAGTATAAATGTGAGCTAACGTAATAAATACATTGCATGTATAATATGTAATATTATAATATATGTATATATGCAATAATATGTAGTATTTTTGCAAACTATAGAGCACAGTATAAATTTAGCTAATATTATGTGTACTGTATATAATGTAATATTATAATATATGCACACATGCAATTTTATATATACAATTGAATACAATATAAATATCAGCTAATATTATTATATCAGCTCTCCCCAGAACCCCAGCTTGGAGGGCAGTGCCCACTTTGAAACTAAGAAAGAGTTCAGTAGGTCCAAGCACTAGGCAAAAACTTGAGCCTCGGGCACAGCCATGTGGAACTACATGAAGGCAGGTGGGATGATGCATCCCTTCAATCCCTGCTACTAGAGAGGCTCAGGCTGATGGATCAGTTGAGCTCAGGAGTTCTGGGCTCCAGTGGGCTAAAGCCAATCAGGTGTCTGCATTGTCTTGCATCAATATAACGACTCCTCCAGAGTTGGAAGGTCAAACCCACCCAGGTCAGAAATGGAGCAGGTCAAAGATCCCAAGTCAAACAGCCAGTGGGGTGAGGGCTGTGAGTGGCCCTGGGCTAGATAGGGAGACCTAGTTTCAATGAATGAATGAATGAATGAATGAATGAATGAATGAATGAATGAATGAGTGAATGAGTGACTGAATGAATAAAACTACGTGGACTAGGCCTAGGTGACGTTGAAATTCTAGTTTCAGGAGAAAAAGTAGGCTCACTGAATGGAAGAACTAACCTTCTTTCTCCATACCTAGGGATGGGATGGGCCTGCTGGATCTGCCAAAGAGATCCATCAAGGGGAAAAAGTCAGAGACAGGGTTTAAAGGGGTTAAGTCTGAGTTAAAGTGTCTCTGTCATTGCCCAATTTGAGGTTTCTATGAGCAATCTTGCTGGATTATGCTTTACTTTGGAGGCTTTGTCCTTGTTAGGTCCACATCCCCAAATCACTAAGTGGGCATGATCACCTTTAACTTAATTGTAAAGGAACTAGAGTCCAAAGAGATTTGGTTATTTTCCAAAGGTCATACAGCAAGTCAGTGGCAGAGCTGGGAGCTCAAGGCCAGATCTGCTGACTCTTATGTCTGAGTATCTACTTGCTACTGAAACCAACATCTGAAAATGTCAACTACAACTTTTGATGGTAATTCTTCCAAATTTAGGCCATTTAAAACTGCAGAATGATGAAGCTCGTCTTGCTTAGGACCTTTGTTTTAAATCTGTAGAAATGGGGGCTTGGAGACATAAAGTGATGTCACTCAGGTAGTTAATTTGCAGAGTGACTTTTTCAATGTAGGTCTTCTGACTATAAAGTCTTCCCCTAAGTCATTATGAGTAATGGCTAAGATGGGATTGTAAATTCCTGAAATAAAAAGAGCCAATTCTCCTAATAGCCTCTTTCTACCTCAGATAGGAATTGGCCCCTCTTTGTGGGCAGAGAAGTTGCCTAACGCGTATTTTCTCAAACAGGGAATTTCTGCCCAGTGGCCTAAAACCCAGAAAATACCAACAACTCATCATCTGGACTAAATCACGAAACATCAGAAATTCTAGCTCCTTCTATCAGACCTCATATGGCACAAACTCAAGCACCTTCACCATGCTGGTTGCTCTCCAGCTTTTCATTATCTTCACTCAGAACTGAATACAACACTCTATGTGGGGTCTGGACAGGACACAGTACAGAGGGACTCTCTCTTCCTTATTCCTGGAAGGTCTGTCTCACTTAATGAAGACCAAAATCACAATGATGTTTTTGGCTACTACATCATATTGTTGATTCATATTGACCTTATAGTCTTCTAAAATCCTTAGTTGTACAGGCAATTTTTTTGAACCCATATAAGCCTTTACATTTTTTCCTATTGAATTGCATCTTATTAAATTCATCCATGAGTGTGCTGGTGAGTATTTAACAACCAAGTTTCCCCCTGCCCCCCAGAAAAAGTATGAACTGCACATTTTAAAGTTTTAATTTGCATTTTCTCCATCACCTTCTTAACTCTAGAAAATCAACAAAAACAAAGCAATATTTGTAGCTGATTTCCAAGGCTGTAAACACACTGAAAATCTGACAATTGGCTCTTATGAGTCAGTTCTAATGGCTCCCGGACACCCCTGGATTTATCCCGATGTTGTGGCCTATTAGGATATGTTTGACTCCTGGTTATGTCATCCAGTGTTTGTCATCTGCCCTAGCTTTATGTCATCTGAATATTTGAGACGCATGCTATTCACACGTTTATTCAAGTCATTGATAAAAACATTGAACAACACAGAGACAAGCACAGATCCTTAGGGTGTCCTTCCAAGTTAATATTGAACCATTAAAGTCTAGGGGTTTTTCCTTTAGCTACCCTATCACTTCTAATTCTGCCTAACTATAGCACTGTCTAGTCTTTATTTCTCCATCTTTTCCACAAAAAAATGGTATCAGATGAAATGCTTTGCTAAAATCTAGGAAAATTATATCTATAGCATTCCCTGGGTCTCTTAGTTTAGTAACCATATTTAAAAAAAAAAAGGAAGAAGAGGCTCACTTAGGATTGCTTTCTTTGCCAGAGATTCACTAATCATCTTTTCCATGATCCATTTTGCAATTTTCCCAGGATCAAAGTCAAGCTCACTGGCCCATAGTGCACAGCTTCTCCCATCCCCTTTTTCGCAGATGAGCACATTTGCCCTTCTCCAGTCCAGAGGCACTTCTCCCATTCTCCATAGTCTTTCAAATAGTCTTTCTTTTTCAAGAGAAATCACCATCACATACACCAATTATTTTAATACCTGGGGAGGTAATTCATCTGAGCCAGATGACTTGAATTACTCAAGAGCAGCTAGGTGTTTCCTTTTTGTGACCTAACTTATCTTGAATATTGGCACTCTACTAACCATTTTGGATCTGTCATTTTCAAGGCAAAAGCCATTTTGCTTGTTAGAACAAGCAAGAGAAACACTAAGCAGCTCCTCTCTGTTGCCATTTATTATCAACCCATCCACTCCCTTGTCTCTTTTTTTGATCTCCAATATAGCTTTTCTTTACCCCAAACATAGCTTTTTAAAACCCTTTATTGACCTCATCTTCCTCCACTAACCTCAGTTCATCCCAAGCTTTAGCACTCCTGATGCTGTTTCAATAAGCCCCTGCCCTGCCCTGATTTATCTACCCTTGCTTACAGCTTCTGTACGTAGCTTTCAAAATCTAATTTCCATTCCCTGGGTTTCAGTTTCCTTAATTGTAAAATGAAAGTTGGACTAGATGTACTCAAGATCCCTTCCAGCTTCAAACCACATGATCTCAATGTATTCACCTCTAATAGGTATTCAATCCAGTGATCAGTCAGTGAGTCAGTCAATAAGCATTTATGATAAATAATTAACATTTGTTATTTATTAGTGGTCACTGGATAAGGACTCTAGGGACCTAGGCTCTGTTCTGAGTTCACTTTGGTGATTCACCTTGGGTTCATAACTACTGTAAAGGGAGCATCTGTAAGATAAGGATAAAAACGACCTTCCATATGTCTCATAGGGATTTTATTAAAATCATCTCTTCCTTCAAGGTCTGGATCATGTGTCATTTCCTCTGTGAAGCCTTATCTGATTCCCTTTTCCCCTTCCCCACTTCATCGCACTGCTGAAAGTCTTCTGGGCTATTCAAATTTTCATAAGAGTATTTTGTCTGGAGACAGCTAGATGGCACAGTGGATAGAGCACTGGCCCTGGAGTCAGGAGGACCTGAGTTCACATCCAACCTCAGACACTTGATACTTACTAGCTGTGTGACTCTGGGCAAGTCACTTAACCCCATTGCCTAGCCAAAAAAAAAAAGTATTTTGTCTGGCTTTTTCCTTTGCCATGGGTTCATTAACTACTTTGCATCATACTTATTTGTCATATACCCCCTCTTAGACTGTAAGTTCCTTGATGGCAGGGACTTCTTCATTTTTCATCTTTGTATCTGCAATACCTAACTAGTGCTTTGCACATAGTAGAGGTTAGTACTTTGGACAAAGGAATTAAAGGAAATGGTGACTGGGTAATTTATTGCCACATCCTTTACAGAATTGGAACTGTTAATCTGATTACTGTTCTCAGAGTTGGAGGTGGAAAGGAGGGAAGAGCTGGAGGAGGAGGAACCATACAAGGTAACTTGAATTCCCCCAGTTAGTAGTCCAGCATCTCAGAGGTGGAAGCTTGAGAATTATTTCTCGTTACAAGTATTCTGAGAATGTAAACTTGGTGGTCTCCAGCTGATGTATGGACCACTCTACTATGGTACACGTGACACCTCACGCAATGCCTTCTTGCTAACTTGCTAGCTAATCTTCTATGAAGGAACATCCTGGGTATGCATTGAGGAAGCAGAACTCCCATGAGACACTGCTTAATGAGCATGAATGTTGTAAGAGACGTCAGCGTCACCGCTGCAGCCCTTCTTGTCACAATAACCACTTGCCCTCAGTAGCTGCATTCATCCTGCCCAACCATCTTAGAAGAGTCTTTTGGGAAAGGACTTTAGAGTGGATGTGAATAAATGGACTAACCTTTAGTCAGTTTAGAAGCAGGAAAGAATCCCAGAGAAACACATTGCATAGATCAAATTCCAGCCTGAAAAATCATTATCACCATTGCTAGTAACAATAGCCCTAGCTTCACCCATACAGCCATAATGTTCCCCATTTCAGAAGCCCCAGTTCATTCATCTGTCCCAGGAGTTTGATCTAGCCTCCTAAATATGCTACAAATTCCTACCTAAATGACACATGAAGGGGTTCCAGAAGTCTATAGCCACGAGAATGAAGCAAAAAGCAAGAGCAGAGTTTTTCTGTAGGTGAGAGCTAACCCTCTAGAGAGCAGTTCTCCTATCCATCCTCACAAACTTCTCAGTTATATCTGATTAATCAATAAATCAATCAACAAGCATTTCTTAATCACCTATTATGTATCATTTCAGACACTATGCTTAGCTCTGAAGTTACAAAAACAAAAATTAAATAGCCCTTGTCCTTGAGGAGTTTATATTCTGTGGGTGAAAACATGTATGTATGTATTTATACAAAATAAATGTGCAGTACAAAGTAAATTCTAATGTTTTGCTGAGGAAAGAAAAGATTAATATGGGAGGAGGTTCTTAAGTTGAGATGGGAAAGAAGAGAGAGATTCTAAGAAGTGGAGATGAGAACAAAGTGGAGTTTGGAGAGACTCAGATCCCTGCTCCTCATCAATAATTCTAAGTCCTTATCATTCCTAGGTGTTTGGAGAGTGAACTCATTTTGAATCTTGGGGCAGACAGATGACAAATGTGTCCCAGTATAACATATGATCCTAACATAACAAGACTCATTTGTTTAAACCAGATTTAGCACATTCCAATTGCAGTAGCTCAAAACAAATGTCAGATGCACAAATTTAGAGACATTTCCACTCCAAATGTTCATATGGAGTATTTGTGCCTGACCTGTGGTAGAGCCTCCTGAGCTTATATTGGTCTGATCAGCCGCAGTCAGACACACTCCGCGAACAAAGTACAGAACCGACCAAGTCTTCCTTGACTACTTTGAAAGGGACAACATGCATTTGGTTGCATATATTCCACTGTTTTAGAAAATCAGACTTGATACCTTCTAGTCACACACCATATTTCCCTGCCCAATGCCATTTTAATGTAATTTTCTCCATGTTCAAATTATTTTTCCTACAAGTAAATTTTTAATAGGGCTGTCCTAGAAATCTGTAAAATTCTATGCAAAGGGGCTCTACTGTTAAATTTTATTAATTCCTGATCTGTAAAATGTATGCTGCTGGTGGTCCTTGGGACAACTTTATTTACTTTTACTAGGAGCATATTGTGTGTTTGGGGAGGACTAGCACCTTGCCAAGCCCTTTTCAGGGCTGCTCATCTGCTTTGGTGTCTACCTTCCCTCAACTCTCACCTGTGGCTCCAAGAAGCTGTAGCATGAGCAGCAGCCATACCCAGTAAACCATCTCAGCGGATGGGCTAAACTGGATTGAGGGTAACCAACAGGCCTCAAACCCAGCAGTGAAGTAGGGTGTCTACCCCAAGACTTCCCTCAGTGGAAGAGACAGGTGAGAGCAATTTGTTTTAATGGCCGTGAAGGCGGCTGAAGCAGGTACCGTAGAGTACTTAGAGCTTGATCATGCATTGACGATGCCAAGGTCATCCACTACATGGGCCATCACTAGTCATATTGACTTTCATTTTGTCATTGTTCTTTGATGACTCGACAAGAGAGAGTGAGGCTGACAACTTTGAGCAACTCTGCCTCACTTAAATCCAATTCATATGTAAGTCAAGACATCACCCATATCATCATTGGGCTTCTTTAAGAGAGAAGGATGAGCATTTACTTTTGCTTAAATCAGTCAATCCACCTATCGGAATTTCTTGAAGTTCTCTAATTTGGCATCCAACTATCTCCACTGTGTCTCTCCACCAGGGCATTGCATCAACTACTCATTAAGCTCTCATGAGGTGTCTGAGACTCTGCTCCACCTGGGTGTCAGATGATAGTTCTGCTAAGAAATTCAGCATCCAGGGACGATGAGGAAAATGCCCTGTTCCCCTTCCAGCCCACTATTGAAGGATTTTCCTCTCCTAGGACCCACACCTAGAACAATAGCTTTCCCACAATATATTCTAGATAAGAGGATCTCATACCAGTGTCAAGCAGGACTCCATTAACCTTATCTCTCAAGTACAAGGTGATAATTATAGTCATTGCTCTGCCTTAGGTCCACCCACATCAGTTAAACTGGAAACCATCTGGAAGGTAAGTCTTAGTTTGATTTACTTTGGACAGCATCTCTAGGGAGTCTGGCAGAGAGCAAAGAGCCCTGAGACATGGGCCAAAAGGAGCCCAAAGTCACAGGAGTCTAGTTCTATCTCTGCTACTCAATAGCTATACCACTTAGTCCAAGGTGACATGAAACCTAAGCCTCAACTTCCTCACCTCTAAAATGAGGATAATAATCCCCACCAAGTCACAAGGTCATCCTAAGGATTGAGAAAGACAATATATATGAAGGCACTTTGTAAATTGTAAAGCCTTCCAAACTGAAGCTTCATTCCTTGGGGTAATGGCCTCTCTAAAAAGCTTCTTCCTTTAATCAAATACCCCAGGAGCATTAGGTCCCTAACACCTGAGTGTGAAAGAATTTCTGAGAGGCTTTACTCCCTGATAAAGGTAGGACAGAATTATAGAATCACAGAATCTGATCATTGAAAGGTCTGTTAGTATATATGTGGTCTAACTCACACATGAAAGAAATTGTTACTATTATACTTCCAAAATGTAATCCACTGGGGGGTCCAGAGGATAGAGCACTGAGCTTGGAGTCAGGAAGATCAGAGTTCAAATCTAGCCTCAGACACTTACTAACTGTATGACCCTGGGCAAATTACTTAACTTCTGTTTGCCTCAGTTTCCTTCATTTGTAAAATGGAGACAATAATAGCACCTATCTCCCAGGACTGTTGTTGTGAGGATCAAATGAAGTACAGTGCTTGAACATAGTAAGTGTTACATAGATGTTAGCTATTCCTGTCATCATCATTATTTTTATTATTTTCATCATCATCATTATTGTTATCATCTAACCCTGCCTCCCCATCCTGTATTTTGTGAAGTTGATTTTTGTACTCAAGTATAAGATTTTACATTTATCCCTCCTGAATTTCACCTCATTAGATTCAGTCCAATACCTTAACTTGTCAAAAACCTTTGGGATCCTTACTCTGTCATCCAGTATGTCAGGCGTCTCTCCTAACTTTGTGTCAATCTGAAGAGTTAATTAGGATGCCATCTGTTTTTTTTTTATTCAAGTGGTCATTGATAAAAATATTACACACAACACACTAGAAACCTCTTGCCACATTGACTTTGAACCATTAACAACTATTCCTTGAGGTTGGCCATACAACTAGCTCAAAATCCATCTAATTAATTGTATTACCATCGAATCCACATCTTTCCATATGATTAACATGAGATATTTAATCAAAAGTTTTACTAAAAACTCTAAGTAAACTAAATGCATGACGTTCCTTTTATTTATTAGTTTAGTAACTTTGTCCAAAAAGGAAGTGAGGTTAGTCAGGCATGACCTGTTCTTGATGAAGCCATTTTGGCTCTTTGTCAATAACCACTTTCTTTTATAGATGTTCACCAACCATCACTTTAATAATCTGTTCTAGAATTTTCCTGGGAATTGAAGTCGAGTTCACTGGCCCATAGTCACAGAATGATTCTGTCTCTTTCTTTTTTAAAAAATTGCGACATTATTAGAAAGATACCAAATGTAGTACACCCTTTGGCCCAACTATATCGTGAGTAAGCCTAGACCACCAAAAAAATAAGAAAGAAAAGAAAAGGATTTCTACATACAATAATTTTTACAGTGGCTCCTTTCCATAGGAGCCAAAAATTGGAAGCAAAGAAGATACTCTAGTAGAGAATGGTTAAACAAATTACGTATATGATTAATGGAATATTATTGTGCTTAAGAAATGGTCAAACAGATAATTTTCAAGAATGCTGTGAAGACCTCTATGAACTGATGCAGAGTAAAGAGAGCAGAACTAGGAAGCTAATTGATACACTGATAACATCATAGAGAATAACAAATTTGGAAGACTTTTAGAACTCTAATCAATGCAACATGATCAAAAGAATGAAGCTGAACCATGCTATTCATCTCCTGACAGAGATGTGCTGACATTAAAATGCAGAAAGATAAATTCATTTTTGGACATCGTTGAATGTGGATATTCGTTTTACCAGACTATGCAGTCGTATACCGGACTTTGGGGAGGGAAGAGCATTTTTATTTAACTAATTTGGGGGCAGGGGAGTATAGTAGGAGGTACACATTAATTTAAAAAATATAAATATAAAATTAAAACATAAATAATAAATAATAAATGTAAATAATAAATAAAAACCATTTTCCTTTCTCTAGTCCTTCAGTACCTCCCCTAATATTTCAGATATTACTGACAGTGGATCAGCAATCACACCTGCCAATTATTGGAAGGAAGGAAGGAAGGAAGGAAGAAAACAAGCCTTTATTAAACACTTACTATATGGCAGGCACAGTGCTAAGTGCTGGGGATACGAATACAAGCAAATATCTATTTAAAAGAAGGATACTGCCTGTCCTCAAGGAGCGTATATTCTAAAGGGAGAAGACAACACACAAAAGGAGGCTGAAAGTCAAGAAGTCAGGAACAGAGCCAGGATTGAAGGATGATTTGGAGTCCTCCACAAATAGAGACACCAGGAGGAACTCATCATTAAGCAAAGGGGGCAAGCCTTGCAGGATGATATTCTAAGTTGAGAAGGCTAAAGGAATAGTTGTATGTTCAGGTAAAGAGGCCCCAACAGCTGAGACAAGTTCCAGAACCTGAGAATGTAATTCAGCTGAGCCAAGCGACTTGACTTTGACAAGGAGAGTAGGTAGTATCTTACCAGTGCCTTATTTACTGTGGGTACAAACTCCCTTCTAGTCATTTTTGTTGTTATTTATAGTGTAAAGGTCATTCTCCTTGGCAAAGAAA